>NW_024386792.1:5079507-6279507 GCF_900408965.1 Simochromis diagramma | reverse complement strand
CAGTGAAACAGCAGCTTGTTTACTTATAGTTGAGGAAGACATACAATATTAAAAAACAGGGAAATCACACCAAATACACTCAAGTGAAGGGCTAAATTCAATTCAATTCAATTTTATTCATATAACACGAAATCACAACATCAGTTGACTCAAGGTGTTTTATACTGTATGGTAAAAACACTATAATAACATTGAGAAAAAAAAAAAACGAATAAAATGAGCCCATTTAAGCAAGCACGTGGTGATAGGGGGAAGGAAAAACTTATTTTTAACAAGAAGAAACCTCTGGTAATATACACTATATACTAGGGATGTTTCCAAGTAGTTGACTAGATTACTAATTGTCGCTATTATCACTAGTTGCTACCAGATGCACACTAGTTGTTTAACCTATTTAACCGCACAGTGGCGGTAAATTGTTATGTCCTAAATGTTATGCAGCTATCTGCCACCAGATGGAGCACTGTTGTCGAGAAACATCATAATCTGTTAACCCAGACCTCATCTTTTTGTTAACACAATTATTTTTAGTTCTTTTAAAGGCGAAAGAATGAGATTGTGGATACAATAAGTGAAAACAAGCTTTCTCTGAACGGTGGATGGGCTCCCAAATTAAAAGAGCACGTACAAAGATTCATGCTGACCATGGAAAATGAGCTTGCTGAATAAGCAATTACGTGCAGATATCTGAACGAAAACAAGGCAATCGACGAACTGAACAAGATTGTAGCATTCTATAAAGAGGTACCAGATAAGATGAGTGCAAATAATGAAGCACAACATCCAAAAGCCCTTAAAAATGAAAAAAGTGGATCACAGGAGTCAAAAGAGAAAGATGAAGACAATAATGTTATAAATGCAAAGCAAGAAATGTTGGAAGCCCAGAAAGAACCTAAAGGGAAGAAAAAGAGAAAACAGCAAGCAAAGAAGGAAACAGAAAATACAACACAACTGTTCAAAGTGCATAAAGTGGTGAAAGATGAAGATGAAAAAAGTGTAACGCAAGCAGCTAAGACGAAATTCAAAATGCAAAGAAAGAAGCAGGAAATTCCAAGAAGGAATTACTGGAAGTGCAGAAAGCACTCAAGGAGGAGAGAAGAAAAATGCAGGAGACAACAAAAAACAACCCTGAAAATGCAAGGACAGAAGCTAAAAATCTCAAGAAGGAATTACTGGATGTACAAAAAGCATGTAAAAAGGAGCACAAGGGGAAACGGGCGGCAAGAAATGAGATGGAAAAAGTAAAGAAGGAATTGTCAGAAGCTCAGAAAGTGTTGGAAGAAGTGAAAAGCAAAATGAAATGGAAAACACAATGGATTATGCTGAAATATAAAGAACAAATTGCTGGAAGTCCAGGAAGCATTAGAAGAGGAAAACAATGGAAAATGGGAAGCAAAAAGGCAAAGTGAAAATATGAAGAAACAGTTACTGAAAGTCCAGAAAGAATGTGAAGAAGAGAAAATTGATGTGATGGGGTTTCAGACAGAGCTGGTAGACACTAACTGGCAAAGAAAGCGTGTAAAAATGCACTGGAAGAGATGAAAAAGCAAGAAAAAGAAGTAAAGGAGATGTTTCAAAGACAAAGTAAAACTGGCACAAAAAAAAAAAAAAACAACCCCACCCCTCCCAAAACTGACATCAGTTCTCAGGTCTACATGTTATCTGCTTTTTATCTGGTGCACCTGTGGATACAAAACAATAACACACTTTTCTCTATTTAACAGCATTTCAACACAACGGCTCCCAGCCAGGGTTGGAACCACACGTATTAAAGCTGCCCTGCTAAATTCTGTCATTTGAGAGCTGTTTTATGTTGGGTGCAACACAACAACAGTTAATGTATCACCTATAATCACCTATTGTTTTAGTGACATAGACAAAAATTATAGGTAATTACTAAATGGAGAAAGCTATATATACACAAAATGCAGTTTCCTGAAGTGATGATTTAATCTATTAACATAAAAAAGTTATCCAAAAAGTTATTTGCAGAATTGTTTTATTTAGTCACATTGGTGGTGGTGGTTGGTTGGTTGGTTTTGGGGGGGGGGGCATCTTAAACAGACTGTTCATGCTCAAAGCATCTTAACCTAAGTCCGGACTTTGACTGGTCTCCTCCAAAAGCTTCATTTTATTTATTCTTTTTTTCTTGGAATTCTGAAAGTACTTTCAGAAAGTAAGGTACTTTCCAGCTAAGAGATAGCAGAAACAAGAGTTGTCATCTTAATGTTACGTGTCCATGCATCTGTATTGGGATGGAACACACAGATACACCAGGATCAAACCTTGTTTGATGTTCTGGTCCATTTAATGTGTCAGTGAAATTTTCTAAATGTGAGAAAGACTTAATGCACATCGTGCATAGATGTGTCTTTAATTTATTGCACCTGGCAACAAGCTTGAATCAGATTTACTGACTACAGTACTGGGATGGAAGTAAACCTCTTAGTCTAGCTTGGCATCTTGGTACCAGGACAAAGCTGATTAACAGACCTACTGAGCAATATAGTCACTAAGTAATTAAGTTTATCCATCCACCAGGTTTTCCTTTATCCCCTGTTTCTCCTTCCAGATACCCCGGTCAGTTAGTCAGTTAGAGAAGAGCAAAACTATGGCCTCAACCCTAAGTTAACCCCTTATAAAAAGAAGAAAAGATAATATTAATATAAATGATACTGTTTTCCTTTGACAACATGTCAGCTGAGTGGGATGTGCTCTGGCTTCTACAGTGTTGCTGCAGGGACAGTTGGCAGGCAGAACTAGGAGACACCTGTGGGTGGATGGTGAATTGGTAGCCTGTTTAGAGAGTGTGGGGACTATTCAAAACTGCTCCTGTGTGATGTGACACTAGCAGCAACAACTGTTAAGTGCAAATTATTTGCACATGGAGTTCCTGCATTTAATGTATCTTCTTTTAAAGAAATAATATATTTACTTGAAGCACAATTCTGTGCCTCTTTAAAAAAACAAAAAAAACAGTATTTTTTTCTGGTAGCAAATAAGCTCTTGTATTAAGTCTTAGAACTAGACTGACACAAATGATTAAAAAAAGTAATATGTACTTTGGACAGGCAAACATTTGTCCTCTCTGAAACAATGTCTAATAATAACGGTAAGGTAAGCGTAGTAATTTAGTGAAATGTGTAAAAAATAAATGGACATACAGAATAGAATACAAACACATTTGTAAATTTCTAATGAGCTTGAGAATCAATATTTGGCATGGTCACCTTTATTCTTCAACACTGCCTGAACTCTCTTTAGCTCTGTCTTCTGTCAAGATGATCTCACACTGCTTCAGTAATGTTGAGTTCTGGGCTCTGGTGAGGCCAGTCCATGACTGATAGTGCTGCATTGTGTGTTTTTCTATCCAGGTATGATTCTACTACATTGGCAGTGTGTTTGGGATCATTGTCATGCTAATAAATGAAGCACTTGCCAATCAGATACTTTTTTAGATAGCATTCACATGGTGGATCACAATCTGATGGTACTGTTCTGTGTCCATCAAAGACCCCCAACACCACTGGACGAAATGCAGCCCCAAACCATGACAGAGCCTCCACTGTGTTTTATGTATAGCTGTAGCCATTCACTGTTGTACTTCTCTACTGACCTCCTCTGTACATTACTGATGACAGTTTGAACCAATACATCTAATATTTGGATTTATCACTGTGCTGTGCAGTGGTTAGCACTGTTGCCTTGCAGAAAGAAGGTCCTCAGTTCAACTCCACCAACTGGTCAACTTTCTGTGTGAAGTTCGCATGTTATGTGTTTGCATGGGTTCTCTCCAAGTACTCCAACTTCCTCCCACAGTTCAAAGACATGGAGTTAGTAGGGTTAGGTTAAGCCTCTGGAGTCCAGGGTATAATCCGGTTGTTAAGTCTGACGTCACTAGCCTTGTCTGGGCCTAAACTCCGCTGCAGGTCCATATATCAAACGATCACTATGGCATTACTGAGAGTTGAAAAACTGTCTAAAGTCTTTCATCTTTAATAAAATGATCAGCGTTCTGCAGAGGTGTGGACTCGAGTCACATGACTTGGACTCGAGTCAGACTCGAGTCATTAATTTTATGACTTTAGACTTGACTTGAAAAAATGTTCTAAGACTTGTGACTTGACTCGGACTTTTACACCAATGACCTGGGACTTGAATTGGACTTGAACCGGTTTACTTGAAAAGACTTGATATTTTACCCCAAATATAAAATTTAACATGCATATTATATAGAGATTGAAAATGTGACGTCATTCACGGGTAGAACCGCAAAGGATTCTGGGAACTCATGGCAAGAGGTACTAGCGCACGCAGGCTTTCGATTGAAATCAGTTATACAGCGATAAAAAGAAACACAAAAATGGCAAGAAGCTGTTGTATTATTAACTGCAATAGCCGGTCGCATGACAGCCACGGGAAGCCGACGGGTAAAGAGATCGGTTGTTATCGGATTACGTCGTTGAAGAGAAATAGTTCGAGCCATGTTTCCGAAGTGACAAACAGGCGACGGATGGCCTGGATTGCAGCCATTCAAAGATCAAATATGACGTCCCAGAACACTCCAGCTCACAGGTTAGTCTGCTCCAAGCATTTACACGAAGGTCAGTCTGCTGTAGTAGTTAATACGTCATTTTTCTTAACATAATTGGTGATATAGGTTACAAGCAAGTCTGGCGCTGAACAGAAATTGTCGCGCTATGCTCCTTTGTTTATTGTGCATAAATAGTGAATTGTCCTGACACAATATTGCGTTTCGCTTCTGTTATTATGGTACATTGACAAAAACATATACTTTTATTCACAGGGTAAAACAGTTGTTTTGTATCATCAATTGCCCAGTACGATTACAGCATACAGTATTATTGTCACTGCTACATTTCTGTGATGCGAACCACAAATTATTTCCACTACTAATTAATTATCGTTGAGCTCAAAGGTCCTATTAATAAACGGTTAATGAATGTGTATTTATGACGACGATTTGTGAGACTGGTAAACTTATGATACGTACGATGGTCTTTCGTTCTACACGGTGCATTTCAAGGTCCTGTACCCATCCGTCGGTAAACTGTACCTGGGCTTGTTGCAGTGACCGGAAGTTACTAAACTTCACGAGTGTATGCACTCACTCCAAGAACCGTATGATTATAAATATGCATATAAATATGCTACGATGAGATAGCTGACTTCATCTAACTAGCAAATGTTTTCCAGGCTACGTTGGTGATGCAGTTTTTTTTTTTAATGTGTATGATATTTTTGTCATGCGATTTTAAAGCCGGTCCTACAAGCGCATCCAAGAATAACATGCAGCTTATCTCAGAACTGTCGGTGAAAATTATTCTTGGAGCTAGGTTTAATTGAGCTGCATTCTAAAGAGGTGCAATTTCACAATTTGTGTATATTTTCTAAGTTCACTATTTTGTCATGTGTTGAGAAAAACACAGATTTAAAAATTACATGGTCTAATATTTACATTTAGCATATAACTGCAACATGCTTTTTTTCGTTTTTTTGAATGACTCGAAAGGACTTGAAATTCAAAATTTCAGACTTGTGACTTTACTTGGACTTTTACACCAGTGACTTGAGACTCGACTCTGACTTGCCTGACATTACTTGAGACTTGAGGATAAAGACTTGAGACTTACTTGAGACTTGCAAAACAATGACTTGGTCCCACCTCTGGCGTTCTGCTCTACCAGGTGTAACAATTGAGTTTAATATCCAGGCATCCATGAAAACGGAATTTATGACATTTAACGGAGTTAGAAGTTAGCAGGGAGTTAGCTCGCTAGCTTCTATCTAAATACAATATAGCATGTCCTGACTGCGGGGTTTTGGAAACAAATTAAAACATACAGCTCTGTTATCACTTCCAACAAAAATGAAGACAGAAAACTAAACAGCAGTGACGTTTGTAGGGTTACTGAAGTTTGGCTAGCTGGTATATAATGATGTGCTACGTGACCGCTAGCGACACAGCTATGTTAGCATAATATAAAAAAGCGAACTTTTTTTCCCACTTGATAAAAGTTAACGTGAGTGTTCTCGGTGGTCAGGAACAAATGTAATCGCATGGCAGGATGCTGTAAAAGGACCAAACTTCAGCCAGGAGAACAACTGAGATAATCCATCCACAATACGAGGTTAGTCATTCATATACTGCTGCATGGGCTGGGCTGTAGTTACATCCTAAGGTTTTAAAAACTGAGCTTAAATAAATGATTAGCGGTAATAAAAGCCGAGGGAGGTCAACAGTGATCACTGACTGTTTTAGGAGCTTTTTGAGATCAAATAGAAGAAAATACAAAACATTAAACATGTTAACAACACAAAAGCCATATTGAACGCAGACTACTTTAGGCCCGGAAGTAGGATTCGTCACGTCATCACTTAACGACCGGATTGGTGTTTTGTTTTGTACTTTTGATTTTACCTCTATATTTCATCTTTTAAAACTGTTTACCTTGCCTTGTTTGGTATCATTCCTTTAAGCACAACCTCACATGTCTGAATTTACAGTTATGTTTTCATATTGATATAGTGTATTAACATAATTGATCTCAAATCTGACAAAAAACATAAAATCTAAGTAGAAAAAGTTATATCTTTTACTGTAAAAATCAGTTTCATAACTTGAAATACAAATAGATAATGTAAGTTTTAAAAACCTATGCACAAGTTTTGCAAAGTTATATGCAACTATTTACCTAAAAATGCAGCCAAATGTCTTAAGCACTTTTTATAACCATTTAAAACTATTTACAGAACAATCAGGTGTTCTGCATCACTTAAGATGCCACTCAAATTATTTGTGCCACCTCAAAAATAGTTTGTCCACTATAAGACAGTTAATCACATCACAAGCCTCACACCTCCGGGTGTACGACGTGTATCACATCTCCTGTTTTTCACCTGGAGGCAGCGTTTACATTGTAAATTGCCTTTGGTGGCTTTTTTGGCAGCAACTGTGACACTCAGCAGTTGCCTCATTGTTTTGACAAACACAAAGAAACAATCGAATGCACTACACATCAGCTACACAAGACAACACAATAACTATACACTCCAAACATGCTAAAAGTCATTTTCTCGCAACTCAAAACTTGCTCTCTCTTGCCACTGACACTCACAAAACTTCTCCCTCTTCCTAAACAACCAAATGTCACATACTGCCCTATAATTTTTTGATCGGTCAACATGGTACATTTTTCCACCAACAGGAAAGGGGTGTTTTCTCGCAAGCAGACAGTGCTTGCTAAAGCTGTCCTTAAAAATACGCAGTTTTTACAATTTATTCCGGCAGTAAACATGACAATTTTATTCAGAAAAAAACACTGCGTATATTTTTTTTATCATAACTCTGGTTTTATGTGGCCTATCAACACCCTGCTAACACATAAACTCTGTACTGGTGACCCATCCATGGTGAACCCCGCCTCTCGCACTATGCCAGCTAGGATAGGCTCCAGCCCCTCCACGACCCTGATAAGGATAAGCGGAAGAGAATGTATGGATGGATTCATCACTCCATTAGACATGTTGCAACTGACTTTCAGTCCACTTCTTGTGTAATTTGGCATACCTCAGTCTTTTCTCCCTGTTTCCCTTCCTTAATAATGGCTTCCAGACAGCAACCCTTCCAGTTTTAACTTTCAAGTTTTATAAGAATTATGTGTTGCTCATGAAAACCTTTACAGTGAGTGACAGGTGGAACTTTCTAAGGAATGACACGAGTGTGGTGTCACCGTGCTAATATACAAAAAACTCTGTAAGGCCTTCAAAAAGTGGCACATGGCAACTTTTAGACATTGTTGACTTGGTTCAGCAACACTGACAGCACGTGAATGTGTAGCTTTGTGTGTGTAGACATAAATAATGCAGGACTGACTTACTTTTATCATCTAATTTCTATTAAAGTAATACCAATTCTACTAGGAAAAACTTTGTTGTTGTTTTTTAGATGCAATATTTTACATTTTTCTTTGTTACCACTGTGATGACACCACCACCTTTTTTTCAGGTCATAAAACTTACATGCAGAGACTGAACCAAAATGCCATTCATTTCAACACCATTCAAGCATCAAACATGACTGCAGTTTTTCTGGTGCAGTTACTAAGAAGAAAAAGTTCAGGCAGACATAGGCGTCCGTGGACCTACACAGGCTTTTGTCCAACATGGACAATAATTCTGTGGAAACTACAGTCATGTCTGTGGGAATATCTGGATATGCATTTACAGGAAACTAAATGAATGAAGCTGAAACTTTGTTTTGTTTGTTTTAACTCAATTACAAAATCTTAAGTGAAGGATCAGACGTACTGCAGGTCATCATGCTTCACCAGCAGGGGTCATCCTCCGCTCCATACCTAACAGTGCTGGGTTTAAGCAGTCAGTGGTAATAAACAGTATAAGTAAGAATGTTTCAGAAGCAACTATGTACTAGCAAGTCAACTTAACCTCTTCTGGGTGACCTGGAAACTCTAAGAGGGCTGCGAATCCCCTCTTTAATTAAGGGTTGAAAAGGTGTTTAAAATGCTTACATTTCAGGGCTGGTTTAAGAAAAAAAAAAAAAAGGTCTTAATAGCTGTCCATGCCTACTGAGGCTTCAGTTGGGGGTGGTGTAAGGGGTGGATGGAAACACCTGCAGCATGAATGCAAGAACCACTTCTTGAACCTCTCAGAAGCAGTTGGTCTCCACGGGAACAGCAGTAGACCATGATTGGCCTGGTCCAACCCTGCTGTGCCCAGAGAGGTGCACTGTCAATCTTTGTATGGAGTGAATGTGCACACACACACACACACACACAGACACACGGCATATTGTTAACACAGTCTAAAATGTGTTTGGAATGTGAAATAAGGTACAACAACACAAAGAATTCAAAATTTTATACTCCCCTCTTTTTCTATAAACCACTGTGCACCAGGCCCCTGCTGGGACTTAAACAATTAGGCTACGCAAGATCCACAGTAACAACTCCCCCTAGTCTTTTAAGATAACTACAGGAGGAGGGGCAGAAGGATGACATCTTGTTAGGGGGGGAATCCTGTGTCCTCATTTTGTGTATTGGCCTAGTCTGTGTGTATCTTTTACCCTACATAAAGACTTGTTTGAGGTAAGATGTGTAAAATTCCACTGGTGATTGTGGGAAGTGCTGCTTGTCCCAGCCTCACGATGATCCCCAGCAGTTCTCATTCATTCCTCAAACGGTCACCCTTTTCTCCTACTTTGAGACTAATGTAAGGAAAGCCATAAATCTGTGCTTACATCACAAGTCCTTTCAAATGACTCCAACTGATTAGCAACAAGTGACTAACACCGAAAAAAAGCTTTTGCAAATGAGGTCATGCCCTCATGTGGCTTCATTGATAAAAATGTGCGAGCCCATTAATTCAGATGTCATAAAAACTCTGTTGCACAGTTTTACATCTCCAAAAGTGTAGAAGATGCTAACTAGTTAAATGTTTCACAGACGTGAAAAGCTTTAAGAGTCACCCTTCAAAAGATTTCGTTAGTCTTTAGTATCTGAAATCCTGTTTGTTCAAGATCAATAGTACAAAATTAAAATTTTCTCTGAATTTTCACATTTGCAGTTTTAGGGCGCTGAAAATGCTTTTTGTTGTTATAAGATTTTATCATTGCGACTTGGGTCAGGGCAATCATTTTACATGGCATGTAAATGAGTAAAAGAAGATGACTCATTTAACTCTGCAAAGAGCTTCATGTTTGAATGTGCGCTCTTAAAGCCCCCTAAATGAACTTAGGTTTTCTAAGTTTACATGTAAATCATATAACTCAAGAAGACCTATATTCTTTGTTTGCAGCACATAAATAAACAAGGCTACTGCGGCAGCAAGAAAAGCTATTTAAATCCCCCACTAATGGTCATCAGCACGTTTGCATGAGTGTGAAATCAGTCAAGTGACAAGTGTGCCTGAATTGTGATGACCCTGTGTCAGCATGGGGCCACAGCTCTGTGTTTACGGAAGAGGTGATGGCACACGCCACTATTCCTTTGAAATCCTGCAAGGTGAGAGGAATAATGAGATAATCTCTGCTTTACGAGTTACAGTAGCTGTAATGGGAAGCAGCCCAGCAAGGAGCTCCTCTGCTGGAATGCTGGCAATACACACAGCAAAAAGCAATGACTGCACTGCTGGAGCGTTGCAAACAGCGTTTCATCATCGTTTGACTTCATATAGTGATGTTGTTAGGAAACACTTAGTTACTAACAAATCAGTGTTTAACATTATCATGCTTTTGCAGTCAGGTTTCTGGCGACTTGGCAAACACAAGCCCAATGTTCACTGTCCAATAGCTCGTGGGAGAACGATCTGGGCCTTCGGCTGTTAAATGATCCACTGTGTTCACCAGCTTGTTGCTAACTGTTCCGGTCTGTGCTCAGTTACTGGGAACATAGCAGACAGTGGTTTGTTTGTTATGGGAGCCAAAAATGGCAACCAATCCATTCAGAGTAAACAAAAATCATACATTTTAGGACAGGACGATTAAACAATCATCCCCAACTTTATTATGTTGCTTCTATTTTTTTTAAATAGTCATTGAAGCTGTACAAGCATTACAGAGTAAGTGTTACTCCATAATGCAGAAACTTGTAAAACATTGATATGTATCTTGAATATTATTTAACCACATATTGAGGAGTGAGAGCATTTCCTTGTTTATAGGACCAGCCTGAAGGAAAAGGGAGAAGGAAGGAAGCTGTCCAGTCCAAACAACCCCTGAAAGTCCCACAGCACTGACTGCTTGAAGACCTCATTCAGTGGTGGCAGTTTGAGTTTTACTACCAAGCTCGGAGGCATTTTGATGGCAGATCATGAAAAGGGAAGAGAAAGACAAGTTGCAGTGTTGCGGTGCAACACTTAATCTACAGGTTTGTCCCAAATTAAAGGAAAAGGAAAAGCAACACATAATATCTTAATAAGATGAAGCCTGGCCACCATGTGCCAGCAGAACAGATTTAGAAAGCCTTAGAATTGTTTGGCAACTGAATAATGTGCTTTAAAGACAGCCTGGTGTCTATCTGAGTGACAGCTTTGTGCTTCAGTGCTAACGTTGAGAACAAGGTCCGTTTGGATCCGTGCTGCAGTCTACAGTGACTTCTCCTTCTTCTCACGCTGCGTCTTCCCCTCCCCCCAGTGTGCGTAAAAACAAATCTCCTTTTCTCTGCTGAGCCTGAAAGTATTGAGTCAACAAATGTCATTGCAGCTAGGCAGGGACTGTGGGGAAAGAGGTGGGGTCTTAAGCCTGCAGTACAGATAATAGCAGATTATTTTAAGACAAGATCCACCTGGTAACTAGTTAGTTGGCCTTTCTTATGTGGCCAAATGGACAAATCGGCTTATGTTAAAAAAGTAAGGTTGAGGTGATAAGGCCTTCATTCATTTGGATTTACTTTGTTCCTCGAAGAAAAAGAGAAACACTAACACACTTTTCCCTGACAACCGATAATCCTTCCTAACGCTATCATCATTGGTGAGATTTATGAGATTACCTTTAGCAGTTTAACACCAAACAGACAAACATACACACATGCAAGTTGCGGCTACCTTTCAGAATCCTATGACAAAAACAGCAGTTGAAGTATTAATATTTGCCACCTTCCTAACACTTCTAACTTGTGTTAACTCAGCAACATTCCAGGGCTGAATTTCTCTTTTAAATCACCCTGATCCCCTTTCCCTCTCACACTGCACTCTCTTTTTTCAGGCCCACGTGGTGTGTGTCAACAGGAGGTGGGTCTTGGCAGACACATGAAGCAAAGTATGCTGCCCGCAGACTTGTCTTACAAGTCACTCTAAAGATGAACCAGTGGGCAGGCTAGAATGAATTTCCAACAGCAGTTGGAAATTCATTGCTCAACCGGATGGACTCCATAACTGGCCACATGTTGTTGTTTCTGCAGTGTTCTCAAAAAGGGAGTGCTCTTACACTTGAGGGAAATTTCTGCAAGCTGTGACAGAAAAAGAAAGAGATAAACTGAAAAAGGGAGGGAAAAAAACCCCTTAGTCACTTGGCTTCCTGTCTGAAAAAAAAAAGGAAGTGGGTGGAGACATTTTCTACACTGCCACAGTCAGATAGCTGAAACCTGTGCAATATTCAACAGAAAAGTATACTCTGTCTCAAACCCAGAATCCGGATCCACTCCAGTTCTTCAGGGCAATCCTAGTGTTCACTATTGTGTACGGCTGAGGAAAGAAGAAAAAGGAGGGAGCATAGGGGGGAAGGAAATCTGCCTCTTTGTGTGGGAAGGTCTCAGCAAGAAGGCGATTTTGTAATTATTTTAGGTAGACACCAAAGCAAGGCTCTTCCTCCTGACCTCCAAACAGCATCGTGTCCAATTTCTGTACCTCTGCTGCCTTACGGGAGTCACATATGAGTGTGCTTCTGAGGCTGCCAAACAGCGACACCCGGGCTTCTCCTGATGATGAGAGCCGACGTCAGACTGGTTTCCATGAATATTGATGTGGAGGATAGTCTGTTTCATAGAAGAACAGAAGGAGGCAAGATGGCTGCCTTTAGGATTTGTTAAAGAGGAGATCCAGACGGTTTGTTGGAATTTCTACAAAGTGGAGGGACGTGAAAGGCAGGTGAGAACTGGCTCGGCACCTTAATAATCCGTTTAGCCCTTTCCCCCCTGTAACCTTGTGTGTGTGTTTGGTGGTATTTAGTCAGATGAAGTACAGCAGATGCCCCACATCGTAAAAAGCAAGAGCCAACATAATAAGGGGGGGATATGAGATAAAGCTACTCCAACATGGCTGACAAATTCTTTCTTTTTTTGTGCCAGCTAAAACTGAAAGACAGCAGTTGTGTTTTCCTGTGTGTGCTTCTTGCTGCATTTGAATACATTATAGAAAACAGTGGACTTGTTCAGGAGTTAGTTTTTTTAAAAGCATAATTTAAATGCCTGTGTGACACTACCTTTACTATTCAACCCTGGCTTTTTCCTAAACACATTAAAAATGTATTCAATATGTAATATAACACAAACATTTTTGTATAAGTGACTTCCTATTTGTCAAAACACATTTGCAGCATTTATGTGTTATTGACAACTATTACAAAATCATAATTATGATTATATTGTCTTTTTTTTTTTTTTTTAATTAAATCTGGATTCAGATTTAGGTAGTTATCCACTTTGGTTTCCCCAATCCTTTCTCACTGATGTATATGTGCATTTTTATTCTGTTCAGCCTTCAGTAGGAGAGTAAAAGTCCAACCTAAGCATGTCCAGTAGTAAGTGCACAGAGTCTGCACGGCAGCAGAGCTGAAATAGCTTCTGGCTTTGTGTATATGAATCAGCTTTCATTGCTTTCACCACTGAATGACGAGCAGACACAAAGGCAAATCCCAAGGAGAAGCAAAGGAGAATAGAATCGTGGTGGCAGAGCGTAGTGTAGGTGGACAAGGTCAGAAAGCTATGAAGGAAATGAAATTCAATCCAACTGCACCATTAAGTGGGCGAACAAGACTGGTAATTCTGGAGATTTCCCTTACTTCCTTTAGAAGTTGACACTAAACACAAGGTTGTTATCAGGGAGCAACAACAAACATCAATTCTAAAAAACTGACCAACTTGGTGACTTCGCAAGACTATTTTGTCTATTTTAATGCATTACAAGGAGTAAGCTGTCACAGCTAACAGGGTGTTGTAGGTTTTGGATATAGCTGCTGACATAAAGATTATTGACAACACATTGTGCCTGTGTGACAGATTGTGCCTGTGACTTTCAGGGTGTATGAAATGTCATTATTTTAAAGGAATTGAAATAAAAAACAGCTATGTTGCCTTGTATGAATCGCAAATTAACAGAAGTACAATAACAGAATGATAGCAGTAACACGATCATGTATAAATCCTCATAGTTTTAAATACATGTAAATTGAGCTTTATTATAGGACGCCAAGTCTCCTATTAATTATCAAATGCATAATTATTTGTTGTTTCTGCTTGTGTATGTGAATTCACCTAAGATTAACATCTGAATGGCTCATTAGTATAACAAAAATATTTCAGAGGCTTCCATGCTAGGCTTGTGTATTGCGCTAACTGCAGTCGTCAGATAGCCATGTGGCCTCAGGGTACAAATTAAACAAAAGCAAGATGGAGACTAATGACTGACATTTAATTTGGCATCACACTTTAACAAGGCTATCTGAAGAACTTGTGCTTCGGTTTTTAACTTTAAATCAACACGAAAGTTTTCAGACACTGACTATTAGTGATCCATAAGGGCAAGATTAAAAGAGGTTAAATAGACAGTGAAGCTCCTTGTCAAATTACTAAAGACATTTACTAAGTTTTGGTTACAAAGTAGTATTTTTTTTCCTTTGATTGTCGATGCAGGCCATGCAGTTCCTGCTCTGTGGTACAACTATTAAAAACATATCTGGTGCTAGTAGAAGAGGATACTATTTAAGTCACAGAGTTTAAAACCAGCAGTAGTGGTATACACCTCTTGCGCAATACCATGCCTGTGTTTTGACACGATGAGCACGGTCACTGGCTGTGTAGCATCAACAAAAGTTCTTAAGCAAGAGTGCTCTCTGTAGCATTCATAAAGAATGTTGTGACTGCATGAGATCAGGTGAGCCAAGCCTTTGTGTGTGTAAGTGTGTACGGTGATCCCATTGCCCCACATAAACTAACAGACTGCAGATAATGCTTAGTGTGTCATTTGAAATACCAGACATTGTACTTTGATGAACAGAAATGAACCCACCTCATTTCTTGCTATGAGAGCGCACTATTAATCTCAGTTGTCTGATGTTATAACTTGTGGCTATATCTGCACTTAGTTCACTTTCCATTTTGTTTTTATTCTGTTTGCAATTCCGGTGCTCAGACCACCATACAAAAATATCATTTATGTCTGGTATGTATATCTTTTCTAGTCATCTGCTGTGTGTGACTGAATTTCAAGCTATTGCCATGTTCAATAACTTGCAACGGAGTGTTTATATACGCAAATGTAAAATGCATAAGCCGCTATTGAAATGTATAAAATAAAAATACCACCTTTGTGGATATACAGGGGTTGTGTCAGCTTTATGCAACTGACCCTTCAAGTTTTCAAACTAAAACTGGGTCAGCAAGCTTTCACAACATCCAAGAATGTGCACTAGTGTGGATGCTAAGTATAACAAAAACAATGTGGATCTATCCCATGTTTCTCTTTCTGTTGAGCTGGACTGTGCAAAGGATTTATATGTGCTAATCCTGAACTGCACAACTAATGCTACATAATAACAGAAATAAAAAACAACCACCATCTAATAGTTTTGCAGTTTTATATTTCTCTGCATTGCTGCTGTTACATCAGCAGCTGAAAAGGCATGAAAGCATTAATAGGGCTACAGGGGGCTGAGTGGGGGAAGGGCCATATCGATCAATCACATGCACATAGCTTCTCTCATCTATCCACACCTACAGATAAAGCCTCACGGGTGGACTGCTAGTTCGTCATGGTCTTAAGTTCCCTTTATGTCACTCCTGGGGCAAACACAATATCACCTTTGGGAAGAATGTCCAGTTGCCATAGCATTCCACAACAATGCTGTCTACTTAAAATACTCAAGCCTTTACCCAAGCCCTCACCTCTGACCCTGCCCTATCCAACCCATGTATTATTTTTCCAACCAGGAGCCATTTCAGAAATGACACAGAACAGGTCCAGTGGCAGGCTAGACATTTTAGATTGCACTACACCTGGCTGGCCATAGCTCAGCTGCTTTCCTAAGACAAAATGGCGAGATACTGAGCGTTGTATTGATTTCTGCAATATTGATTTCCCTTTTGTCTGCTGCTGGGGTTTTGTTTTCCTATAGAGAGCAAGGGAGTAGCAGCAAGCCACTATCAGATGCTTCAACAGTGGGATCACTCTGTGAGAACGCTGTCACTCATTTGAACATATCTTAATGTTCAAATGAGTGACAGTGCATTTACAGTTGGACGCAATTTATCATGAAGTGCGTTTTGACTTACTGCTGCAAAAATGTTCACATTGTTTTAGCATCAGTGAAACCTGTAGAGCTTTGCCATTTTTTTAGTATGGTGTTTGTTTTACTTTTACTATTGATTGAATATAAACTGCATTATGTAAGACAATGTCTATTAACTGAAGCCAGATCAAAAAAATATGTCACTAATAAGACCACCAAACCAGATGGCCCTAACTTGTTAAAGTAATTATGATCCGGTCTGAGATAAAAAAAAAAAAAAAAAAAGATATTCATAACCAACATATGCTATAAATATGACTCATAGCCTCCTACTACGAAGCGGTGCGCCGTTAGCCAAGTTGACGTTTAATTATCGATTGAGAGAGATAAGACTGCGTTTGAGTGGCACAGGGCCGGAGAGAGGGTTGCTGGCCCTGTGAGCGTATATCGATGTCAGGGTTTACCTCAGGGGTGAGACAGAGAGGGCAGGGACTCAAAAGCTTCCTCCACGTGAACACGCACATGGCCGTTCTGTTTACAAACACTATCCCGGCATTCCGCAGCAAGGAAGGCAAGTGAGATGTTATGTAACCACCCCTAAGCGAATAGCATCTCTTCCCGCTTCTCGCCAGGCCGCTCCTCCTACGCTTGGATGATCTTCTTAAATACTGTTGTCGCTGGTTGCGCTGACAGAAGTTAAGAATAGAAAAAGAAATTCAAAAGTCACTTCAGTCACTGTCGGTGTCTTTGCCTGAGACTGTGGCGAGACTGTGAGCAGGTCTTTTTCTTTGTGCCATTCTACATTGCTCTCGTGCAATTCTAATAGCATCAAGTCCGGAGACTAAAGAGGCCTTAAATGTGCCGTAAGCTTTTTTTGTGATTACAGCTTACAAAGCCATCACATGGGCGCAGATACCGTGGAGGACACAGTGTAGTCCACAGTAATGTCTCCATTGCACAGTCCTGCATGCTTAATTGGATTATTCATTAAATATTTCCTGGATACATTCATTAATCAATTTAGAGCACCAAGTTGCAATGTAGTACTTAGCATTTTTGTTACTATTATTAGCAAGAGAAGCCTAGCAATTCCCTTAAAACATGCACATGGCATCTCTTAATGCTTGACATGAAAATCTTTGCAGATAAAAGCAAAACCAGGAAACAATAACTCCTGAAAATGATGGGGAAAACTTGATAAACCATATGCATACATACTTTAATCATTCACACTAGTGGCCAATTTATAATCACCAATTAATGGAAAATCCAGGTCTTTGGCCTGTGTGAAATTGGGAAAACCAACACACCACTACACCACCACTCAGATCCCCCATCATTGCTCACTTCCAGTTAAATGAAATCAACCAAAAAGTGGAGGTTTAATTCAGAATTATTTATTGGAAAAGAATTTGCCTGTCAAATTGCATCTTTTGTTTTTTTTTATAATTTTATTTTTTAAAGGTTAGTAATAATATCTAAAAAGTGCTGAAACTATCAAAATCTGCAAAGCTTTGTCATTATAGCACAATCTAAAGGAGGTCCAAAATGGTTAAAACAGTTGCTTTTGATTACTACTTGCCCTCTTCTAAAATGGATGTTAGATATGAACCATTTTACTGCTGCGAGCTGTCACTATAAAGGCCCCCTGTGGTCTACACAAGAAGCATAAAAGTAGACAGCTGGCCAAGACTGCTATTAAAAGTGTAACCCTACCAGAGGCTTTGAGTGACATCACTAACCAGTTCTGGGGAGTTAGAGTGGCTGTGGCTTAATATTAGGTTTCCTAAGTGGAATGTACAATTGCAGCAGTTGGAATCTTTCTGAGCCATAGTGCCCAGTGATAACTGAACTGGGCTTCATCCACTTGTTTATGATAGGAAAGGTTGAAAGTATGACTTCAACTCTTGTCCTGAAAGAATACAAACTCTTGCCTAGAAAAAAAATTGCAGTATTTAAGTAATGGACTGCCACAATTTAATGAAATATTTATGAAAACACTGAAACAATACACTGTTTACAGAGGCTATACTTAGCAATTCATTCTTGAGGTGTGGGATGACATATATGATTCATACAACCCATACTCCATACACAAAAATATTCCTCTCAGAAGGATTTGTGATTCCCATTCAATGAGTCACGTGCCTCCTACTGAGTGAAGGTAAAGAAGGAGCTTAGAAAACAGCGGCTTAGGTCAGGCTGCTTAGAAACCAATGAGGGATCATCTCAAAAGCTTTCCAGAAAACTAGAGAGCATGTAGAAATGTTTCTCAGGCAAAATGACTGTTAACCCTCCTGTGATATATTTTTGGCTAAACATTTATTAAAGTAAAACGAAAGAACCTGTTGCCAAACTTGCCTTAGTTTGTCATGACAAAGAAAAGAAAACACAAACTTCAATGAAACCAAAATTTGCACTGATATCCACTTACGATCCCTTTGCCCCCGTGTTTGTGTGGCATACTTTCCCTCCATTAATAATTCTGCATTTTGCTCTGTTTACTGTCCACCTCCGCTTCCTGTTCATCCACAAGCTGGTCTGGATTTGAATACTGCAAACAGTCTAGAAGCCTTCTAGGCTTTATGGATCATGCTAAATTATAGTGGATATGAATTTTAAAAAATTAAGCGGGAAAGTCACTTAGTAGTTAACATTTGCAACTTTTTACATAAAATTGCTATATATTAATAAAATCAAAATTTAATGATTTTTATATCATTTAAATCTATGAAACTAGAAATAGTGATAAGATGCCATAATAGATAGCAAAACTGATGAATGAGTTTAAAGAAAATTTTCAGAAATGTTGGGATAGGGGAAGCAAATGACTTCATAGAGAAAAGAAACCATGAATGCTAAATGGTAGATAGGTTCCAGAGAAGCGCATTGCATGATCCAAAATCTGTCTTTTTTCAAAGAAGGCTTTTGTTGTTTTAACAAGAAAATGCTAAACCATGTTCTGCACATATTAAACCAGCATGGTTAAAAGAGTAAACGTGTCTAGGAGCTAAACTGACCAGCTTGCAAGTCCAGAGTAATCATTGGTCAAATGTGAACAGTTGTTCTCCCTAGTTTCTAAACACTTATAGTATTGCTACTTTTTTGTCATTTCATCATTTAAAGTAAGCATTTGTTTTTGAAAAACAATAGAATTTCTCAATTCTAAGATTAGATGATTCTAAACTTCAAACATCATGAATAATTTCACTTTAACATAATTTGGATATTTCCATTTTAAACAACATATCTAAACTTGACCTTTAAATGTGCTGATTGACACAGATACAAATGTAGGCCTCTGAATATGTGGCACAGTTGAATTACTGGCAGGATCAACCCATAAAGAACACGTGTGCACCACAGCAATGCAACCTCTTCTGCAGTCAGCCATGCTAGGGTAATGGTTAGCCCAGATGGGCTTTGAAGCGCTCATAGGACGTTGCCGTGGCTACCATGCACTCAGAAATTAACTTTTGCTCTTTGTGCAGTTCATCAAGTCAGTCAGATATATTGACTGTTGCATAGACAAAGGGCTGGAGAGAGAAAATAGAGACAAGCCCTCTGGAAGGAAGAGTGTAGTACTGTGAGGGGTTGGGCGCAGGTCAGTGGGTTTGTACGCTCAGAAGCCAGTGTCTTCAGTGTCCATGTGATCCAGCTTGATGGCAAAAAAGATTTAGACACTATGTGTCAGCCTCAGAGCCCAGCAAGGATTCTTTGTAGCACACGTGGTGACTAAACTGGAAAAATAAAGGCTAAAAAAGTTTTTGGAGTGACATCAAGTTCAACTGCAACTTTCAGGATTGACTGCTCTGGGGGAAATATTCAATGCTGAGGTCAAGGTAAACAACGTCAAAGACAATGTCTTAGTGAAACGTTGTTGGAGGGAAGGCTGTGGGTGAACAGATTTGGTCTGAATGAATACAGACTCTTGTATAAAAAAAAAAAAGCATGCAGCTTTTAAGGAAAATATTGTGACACTTGCTATTGGTGGCCACAAATAACACAAGGCAGAGTACATGACTGCTGATTCCTGAATGGCTGCCATAAAACAATACAGTGTTTGCAATGGCTATACTTGTTAATTCATTCTTGAGGTGTGAGAGATAATTTACATGATCTGTGACCTTATTGTCTATTATCATGGGCAGCTGACCATTTGGTTAATACTGAATCAACCCAGTAGCTAAAAATTAATACAGTGCACTTTGAAAATATTCAGAGCAAGAACAGTGAAGGATGACCAAGAATCTCTGTGCCACTGTGTGAAAATGGAAAAAACTTATAGCAATCCAACTGACTCTGTGGGCATGAATATTGAATATCTGCGCTTTATTGCTGAGTCACTGGTGACAAAATTCTCATTAAATCCAACTTGAAATTTCAGTTGATGTTGCTCTCAGAGTTGGAGAAACAAGACTGTATGGCCTGATAAACAGATTCAAGTTTTTCCTGCTCAGTCAGACACCTCACTTGAATCAAATTAAGTATACCTGTAGAGAACTAGAATCTCTCTCTACTGACAGTACCCATTAAACCTTCATGACCTTCACAGATCTGAAAAGAAAGAATTCCCCAAATGGTGCAAAGTTTGTTGCATCTTACTCAAAAACACTCAAGACTGTAACTGCTGCCAATCACACCTTAACAAAGTGTTTAGAAAAGGGTCTAAATAGAATCTAACTCAAATATTACACATATTAAAAAATGTCCGGACTACAATTACATTTGAACCAAAATTAACAACAGTAAAAATAGTTTACTCAGGCCCAATGTGAGTCAAATGGAAGACAAAAGTAAAACATGCCCACACAATGTTTTGCATGTGTTTGTCATATTCCCAGAATACCAGCTGAACTAGTTGTATCAGAAATGTTCAAAGATGGGGTTTAACACCTTCAACAAACAACTTGAGTTACTCATGACACTGTCAACCACAAGAAACAAATCATCAGCTATTCCTCAGACTTAACCCACAATTAGACCCAGTAAAAGAATTACAAATAATAATATCTATTAAATGCTTTGGGTCTAATATAAGGGGGAACACAGTTTCTCTGGAAAAAAAGAGTCAAGACATAAAACCTCACCCATCAGCAAAAAAAAAAAAAAAGTTTTAAAAAATGAGTGTTTGAATTGGTCTTGAATTAGCAGTGAGGGTGATTATAATTATGAATGGCCATGCAGATGATATCCATTAATCTTTTCCCTCTCTAAGTTTGTATTTTTCCCTTGGGGAGAAGTTAACTGAATAGGTATTGTACATCGTTCCGGTTTTACTTGTCTAACCATTTGCATATATTCCAGCTAGATGATTTCGGGCTCATCTAAAGTAAATGATGTGCCTAAGTAGTGTCAGGTAGTGTACATATTTAAATAAATAATACATAATGTTTGCCCTTTGCCAAAAACAGTGAATTTAAAAACTGACTGACATTCCCTTCAAGTGTGTGTTCAGGTTTTTAAATATTTAGATATTAAGATATAGCGTTTATGGCTTTGCTGTTCAATTAGCATTCACTGGAAGTCTACTATCTTGCATCAATTACAGTCATCAGTTTCAGCATGATTAACCATCTCATGAATGCTGCATGCTACAGACTTACTTTTCATTTGTTTTTGTTTGCTTGTTTTTGCATGTCTATCACATTTCTGCAGAACACATATAACCTGATTTGTCCTGTGTATATCTGTACTATATAGCATACATTAGATTAGAGGACTGGTTTGCTACATGAAATGAATGTAGGAAACAACATCTTACAGTTCAAAAGAATTACACTAAGTTTGATTAGTTAAAATTTTACTCTCTCAAATAAAACTATAGTTAGGTAGTTATGTTTAAATATAACCAAAAAAGGCAACGAGACAATAAGCTGTGACAGCACAAAGACTGCATTAGGAATCTCCACAAGTATGCCACATCTGCCTTGCATTAGACATCAAGAACAATGTAGATCGTACAGATCCCTTCTTCATATGGATGGGGAGGAGGCTCTCTGGCCAAGAAATTACAAACAGAAGTTTATGCCATCTATGTGTCTGATTTGATCTAATAATCTTGGCTTAAGATTCCGTTAAAAAAAACAAAAGGATTACGCTTTTATTTACATGTCTTTGCATTTATGCATCGATGTAATGTCCCCATCAAAGTGAACTTTAGAAAAGTGTAACGTAGAGACAGTTTTGTGTCATATTTAAAGGTAAGCGTGTCATATGTGAGCATGAGTAATTTATTCATCATGAATGATCCCCTCGATAACCGGATTCTACCTCCACTGTTGCCCTGGTTGTGGTTAATTACTCAGGGGTGAGAAACCGAGAATTAAAAAAAACAAAAAAACCAGATCTCTCACTCCAGGATGCCATGTGATACAGACATCCGTACATCACAATTTTGTCATTAGGCCATATACAGTATCAATAGGTAAATGCTGTGCTGAGGAAAAAAGAAAATAGACCTGAAGTTGTACCATTCAAAGTCAGTTGCTACCCCCATGCAGCAAAGCCTTGCAGCAACCTTTGTTGTCATTAATGGAACCAATATGTGTCCCATCAGCAACTCACAGCCTCAAGCCTCTGCATTCCTGGTAATAACCTTCACATGTATCTGCATCTGCTCTATAACCAGCTCAAAAGATCACCCTTAACAGAAACTTTCTATCTGCCAAACATTAGACAGATGCATTAACAGAAAAGACTTTCTAAAGGTCCATTCTCTACACCAACCTATAACAGTGCTACATTCTAACAACTCAAATGTACTTAGTGTGTAGTGTGGTGTAAATGTGCTTATTTGTATGTGAACACAAACAACGTTATCGTAACAGGCTAAGTAACAGGCCAGTACCTCACAGTCTATAAAGAGACCAAAGTGTGTAACAAAAGGTGGTTTTAGGTATTGGTTTCAGCTGTGTCGAAATCAGGAAACTGAAATATGGCAACAAAGGTCTGACAAGTACACGAGGTTTACTTTTATCTAGGTTTTCGACCCTAATTTTACTTTCCTGTTTAAAATGTTTAGATAGGTTTGTGTCCCATCTGAGTGTAGATGCCAGTTTCGTTAAGCTCCCTTCATGTGCAGCAACAAGATAGAAGCACTGAAAACATTAAAATGCCTTCTGACTGCCGACGCAGGGGGGCCCTTTGTTTCTTATTAAAAAAAAGTGTCATGTGTTGTTCAGACTGATAGAAAGAATGAGAGGGACAAAGCATAAATCACCGTGGGATGTGCATTGTACACGCTGTGTGAGCAAGCCATGTGACATAAATCACAAGTGTGAGATGCCTGATAAAGAGACTCTGGGGTGCAATACAAGAACATAACATAACATCTGTCCTATTGCGCCTGATGAACATTTGACCATCGTTAACAACACATGCTTGAGGGACAATACTTCACATTGTGCCTTATGAATTGATGTGTGTCTTCTGGTTTTCTACACTTTCCAGTCCATCACAGTTTATCTGTAAAAAGATTTTCTCTGAGGGAGTCAACTCCTTTTGTTGATAAGAGTTTCCTTGTGTTTGCCCATTTATTGATGGGGTATTAAAAAGTAGACCCAAAATAACCCATAACAAATAATAATAAGATTGAGAGTATGATATTTCTGCAAAAACTTTAGTAACCTTAGATGAATTTCAAGCTTGGAGTTAAAAAAAAAAAAAGATTGTTTGCATATTAGAGGAAAATAACTGCTTGTTTACATTGTCAGCTGGAATGCTGAGTTGCTAGAGGTCGTTGGGTTTGTAGAACAGCAAGTTCGGCTCTATATTTACATCAGGGATTTGATCGCTGTAGAATGCAAGTCATCTGACCTAATTACCCCGGTAAAGCGTTGCTAAGGATGAGATTTAACTCACGGTTGAGCTGCCTATAGTCTGACCAATCTAACTGGCCGCACTCTGATCAAATAACATTAAATGTAAGTAACATTTATCATCACGCTACCATGCAGTTTTTTTGCAGGGAAATCTCATGTTTCTGCAATTATGTGGAAATAATTTGAGTTAAACCATCCACCTAAAAAATATGCATAAGAGGAAACTAAATATTTTAATGGCTGGCTGTCCTGTGCAATGATATAGGCATAAATTGCTATAGCTATAACATATACAATATTTCAGAGTCATTATTATATACAGCTGTTAGAAGTTTCAAATACTTCAGACATTCTTCAAAGTATGTTGTCACATATTCTCATGTGCAGCAAAACTGAAGTCCAGTTAGCCAAAGTCATCTTATACACACAATGAAAAAAATTGGATTTCAATTTGCATGCTATCATTGCTTTCAAATGTTTTAAAATCTACTCAGTATCAATACTTGTGGCTAAAAGAAGAGGAAGCAACATTGCAATAGTGAAGCAATGGTTCAGTTAGAAGATATTACAATTTTAAAAAAAATTCATATCTTTCCTTTTTACGAGACAGTTCACAGAGCATGTAGGGTTTCTCTTTATTACACAGTCAGAAAATGTATAGTCTTTAGCCTGGGTGCATGCTCAAGGTTCTTATCTTTTAAAGCAGGAAATTACAAATGCACTCTTTTCAACAAAGAAAAGGAAATGTGCACTTGAGATTATGGCTTATTCTTGGGACTATTCTACAAAAGTGCGGTGTGGCTTGGCAAGCATGTATTTGATTTACAGGTCTGCTACACATCTTGCTTTCTTTAACAGCAAGGCTCCTTAGCATTGCTGCCTAGGTCTAAAGCTTAAAGCGCAGAGACCTGAGTCTTCCAGCAGCTGTCGTTGGAGGTGAATGTCACATATGGCTGCCAAGTCACGCCAAACAAACCCCATCTACTATGGCAGTTCTCATATTTCACTCGCTCACTCTGGGAATAACAAAAACACAGTGGAAGTCGAGTGTATTTAACACTGTTGCACTTGTGCTATGAAGACAAAGCAATGTGTTACAGACTGCATATTCCCTACACACATAATTTAATGCAAAAAAGAGAGATCATTTGTCATGTTGACTGACAGACTAAAATTACACTCTCCTTAGCAAACCAAAACCCTTTATTTTTAAAGAAAAATATTGATTGTTCAGGCTACTGATAAGGCCCTCTTGTGTAAACTGCGTCCATTGTTTTGCAACACTAGTCCCACTGTGTCCATAAGTCCACTCTTGTCTATAGGCTTCAAAGCACTTTACAACTTGTCATCTATTAATGGCAGCAAATGCATAGTTGCATAGGTAATAACTATGTACAACAGCTGTTCTCAACTGTACTAGTTCGATGGCAGGGAGCAGATGAATGGCAGACATAAGTAAAGATGAACCTGAAGCGTAATTACAAGGCAGAGGTAAGGCTGTGGCAGACAAAAAGAAACCAAACGACAGTAAATAGGAACAAAGAAAATGACAACAAAGGTCTGTTGGGTATTCAGTTCCAGCCATGTAAGCTGAGTCATATCATAAACTGAAACAGAGTGCTCATTCCCTGGTGGACATCAGCTATAAGAAAGAAAACCAAAATAGATCAAAGCATTATAACTCCCAGCAGGCATCCACACTAAAGTCACCGCAAAGCTATGCCTCAGCTTAGTTTAGTGCTCTACGTCCGGACCAAAAATAGATCTTTCCATAAATCACATCTAACAAATAGTTAACAGGATGAAGCCAACACTTCAAATCTGCTAAAGCACTCAGGAGAAACAGGATCTACAACTTTGCATGGATGTTATGTGTGTTTTTTATGTTTGTACGAAAGATAGACGCACACACAGCTGGGATCTCTGGCTTTGTTCTGGGTTTGCAAAGATTTTTTTGTTACCAGTGTGGGTGTATCCTACTGTGACAAGCTGCTTGGCTCAACTTGGTCGGTTGTAAACCCTGGAGTGTCCCGCAGGAATAGAGCCGCACTGTAAGCGGCTTTGAGCCAGTGTTCAACTCTTGACTTTGTTACTGATTTACAGACTGTTGTGAGACCCAGAAAAACAAAGTAGTAGTCACAAGGGGTCAGGGGGTTCCCGTCATTTGTCTGCCTCACAGAGACATCTTTTAAAAATCAAGTTTTAAAATATGATTTTTATTTAAAAGAGTTAAAAATACGGGTGCAATAGTAATTCAAGTACAAATCCAGAGAGAAATACTTCTGTTTTTTTTTTTTTTTAAAGGAAGTGTTACATTGTTACTCATTCAAACAGAGATGGTTAAGTAGGCAGTAACTTTAGGCAGTACTCTCCGTACTTTTCAGAGATTATTATCATCTCTCATCTTTTGAGTCTTGTTTTGTTTTTTGTAGCAAACTGCACAGTAAAAAACAGATTCAAACAAGAATTTGTAAGATTAGCAGATGAGCTGTTATGGATGAGAAAATTGAAATGCTGCATAAATGAAAATGCCTACTGCCATTCATCATAAACAGCCAAGCTTATTGCTCTTACTGTCCTCATTTGTCAAAATAACAATACCTTGGTTTTAATACCTATGACCTATGACATAATCCTAAATGGGTTCAGTGTCATTTCTGATCAGAGTCATTTTTATAGAACTATGTCAACCCCAGTATTAAAACTGCCAGTTGGACAAAAATTTCTCAATAAATTCACTTGGCCAAACAGTTTTCTTCTAAATATTCTTCCGTGACATGTTAGCATGCTAGAATAGTCCACCGTTTTGCTAGCAGTGAGCCATCTTGTCAGTCAGTATTTTTATTTCATAGTGTCATCTTTTCAACACCCTTTTTTATTTTTTGTGTGTACAAAGTCTGCAGAGGTTTTCAAGGTACCTCAGAATTACACTGATAACCCCTGTGCTGAGCCTGGAGCACTTACCTGTCTATGGTCATGCCACTGCACCTCTGGCTGGTGTTACTTTAGTTTGTTCTATACCTCACAAGAACTGCGGTAATTGTGTTGCCAAAGATTTTTGCCTGTTCTCTTACTCTGCTCTGTAAATTTCCCTGTTAACATCAATGTGATGTTAACAGATCAATTCATAACCACATTCATCCAAGTGAGTTAACTAGAGATCACAAATTTAAGTGTGAAAGGTTTTGTAAGATTTATCTCACTGACCACAGATTCATTTCAATATATCACACAGAAGTTTCTACTTTGGAGTTGCGTATTTCAGTATAGCTATTATAAAGGTCATGATATTGATTGCTCGTAAAGGTCTGCAATTTAAATCACTTATTGTTTCCACTAATGGTACATAAGTGGCAAAAGCTTGTGATTTCAGTTGTTTCGTTTCCTTTTTTTTTTTTTTTTTAAACTGTCGACTGGGTGTTGAAACCTTGCAAAATGGCAAACACAAATTTCAATGAAGTTCTAAAAAATCTTCAAAAAATGATACATAAAATAATCAAAGTTGTCAAAAAGACACCTTTGAGGTTCATCTCCCTAGCTGTGCCAGGAGCTTTCTTTGTTTTTAGTGTGTTGCTTCCCCTTTCCACGTGCTAACCAGCCACTGGCAGCTCTGTTGTGACAACAGTGGAATCTTTTAGGAACCTTGTAATAGCCTTGCTTGTTAGTAGGAGGTTTAACGCTCTAAATTTGGCGGTCTGGAGGGCTGCTAATGTCTTGGAAGAGTGATTGATAGAAGATCATTATGATAACCAGCTTCTCCAGACTAAGCTTGGCCTGGCAGTTTCCTATCATCTTGGTCCAAATGAGTGGGCCACATGTAATTTTTTTTCTTCATTCTTGATCTATTTAGTTTTTAACTATTTATGAATTGAGGAACTTTTTAAAAAAGCTAGTCACATTTTTTTTTCTTGAAAGATGAAAAGGTTTTTCACCCAAAACTTTCTTAAGCTGTTACCACAGGAACTTGATTTTAAAGCCTTAAAAGAATATACACCAGACAGGGTGTCATTATGTATGATTGGATATATTAAATATTTGACTAAAATGACACAAATTTAAGATATTTGCCTAAATTACTGAGCCTAGCATGTGTTTATGTGAACGACAGAGGTTTTCCTTCTAAATTTAATGAGCTTCAAAGTTTATAAAGCTGCGGACATAAGTTCTTTGAATGACAACAGCTGTTCTGTAGCTCTAACAGGTTCCAGATGTTATAATTGTGCCCAGTGATGGAGTATAATTATAGTACCTCTCCTATTTAGCATTTTTTTCCTTTCCTGCTTCCCCAGACATCAGTCAATACCTATAGTGAACCTCATAGTTGGTTTACAATAACAAGACTGCTTTTGTGTGAATCTAAAGCTGCATACAATTATGTTAGTATGGTATTATTATAACATTTTAAGATAGCCATAGCAACTGGCATCTGTTGTGACATTTACTTATTTTAAGTGTATTATGTGTTTATATGTTGTAAGTGAATAGTTTACATTTCTAATTCTTAAAAATCTAAAACAATTTTAACTTCATTAGATCGGTGCTGTCCTGTTGAAGATATTGTCTCACACCCGGCATTGGCAACTAGCATTTTTCACCCTGATTGTAGATATTCAGAAAAAGACAACTGGGTAACAAGACAACTCAGTGTCAGTCATCGATCACTTCAGTTATTCTCCTTTATCCAGTTTGACTTTAATACTGAATTAGGGCCCCTCTTGGTGCTCAAAAAAATTCCTTTGGCATCTGCAAAAGAGTTTCTAATAATTATGATGGATTAGACTGCAGTTCATTGTACCTGTGCACTGCAATGGTTTTGCAGATGCTGTAGATGTGACATGCGTTAATAATTAAGAGCAGCAGATAAAAATCAATGTTCAGCTCGAATCGCTTTTGCTTGCTGCTAAACCCTCTACTTCATATTCTTGATATATTAATATTAACATAGTTTTATACATAGGTATAATTCTCTAGAATTTAAATTAAACTTAGGAAAGTACAAAACTCTGACTGCCTGTCTCTTGGAACTGAACTGTGATTGTATTTAACATAAACATTTTACAAACATGGTGTCTAAAGGGATACATAGACTGGATGGCATCATCCTGGTTTTCACCAACACTGACAGGAATCTTGGCCAGGATTTATCCTTTACTGCTTACACTAAACAAATATCTCTCATCTTCATAACTAGAAACTGAAATGGGAGACATACTGAAAGTGATACTGAAAAATTTGTTAATGCAATTGTTACTTGTAGACTGGACTATTGTAATTTAACAGGCTGTTAAAGCACCATGAAAAGCCTGCAGTTGATCCAAGACATGGCAACAAAAGTACAAACAATGACTAGAAAGAGAGCTTATAGGCTGATAGGTGTGCATTAATAGGCAAGCCTGCACTTAAAATGTCATAGAACAACTGATCAAGTACTTTCAAGACACTTTTCGTTGACATGATCAGTTCAAAAATGTAACTCACAGTCTAACAGAGGGAGGTGAAGTCTATGAAAGGTCCTGCTGTCATCTGATAAACATTCAGTACCCAGCTTAAATACATTACACTATGTGCTATATTCAAAAATAGGCCTCTAATTTAAGAGTACTTAGTAACACTAAGAGTTTGTTAGCAGTGTAAATGTGAGTCATAAAAACATTTAAATAAATATGGTTGGTGTTAAAGGACTGAAATGAAAAGACTTTACACAAAGGTTTACACAAAAACATAATAATGAGGCTACACTTAAAAATCAATCTGGTGCTCTTGGGTAAATCAATTTTCCCTCATTTGTTTAGGATGCAGAAATGAAAGGTATCTAACTATATATAGGGCAAATGCATATTACACTATCTCTACACCAGCAGTCCCCAACTCCTGGGCCATGGACCGGTACCGGTCCGTGAGTCGTTTGGTACCAGGCCGCGAAAGTTGAGGCTCGGGTGTGAAATTTATGGTTTTCAGGGTTTTCATCGTTAACTCTTTTCCCATGTTGTAGTTGTGTTATTTTGCAAGAAATATTTATGCGTTACCATAGAGACCAGAGAGCATTAAGGGGCAGAGAGGAGGACGTTACTCTCAAAGTTGTTAGCACATTTCAAGAGGATGCTGCTAATAAATTTACACAATGACACAATGAATTTGCGTTTATTATTATATTTACAAAATACCAAAGTTTTTGTCTTGGTCGTATCATTTTATTTTGTTGTATTTATCCACAACACCTTAAAGGCCGGTCCGTGAAAATATTGTCTGACATTAAACCGGTCCGTGGCGTAAAAAAGATTGGGGAACGCTGCTCTACACCACCCAGCCATTTTTGTCCTTTTAGTATTAGCATGGACGCATTTGCTTTCACAATGCATTACAACTGTTGACACATCCCTGACCTAACCTTGACCTGTATTTCTAATGGATAGGTACACAATCAAATTTTGCTGAGGACTAATCGTTTTGACACAATAGTTTTATGACTGTTTGCAAAAGACAAAAAATCTTATTTAAAAAAATATGTTTATATTTAAATCAATTCAATAGCAATTTCCTTCCTGTCTTTCAGGACGGACAGAGGGCAGCCTTGTGTATGGACTCTGAGCAGGCCAGATGGAAACAGAAGAGAAGAGACATGAGAAGGAAGAAAGTTTGATATTAGAGCAATTTGGCACATCTCACAACATCCCTCATAAACTCCAGAATGGAGGCCAGTTTTCAGAGGGAAATTCTCTGCAGATCACTGGGGATAAAAACTGGAACCATTATAAACCCAGCACTGATGCCAACACTTTAAAACGGCACAGGGAGAACTGCAACAACCCTGCTTCAGAACAAGGGTTGCTGGATCAAGGATCCTACATCATGAATGGAGAACTGATGAATGGAGAGTTAAAGCATGCACTTACTGAACAGTCCTTATTGGTCCATCAGTCCAAGAAAACAAAAATAGATTCTGAGATTAAAGGAAAGGATGACATAAATTCAGATTTATTGGAAAAGTTTCCTGAACTGACAACAACAAATGAATTTGGATGCAATTCCCAAACGTCAGATATTAAGTTCGATAGCAGGAACTGCAATTTTCGTAACAGAGATATTTTCTGTGTGCCACGAAATAAACAAGTTCCAAATGGTGCTGTATCATCTCCCTCAACCATAGAAAGCACCCCAGGTGATTTGTTAGAGAAAACTTTGTCTCAGTATTATCCTGAGCAAGTCTCAATTGCACCACAAACATCTGGGTCACAATTAGATGCTGTCAATAATTCACTGCCTGATAAACTGTCCAGTGAAGGTGCTCAACTTCCCCCTATGACCTCAGGATTGCCCAATTCAGCACAGATGCCTGGCTCACAGCAACAGCAGGCTCAGGCATCTGGAAATACTGAAGGAGGCAACAATTATAACTCTGTCAACTATGTACTAAATGGATACTCCAATAATTTTGGAGCAGACGACCAGCAGACACAACAACATCAGCAGTCAACACCATCTTATTCTGGTGAGGAACTGGCTCTGGGACAGCTGTCAGGCATGATCCTGTCTACAAATAATGCCAAAATCCCACAACAGCATCCAAATGGTGCGCAGTGTTATCAGGATGACACACGTCATCAAGGCGTATATGTAAAAGCCCACCAGGAGTTTAACGGCAGTTCCTTTCCAAACTGCAATAGTTCCCTACAGCCAGCAGAGGCAGAATACGAGTCCTTTCCCAGTTCTGGGACACAGAAACTGGGGCATGGTGAGGAAAACACGTCTAGTCAGCATCTGCAGCATGGCACTGATAGGGATCGCCACTATGGGATTCAAACCCAGAACTTTCAAGAAAATGCTGTAAACCCACTTAGAGCTGAGAGTCAGGGACCCATGGGATCCAGACTCCAACAGTTACACCACACTGGTATAGAAAACGGGATGGAAAACACGTCTCAGCAGAGAGCCAATTTATCTTGTTCTACCCCTAACCAGAGAGGCTGGAGAGAACTGAATTCTTCACATTCCCAACAGCCACCAACAAGTGGCCCATCATCTCAGGCACAAGAGCAGGATCTGTGGAGGAACTTCTCTACTAAGTCTATGTCAGAACAGCAGACAGCTAACCCCCCGGATCATGGCCAGATGTTTGAGCCAAACCCAACGCAAAGATTTCAGACACAGAGAGTTTTCTCTGATGGCAGCCAGGGGTCTAACTTCCAGAAGAAACAGCAGGATTATCTGCCAATGCAAACTCATTGTGCTTCAGCTCAGCACAACACTGCCTCTGAGTGGCAGCAATCAAATTCTGAAGGAGCTCAAATGCAGCCGTCTTTAGCCCAGAAAATGCCAGAGCAGCAAAACTTCACTCAAAATCAACAAGTTGACAGTCGCTGCCACTCCCAGATGCAGTCAGAGCGCTTATGTGAGGACAATGACCTCCAGGAAATATTGTCACCTGGGTTTTTGGCAACACAGCAACAACAGCACTGTCAGCTCCAACGGCCAATGTCCCAGCCACCACAATTCGAAGCGCAGCAACTAAAGTCTCCCAGTTACAGACCTCACAGTCAGCCTCAGCCAGGTCAGCAGCTGCTTCAATCCAATCAGCCTTTTGGAAATGGTCCTGCTCAATCCAGCAACCAACACGTCCAGCAAAATGACCATGCAACATTTAGTAATATTAACACAGTAGAGATGTCACAACATCAAAGGCAGTATCCACCAAACTCAGGCAGCACTAACCTCAAGCAATTTCAACCACAGCAGCCTAAAAGCCACTGCCACCAGCCCAACCACGTGGACTTTCCCCCAAACTCCACACAGTCACAACCTCATTTACCACAAGGTGCTTTAAGCCAACAGGTCACAAAACAAATGTATCCCAAAGCTGAACAGCAGCTGAAGACATCTTGCACTCAGTTCCAAAGGGGACCTCAACTACCTCTGGGACCGGCAGGTCCCCACGTAGACTTTCAGAGGCATGCAGCCCTACGTATGCACCTGTTACAAAAGCAAGAACGCCAGGGCTCTCCTCAAACCCCTCAGAACTCTAGTGACCCTAAACATATCCAGAGAGCTGTGAAAATGGAAAATGGACCCAGATTTGAAATATCTGGGTTACAGAACCAGGAGCATCAGATACACATGCGAGAGGCAGGTAGAATACAAATTAAGCAGGAAAACCAACAATCTCTGTGTGAGCAAAGTAAGAAGCAGGCAAGTATCATAGCCTCTATGGAACAAAGCCTGAGACAATACCAGCTTTCACCTGTGTTTGAGAAAAAATCCATTGTCATCAATGCATTGAATAAAGTCAAAGTAGAATCTTCTGGGCCTGTCACAATCCTGTCAACCAAAACTGATGTGAATGGAGTAGAATCATCAGCACTTGCCTCATCCACTGAAGTTCTTAAAAAAACACCTGATTCCACCCCTAAGAAGGAACAACTTCTACAAAGTTTTGTGGATTCTCCTGTGAAGCTATTGAATACCCCTATAAAGAATCTTTTAGACACCCCAATGAAAACACAGTATGATATTGCATCCTGTCACTGTGTTGGTAAGTCTCTTAAGTTCAGCCTAAAACAGGATGGACCAGTTGTATTGTATATATTAATATGTTTTGCTTTATGACTAGAACAAATAAGTGAGAAGGATGAAGGCCCATACTACACTCACTTGGGGGCAGCACCAAGCATTGCTGGCATACGGGAAATGATGGAAAAAAGGTTAACAAAAAATCTGAAGTGGAATAATATGACTGTTACATAGCTACAGTGTACAGTTTTACCTGTGTTAATTTAATTGCTTTTATTCTGCTTTAAAGGTCTGGCCTAACAGGGCGCGCCATCAGAATTGAGAAAGTAATATACACCGGGAAGGAAGGAAAAAGTACACAAGGATGCCCCATAGCCAAATGGGTACAAATATTTTTTCTATACTCCCCCTGAGACTTCCCCCAAATATCTTTGTGTGCACATATTCCCATACTTTTCATCATTTCAGGTGATTCGTCGATCCGGTGAAGAAGAAAAGCTATTGGTTTTGGTGCGGGAACGCCCTGGCCACAGATGTGCAACAACCTGCATCATTGTTGTAATTCTAGTTTGGGAAGGGATTCTGCCAAGTCTAGCTGACCGCCTCTACCTCGAGCTAAGTGAAACTCTAACAAAACATGGAACCCTCACCCAGAGACGCTGTGCTCTCAATGAGGAGTAAGTGACACCACTGTGTAAATCACATTTAGCCACTCAGACTTTATCTAATATTTGCTATCACATATTTATGTAATATAAAAACTGTATCTTAAGGATCTCCTTGCCAGTGCCAAAATATTCCACCATTCTCTAAACCAAACAGTTTTCAGTTTGTTTGCTTTTTTGCGTCCATGGAAAATATAGTTCATGCCTTTGCTTTTATGTATTTCTGTTCATTACTTTTTGGTTTTTTGCTTCAAGTCCAGTTCCCCCTTTGATCATGAGATTATCATTCTGACTATCACAGTCCTAATTTTTGCTCTGCCCTTGCAGGAGGACATGTGCATGCCAGGGATTAGATCCTGAAGCCTGTGGAGCATCATTCTCCTTTGGCTGTTCCTGGAGCATGTACTACAATGGCTGCAAGTTTGCCCGGAGCAAAGTCCCAAGAAAATTCAAGTTACTTGGAGATGATGTGAAGGAGGTACTTTTTGAAGTTTAAAATATTATTCACATTGTGTTTATCTTGATTAAGCTGACATGCTATTCATCTTAATGGCTTACATTTTTCCATTTAGGAAGAGAGAGTGGAGAGCAACTTTCAAAATTTGGCAACTTTACTGGCTCCCTTGTATAAAACTATGGCACCTGAAGCTTATGGAAACCAGGTGAATATCTGGACATATTTTTCTTTCTTTCTTAAACTAAAATAAAAAATTAAAATACAGTTTCTTATTACCTGGTCAAACCTAAACCAATTAACATTTACATACTGCACATATATTTATATGTGACTAACGCAAATTGCAAACAGGGAAGTATTTGGAGAATTTTACAATTTTATCCACCGCAGGGGATTTTAAATCAAAGAATCAAGATGTGAAGGCTTTCCACTTTAATTCTGGGAGTTTCTTAAAAATGACACTGCAACTTTTTCAAAATTACAGCCATTTTGGTACAGTGCTTTATTCTCTAAAGCTCAAAAGTACGAAAAAAAAAAGCCCAACTGCATATTTTTTTTTAAATAAAATCTATTGCTTTCAATGACAGCCTAAAGTCAACTCTTTTATCACATCTAGATTTTTGATTTAAGATCAGTGTTTGTGGTGTACAGAGGCAAAGAAAACCTGTGTCCTTGTCCAAATTTTTATAGACCGTTCTTACAGGAAAGCTGTATATTACTGTTAAGCAGCCAAGATTCAATCTTGTTCTCTGGCATGTATGAAAATGCTAGAGCAATGGAACAAAGGAAAAAAAAATCTAAGTCAGTGCATTCTCTGTTGATGCACAGATGAAAGAAGCCTAAATCATAAAAGAAATCACTAATCGCTAAAATCATCAAATACTAAATTACTAAAAAAATGACTGGCTGCTTAATTAAAACAATACTGACTGTGATGCAACTTCTTTTGTAAAAGATATGAAAAAAAAGGAAAAGCAACTCTTCCTCAGTGAATGGAGAATGGCAAAGTAGGAAGTAGACTCTTTAAATATAAACAGTCAGTTACGCAGAGAGAAATATAGTAGCATAAAACCATTGATTGCAAACACTGATATATATTTATGGTATGTGAAAAAAAGTGATCAACTTAGAGAAGTTATCCATCTGCATATTAGTGCACTGAATACTTGAGCTACAGACGTAGGGTATCCAGTGGCTCTGCTATGCTGCAAGTGCATAACTTAGGCCTGTTTATCACTGTAAACAGTCATTGTAAAGTGAGTGGGTTACTAAAATCTAAGAGGCAATACGATCTTTATCCTGATGGAACATTTCTATCTCGATGGTGTCATTTCTTCTATAATGAAAATGTCCTCATTTATAGGGTAAGAGAAATCACTAAATGTAAAATGATGTGCACCATAAATTATACTTTTATAGTCAGCTGATCTAACCCTAGTTCAACACCCATGGAAAATCCGAGGGGAATCATGTGGTCTATATCCAAACATAAAATAAAGGAACTGTAAAAATTGTCTTCGTGTAAACAGTTTTGAAGAATTGTCATAAGTGATTTATGCTACCCTGGTAGAACACCTTATGTTGGCTTATCATTTTGTTGTTTTTTGTAGTGACCTTCACAAACTTTTAGGCAGCTTATTTAAAGCAGCTTATTTAAATTAACTTCTTTTTGTCCCTGAACACAGGTGGAACATGAACATAGGGCTTTGGATTGCCGTCTTGGGCTCAAGGATGGCCGTCCTTTCTCTGGGGTTACTGCTTGTATGGATTTCTGTGCCCATGCTCATAGAGACCTCCACAACATGCAGGGTGGCAGCACTGTGGTAAGGATAGAAAAATGTGTTTCCCTTTTTTTAAGTACTTTAGAAAAATGCAGGTTGAATATATTTGCATAAATTCAACCTGTGCGTCAAGCTACTCTGCCACAACACCTCATCAAAGCAAAACTTCAGATATGGCGGATATATAAATAACAAGTTATTTATGTTATCACTGCTACACCCCCAACAAAAGCCATTTAATTCAGATAGTAATTCTTTTATTTTTTTCAGGTGTGTACATTAACGAGGGAGGATAATAGAGGGATTGGAAAGATTCCAGAGGATGAGCAGCTTCATGTCTTACCTCTTTATAAAGCTTCCAACACTGATGAATTTGGAAGTGAGGAAGGTCAACAAGAAAAAATAAAGTCAGGGGCTATCCAAGTTCTCAGTGTTTTCCGCCGCCAGGTGCGCATGCTTGCAGAGCCTGCTAAATCTTGCCGACAAAAAAAGCTGGATGCTAAGAAAGCAGCTGCCAACAAGAATGCCATGCTGGAAAGCTCCAATGATAAAGGAGAGAAGGCCAAATCAAAAGCTGGCACTTTTGAGAATTCTACTCAGAGCAATCCAATGGCAGGTAGGGTAACAAATTATTTTCTCTTCATAGGTATCCCTTGATTTCTCTGAACTGAGCAGTTTCTGTCATATTTCAGGCTTGCTTCCAGAACAAAATGAGGTGTGCATCAGAAGTTAGTGAGGGTGCTCTATGCCTATACAGCTTACCAGGGCTGTATAGGTTGGGCAGGTTTTACCGTTGGAAAAACATGAAATGTATTCTAAAAAAAATAAATAAAACATTACATCTTTATTGATTTATTTAGATATATAACTTTTCATTAATGGTACAGTGTAGGTTGTCAAATGTGTCTTTGTGGGGGAAAGCGTTAAACATGTTTTTTCTTTGTAGCAACATATTGTTGGAACACTAAATTGAACACCAAAAGACCCACAAATAATGATTTTACAAAAGGTGACACAATGGATTTTGTTTTCCAGGACTTATTCCAGGTGCTGTAGGAGCAACCCGTCAATCATGTCAGCCACAACACCCCCTAGGGGTCCATCAGCAGCAGCAACACCACCAGAGCATTCTCCCTCCTTATCCTGGCTCAACAAATGCTGCTTTCTCCAGGTTTCCCAACCATAATGGGTCTTTTCCAAGCACTTCAAAGCCAGGCAGTATATATCCCCATCAGCCATCATCTTCCAGCCCTTATCCTTCCCCACTCCATGCATCAAACTCATACATGAATGCATCCAATCGTCCATACCTAGGTTATCAATGCAATGGAGGAATTCCCTTTGACAACTACAATCCATATTATCCCCCAAACCCAAAGCACTTAGAAATGTATCGACAACAACGGCCGACACTTTACTCAGAGCAGCAGTATGGTATACGGCGTTATGAGGTCAATTACCCACCAAGATATGGTGAGCCAGGCTTACAGGTCAATGGTTATAATGCCAGCAGCATTAGACCAGTTCCTCCCATGCGACCTTATGGACCTTATACTCCTAACAGCGTCTCAGATCCCCGGTTTATGGACCCCCTCTCAAGAGCATCCTCAGCCCATGCAGGCGTAGATTACAAAACTGCTATGAGCAAAGGCAATCGGTTTGGAGAATGCCCAAATCCATATCTGCCCCAGAACCCTCAAATGCTGTCCCCAGGCCAAGATCCTTTCCATTTGCAAATCAAAGCAGAGATGGGTATGCCTGGTCCACAAATGCTTTCTGCTCAGTCTGGCAGTATGTGTTTAAACCCTGAAACACAGTCAGGGTTAAGGTTGCCAAATGGAAGCCTCATGGGTTCCAGTATCAAGCTGGAGCCTGGAACACCACAGACACCCACCACGCCGCAAAAGCCAGAGCTGTGGTCAGACAACGAGCACAATTTCTTAGACCCTGATATTGGTGGAGTGGCTGTGGCACCTAGCCATGGCTCTGTCCTTATTGAGTGTGCAAAACGAGAGCTCCATGCGACAACGCCCCTTAAAAATCCAGATCGCACCCACCCAACCCGTATTTCCTTAGTGTTCTACCAGCACAAAAATTTGAATGAAGCCAAGCATGGTTTGGCACTGTGGGAAGCAAAGATGGCAGAAAAGGCTAGAGAGAAAGAAGAAGAAGCAGAGAGGAATGGCGGTGAGGGGACTCCTAGCAAGACCAGCAAAAAGGGGCCTAAACGTGAGCATCTAGAGTCATCAGAGACCACAGGGGAGCCTCCTTACAAACGTTATATCAAGGCACTAATGGAGGGATCTTTGTCATGCACAACAAACACGTATGTCAGTACATCTCCGTACGCCTTCACCAAGGTTACAGGGCCTTACAGCCAGCTTGCGTAGAAAACACTCATTAAGAAGACCCTTGAAGGTGCTATGACAAACAAGACCACAGGCACCAATGCCCTCCCATCACCCTTTTGTTGTAAAAGGAACCTGTGATTAGATGAGCTACAAATCACCTTTCACCTCTTTAACAATCAAGCTTTACCCGTTTACCCTACAAAGGTTGTATTTATTCTTCTTTGGTAACTTTTGCAAGATACAAACTCTCTGGTGCTTTTACTCTGATACACACGGATCTATTTTAGCTGTAAAGAGTGATTTTTGGTGGTTTTTATTTTTCTTTCAAAGTTTTTTGGAGATGTAATCTTGGCATAAAACACTGACTTTTTGTAAATGACAACATTCACGGTGCTAAAAAATTATGCTTATTACCTTTTATTTTAATTCAAATGCCTTTACACTAACTGCACAGATAAATGTCAGCGGGACACCGGAAATATCATGCCAACATACAAAATGCTTTTTGAAAAGCCAGTGTTTTTTAAAACACATTTGGTAATGATAGTTGAAGCTGAAAAAGGTTTTGGTAGTAACTTTAAATTATAAGATCTGGTAAAAGCATATGTCTGCATTGAAAGCATGTCATTTCTAAGCAACACATTGTGACATTCATGAATTTGTAAGGACTTGGGGGTTGTATGAACAATCCATAAAGGTGTCCATGCAAAAGTTTTAACAGTTTTATCAATTGCTGGTGCTTCTTTCACTTTCCTATGTCATTTTTACTGTAAATTGAGCCATTCTTTTATGGTGCATTTTTGAAAGAAAAAAAAACAGAGAGAAAGATCTCGGTTTTTCTGGTTCTTTTTCCAGGGTTTCTTTGTTTATCAATTTTTTTTTTTAAACGTTCCTTACAACAGGTTAATTGAACACACCTGGTGATTGTGAATATTACATGTAGATTTTTCTGTGGTGCTTAGTAAATGTGCTTTTTAAACACTGAGAAACATGATACTGGGTAAGCTCAGTGTCAGTTTCAGAGGGCAGCTGGCTTGCTGTGTGGTCTTTACTTATTGTAATCTAACTGTAAGATAAACAGGTGAGATTTGTACAGTAAATTAATATTCCTTTTGGAATTCCTGTTAGAGATTTTTTGTTGCAAAGAATGCTAACAGCCTGTTTCACTGTATTTCTTTGGGTTTCAAATGAATCTATTCATAAGGTGCTACTCAACCTACTAGAAACATAAAATGTGAGACTCTTTGGGAGGTGAGAAGGCTTTTAAATAGTGTACAGTACAAACCTGTCATATACCTCAAACATTTGGCAATAGGATTATAACATCTTTTTCTTTCTTTATTCGTTTATTATTTTCAAAATGTTGATCACATTTAAAATTCAGGCCACCAAAAGGCATAAAAGTTCATTTCTTACTTTCTTATGAATCTGCGAGAAAGTATTACTTGAACTTGAATCTTTAATATTACTGCAAAAATCAGGGACATTTTCAACTAATTTTGTGTACATCTGCATTGCCTGTATTAATGTGGTTGTTTTTTTTTTCATATTCAGGGACTTGCCATTGCATCCTGAATCCCAATATGGTTCTTGTTTGTTTTATTTCACACAAAATTATTTTGTGTGGAAAAATATACTTTCCTGCAGTTTTGTACGTATATTTTAGCAAGGAGAATGGAGGTAATAGTAATCTGAACATATATGCACTGAGCTGACTAAAGGGAACGATATTGACTTTTAAAAAAAACAAAAAAAAAAACAAAAAGCAATTTTTTGCTTATGTTACGAAGCAAGACCAGAGCAGTGATTAAAATAGTTGCACATCTTTGTGCCTGTGTATACATTTATTTATAACCACTAAGCAACTGTACAATGACTTCTTCCCAATCGATTTGATTTAATTAATGTAATTAAATTAATGACAGTCATGCTAAAGCAACAACTCACCCCACTTTTCAATATTCATTTTCTTAAAGCACTTCATTTCTTTTTCAGGAAAAAAAATGTAATGTAGAATTTCAAAACGTTTTATTTAAACAGATTGTTTATGTGTTAAAAAAATAAATAAATTATGTCACAATGTACATACCAAGAATTTGTATTTCAGGAGTATAACTCATTCTTCAATGTTCATGTTGGTTCTTTTTGTTTGTCAATTCTACCATAGTTCGTCCTTTGAGACCCTTTCCCAAGTTAAAATGATTTTGGTTAGATAATCCAGAAAGTTTTTTGTAAATATTACACTCACTGTCGCTGCAATGGTTACAGTTATAGTATCACCATAGTTCAGTCAGTAGTTCTAGTTTTTTTTTTTTTAATCTGTTCTGTAAAAATAATCATATAGAAATGTTAAATTTCATTGTACAGTACCCAGCTACAGTAGCAAGTCGTTGTTGAGAGAGCCAAGGTGTAGTAAAAAATAGCGGGTTAAAAAGCATAGCCATACTTGAAGATGCTTCAGAGTGATTCTGAGTGAGTCAACATTACTTGAATGATTTTCTGGGCTTAGCTAGTATGCTCATCTCAAAGGTTAAGCCAGCAGTTCATACACACTTGGTCTTTTTGCAGTTAGACACTAAAAGGTATAAAAAAAGTGCAACTTTTTGCCTGTAATTTTACTTTTTTAAAGCTTCCCTAGTTCTCTTGAAGTTTGGTATGCTACAAAAGAAAAAAAATCAAATTGAGGATGGGTATTAATACTGTAAGTATTGTAATGTACTGAATGCAGTTTATTTGAAAGCTGTTTATTATATCATTCCTGATGTTGCTGATATGTGGGTGTTTTTTTAAATAAAATTTATATTTATTTAAAGCACTTTTATTTGTTACTTCCAAGTTAATCACAATATCTAAATTCTGTGTTTTATCCCCAAGTTGAAATTTACGATGTGAACTTATAAAAACACACATAATGTTTAAGATTTTCCTTTTAATTTATCCAAATGTTTACTTGTTACATATAAAGTGTGTGGTTCTGTATCTGCAAGAACAATTACATTTGTACAGGAAATTAGAGGACTATATAAATATAAACTAAACATGGCCACAACAGTCCTGGAATACAAATACAGCATGATTCACAATCATAAAAAAGGAGTCCTTTTCCCCCCGTGACAAATAATAATTGGCATACTAGCAAAAAATTCAAACACGTGTCAATTGTGGCACCATAAATCAGACCCGACTTCAAGTCTGGTACTTTAGCACAATTCTTCACTTGGTGTGTTTCTTTTATTCAACAAATATCAGAGTGTCGATGGCTCTCTTTAAAATGGCTCCATACAAAATAAGAATGCAGAAGAATCCCTCATTAGGTGTTCAGACGTTTTGACTGTATCCATGCTGTTTTGGGAGAGTCAGACAAAATGCCACTTTTCCACTGTGCAAGAAGAGGTTTAGAATGGCAAAGAATTATTTAAAATGTATCTCTTTTATTTTTGTAATTGAACAACTGTTGCAAAGCAATTTCCCTGTGTGGAAATCCAAGTATGATTCTTGGAATACGTTCTTCTCTCTCACTTTTATTTATTCATCGATTAATTTATGTAGCTAGAAATATATTAATAAGTCTTTTTTTTTAACTTACCCTCTGGAGACACAGGATGTGCGCTGCCAAATGCAGGAGCCTGGAGAATGAAAATATAAAAATAAACCTACCACACTTACTCATCGTGTAGCTTTATATCTTACTGCTGCAATGGCTACCAATAGTGTGAAACAAGAACTAGTAAAGTTCTTACCGACTGAACTACTTCTCTGGCCTCATCAGTGGTACATCTCCAAGGGCTATCACAACATAACGTGTTTTTGCTGAAGAAAAAAGCAACGAGTAGTGCTCATTATACTTTCATAGCCAGTTACACCTTTACATCATATGCAAACACATAAAGCAGGAGTTTTGTCTTCAACTAACTTACCAGTCAATTCCTCCAGTATTTTTTTGCTTCTGTACTAGTGCCCTCCAGTGCTCGTGGGTGGACTTAATGATCTCAACTGCAAAGTCCTATCAACAGAGATAGAGACTATTTTGTTTTTTGCTGCCTCTTTCGCTAACTGCATGGACTGCAACTAGTAGCAGACTGTCATGTCATATGATTGTTACAAAGGTAGTAAGTACTTTGTCTTTGAACTCCCCATTGAATCCAAATTTGTTTTCAGGCTTTCCATCTGGCACCTTATATTTCCTAAACCACTCAACAGTGGCCTCTAAATGACCGGGTCGGTTCTTGCGGACATCCTCTATATCTGCAGAAAACACATTCAATAACATGAATTCGGGAACTAAATTGTGCAGCAAAAATTCAGTGAGAAAATTTACAGTTAGCAGTTTCTAAAATTATAATTTATGACACAATGTAGCTATACAACACTAATACAATAACAGGATTCAAGTTAAAATGAATGCAGGGTTAACAATATTTAGAACATGCTGTATGAGGTTAAGAAATGCATTAAACATGTTGGCTAGGGTACAGTGTGTTTTGGAAAGACACGTTGAATATAAACACAACAATGTTTACAGGAAAATCTCCACAGGGTACAGACTTTGCCAAGTGTTTTAACTACAGAGTGCAAGTCTGCATTTCTCCCATGATGTCTGTGTTGGATAAACAATCAACTGAATCTGAAATGGGCAGGTACATTAGTATCTCGCTCCTGGTACGTGGGCAAATGCAAATCTGACAAGTAGTGCATACTGGCTGCATAGCTAACCTTAAACAGCTCTACATGTGCTTAATCTTCTTGTATAGAATAAGCAGATGAAAATGAAATGGTATTTTTGAATCAGGGTAGAGAGCAGATCACTTTAACAATCATTTTGAATCTGCCTTAATCTTTCTGCTGCCATGAAACAGTAAAATAATTACTAATAATCACTAATGTACGTTAAATTAATTACATGTTACCAGTTCTTGACTTTCATTAGTTTAAAACACTCACTATTTAGATTTTTGGCATCAGGGTCTTCAGCATTGATAGCTATGACCTTCCAGTCCATTTCTCCTTCATCAATCATGGCCAAGATGCCAAGCACTTTTACTTGGATAACCTGACCAGTAGAGCACACCTGAAGAACCAAACAACACATAATAAATCATCAATTAATAAAAAGCAATACTACATAAATTGCACATGTATATACACTCACTGACCACATCATTAGGCGCAACTGTTCACCTAACTGTTAACACAAATATCTAAGACTCATGATTCATTAGATATGACTTGCTAGCAATCCTAGAAAGGGGTACCTAATAGAATGTCTCTAATAAAATCAATGTACAGTTTTAAGCTGTATTACCTGGGTGCCTATGTCACAAACATCAATGGGGTCATTGTCACCACAGCAATTAGTTTCTTTGTCTTTCTGGCCTGGGTCTTCCCACGTCTTCAGTTCAAGCATGTAAGAAAACAATCATGCAGGTATTTGTAAAATATAATTATTGGAATATATTTAAATACAACAAAATGAACTGCAGTACTGTTATTTTGAAACAGATATGATGAAAATGAAGAAGAGGGAGGCTTATCTCATACTGTGCTTTTCCTCACCTGTGGAAGTGCCCCATAATTCCAAATGTAACCTTTATGGGGAAATATGTTGGCAACATATCGGAGCTTTCCTTTCTTTTCATCCTGCTTGATCGGATTCAGCGGTTCCTTTATCGCAATCTGGGAATTGAAGCAATTATGAAGGTGTGTGTTTTTATGTGTGTGTTTGTTGTTTTTCCACTGTTGAAGCGCAGCTGAAGAAATTAGGTAAATAACTTTCACTTCTTAAATGTCAGGAACTCCCCAAACTTCACTTTCATGCTTAGCTAGCTAGCTAAATGAAAACAGCTTCAGGGCACTGCTATTCTAACTTCAGAAGTGGGAGGCAACTCATTCCATTACATTTTAAATGCGGTATAAAGTTCCTTGTGGTGAGTTACATTTAGTTTTGTAAGTCAGTTACAACTCAAAAAGCCACATCAAATGCTTATCTAAAGATAAATAAAGTGTCTTCCAGTTGTCGTTATGCTATCTGACTTAAAAACAAAACCACGACTACAATTTCTTAAAAACAGATGACTGTGCATCATAACCTTTTTTCCAGTGCAACAGCAGTTGTCATAGGGTATAGTAGAATGTAATGTGTGATACCTTACCTGTAGCATGTATGTACATGACTGTACTATATCTATTCTTACCTCCATTTTAGCATTTGACCATCTCGGTACCTCCACCACCATGTTGTAGAGCACCTGAGAGAAACCAAGAAAGCCAAATACATTATCCTGATTGTTTTAGATGGTAGAAGTGACCTGAAACACTTAATCGAACTTTACCTCACTCTCACTCTTCTTGGACTTTTTAGCAGGTACATCATTTTCCTTAAGAAAATAAAATAAATAAAAATGGTTAGAATATTAGATTCAAGTGAAAACAGACCTTTGCTATCTAACCCTTACCTGTTCTGTCTCTGCTATTAGTGGAATATCGTGGAATGGCGAAATGTATTTCCCATCTGAGGTTTCTAAAAAAAAAAAAAAAAAAAAAACATAAATTAAAATTTTAGCAAAGTACTTCTGTGCATAAACATTTTACTCTTAACACATATTTTACAATTGAATTCCAGATGTCTGTTTAGTGTAGGGAACAAAAACTTAAATCTTGTTATTTTTGAGGTGAATGGATATCTATATCTTGACACTTTCCACACAAACATAAGAGATGTCACAACGGTTTTTTTTAAACAGACTAATCGGCATAAAATACAAAGAAAAAAATCATAATAATAACAATGATGTCATAGTTCATATTTCAAAGAACTGGGGTGCCACTTGTTCCTGGTGTTTAAAATATAAGTATTACTCATATCACTCAGGCAGGGACTGTTTACTTGGGCTTTTGAAGTGGGGGTTGTATGAGGTTCTGATGAGTCAGTGTTACCTGCAGTTGATGGCAATAAGCACAACCTCAAGCAAAAAGGAGAACTGACTGGCACGGAAATTGCCACTGCTATAGCTCCCATTAGGAAGCTCTTCACCACAAGGAAGTGAAACTTTAACGTCCCACCAGATTCCATTGACCAAAAACAGTTATGTTACCTCCCAAAAACATAAGGTCTTAATTAACTGCCGCCTCAGTCAGTTAGTGAAAATGACAGTCACACCAAGTAGACTAGCAACCCCTGTTTTGTCCTTGTGTCCACAAATCAACAGACTTTGGTGTATGTTGTCACATGCAACAGGACAGAGACAAATATATATACGGTCAAGCCTTTAAGCTATTACTGGTGCAGCAAAACAAAGTTTCAAGGGACGAGGTTACACTCAGACAGTGCACCAAGGACAGACACAAACCTTGCAAACACTGCTTTACAGAAGAACAGCTTTACAAAACACAGCCTCAAACTATAACAGTATTAATGACGCTGTCGGCTAATATCTTTTGAAAACATATTTTAATTGATATACTGCCCAGTCATAGGTACACTATTACTCTACTTTCTCAATGCCAATGGAGGAAACTAGAAAGTGAGGTAAAATTAAAAGCTTTTCAGTTTCAGATAGTTTTGCAGGGTTCAATAAATGTGCAAATACTTTTGATGTTAATCTATTCATTGATCATTATTATTATTATTATTATTGTTGTTGTTATTATGCAGGTGGGAAAAATAAATTATTAACTTAAACTGCTCAATCTTCTGACAAAGTTTCATCATGAGTCTTATTATTTGACTAAACAATAATAAATTATCTACATAAATCACAGGCATCAGCACAGCCCTTCTATTGTAGCCAAAGCTTTAAGAAGTTCCTGTATTACTGACAGTAACAGGAAAAGAACAATTGCCTTTCTAATGCACAATACCAAAGCGATGTTCAATCCCAAACACACTCTCAGGCGTACGTTTTGCAGTGCATTTCCATGCATGCAGCCCACACGTTAGTGCACTGCAGTGTGCATGTTGTTGCTGCATGTCTGCAGCCTTCTGCTTGAAACAAGATGAATCAAATATTACAGCATTTGCTTTTAAAATTGTGATTCAAGTTCCCTTTTTTTTAAAGCAATTATTATTGTGAAAAGCAAAAATGCATTCATTTCCAGTCCAGTTTCCTCATTACTACCATGTGCACACTATAACTTGAATATTCATGTTTATTGATACTTGCATTTTCATTTAAAAAGTGGCACTTTTACATTTTCTGGTAATTTACTGATGCAGCAGTAAAGCGCTAACAGTGAGGTCATACAACACATTTTAATACTCCAAGAAAACAGTGCCTTGTACTGTGAACAAACGAGACTGTCCCAACTCCTCACACTCTCCTGGCTTGGGCTTAGTGCCATTCACAATCTGAACCAGAATAGTTTATTTTAGTTTCTCAGCTTCTCTCTTTCTTATCACAATAATGTTCACGATTTTACAGATACTGTGGTGTAATTAAGGAAGCTAAATGTATTTGTTTAATTAAGTTAGGCTTTTGTCACTGAGGAAGCACTGGAGTTCCCTGCTCAGGTGTAGATTGCGATCACACAGCACCACATCAGAGTTCAACCCCAGTGCGGTTTTGGGGTCAAGCATGGACCCTTGCTGTGCCTGAATAAAGCTTTATATCTGGTTTCATCCCTGTTGTTACGTTTTGATAAAGAAAATTCATGATCTACAACACGGTTTGACTTGATATGATGTGTCTTGATGATAGAAATGCATCCATTTTTGGTTTTGCTTGAGGTTTTGCATGACTGGCATCCACGTGGCCAACAAACAGGAAGTACAACCCACGAGGAACACGAACCTCTTCCTCGTTTCTCCTTATGCGTACTTTCGAAACACGTGACAACGACGGCTAGCGTTAGCGGGATTTTGGCACTAAAAGCAAAGCCGTAAAAGAGCCGCTTGGGCAGGAAACATAACTCAAAGGTCAAGCGTTTACCTTGACCTGCATGTCGACTTATGGTTACCACAACACGGTCGGACACCAACCTTTGAGACTGTGCTAACCAGCTGCAGCATTCAATGCAAAAACAGGCATGGTTCCTTTCACAATGGCGGAAATTAACTTACTAAAATAAAGCCGGTAGTCGGGAGAGTTCTGGTGTCCTCTCTGCTCCGTTTGATAGTGCATCGTTTTTCTGAAATAATACTGGTGCGAAACAGCTGCTGCTTGTGCAATAACTTTGCGGCTAGAGGCGGAAAATGTGCCGAAAACTGTCACCAAACACCGGACCGATGAGCGTAACATCAGTGCTCTCATTATACACTTCTTACTTCCCCCGTCTTAGTTCCTGCTTCCCGTCCTCCAGCTTCTGTTTCAACAGCCTCGGCGTGAAACCGCGGGCTTCCGGTCAGCGCGTTTCAAAATAAAACACCCCAAAGCTGCGGACGTAGTTTTGTGTGACGCAGTTTCTACATGAAGGTGCGAATGTACTGTATATTTTATTTATTTTTCCCATATTCAGACCAGCACTCTTAGACATATTTGGGCAGTGGCCCATATTTGACCTGCGTTTAGTCTGTTTTATTCAAACAGTCTCCAAAGTGTAGAAGCGTTTTTTTCTTTAACACGATCTTCTTGTTTGTTTTGTTTTTTATTTGGTATAATAGTGTAGTGTCACGTATAAGTAGCCTGGTCTCATGCCTCAAGTCTGTTCAGTCGTTCGTCTGTTACCAATACATTGTTTTTATTTTATTAATAATAAATCATATTTTAACCGGAAGTAATTATTTCTAACTTAATTTTACAATTAGTGTAGCAGCCACAGAAAGGATTGTAATGGGTAGTAGCTTTATTTTTACTGCCCCCTAGCTGTCGTTCAGGTCTTTCTACTTTTTTCTTTGTGTCCCTTTTCTCCACCTTCCTGCCTGTCAGCTTGAAATTGTTATATTACGCACGTACTGAGTATTAATAGAAATAATAATCATGGAAATAAGCAAATTAAACAGATCAAATTAAAAGGAAAATACCAACTAGATGTGCCTATAGAGGATTTATAGAGCTCAACTTGGATAAGCATTCTTAAAGAAGGGAAACTGGGAGAAAAGGCTGAGATATTTGAAATTACACAACACTGGATGGACAGTCAGTGGCAATGGGTCTTATGGAGGGATGAATCCAAATGTGAAATATTTGGTTCAAATCATCACCAATATGAGGATGTCAAGAGATGTACAACTCAACCAAGAACAGAAGAAAAGTCAGCTAACATCCAGAGAAGCGCTTTGAATTACCTTCAAGAATCCTGAAGAACAATTCCCAAAAACAACTTAAAGAAATGACAAGGAAGCTGCCTAAGAGACTTCAGGCTCTGTTGAAGAGTTAAGGTGGCCATACCAAATATTGACTTACAAGGTCACTGGAATTTTACAAACTCTGATTTTGCCTTACGCAAATTGAGATCTTGTGACTATAGAGCAGTGCTGGGTAAGTTACTTTAAATTAGTAACTTAGTTACATTACTAGTTACTTCTATCAGAAGTACTCAGTTACTTCAAGTTACTCGTTACTTACAAATAACTAGTTACTAGGGAAAGTAAATTTGGTTTTACTCAGAATTCTCTTGTTAATGTGTTGCTTCCATAACTTTGCCAGTCTTCTAGCTTGCTTACTTGCCACAAGTGCACTGTGCCACCTACCAATAGAAAGGAAAAAATAATGTGCATATTTCCACGAGAGAAATCCCACGCCTGGACCGTCATTGACCGCTGCCATGGTTCTAGCCTACGTCACAGCATCATGTGCGCTTTTTACATCCAACACAAACACTGCAGTCGTGGTGCTTTCGATTTGACTCAGAACTCTGAAATTCTGCCTTCTGAATAGGAAGATGTAGGTAACACCAGACTGCAGATGAGCTGCATACAGGGCTGGTTTGGGACAAAAAATCGGCCGGGCATTTTGACTAGAGACCAGCCCACCATTATAGGAAAAATCATGAAGCCTTTGAATGAAAACAAACGCTGTTGTGATGTACACTGTTTTGATGGTATATATACATACATCTATCAATCGTTTGTTGTAAGATTCAGATAATTATTTTTTAAAAGCTAGACATTTTAAATGAGAATAAGAAAGAAAAGTATTTCTTTGTGCCCACCTCTCCCTGTTAATGCCCTACCTGGCCCCCCTGGCAAAACTTTGCTAGATCCGCACCTGCACAGTTACCAGCTGTCAGCTACATAAAAAAGGATCCTGGTGTTATTTGTCTCTCAGAAACAGTTCATAACTTCCCTTCAACTCATTCATGTCACCTAAAAGGTAAACCTGTTTCTCCATCACCTGTTCAGCTCTGATGATTCAGTAAGGACATCTCCTGGTCTTATCTTCATGTTTCCCTCTCATCACATAACCAAACTGATATCATGACCAGCAACTTTACAGCTGTGGCTCCAGCAAACATCAGCTGATACTAGAAATTAATATTAAATAAATTCTAACAACAGCTGATCAAGCTTAAACGTGCTGCTGTTGTTTAACGCGACATCCGCTGGTTTCCTCTTTCTGGCGCAAAGTGAGCGATAAACAAGCAAGAGAGCCGATCAGCTGATCATTGATCAGTTTAATGATTGAAGTAGAAACAGGAGAGGGAGGGAGCGAATGAGAGGAGAAGAGGCAGCTGTGCAGCTCCAGCTTTGTGTCTTTTTCATTGTAGCTGAAGTTCCGGACAAACTGTGTTCCTTTTCACCTCAATACGAAACACGTGATATTTTCTCTGAATACGAGACGATTCTGTTTTTTACGGGACGGTTGGCAACTCTAATAATTAACCTTATGAACAAAATAAAGTTCAACATCAGTAACATCATAACACCCACCCAGCTGTATAGAAACTGTCATGGTAGCTAGTGCGCAGTACGGAAAAAGTCAGCACAACGAAAATAAACTCCACCTAAACTTGGGTTATATCTGACCCAGATAGACTGCAGGTCATAACTTCTTACCTGAAGTTCAGTTCACCTGACACTCGGTCTCTGCTCCTCCTGCGTCCCCTTTCTCTCATCCACCTGCTGGCCTCCACCACTTGCTAATGTTACTGAATCTGTGGAAGCTCCGCGACAGCCACCACACAAAGTAACGAATAACGACCCTATCTAAATCCCAGTAACGATTAACACGTTCCTGATTTTAGCATAATAACTAGTTACCGTGCTCGTTACCACAATAATAACGTAGTTACTGTAACGCGTTAGTCCCAACACTGCTATAGAGGCCATTTGACTACGGTGAACTCAGTAACATGTTCAACCAGCCTGAGCTGATTTGATCTTTGTGACACTGCGTCTTATCGGGCTGGAAGCAGCCTTCAGAAGATGGGTACGCTGTGGACATAAAAGTACAGAAATGGCCAGCAACAGTACTCAGGTAAGCTGTGGCTTTAAACTCAGTTGGTGGCAAATGCTAGGCCCAAAGTGTGTCTAGAAAATATCCCCCACACCATTACACCGCCAACAAAAACCTGAACCACTCATACAAGCAAAGATGGGCTATTTGGCATTTATGTTGTCTACACTAAATTCTGACCCTACCAAATGTTACAGCAGAAATCGAGTGTGATGGCATGCCACACATGGTAAGTTTAATTTACAGTCACTACTTTAATATACTCTACTTATTGTTCAATATTGTTTCTTTATGAAATTTATTTTTCTATGACACCTTCCAATGTTTATATGGCGTGCACACATATTAACACTGCAAGGTCAAAGTTCTGTTTTATGTTATATTAATACATCTTTCTTTGAGTTACCTGGGGTTTGGCTTCTCCTCCTGTCTGGCAAAAGGTGTGGCAAAGGGCTGGGAGAGCTGAAGTACCACTGACTAGTGATGGGCAGATGAAGCTTCATGAAGCACTGAAGCTCTTCATCCAATTGGTTCACCCCAGCGCAAAGCGTCTTGAAGCTTCATTTGCTCTAGTAGGACATCTACTGGACGTAAAAATATTAGTTGGCATGAATTTGAAAAGTGTTGCATTTTGCACACAGCCTGTAAATGTCAACAACAAAAGGAGTGTGTAAAACATCTATATTGTAGCGATGCAGTATACTGTGTATATTTATACTGGCAGTATGGAAAATGATTATTTGGAAATGCTTAAAATGCAAATGATCATTTACTGTGAGGTGAGGTGTGGTTGGGGTGTGGACAGTGGTTGTGCTTTTGTAACGTTGAGGTATAGACAGCTACACACTGAGGCCTCAGTCCTGCCTGTTCACATTTTATTCTGTAAAAAATAAATTTTCACTGCTTTTATGGCCTTTTTAGTGGGGAGAACATAGCTAGGATTTAATGATTTAATAAATCTTTTAAATCCTTTGTCCTCCACAGTGCTAAATGGCTGGGAGTCCTCAATCACCATGCTAACCAGGTCTTCATCTATTTGAGATTGTTCTCCTGAGGAAAGACAATAAAGACAAAGCACAAATATAAATATCACACACGTAACTTATTACAGTTGTATAATATTGTTATATCATTTAGTAACATTACTGCATCCTATATTATCATTGCATTTGATGGCTCACCTGGTCTTGCTCCACAATCGGTGTTCCCCTTATTCTCATGCAAAGCTCTGTAGTGCCTAAGCATGGATGAGGTGTTGTTATATCCCAGCTCCCTGGCACATAGCAAACACTTCACCTTGTACAAAAGTCAAGACAGCTCAACATAAACTGTATTGCACCATCAGTATTATGAAAATACATCTTCTGTAGAAATTAACATACCTTGTTGGGAGGAATAAGATCAAAATGTTCCCACACAGGGGAGGACATCCTCCTCTTCTTAGCTGGCTCCATTCTCTCCTGACTTTCTCTCCTCACTCTCATAAACCTCCAAACTGTCTCCAAACTCTCACTAACCGCAACTCTCATCAAACACCCACATTTTGAATGAAGTCTGAGGGGTTTATATCGCTGTCATAGCTCGCGGCAAAGTTCGAACCACTTCCTGAACCAGTCACGTGGTACAGCCGGACAGCGAGGCTTCGGACGTCATCATTTTCAGCTCCTCCCATAAATGAAGCAAGCCTCGTTACGCGCATCGCGGAAACGCCCCCTCCGTTACTCGACACAAGCTTTGAAGCCTCGATACAGAACGTGACATCACTAATAAAACCCCCTCTTTTTAAATTAAACACCTGTGTCCTTTATGCTTTACTGCTTGGTCCCTGACATCGAGACTCATCAGACCAGGAAACATTTTTTTTCAAGCATCCGATTTTGGTGTGCTCCTGTTCTTAGTTGATAGGATGGGAACCCAGTGTAGTTCTGCTGCTGTAGCACACGAGGTTCAACGTCTTGTGCATACACTAGGTGTAACAAGTGGTGATTATTTGAGTTACTGGTGCCTTGAGCTCAAAGCATTCTGGTCATGGACACTCTATGTCCATGTGTGATTGCACATGTTTTTCCCAGCGAATAAAAAAAATACTATAGCTGTCAGGGATATTGTGGATTTCATGTTGGTAATTTCAACATCATGAGATCAAAGTCTGTATGTATCCATTGTGCCTTGAACAAACAATGATCCCATTCCCCTTGATGTGTTTCTTTTACGGCTCTATAGGTCGGCCTCTGTTCAAACAAACAAGCATAGCTTATGAGGAACCATAAAAGCTGGTTCATGTCTTTGATATTGTCGCCACCCCCAATCGGACCCTGAACAAGTGGAAAGATGGATGGATGGATGATAAAAATAACAGCTGTGTTTTTAGGCCACAGATTTTCCCATAAGTCTAAATTCCCTTGCAAATGTAAACTCTCTTAATGAAATCAAACAAAGCCACACCTTTAAATGACAAAATGTCACACCAGCTCCTTAGAGCGAAGCAGTTCAGCTTACAGACGATAACTTTGTTTACACACTTGGACATTTGTTTACAGTGTTTGATATGGTTTACTTTATCAAGTCCGCTTGGTTACATAAGACTCTGTGCTCTGATGTGTGTTTGACTACGTTCAGCCCTGTGTTTCTTTCTCTGTTTGACAGAGAAGGAAATAATTTTTGTGAGTCACCCAATGTTCACAGGTCTAAGTATAAGGGGTTATGAAAAACACTGAACAGGGTTTGCCTTTATCCCAATGAAAACCACTGGGAAATCATTTGTGTTTAACACTTGACATTTGACTTTGCTAGATCATTTCATTGGATCATTTGCTAGGTCATATTTGTAAGGCAGGGTGCGTAAGACAGATGTATCTGGAACTGATATCAGTGAAACAAGGTTTAGTTAAAAATAATAATAATAAAAAAACAGAAAATGAAGTATAATACAATTATATATCAAATTGATGTAGACAGATTGAGTTTATTTAGTATTAATTTACTGACAACATTACGGAGTACAAAAGATTCTGGTGTTCATCATTTCACACAAGACAGAGTTTTATTGTTAGTCTTGTAAAGCACATGTATACACTTACCAGCCACTTCATTAGGTACACCTATTCAGTTCTTAATTAATGCAAATATTTAATCTGCTAACTCAATGGCAGCAACTAAATGTATTCAGGGGTGTAGATATCATCAAGGTGACCAGTTGAAGTTAAAACTGAGTATCAGAATGAGGAAGAAAGGTGATTTAAGTGACTTTGAACGTGGCATTGTTGTTGGTGCCAGATGGGCTGGTCTGAATATTTCAGAAACTACTGATCTACTGTGATTTTCCCAGAAAATCATCTCTAGGTTTTTAGAAACTAGTCTAAAAAAAGAGAAAATATCCAGTGGCAAAAATGTCTTGTTGATGCCAGAGGTCAGAGAAGAATGGCCGGACTGCTTTGAGCTCAAGGCAGCAATAACTCAAATAGTCATCACTTGTTACAGCCAGTGTATGCACAAGACGTTGAACCTCGTGGCAAATGTGCTACAGCAGCAGAACTACACTGGGTTCCCATCCTATCAACTAAGAACAGGAGTGATGGTAGAATTGAACAAGCACACCAAAATCGGAAAACAGATGATTGGAAAAAAATGTTTCCTGGTCTGATGAGTCTAAATTCTGACCCTACCAAATGTTACAGAAGAAATCAAGTGTAGACAACATAAATGCCAAATAGCCCATCTTTGCTTGTATGAGTGGTTCAGGTTTTTGTTGGCGGTGTAATGGTGTGGGGGATATTTTCTAGACACACTTTGGGCCTAGCATTTGCCACCAACTGAGTGTCGTTTAAAGCCACAGCTTACCTGAGTACTGCTGCTGGCCATTTCTGTACTTTTATGTCCACAGTGTACCCATCTTCCAGCATGATAAGATGCAGTGTCACAAAGATCAAATCAACCCAGACTAGTTGAACATGTTACTGAGTTCACCGTACTCAAATGGCTTCTATAGTCAAAGGATCTCAATTCATTAGCACACTTTTGGAATGTGGTGGAACGGGATATTGTCATCATGGAAGACCAGCTGGCTCATCTGCATAAACTATGTGATACTATCGCGTCAGTATGGAGCAAAATCTCTGAGGAATGTTTTCAGTACCTTGTCAAATCTGTGTCACAATAAAGTCAGGTATGAGGGAAAACGTGGGTCCAATCTCGTATTTGCAATGTTGTAGTAAGTAAGGAATATGTTATTTATATATCACCTTTCAAGAGAAAGATCCCAACAAAATACCAGAGCGTTAAAAAAAAGAAAAAAATAAGAGTACAGTGAGTCTTTCTGTGTTTTGTAGGCCCAAGCAGATCACATTTTTTTGCTGTCTGCAACCCAGGATTATGGAAATAGTTTTATCTGAGTTAACTCACATTATATCAGTTCGTGGTAGGGTATCTTATTTGGATGTGATGTCTCACCAAAGCACCGCCCAACCTTCCTAGAAAAAACTGTGTGTGTGCATGCATATGCATGGGTGTATTCAAATAAGGAAAATATGTATGGGAAATTCCAAAGTGTTCGCTCACAGGGTGTCGCTTTATGGTTGGGATTTTCTCCAGAATATTGTAGGGTCTTTAACTTACAGTATAAAACACATTGAGGAGATTGCGGTTGTGATTTGGTGCTATATACAATAAATAATCCTGAATTGAACTGAACTAAATACTGTGTATGCATGTACAGCAATTGTTAGTTTTGCTGGAGATGAGGAAGATGTGTCTACATGTCTCCACGCTTTTATTAATATTCATCGGTCTAGTGGAATTGAGCAACATATTAGTAAGAGAAATATGGAAAAGTAGCTGTAGGCTCTATGACTAGAAACAAAGTATTCCACCTGGCAGGGAAGCTGGCCAGAGGCTGACAGAAACATGGAGATAGGATGTCAGGACAATTAAAAAGTCCACTCAAGCATCAGCTGTGGAAGAAGAAAGGGTTAACTTCTAGGTAGAAGGCACACCCAGAGAACCAACAGGTTGTTGACAAGAAGAAATCCATGCCTTCCTTCTAACATCAGGAGATATGTTGGGGTTAATGGAGCAAAGAATTAATGAATGGTCGTCCCAGGCTGACAATGCAGTATGTCTGCCAGAGGCTAGTTGTCTGATTGGTGGAGGAGTGAAGATCAGAGAGTCTCAGGCTGAAAACTCTCTTTTGCTAGATATTAAAATGGTTAAACACGTTCAGACTCTCTTTCCCCTCCAAACATTCAAATAGATTTTTCTGCTGATGAATAATATCAGACACTTACAAAAAACACACTGTTGTCAATTTCTCATCAGGATTATGAACGCATGCTTTAGAAGATGTCAAACAGGTCTGTGTCAATAAAAGATGAATAGGTGTTTTAAACAAACAGACAATGGGAGTCTATTGTCTCTCCTTCAGTGGGGAGGAAACACACTCACTGATCATCTAAGCATGTGTTGCTGACGTATGTTTCTAAAAACCCATGTGAAATTTATCTACTGATCCACGTCCTGCATGTAACAGTAGTTAGTTAATGTATAACTTGACTTGTCAATACCTTTCCTATTTGCTGTGGTTAAAGGGCACACAGATGTAAAATCCTTAAAATGTTGTATTAGGACCTGTATCACATTATTGCAAAAATATAAAACTCAATTTGTGATTTATAGTGTGTGTGTGTGTGGGGCGGGGGTCACATGTATGAATTATTCCTTATCAACATATGACACCTAACCCTAAGGCTCTTAGACGAGGATAACTCATTAAAAAGACCTCAGCTAGCCATTATTTTTCTGTCTTTACCCTTAAGGAGAGACAGATACTAGTTTATCACTTTCTCTTCCGGGATGGATTTGAATGCCTTAAGGGCAGAAACACAGAACAGCAGCAAAGAGGTGTGGCCACACAGCTCCAATGACAGGTAGACACAAGGAGGAGCTACATTACCTGTGCAGAGCTGGCGGCCAGTGCACAGGGAACAGTACACCTGTTGTACTTCCCAGGCTCTAGCTTTTTTTTTTTGTTTGTTTATTTTTTTCGCTTTGTTTCCTTGTGTCTCTTTCTTTCCTTGCCTTTTTTTGATTTTAGTCTAATAGCAAAGCCTCATGATGGATCCCAAGGAGGGCGGTGGAAGTGAGAAGGAAAAGGAAAAGGAGAAAGTGATTAAAAGGAGGAACCGGCCTGTGTTCCTGCGTTACCTGGAGAGGAGAAAGACGGACACAATCGTAGCTGATGACACGGACAAAGGTGACATCAACCTGGGGACGCTGGTGAGGAGGAGTCAGTCTGACAAGACAGAGTACAGCGCCAAACTTAAAGGTACAGCAACTAATGATGTCCCTCAGGGATCAAAACTATGGCAACAACTTATACGCGCAACTGTCCTTCTGAAAAGTCTCTGCATTTCAAACATGGTGATAAAATGCTGTGTGGGAGAAGTTCAGACAAATAGATCTGAATGTAGACGGGCTGTAGGAGCAGCATCGATGGCTTTCGGGCAAATAGTGATCACACACACACACATACGCACACACAAAAGTGTGGGCCGTTCTGCACCCTGAACCTGTTGTGTTAATATGTGTTGAGCAGGTGATACTCCCACAGGGATGAAGCCACATATGCAAAGTGTGCTCCAAACTCAGGCACAGAGGAGTGGCTTAAAATTGTTCCAGGCCAGCTTGTAAACAAGGCCAGTGTTGTGCGATGGGGGGGACTTTGGATCTTTCTTTTTTTTTTTTTAATTAAAAAATGTTGGGTCTTAGTTTTGATCACAGTGGCCGTAGCATTTAAACCAAAAACCATGGGAGGCATAAGCCAGCTGCAATAGGAAATGAGCTGTGAGAAACAATTGTCAATTCAGCTGTGTGTTGCCTCATTACTACTGCTGACACAGTCTTTTCATTCTAACACATAGTAGTAAGTAAAACTGGATTCCCCTGTCCTTAAAGTGCAGTCAGTGCCTGGGAATGCTCCCTGCCAATGACATCAATCATCAGCAGGGGGTTGATATGAAAGATTAGGTAAGTATGTAGGCTTTCCTGTGCCACTTGTTCTTTGTCTTCTTTTTCATTGAACAATGCTCATCACATGACAACATGACTGCACCGTGGTTCAAATAACTGTGTCTAATAGTGCAGTCTAACCTAGTTCCATCTTGGTGTTTTGTGGATAACAACACCTTTCACACACACACACACACACACACACACACACACACACACACACACACACACACACACACACACACACACACACTTTTGTCTTTTCAGAAGGTGTTAAGTTTATATGAGACATAACCACTCTTCATCCCTTTGTACTTTCTACTTTCAGAACCTGCATCATGGCAGGCTGAGTTGTACAAAAAACACTGTGATGTTTTGAGTAAACTATTTACCCGCGCCTTTTGACTTCACCCTCAGGGAAACCAGCAGCATTACATATTTACACCAATGCAAATATTGACAGAACGATGACTTCACTGAAAGAGGAAACATATGACTTGCTGCTAGAAAGTCTCTTCTCATATGCTTGCCAGACAGGTTGGTCAAGCCATAGAGCCATGGCAACAATGACATCAATATGTCTAATTATTTACCCCAACTAAATAAAATACTTCCAACAATGATTTACCAGCAAAAAACGCCACAGGGCAGTAATGGAACAGATAAAACTACCTATTTGTTTGTAGTTTCTGAAGTCTTTCTCGCCTGTTTTCTAACTTTCAAATAACTTCAGGCATTTAAAAAACAATTTAATTTATTGTGTCCAAAGTATTTCTCCTTCCCACTGATTGCCACAGGGGCCTGTGCTATGGGGATAAGTCTGTCATGTCATTTTTCTTGATGGTGATACGTGATACACTGTGGCCTTCATTCTTTCCTGTCCACTCTGTTGGATCCCTTTCACTGGACTGAGCAGTTAAAAACGCCCTGTATTTGCTTTCATGAGAACTCCGATCCTAGTAACCATACCTCACCAAACATAATGCTGGCAGAAGGATAAGTTGAAATGTCCCGCCTATTCTTGATCCATGTTTTTTTTTTAAACTCTGTGGAGGGAACCTTTCAAGGTCAAGTTTGAATGAGACAGACGAGTGTTCAGTTCAAAGCTCTGGAAAGGAACCGGGATTTATTTAACTTTTGACAGTGGCAGGAAAATATCTATTTATGACTATAATATATATATATATGTATAAATGCTATATTGTATATGCTATACCATGTAATAACCAGGTGAGGTGGCTTCAGTATAGTTACTGTGAAAGTAGAGCCTTCACAAAGACAACCACATTTTAACCACATGTTAAAACATAGTAAAATACTATAAAATACTTCAAGTATTTTAAGAAGGAAGAACATTGTATTCCAATTAATTATATTCCTTCAGTGACTCTTATGTTATGTTAGGAATTGTGTGAAGCTCTTGTTGAATTGGCAAAAAAATCAGTCAAATAAATCATGACTAACCACTGCAGATTCATTTTACAGTTTCACAAGGCTGGAAAGCAAGGTGAAACTGTACGCAGCGATGCAAGCAGATCTCTGGAGTCACTCACCGATGCTAAACACTGCTCCCATTCATAAGAGAGCAAGAAACACAAGATGCATTCTGCGTAGCTTCAATAAAGGGCATCTGTTTCGTCATCTTCAGTCTGCACCAGCAGGCAATGGCCATGTTACTCAAGCTGCTGATTTAAAGATGTAGTCATCTTTTGCAAATGGTTCCTTGGATGCCCCCCCAAAATACAAGAAGCTCTTGGTAATATTTGTACACTAAGATGAACTTCAACTTTTTAGAGTTTGCAGTGTTTACTCTTGTGTGTAATGCGTAACCTGAGGCTGACGGAATACATTTGTTTAAATGTGAATGCGTGACTGTGTGTGTTTGTGTGTGTTTGTTCGTCAAAAACATGTGAATCAGTGCTGATGTGTGTGTTGGTGTATTTGTAAGTGTGTACTCATAACTACCCTCCCCACACACACACACACACACACACACACACACACACACGCAGCAGATGGAATGCCTGAGCACGCTGTAGGATTACATCAGTGGCACGATTAGTTTTGCAACCTGACACAGGTCTTGCAGCCTTCTGTCTCTCTCCCCCCCCCCCCTCTTTTCATCGTGCTCTCGCAGCAGAGGAGGAAGCAGTGTGTGGTGTCGATTAGGCAGCAAGGAAGCATCCCTCTTCCCTGAGCAGACACTCCTGCCTGCCATGCAAAGCACAGAGCAGCCACAGACTGATTAGGCAGCAGAGCAGTTAAAAAAAAAAGGAGAAGTCAGCCTGACTGGCATGTTAAGTGAAGTCTCTTGGCATTCAAGTCAAAATAATTAGATCACTGTGAAATAAAGAATGCTGCTTAGGCATCAAGAGGATGTGTTACAGTTTTTTCAAAGCATCGCACAGCTTATGGCGCCAGGGTATTTACCCAGATTTTAGAAAATGTCACATAGATGGCTTAAAATGGTAGAAAACATATAAAATTAGCGAATTAATGTTGTATAATCTGTGTGACTCATTAGGACAGATGCTACAATTGTGATGTCAAATAAAAACCTTTCGAAATTTTAACGTTTGACTGTCTTTTACTTTTAGAGAAAATGACACCACGTGGTCTGTCCCCAATCCCATCTCCGGCCGTTGACCCAGAGGAGTTGCGTGCGAGGAAGATGAAGCGCAGGGCAAAAGTCATTCAGGAACTTGTTCAGACTGAAAAGGACTTCCTCACTGACCTGGAGCTGTGCATCAGAGAAGTGGTGCAGCCTCTGCGAAATCTCATGGTAGGTGCTTTTCACGATCCTCACTGAAATCTCTTGTAACCTTACCGCTGACAGATATCCATATATGCTCATTGGCCGCTTTGTTAGGCACACCTGTTTAAGTCCTTGCTCAGGCATATAGCTAATCAGCCAATCAAATGGCAGGAATTCAGTGTGTTTAGACATGAGATATGGAGAATCAGAATAGAGAAGAAAAGTGATTTAAGAGACTTTGATTGTGGCATGGTTGTTGGTGCCAGTAGCAGGCCTGGTCTGAGTAATTCAAAAACTGCTGATCTATTGGGATTTCCCCACACAACCATCTCTAGGGTTAACTTAGACTTGTCCCAAAAACAAAATATTTTCAGTGAACAGCAGTTTTGAGTAAATAACATGGCCAGAGAATGGCCAGTCTGCTCTCAGCTGACTGGAACGCATCGATAACTCACATAACCACTCATTACAACCAAGAAGAGCATCTCTGAATGCACAGCGTATTCAACCTTAGAGCAAATGGGCTGCAGCATTAGAAGACCACACTGGGTGTCAACTAAAAAAAATTTCAATAGACGAAATGAGTGTCAATTTCTGCTGCGATATTCAGATGATAGAGTAAGAATTAGGTGTAAATAACATGAAAGCATGGATATATCCTGCATTGTTTCAGTGGTTCAGGTTGGTGGTTGTGATATCAGTGTGGGGGAAATACTTTGGCTCACTTTGGGCTCCTTACTACCAGTTGAGCATTGTTTAAACACCACAACCTACCTCAGTGTCTACCAATTTATGACAACAGTGCACCCATCTTATGATCATGTCATTATGAATGTTTCCAGCACCTTGTAGAATCTACGCCAAAAAGAATAAAACACATTATTAAGGCTAAAGGGGATATTAGCAAGGTATACCAAAAAACCTGTCTGGTGTATGCGACAACAACAACGAAAATCAGTGCCAACGTAAACCTCAGTTCAAATTCTTAAACTATACGCTGAGCATTTGATAGAAGGTCATGAATCTCTGCTTAAATGTTAAAACAAAGCAAAGCCTGGTCATTTAAATAACATCAACCTTTGGTTTAACAATACTCAGTTTAACTGACGTGTGGGTAGAAAATGCACTTGTACATTTTGAGTCTGCTGGGTTGCAGGTTGTGGATGTGGATCGACTGTTCACCAACATGGAGACGGTGTGCGAGGTCTCTGCAGCACTCCTTCACAGACTGCACGAGGCCATGGCTGACCCTGATCCAGAAGCCGTTGTCATAGGTAACGCTAGTCTAGTTCCTGAGTGACTGACAAGCTGTCTGACTGAAGCAGTTTTGTCTTTGGTGATTGTTGCTGGTCACATCAGTAGTAAATGAAACATGTTGTCTCCCATTTTAATTTAAAGGAGACGTATTTATCCAGGCAAAGGCAGCTTTAGAAGATGTATATAAGATTTACTGTTACCATCATGATGAGGCTAACGCATCCCTCAAATCCTATGAGAAAGATGAAGAAATCAAGCAACATTTTACCACATGTGTATTAGCACTGAAGTAAGTTAAGCCACTTTCTCTAAATGATTTTCACTTTTATTATTTTTTTTATGTTTATTATTATGTATTCCAAAAATTATCTTTTTCTGTTTGTAATCTTCTTTCTTTTCCTTTCAGGAAAATCTATGATAAAGAGTAAGTGTAGTTACTGGCAAAATTTTTGCACTATGTATTTTTTGTTATTACTTTAGCTTTGATAGCTGATTATTGGCTATTATGCACATTTGCACAGAGGGAAACCTAATTTGTTGGATATGGGTTCACTGCTCATCAAACCCGTTCAGAGGATCATGAAGTACCCATTGCTTCTTGGGGAGCTGTGGCACGCAACGCCTGAAGACCACACCGACTATCAGCCGACGCAGGAGGCATTCACAGCTGCCAAGATCATAAATATTAACATCAATGAATTTAAAAGACGCAAGGACATAGGTGAGATTTCATTCACACTGACATACGTGAGGCAATTTTTATTCATAATGTCTGTTTGTAAAAAAATGCATCTATATGAACGGCTTTAGCAAAACTGCAAATTTATTTTGTGTATGTGTGTTTTATACACGATCCATACCAAATATATCCATACCAAATCTGATCAGACCTGTTCCCCGGCTTTTTGTTGATTCTCAGTTATGAAGTACAAGAGGTTGGAGGATGACGGCACACTGAGGGGAAAATTAAACAAGTTTAACATCCACTCCATCAGGAAGAAGGGAGACAGGTTTGCCGGTTATCTCAAAATCCTCGCGGGTGCTGATACACAGGTAAAACAAAATGACAGCAAACTTTTTCTAGTTCATTCTCCACTCTTTATAGCTAATATGAGCTATACAGAGGAATAATTGGCTATTAGTATGTTTATGTGTAAGTGATGTGTTATTTCCGTAGGTGAGAGATGAAGTGTTTGACAGAGAGGAGAAGCTTTTCAGGAGTTTAGAGAAAGCTGCGAGGCAACTGGTCAAAAACGTTCAATGTTACCTGCAGTACACTCAGGTAAGTACATGTTTGACCATTTTCTTTTACAAAATATGCATAATATATAATTTGGCTTATTTTAAGGTTTGTTTTTCCATGTTTCCTGCAGGAGATGGTGTCTGTAGCTGTTCAGAGTGTGCAGGATGTGAAGAACATAGTCAAGGATTCAAACAAAAATGATGGCAATGGTTTGGTCCACGACAATGGCTACGATCCCTATAAGGTCTTTGTAAGTGTGCTATTTGTTGTCCTTCAGTGCAAAAATGTTTCCAGTTTGCTTTTATATTTGTATCACTGCATGATATTCTGTGCCGGTGTCAAAGTACACTCTTCATCTCCACTTTGAGAAAACTGCTGGGCCTCAAAGATGCGTCATAGAAAAAGATTTTGCAAAAAGATCTCTCTCTTTTTATTTTTAAGGAGATGCTCACAAAACAAAACTGTTTATATGTACAAATTAAATAAGTATGTTATGAGCTACACAAACTAATCTTCATTTCTTTCCTTTTGCCATGTTTTTTCCCCCAGAGAGACAATTTGGAGCACTTGGTGCTCACCCCCCTCTCCTCTCTGAACGGCATGTTCACAGCCCCTCAGAAGCTCATCCAAAAACGCTATGACAAATTGCTAGATTACTGCAGTCGCCTGGAGCGCTCTTCCTCTTTTTCATCCTCTTCTTCCACCACTTCTTCCTCTCTTTCACCGGCATCAGAAGACCCACCTGGTCCAGCCAAGAGGGACTACGAAGCTCTCAATGCTTTGCTAGTGGAAGAACTGCAGAGGTTCAACACAGCTGCATACACTATCCTGACTAACAGTGTGGTGTTTCTAGTGGCGCTACTTAGAGGGCTGATGAATAATGCACTGATGGGTGCTCCATCAGTGCATCAGCTACCAGTAAGGATACATCTACAAATATCCCATTTGGAAGACTTTAAAGGTTTTTTTTTTTTAAATAAAAGAACAATAAAGCTAACCTGTGTTATGTTTGCCTTTTCAGCCTCCGCTGTCAAACATTGCTGAGGTCCAGAACAGCATCATGGATGAGCTGAATAATCTGACTTTTGTCAAGGACAATGCACAGAAGTTAATGGAGCGAAAAGTCAGCTTTGAAAAACGAGACAGGAAAACTGCGGTAAGAAAGCTGAACAGACTAATCTCACCTTTACGTAAAGCCTCAAGTGTGTGATTTTAAAACCTCTGGTCTGAGGATTTTTCCATTCGTCACTGATCACAGGTTAAAACAAATGTGCCACATAGTCTTCAGTTTTGAGAAAATTCAAAAAGCCCTTTGTTTTTCCAAACTCTGACAAAATCAGTCGCAAGGCATAAATGCTCAGTTATACGCATCACAGATCCCAAGCTATAATGAAGTTAAGTACTTGATTCAGGAGACAGGGATCAGTCTCATTTGCAGGATTGTGCAAAAGTGTTGACCCAACCATCATTTCTCTATAATTTGCTTCAGAGGACCAGACTTTCTTCTTTTTAAAGTGCTCTTGAGCAAAAGTTCTCCAGGCTTCTTACGGTCTTTCAAAGTTTTTCTTTGGGCATTGGCTGCTTTTTCCCTTTTCCCCTGCTATTTCAATTTCAGTGTAGTTCTTGTACCTGATCTTTTATTTTTTGCATGTTTACTCAGCAAAGACTGAACTTTGCATCATTCAAGCATAAAAAACAAAACTAGTAAAAGGATGCACCAGCGTTGTGTCTGTTACCAGATTTAAATGTTATGTTTTGGCACTTTTTTATTAGCAGCCTTTCACAAAAACACATCATTAGTTCCCATTTCTTTAGCTAACTCTATGAAATTGTCAAATGTAGCACAGTTTTACAGGCATAAAATGGTATTTTTGCACCAACAAGGTGATTTCCAAAAACTATTAGCCCAAAATTTGACATGTCTTGGGATGGTGTGCACTGTATCCCCAAAAACTTGAGGAAATTAAACAAATAGAATACAATAGAAGAAGTGACAGGACTAAAAAACTAAGTCAGTGAAAGTCATGTCCTTAAGAAATGGATGCCAGGAAGCCATTCTTACAGAAGGGAAACAGGGAAAAAAGGCTGAGGTATTCTAAATTACATAAGAATTGGGCTAAAAATCAGTAACAATTAGTCTTATTGGGGGAAGTATCCAAATTTTACAATACGTACAGAGGAGGTCATGAGAGAGATACAGCCATCAGTAAAACACTGTGGAGGCTCAAGACTTTTGCACAGTACTGTATTTTGGCATGCTCATTGGTCTGCATACGCATATACACTAAAACATCTGCACCTATATTAGAAGGCTGTTTTTCTTGAGCATGTGAATAGATGTGTTTGAACGTCCTAGCTCCAGGATCATATTACCATTCACCCTCCCTAGATTACCCTTGTGTACTGTTACCTAACACTCCTACGTAAACCTGCACACCACATACCCGCTTCAAATATTTACGGCAACACTTCTTTGTGTTGTGCTGTCCTTCAGGTGCCGGAGGTGCAGCATCAGACCGAGGAACAGCGTGCCTGGCTGCTGGCAGAATACCCAGTGAACCGACTGTACCAGCTGAAGAGGAAGTGCAATGGCTGCCAGGAGCAGGACCTGAGCCTGCTGGAGGGAGAGCTGGTAGCTCTGATTGAGGACACAGATCCGATGGGCAGCAGCAGCCGCTGGCTGGTACACACTGGAGGCAAGTGTGCGTGTGCGTGTAGTACTGTTAGTAAGACACACACCGTGGATTAAGTTATCACACTGGATCATCTGCAAGTTTTATCTAATGCAATTTTCTCTGTGAAAACACTCACACCAAACTTTACTTTCTGGCCTTGATAAGTCAGCAGATGAGAATTTGTCCCAGGAGCTCCTGTGATGTCATGGTTGCTGGTTGCCTCTGGAGATTGTTGCCTCACAACAATGCCGGCTCCATAGCTTGTCTCTATCTCTGCTTTGCGTCTCATAGAGGCACCTGAGATCCCAGCATCTTGCTTGGAACAAACTGCTGTACGCAGTTGTATGCAGTGTTACTTAGAGTATAAAGACTTTTCCCCCGGGGATTCAGAGACAAGGATGAAGAGATATCACTGGTGCTCATCTTTGTACTCTGAAATAACAAGTTCTTTTTTAAGAACACTAGAAAAAAAATAGTGTGTGTATGTTTCTTGGCGTAAAGTACATTCTTCACAGGCTTGTCTTTTCCTCTGGGATAACAAGCATTCCCAGGAAGTTGTTGTTCTTCCTTCTGTTGATATCAACACTATGAATATGCGGGCTTCATATTTACACACTCTTCAGTAACTCACTGGAACTGGATTCGAGACTTGTGTAAGCAAGTGCTCTGTGGCCTCTGGATGAAGCCCCTTAACACTCACTGTCATACATCTCTAAGATTGCTGCTTTCATCCCATTGTGATTTGAATGGATTATTTTCTTGTGCCATTCAAAAAATATGAATGAATGACAAATGAAAAAAATAACAGTGGATTTAAAAGATTAAGTTTCTGGCAGAAGATGCCATATTGATATTTTTCTATAACATCCATAATAATCTGCAGGGCTACATATAAAGAGAGATTAAGCTTTTTTTTTCTTCTTTTTTTTTTATAGCTTAATTTAAAAAAACAAAAAAAAAAAAGCTTAATTTTAGTGAATCAACCCTTTAAAATGTACTCAAAGGTCAGGACGCCTGACAAACTATGTCTGTGTCCCTTGTCAGGTATGCAAGGCTATGTCTACTCCACCTTCCTGAAGCAGTACAACCCTCTGAGGGACTCGCAGCGGGCAGGCCAGATGGCCAAAGAGCAGCCCCAGCAGCAGCCACCTGCTACGGTGGATGAGGACTTTGATGACCTGAGTCTGTTCGTGTCAGGAAGCGGCAGCAGCAGCCTGCGCAGCTTCAAGCTCAGCGCCACTGACAGTTGCTCAATTCTCTCGGGCCTGCAGGGGGAGCTGGAGAGCACTGAGGACACGGAGGACACAGTGGACTCCGAGGCTCAGCAGGTGTGTGTGGTGGTCTGCCAGCTGATCAGTACTGCTCTCACAGTGTCATATTAACATATCGCACTACTTAGCTCCATAGAGGATAACCTAACAGTTAAGGTCAGAGTAGCTGTATACACTGAAGTTAGAAAAAAAAAAAAAGACTGAAATTCAAGGTCAGAAATAAAACAACAACAACAAAAACAAAACACACATCACATAGACCTTAAAAAAACTGATAAAAAAAAAAAGAAAAAAGAAAAAAAAAAAGGCTCAGCCGATAATAACTTTAATGGTTTACCCGAGCCACAGCTGTGAATTATGGGTTATTGCAGCGCGTAGGTAAACGAGGACCGCAGGTATATAGACTCGATCAGCAGAAGATGAGTCACTCTAAAATCACGTTTAATGGCTTCACCCTGTCTGCTGACATTAAATTTAATTGTTTTTAAATAGCATTACATGGTGAGATTGCCGTCACTCAGCAGCACTCGTAGGGTTCGTCCTTGGGGCCTTTGACTGAAATACATCTCTGATCATCATCGAGTTAAAGGTCTTGAAATACATAAAAGATTATAAATAAAAACTGACATAGGTTAATGGATCGCAGCAGTGAGAATCAGTATTGGTGTTACTGCTGTGTTTTGCCAGGAAGCTTAACACTGCCACCTTCTGGATTAACAGGAGTGCCTACATATTCCTTCATGATGCCTTTTGTTTTAGGTTTTTGGAGTGAATCTTAGCTTTTTGCTTTTAACACATTTTAAAAGCGATAATTGCGTCTGCCTTTGCTCACACCTAAACTGGGTCTGTTTCCACAGTATTACGCCGTGTATGCATTTCAAGCCCGATGCGAACAGGAACTGACCCTGCAGGAGCACCAGCACGTTCGCATCCTTCAATTCTGTGACCTGGGAGGTAACAAGGAGTGGTGGTTGGCTGAGGCAAACGGACAAAAAGGATACGTCCCGGCCAACTACCTCGGCAGGATGTCCTACGCCTAAAACACCCAATTCTGAGCATCAGTTTACCGTTTTAACAAAATGTAATTGAACCAAGCTACATTTCTGCTTGGCGAGCATCCCAACAGATATTATTATCATACCATAGTGTTGATGTTGAACCTGCTTGGCCTTCAGAAGATAACAAGAGAGCTCACTAATGGAGCTTGACCAGTGATCTGTGATGAATGTGGATAATTATAAAAGCACAGCGCACTGTGCTGAGCACTTTTTATACTTCAGTGTTGTCGAGTTCATATGAATAATGAAGTGATTTATTAATGAAGTAAATTTTTATATATAAAAATATATGACGTGATTTATAGATAGAGTATATGTTTCATGTGAAATGATTTATATGAAGTTTTATTCACCGTTTGCCCTGAAATGAAGAAATACGTTCAAAGTCGTTGATAACGTTATGAATAAAAACTGCCTCTGTGGTTATTGCTGTTCTGGTTTATTCTCCATTCTCTGTTTCTCCCAATAAAACTGAATGACTGAATTGAGACAATGCAGTCACGATAAAGTCAAAGCTACTGCGAGTATGTAAGAACAGGATATTTAATGACACTAATTGATAAAAAGTGACATGACACTTTTTTCACTGGTTAGATTTGTAAGGACAGGATGAGGCACACGAGTCTAGCAGCATTTAAACAAAGTGAAATTCAAGTATTTAACTCAATGGTGTTACTTGATGTACAACTGCTCTTGAAATAGAAACGTAATGCTCTGGCACTCAATCGGCCCTCTTTGAACATTTATTTTCCCCTCTTCCTCACAACTCTTCCTCCTTTCACTCAGTCCTCACTCACTTCTTCAGTTTCTTCTGCGCTGCTTTCTTCTTCACCATTTGTAACCGCTTCATGGCGTTAAGCTGGGACTCTTGGGTTGTAGGTAGTTTGTCCCCAGGTGCAGCCTTTGACCCATTCCCATTGTTTCCATTACCTCCTCCGTTACTGCCTCCATTGCCTCCAGTCTGGGAGCTGTTAGGAGAGCCGGCCCCTGACGAAGAGCTGCCTTTGCTTTGGCCTTCACCGCTCGATGACCTATTCAATGGCTGCTTACCCAGAGTCAGAGGTGGAGGCGGTTTCAGGTTTGCCTGACTGGAGCCGTTTCCATTGCCGCTCCCAGATATCTTTGCACTCCCAAGCCCCGACTTTCCTCCAGCTAGCCCAGATAACCCAACAGGCTTTTGTCCAGAAGGAGTTGTCAAGGTCTTGCTGCTCCCACTTGGGCCTGAGGAACCTAGTTTGGAGCTAGCAGGAAGAGATGGGCTCGTTTTGGCGCCAAATGCAGCCCAGCCGGTAAGACCGCTGCCCGAGGAGGAGGAGCTGCTGCTGGTGGGATTGGCTGAAGTGGCTGGTGGCTGCATGGGAAAAGGTTACTGTCATTATTAGAGTGCAATACTGACTAATAACAAAATACTAACTACTTGGATTTTCTTTTCATCTCTTTCATATCTCTCAAGATATGAAGGATCATCCCTTTGTTTTATTATCATTTATGTTTTATTATTTGAGAACAAGTCCCTGTTGCTCCCACTTGGGCCTGAAGAACCTAGTTTGGAGCTTTAGTTTTCAAAAAACCCATTTGTCCTTCAGTGGCCACCATAGCTAAGATTATGCACTTGAATTAGGAGGGTTAGGAAAACAGTATTCAGCTGAATACAATCCACTGACATCTAGTGGTGAGACTTTACATAATGTACCTTTAAGTCTGAGGCCCTACATTTTTAACTGACGCTTTTGTACAGGACTTGAAGGCTTCGTTGTCTAATCGATGTGCTTGGGTCACCCCTATTCTTGTCACATCAATGCACTTTTGGCCCAATTCAGGAAGAGCTTCTCTGTTAAAAAAAAAAAAAATAGTTGTCCAAATGCATGCAGGGTTGTGTTTATGGTTCCCAACAGTCAGAGCTGACTGATTATTGTGAATAGTCCTGTGCCTCAAAATACAATTTTGGGGAAGAAGTCACAATGCCTTTATCTAACTAACTCCAAAAGACCATTCATCTATCTTGGACACCCAAGGCTTTAAAAAGGGACCAACAGTTTGGTAACAATGACATGACAGGAGCTTGTGCTATTTGACTGCTGGCGGCAGAGCTGACCACCAGACAAGTTGGCAGAGCAATGAACCCTGATTGCAACTCAACGAAAACACTGGGAGTTGAGTGACAGAGAGGTCACTTCTTTAGACCGAAGAAGTCACTTGGATGGGTGACAGAAACGTTTCTCCTACTGAAAACGCTACGTCCAGATGAACAGAATCAACTTCCTGGGTGATCTTTTAACTGCTCCCAAAATCTGATCCAAGTACGCTTGAGGTGCTTTCAATTATTGTGGTCCTAATCTTGGGAACAAGCAGCCTGCTGACTCAAGTTCAATTACATCTGTGTGCAGATTCAAAAACGGACTCAAAACCTTTCTCTGCACACAGGCCTACAGTTAATATGCGTTATTCTTTTTTTTGTTCTCTTAAGCATTTTCCACTGATTTAAGTCTTCTTTTTCTGTATTAAACACACTGAGCTTTAATATAATGAAATGTACTATATAAATAAAATTGTCGTTGTCACTGGTGCGTTAGTAAATTTATTACCAATAATCTCTGCAGGCACTTTTTGTGGGTTTCAACCTTCTTGTACTCAATTATAATGTGACTGTACATATATTAAAGAAGTTTGCTGGAGGCAGAAGGTGAACAGATGATTACAAAAAATGAAAATGACCTATAAATGCAAGAAAAGGTTCTTTGCATCAGTCTGTGAACTGCAAAGCAGAAGCATCAAATTACCAGCCTCTGCTTTGTTACGGCATCTGATTAAAAATAAAAGCCTATAAGCAGGAAAAAAAACAACAACATACAGCGCAGTTGCAGTTTCTTAAATATCAAGTAAAAATGTGATTCCTCAGCTACTCGCGCCGCGTCCTGCTTGCCTGAGCAATACTTTTGCTGCAAACTATGAAAACTCTTACACCTCACGGTAGAAGTATTAACATAATCAAATCTGTGACTACAGGGTATCATGTTTGCTATCAAAATAACTTTTTGGTGAACTCCATTAAGTGAAAGCGCTCTGAAAAGTTTTAAACCCATTCCCTCTGGAGAAATGGCACCGTGCTGGAACGCTGATCCTTGAAAATAAGTTTACACTTTCTGCTCATTTTCCTCTGCGGGGATTTATGCAGACTTCCTTTCACAGCAGCTTTGCACTCTGACTGCAACTGCTGTTCTCTCCCTTGCAGTACCAAGTAATTTACGGATGTGAAATCATAACTTTTGCTTGTCTGAGAAGAAGGAGAACGTGAGACGACACAAAGGCTGTGTATAAACATTCACATTAACAATGCACGTCGATGGACGCCATAACGAGTTAACACATACCTTCACTTCTGTTCTTTTGAATGCTTGGAAGGTGCTGGCTGTGTCAGTTTTGGGTTTAAGCTCCGTCTTTTTCACTAGTGTGTCTTTTACAACAGGTGCTGAAGACGCAGACGCAGGGGACGGCTTCTGTGGAGGTTTCTGGGCCTTGTGGACAAAAACAAACAAACAAACAACTTTTCACTTAAAAACAAACCAAGCTCGCTGAATCCAAATACAAAGCTGATACTGGAAGATAATTTATTTTCCTCACCATACGCTTCATTTGCCTGGTACATCGGGCGCAGTACCACACAAGCCGTGGGTCATTGACTTCTTTGTCGGTCACCTGGGGCTTGTGGCAGTCCTGGTGGTACAGGTTATGGCATTCTTGGCACTCGACCAGCTGGTTCCCCATGGTCACGGTCATTTGTCTTAAGGAATAAAAACAGCAGGAAAGTAAAGACATATGGCAGGGACACATAATTAATTTGCTAACACGTTTACCTGTTTAGGTTGACGATGGAGTAAAATGAATCTCAATAATTAAAAGTGGAAAAAGTTCCAAGTACAATTTTTTTTTCATATGCTATAATTCTACTGGATTTCTGATATGCTGTTGTTGTAATTAGCATTTATTCTATTTATCTATTTTGTATGTGGATTTTTTTAGGTTGGTATCTGTTGTGGACAGGAAAAGCAAGAATCTCATTGGCTCACTTTGGGACAGAAAAAACATGTTTCTTTACTCGGCATATGATAATAAAAGGTAAAAAAATAAAATAAAACTTGGGACAGCAACTCAAAAATTTACCATATCTACAAATATTCAACATGTACCTGCAAACCACACAAGCCAGGCCCATTTCCATGGCGAAGTCATCGGCGCTGGTCTCATCATCATTTATGTTTGGCAGCAGGTCTTTGCTCGTCTGCACAGTGATCGGAGAAGAGCGATTCTCCTGTTTCTCCAAACGAGGCTTTTTCGGGGGGTCCACCTCACCCAAGTCAACCCTGATCTATTTTTTCAGGAAGACAGAAAGAGCACATTTTAGACATGGCATGTTGGCATCACTGACAAACATTTTCAAACTGCATCTACTTCACTGTAACACTAGCACTCTTCTATGTAATAGTACATACATATGCTTCTCAGATTTGCAGGAAATTTCTGAACTCAAATTTATTTAACATGTAAGCAGCTCTGACCTACTCTGAGCTGGTTCTCTACCTTGATTACTCCTCCACTTTTCACCATAAAAAAAAAAGGTTCATTGTTTTACTAAAATATCTATTCATTCCTTTTTCCCCCCTCAGTATAAGGAGAGAAGCTCCCTTTGATTTGCCCGCTACAGCCATGCACTGAACTAAAAATAAATTTAAAAAGACCTGGTAGCCTGTCTGGCCTGAGAGTACATGTGCTTAAGGTCCAAAACAAATACTTATTCACAGGAGCCAAACAGGACTAGGACACAGCCGACTAAAGAAAGATTCATGTTAGGCATCTGGCATGCTGCTAAGCTGGAGTGAGAGCAGCTATTTGACTTGGCCTGTCACGACTTATTGACCTCTCCATCCTGAAAAGCTCTTTAGCCGTTTAGCTGCACGTTTACGATCATCAGAGAATATCAAAAGTGTCTGAAAAATGATTAAATAATGTTAAATATGAAGAAAAGACTGCTTAAATCGCAGAGTGTTCTTGACTTACTTATGTTTTCCCTTCTTTTTTTTCTTTTTTCACTACTTCACCTTACAAGAAGGATTGTATGGTCCAACGCAACACCTTTTGCGTTGGACTACCAGGTTGTTGAGATTTTCTAGTAGTTTTGCAAAATTCACACAGTACCTTCTCAGATGGTCTCTTCTCACTGTCTTTCTTGCTCTTCTCAGGTTTACTACTTCCACTGCTGCTACTTGAAGATGAAGAACTTGAAGACTTGGAGTCTTGCTTACTTAAAGTCAGTTTTGACACAGTCCCCTTTGATACCTCTATGTCCTGAGGACACACGACAATAATAATAATGATGATATTAATAATAATAATAATAATAATAATAATAATAATAATAATAACTTTTAGTTTGAGAAAGGGAAATTAAGGTTTAACAACAATGAGATACAGCATAAAGAGACTGTATAAACATGTACGTCTCCAGTTTCTTACTTTTTGTAATGAACGGTATGATGAGTCACTTCCTCTTGCAAGGGATTCATCAAGGAGAGCTTTCAGTTTCTCAGCTGAGTCTTTACTTTTGGAGTGTAAATAACTCAGTGCCTTTAGAAAGATGGGATCCAACTCCAAACTGACAGGTCCAGCCATGATGGAAACTGAGGATCAGAAAATACAGTTTTTCAGGCTTCAGGGAACAAATAACATCCCTCTACTGAGTAAATCATGTGTAGTTAAACAAGTTTAGTTAAACTAAGGATAACAAAGGATAGTAAGAGTAAAAAAAATAGTTGTCCCCCGCCCCATTTATTAGGGAAAAAGGCTATCCAAATCGACCTGACCCCATGTGAAAAAGCAGTTGCCACCAGATTACTGTCAGACACGTTAAATCAAGAAATCCCTTAAATAGAACCTGTTTAACAAAGTGAAGTAGGCTAAAACAATCAGCCCCAGACTGCAATCTAAAGAAAGTGACAAAAAGCAGAGAAACAAAGTCAAAGACATTTATCAATCTGGAAAGGGTCACAAAGCCAATTCTAAGGCTTTGGGACTCTAGTGAACCACTGCGAGAGCCACTCCCAGGAGTGACCGACCTACCAAAATCATCCAGGTCACAAAAGAACCCAAAACGACATCTAAAGAACAGCAGGTCTCACTTGCCTCAGTTAAGGTCAGAGTTAATGATTCAACAATAAGATATTTATATTTATTTATGTTATCGTTAAAATTTGTTTCTTGAACAGAAACTTAAGTGCTAAAAATGTGAACAATTCAGGAAGGGGGCAAATACCTTTTCACAACACTTTAAGTAACATGTTCTTTAGATTCCTTGAAACATCATGCATCTATTTCTGGTGCTCTTAACATTAATTATGCATAAGTCAATATTTTAGTAAGACTTAAATATTTAGTGAAAACTGTTTCCCATGAGTAAAAGCTCTGTCACAATAAACATCTTTATTACTAAACGAAGGGCACTTGAAGGGGAGACGACAGATCTCCGTTAAAACTAGGATTAATGGTGCGTTCCAGATTAAGTCGAAAATCTGAATTTCCTTGTTCCCAGTCAATCTGTTGATTCCAGTTAATCTGGAACATCCCCTCAACTCAGGTTCCCCACTCGGAACAGACCCATCAACCCCGAGTTAACTATCCCAAGATGGCGGCAGTGAACGTAAACAGCAGTAAAACTGTAAAATGTATAATCTGTAATGTCACTTTTGTGTATTTATGATTCGCTAAATAAGCCATGCAGAGAGCACTGGTCAGATTCTACCCATGAATGTGCTGCGACGGTCATTTTAAGATTAAAAAACAAATACGATGCTGTACTGCTAGTAATAGCTAAACGGCTCTACCTTGCTAAGAACCAAAATAAATCATATTTTGCGCTTTTTTACCATTTTTGTTAGCACCGACTTCCAAGGTAATTGACATGCGTTTGTGTTTTGTGATACGTCATGTGCTTTTTTTCCTGTGGGTTAAAACAAATATTTATTATTATCTTCCTTCTCACGTTTGTAGATTGAGTCCCAAATGTCTCAATTCCGTCTGTCGGGTGTAATATTTAAAAAAGTTCACACAAATTAAAAAAAGAGTAACTGCTGCGTAACGTATTCAGTCCGGACTAGCAGCAACACAAGGGACCATAATAGCACCACAACGGTAAAAGTTCTCGTTACTCGAAGCTGTCAGTTAGAAATTAGGATTTACGAATGAAATCGTTAAACTGGAATACCTTACCTCACACTCTGCTTCTCGTAAGCTTGTCTCTCCTCAATCCGGTCTTTTCGATTTCATGGGAAACTGACTGCAGAACAACACTTCCTACAAAGAAGCCGTTTCCTCTAACCTGTGCAACACTCAAATATGTCCGCAAGATATAAGCGCGGAACCTTATGAAGCAACTTGTGTTACTCCAGAATATTTCACATTATGGCTTCTTCGTTGAATGGTTAATTTTTTTTTAAAAGAACCAGTTTTATGGAGCGGGCATATAATATATTATACAGTTTTACATGTATTTTTCCAGTGACACATCGTGTGTTGTTTATTCGTAAGTAGAAAACAGGTGAAGCTGTGGTAGCTTTAGCACAGGGGAAGAAGAAGAAGCAGCCCACACCATAACAACAACGTGGTTTTATAGAAGCTACTGCTGCTGTAAGTATCACTCATAGTGACATTTAACGTGTTAGATACAGCTGTTTTTCCATTTACAAACCCCACCTCGGAACACCTTACCGAGGCTACTTTTTAAACCTTCACATGTGTTTCACCCCGCAGTGCTGACTTTATTTACAATGAAGCAACAGCCCGAAAACCAGCAGCAGCCCTCTCTCTATTTAGAAGTTTGCTTTCAAAACGAGGAGCCGCGCCTTCCCCTGCACACCTCCATCGTCCTGTTCCTCCTTTCTTACTGCGAGTGCAAGTTTTTTAAAGTTTACCTGGTCTTCAAGAAACCCAGCAGCTCCGAGTCTCTGAGAAGTCAGCTGCCAGAGCATCTGGACTCCTCTGATGTTCAGTCAGAGGCTCTGCCTCAGCTGGTGAGGGACTGTCGCCTCCCTGCTGTTTTGGATGAGACTGGGCAGCTCTGCAGGGCAGGACTGGCAGTGGTCCTTAGACATATTATCAACAAAACCATCGAGGCTGACCCCTCCAGAAATGATGTACTGGCTCTGCTGGGTTTCAAGAAGACTTGTCTGAAAGCCTGCGCTGAGGTTAGTGGAAAAAAGGGAAGCAAACGACAAAAATGCACAAAAGAAAATAAACAAGTGATAAGATTGAAAAAAAAAAAATCTGGTAATTCTTTGTTTTTACATTCATCGGGCCCCAATATGCCCAAATATCAAAGAGAAATTAAAAATGCATGTTGCGGAAGAGTTCGGGTTTTAGGAGTTTAAATATGTCTAAAAGTAAGCACACAGTTACAAATCAGTTATAGTTAGCTGAAACTAAAGTCCATGCCAAAGTATCCTTAGGCAAGAAATTGAACCCCAAGTTACTCTCCCGATGCAGTAATTGGAATATGAATGTGTGTGAATGTTAGATAGAAAGCACTTTGGTAGAGAACGCATTGAAAAAAAGACCTTGTGTGAATGACTGAATGAGGCATGCTTTTTAAAGTGCTTTGATTGACCATTTAGTGACTTCAGGAACAAACTGAAAGCTGTTGTGAAGCAGTGTAATGCTCTCTCCATAAGTAATGATGTGCTGAAATCAAAAAGAACCATTAAATCTTTGAATGAAAGGAAAACAAAACCAACTTAATGCGAACAAAACCCCAAAACTCAGTCATTACAAAAAGTGACGGTTAACAAAAAATAAAGACCATCTGCAAATCTACAAAATCAAGTAAACCAAATAAATGCAAAATCTTAGAGATCATCATTAGAAATCACACAATTAACAACTTTTAAAAAGTATTATAAGTAAATAATGAACTAATTCTTAGTTTGCTGTAAAGTTTGCATGGTTTCAGATCTAGGAAAGCTCTTATACCTCACAACTTTGACCGTCTATTGTTCCCCATCAGGGTCCCAGAAGGTTATTTATAATAGATTTGAGCAAATGGTGGTTCCCAGTTGGCTAATGAAATTTAAAGCACTCTGTGGTAAACTAGATGTATTTCACATATACACATATTCCACTTGTGATTCTTTCACTCTTCAATCCAAAAGGGAACAACGACAAAAGGAACTGCCAAAAAGTCAAAAACTGGAAAAAAACAAATTCTGACACCAAAACTTTTTTTCCCCTTTTTTTGTTTTGGAAATATGTAGCAAAGTTATGTTTTTTTGTGTTTTTAATTACAAATAAATATCTGACAACTGCACAAGTTGTGCACAGTGCTATGATAAGGACTTGTATTTCAGCCTTTTTATTTTGAGTGCATTTACGGACAGACCTCAAACACCATGTTTTCCTCACTCTTAGGTGAGCCGGTGGACTAGATTGTGTGAAATTGAAATCCCCTCTGCTGTTGAAGAACATCTCCAGAATCCCGCAAATGATGAGCAGCAGGTGCCCCTCTCCATTCTCACTCTTGAGCGAAGGCTCGCGGAGCCTGTCAGAGTCCACAACGATGACAAAATACGAAGGCGGAAACTCCAGGAGCAGAGACGTGAAGAGTCTGCTGAAAGCCAAGAGAACCTGGACTCCGAGTCCGGGCTTGGACAGTCGTCTCAGGCCTGTGATGGACTTGAGCTTAGAGCAGCTTTGGCCAAACTGTCTGTGGATTCAGTACCAGCTTTAGCCACCAGAGAGAACTCTGAGATCAGGAAAGTGAAGACAGCAGATTTGCCTCCGTTGGAGCATGTGTTTGCCGAGGGACTGTACTTCACTCTGACTGATGTGGTGCTGCTCCCGTGCATCTATCAGTATCTGGTAAGGGCTTTTTGACATGTAATGAATTTTTGAGTGGTGTCAACAACCTCATTCTGATTGTTACTGTCTAATTAAGAATGGCACGTACACATCAAAGCACAATTAATTTTATTAGCCCTTTTTTTGTCAGTTTAAGCCTGTCGCTTTTATTTCACTGACACACTTTCTTTACAAATGCTCTTTCAATAATACACCTGTTACACAAACAGTCAAGTGCTGATAGGAAAGGCTTTGTCTCAGTGCATACAAAAGTGGCGCTGATGTCAGACTGAATGCTTTCATGCAGACCGGAGCGTGCAGTTACATGAATTTGCTGGCTCTTTAATACTTTTATTATGATGACTTGTCAAATTATGCATGATGTGTGGTTTTGACACTCTGGTCAGGGTGAACAGGTAGTACACCCAGTTCCCTTTTTTAAATCCAGCCAGGCAGAAACTTGGGTTAAGAAGACTCGCTGCATCAGACTTGGCACAGTTTTTGCTCTCAAAGGTGGTCTGGAGCCACCTGGCAAAGGCTGATAACACTGTACGGGGAGGGTTTTTATTCAAATCCAGCAGGTTGAAATACATTTTACTGACTTTACTTTGGGAACAGCTGACAGAGTTGCCAGGTTGTTATGTTGACCTAAAAAAACAAACTCCTAACTTGAAAATCTTTGAAGAATTTAGAAGCTCAAGTGCTCACTGAATATTCATTACGCCTCATTGTTTGTGATGAATTTGGTAGCAACTGCAGCGGCAAACCGAGAGCTGTAAAGTTCAGGCTTATGCTGTTATTGATCAGGAATGCTGCATTGTCTGGCAGTGGAGTGGGTCTCATTTCCCCTTTCAGCTGTCTCCAGCTATTCCTCGACTGTGGGAAAGAACTGAAGTTCTCACAATGAGGCTTTTAGTAGTCAGCTGTGCCCCAGTGGTTTCCAGTTTCACACTCAGCCTAGCGTGTCTCCTCTTAACGGCCATCACTGTCCACAACACATGCAGCCACAGTGAATCCTTTCCACTCCACCCTCTTGTCGTGCTGCGGAGTGCCCCTTCTGCCTCCGTGCACCACTCTGTGTCCAAACACACACACACACACACACACACACACTCTGTGCCCTGATGCTTCGTCTCAGATCATGTCTCTGTTTGTTTCTTCACCCTCTCCTCCTGCCAGCTCTGTTTAGATTTTTTTTTTTTTGCCAGTCTGTCGCACAAGTGTTCACCAGCGTGATGTGTGAATTCTGGTGGAACGTGGCATCTCGCTCCGCTGGCAGTAACATGTCAGTCGAGTCACTTAATCAATATTTCCTTGTTGTTTTCCTCTTTCTCTTTCATCCTTTCATCCTTTTCTTGGTCTTTAATAGTGTTCGCTCCAAGCCCGCGCTGCCGCCACTCTACATCATCTCCCCCACCTACTGCGCTGGTACGGCCGTGTCCAGGAGGTACCGGGGGTGCTTCGGGCAGCCAAGGCTTGTGGGCTACTTCTGTCCATACCCCAGGCTCCCACGTCTGGACTCCCAATTCTCTCAGCAGAGGACAACCCAACCAGTCTACCGGTGGAAGAGGAAGAAGGCCGGGAGATGGCCCCAGAGGTTCCTTTTGTCGGCGGCCCAAGGCCCACAATGACTAAACTCAAAGTAAATGATTACTTTCCTTTACTTAATCCCCAGCATGCTTTGCAGCTATATGTTAACCAAACATGTTTTGTTCCAACACTTCCATCCTGACCTAATATCAAGGGATCTGCCTCCCATTGTCCCCTAACAGCACAGATTCGCAGCCTCCAGAGTGGTTGTTAAGTATTATCCCTGTAATTTCATGCCTCCATTTTCTGTTGATTGCGCCTTCAAGAGTGTAGCTCTGAGTTAATGTTTCGGTTTCTGGCAGATTTTTGTAATTGTTGGATATTTAGTTTTTCTGCCAGATATTTAACAGTGATTGCTTTCACTCATAAAATTAACATTTTAAGTGGTCTTAAAAAAAAAAGAAATTCAAAGCTGTTATTGATGCATATTATTTTGCTCTTTTAGACATTACAAAAAAACAACCTTTTTTTTAAGACTAACAATCTGTTTATGAGAAAAAACACTGTATTTGCCTGGGGTGCTTTTTTTAAATGCACATTTCAGTATTCTCAGTGGATCCTGTTACCACTTGCAGGAGTGCAGACAGTGCACATTCAGCTTATCTTCATTTCAGGTGCAATAAAAACAGTGAATCTGGTCCAAAACAAAACAAAAATGTTATAGCTTTACTTAGTTTATAGTTATGGCTAAAAATCTACATGTGCACAGGCAAGATACACGACCCAATGCAGGTCCCTTAGGAAGGATTGTCGAGAGACTTGCTCATTCGCAAACGTTTATAGATTTCTTTGCTCCATATATTACCTCTGCAACAGCAGGAGATAAGCAGGCCCAGCTGTTTTAAAGGAGACTGTCTCCTCAACCCTGACTAACCTCTCGCCACTGAGCCCTCAGACTGTTTACTTGGCTTTTTTTGCTCTGCTCTCTTAGGAAAGATATTTCTGTGATTTCCTGCTGGCTACATTTCTATAACAATGTGAGCGAGGCGAGGAGAAAAAAAAACAAGAGGTTTGGAAAATTCTGATGAGGGTGAGTGAGCTGGGTGGTCAGGATGGGATGTGTCTTTTAGATGTGCCGTGTTGCCGGATGAAATTTAGTCAGGCCCACATGTGTGTAAATGACAGTTTTGCTGGCAGGTTAAAATCCGACATTAAAACCGAGAGGAATGCGTGAACACACACAGACAAACACACAATGGCCACCATTCTCTGCCTAGAGGGATTACAAGGATGGCTACATGTCGCCATCATCATGTCTGCAGTGCAGCTGTTGCGCTGGGTAATGTGCCTGTCTGTTTGCGTCTGTGTGCGCATATATGTCCTCTGTGTGTGTCCCACCAAGGTATAAACACACAGTCTGCCTCTCACATGGTGACAGTCGATCCTTCACGGCGGCTAACCAGAGGCAGTGGGCTCATCTCGCAACACCATTCACATTACAAATGGCTCATAAACTCTGCCCCTTTATCACTCCAGTTAATACACACTCATGCATACTGTTCAAGCTCCCCATGCAGTGATCTGTGGAGCCCCAGCCTGTGATCTGTATCTATGGTAAACAAGCAGACATCCCGACACCAGAAATTAAGACCTGGTATTATCACTGCCTAACAAAAGCTAACACAACTTGGATATCAAAAATAGAGTTTTTTTTAAAAGGAGAATTACTGGGTTTGCAGGAAGGAAGTTAAGTCTTTGATTTTATGTCTGATGAATTGGGTTCATAGGGGAGCTGTTGTTCCAGAAACAGCGATTGAAGACAGTCTGTGTGTGTTCCCATGAAAAACTCCTCACTGAAATCAACGAGCATTATGACAGGATAATAACGCAGTCTTGTATTATTACCTATTATTTGTCATTTGGGTTTAAAGTTTGACCAGACATCCAGGATTCCTTGTTGCAGGTGAACTATCAAACTTAAGAATATGATTTAATAGAAGAAATAGAGCTTTAAACAGAATCACCTTTTCATATTCAAAATTATTAAAGCTTTAAGGTGCATGTTTCCTTAGTGTACTTTGAGGTACCTCAAACATATTTACCCAGTGACCAAAAATGACCTTATCAGCATTTGCACTACAAGTTTGTGTTACTGTGGAGAGTGAATATAATTGGTTTTGGCACAGACTTTTTGAGCTTGAGGTTTGCAGTGTTGTAGACTTTGATTGGTTTGTATTATATAGTAGTATGTGTTTATATAAAGATGAATAAAACAAAATATTAGAATATTTTAATATGGCAGCCAGACATTGTTCAACCCCAGTGTATAACACACAAATCAGTTAGTGTCAACAGAACTAAGGGTTTTTAGTAATATAGTCTTAATTGCAGTGCTTTTATTGCATCATAGAGATGCACCTCAGAGTGTATGTATTTTTCTGATGTCATTGTACATGATAGTCAAGTCTTTATTCATAAAACACATTTAAATGTAACAGACGGTGACCATAGTGTTGCACATATTTAATGTTCCATGTTAGACCTTCTGTTAAAAGGGTGTCATATTATAGTAAGATGAGCTTTTTTCCTCTTTATATGGGAAACAGCTCCAGGGATTTACTGAAACAAGTGCAAACGTCTATGTAAATACAGACAGTACAAAAGATGGACATAGCTACCGTGATGTCGTCCACTGATTTCTGAATTCGGTGAAACCTCTGCATGAGTGTTTCCATCTACGCTGTCCTGGTTGCATAAAATTTTTTATTTAATATGACCCAAATTTCTTTGGATCTTGGCTGCCTTTTGTTCTTTTCTCTGTCAAAATGATCTAACACAGCTCTGAGGAAGCCAATCCATGATTGATAGAGTTTCATTTTTCATTTTTTTGTATCCACATGTGCTTTTACTGCATTGACAGTGAGTTCGGGATCATTGTCTTGCTGAAAAATTAAGGCTTTACCAATAGAGGCTATTGCATGATTGAGAATGTGCCTTTCACGTTTCATTTTAAAACACCATTCAGATCGCTCATTCTACCATGCCTGTATACCTGCGGTTTCAGTCAATTTCAGAGTCTGTAGCAAATGAGCTGTTGCTACCCCAGACGCTGTGGTGAGAAACACTGCAGGAAATGAGAACTGAGAACACAGCCTCATCAGGAGCTTCTAAATAGCGCTGCCTTCTAGCAACAAATATTGCATCTATCTAGACAAACTTTAGCAAAGCTAGTTAAATACATAGTTAGCCCTGCTGTCATCATGGAGAGAACTAAAAAAAGTTTACCATGGTTTCCCTGGTTCTTTTGCTATTGTAGTTAATTGTACTAGATGTGCTGGAGTATGTTCTGTACTGGTGAAGCAATGTTCTGTCTTGAAAATTTAATAAGAGTTGTATTGTGTGCAAGGTAGCAGAGGGCTTGTACAAGATAAGTCACTCGATTACAACAAAGGCTGTAGGTTTCTATAGTAACTTGTATTTGTATATTTGTGTGTGTGTGTGTGTGTGTGTGTTTGCATGTGTGTGTTCTTCCCTAAGGAAAATGGCATCGAGGCAGTCTTCACTCCTCATCCTTGCCCTTCCTGGACCCTCCCATGGGAAAGCTTACCAGGAGCGATCAACCCTACTGAAGGTAAACTCTAATCTTGCCTCGAGGCTGTGCTCTTTGCTGGCTCCATTTTATTTTTGCCCTCCTGCCCTTGCACTTTTATCATTGCCCCTTTGGTTTGTTTTAGTTTTATTTTCTTGTATTTATTTGATGTCTTCATCTCTCTTTGTCCTCCTTTCACTATTTTTACTTCCCTCATGTTTTGTAAGCCTGTATGCCTCTGCAACACTCCACAGCCTCTTTCTCCCACCTTATTTCTGGGTTGACTTCAAAAAACACAAATGTTACTATATATGGAGCGAGGAACATGAATAAATATTTGCATTATACCTTTCGGTACGACTGTGGCTGTTGGTGATTTATAGCTGCACCTAATGCTAACACATTTTATGTTAATCTGCAGGTGGATGCGGTTCCCCTTGAGGGTCCCCTAATGATTTTTAATCTACATGTGCTATCCTGCTGATGTTGTAGGGTGAAAGTGTGAAATAGGTCTGTGGTAGAACAAGAGTCAAAAACAATAAAAACACCTAAAAAGGTTCAAAGACAACTTGTACAGTGTCCCACTTGTCTTAGTGGATACTTCTTGCTGTGAGAGTAGTTTGTGATAGACAATGGGGGAGGTTTGTTGATTGCTGCCCCAGGTGGCATTGGAGCAACAGAGAGAGGGGAAAAATCTGTTTCTTTGTCTCTTTTCCTCACCTGCATTGTTTCTCTTTTTAGTGAGATGTCTTTGTTGTTAGCAACGCTAAATGATGCACATGCATCACTCCCAACATATAAGTGTTATTCCATCCATCCATCCATCTCAATCCAATACATTTGAATCCATCCATCCATAGAGAGATAGACAACCATTCACACTCACATTCCCATCTTTGGCCATTTTTGGAATAGACGTGCATGTTTATAGACTGTGGGAGAAAGCTGGAGCCCGGAGAGACCACCCCCACAGACACAGGGAGAACATGTAAACTCCACAGTCTGGCTTTGGTGGGACCTTCTTGCTGTGAGGTGAGGGCACTTGCTGCCATACGGTCACGTTGCCGCTTCAGTGTTATTGACTCAAGAAATTGGGGAAGGTAGATGAAGGCACATGCTTCATGCATGTGATTGTTTAAATATTTCAATTTTCTTTAATATTGTGTAGCGCACTCGTTTCTTTCTTCCTTTCATTTTTGCTTATTTGGGAAATTGTTACAAGCAGGAGTTCATGCAGTGCCTATTTCCTCCAACAAAGAAAATGAGAAAAGGAAACCACAAAGAATATTTCATTAAAAAACACCTTAATTTAAGATCTCTACCTCTTTTCAGCTTTTGTTTTGTGTAGCTCAAATTTCCACTTCATTACCATGATATTAAGCTTTTTTTTTTTCACTCCAAGCAACTTGAATAGTAAATTGATTTTATCCATATCCAAACCAAACAGGTTTACAAAATGATACATTACCATACAATACAACAAAAACCCCGCAGAGAATGAGCAAACACGCTAAATAAACAGATAAACGAGCTGTTGAGTGATTTTGTTTATTGTGCGTACTGAAGCCTTTGCTCTGTGATCCATCTTTTAACTTGCGCTACTTTGAAGCGTATTTTCCCGACGTATTTATTCCTACTTTTACTGATTCAACAGAAACTTTGATAACAAACGGTGTTTTGATTTGCTCATTGTTATTTTCTGTTTGTGTGAATATTCCAGGCAGTCAGTATGACACTCATCTAAATTGATGTGTTGCCCAAATAAGGGCCTGTTAGCACATTGACATATTTCTATTATCTGTCATAATTTTGAGATAAAAAATTTAAAAAAATGTGTTTTAATATTTAGTCTTTACTTTCATTTTGTTTTCATTTGAAGCTGTATACAAATGTGCAGTGTAGGATTTATAGAAACATAAAGGTTAAAAATGAGCAAAATAAAAAAGCACCCAATCTGGACCTGTACAGATATTCACAATTCTGGCAGCTGGGCAGTAGCAGATTTCAATCACTGTAGTATGTTTTTTTTTTTTTCATTTATTTCTCTCATTATGCCAGCGAAATAAATACTTAATTATGATTATGTAACTTTAAAAGTCTCTCAACTCCTCATTACGTACTTTAAATATTGTAAAATTGAAGTAAAGTCATGATGCTAATTATTGTTTATTGACACTTACTTACTTGGCTTAGTTGGTTTGAGGCTCTTGCCATTAAAACAACAAGCATTAAAACCAATGGATCCTTGCTACTAAAAACCTGATTTAAGATCACCGAGTTCCTGATGCAGGCTATCTGTTGTTTTAGAATCCAAGAAGATGTTTGCCCTCCTTAATGCAATTTACATGATTGATGCTTAGTTACCACATTTAGACACCACACTACCTTTGCTTTCATCTAGGTGTAGACCCGAGTGTCGTCCATTGATCTGTTGCTGTTTGGTAGTATCAAGATAAGGCTGGAAGAGTAGTGGGGAGGGGAGGTTAGACCAGACAAATATCCGGCTTCTGTTAGTGGGTCAGCTTTTTGTATTCGGCGCTCTCATTATATGGGACTTCATTTACTTGGGTGTTTGTATCAAGTTTGATGATTGATTCAAGACTGAAGTGCACAGATAGTCTGTCATGTTCTTCACATGGGCAAAAAATGTAAATACAGTTTTTCTCATGTTTGTTAAGAAATTTTGATGACTGGTTCTGGATAGAAAGTCAGAAATGTTTTTAGAAGTTTCATGACAAATAATTCAAAATGTGTTGAGATATTTATTTAAAGAAAACAAGGTTGAGGTATAGGAAAGTCAAGGCATCTCCTAAATTAGAAGAGTTCATTGTATGTTAAATAAATCTTTACAAAATTTCTTTTCATGGCACAGATTAACCAAAAAAAACATTACAGGGATCTCACCATCACTAAAGTCATCCTGGAAACTTGGATATCTTGTCTGTATGTTTGTTCAGCTCCATTGTCCTAAAATTGGGGGATTGTATAAAAAGAAGTTCCACACTGAACTCATTTTTGGCAGTTTGACTCCAGTAAAGTAAAAAAACAGAACGAAGTCTCAAAGTTGCCAAAATGTCCGAGGGTGGAGCAGAGTTAGCAGATGGCTGATTGTAACTTTGGACAATGTTTTCAGAACATCCTGGATTAGGTGGAGATGCAGAAGAGGAAAGATGGACTTGGAAGGCAAACTGACATAATTAGAGTTGAGTTTTAAAGAGGAGATATGAGACCAATTGACTCGGTGAAGATGGCCAAGAAGATGATTGCATCAGAGGAGTAATGACAAAGCTGAGAGTGAGGAGAGTTTGGCAGCGTGGGAAAGCAAAAAACAACAAAACGAATAGAGCAGCAGGAACAGTCCCAATACTCAGAAGTGCAGGCACAAAAAGCAGGAAACCTTTTTGAACCCACACGAAACGTCATTAGAAGACTATCGAAGCACTTTAACTGCATAGTCAATGTTTCATTGTTGGTCTGTTGTGCTGAATTAGAGCCAAAAAAAAACTGAGCTCATGTCATTATCCTTTTACCTTTGACTGCACTGTACTGGTTATATTGGGTCTCACTGATTTTTAGCTCATTAATGTGGTTCCACAGTGAAACTTTAGCATCTATTTCTAGCCTAAACCTCAGTGACATCTAGAATGCTCTTCCCTAAAACTCCACTGATACCTGAACTGAAGTACTCTATGTGATGTAGGCGGGGTGTCTATACCAAGAGTGAAAATCATGTAGAGATACTAAATTTCAGCTGTTCCACTTTTGTCAGCACTCTGCATGATAAACGGTGCTCTTGATGTCTGCTCCTGCAGAATTATGCTTGCATGCAGGTAGCCCCTGTGATTCTGTACTGTGTAATTAAAGAGGAGCAGAGACGAAAGGCACACAATTTGTACAGAACTCCAGCGCATGGGCCTCCCCATCTATCTATTCCTTTTGTGCACACAAATGGCTCCACACATGTACACACGTATAGTACTACAGGGAAAATTTCAGTGTTTTCCCCTTACGTGTGCATAAATATTTCCATGTGTGCAAAACTAATATATAACACCCACAAGCTTTTGAAACATGAAATTTTGAAATGGGGTTATTTCTGCTCTGTACTCGAGAGCAATGGATTTGAAATTAATAAATGAGAGTTTGCCTTCATCCATTTTTTCTATTTTTATCCATTTCCAAGGTCAGGGTACAATTTAGGTCTTACAGTATACATGGTAAAACCTCCGAGCGTCCGACTGCTAAAAAATAAACAATTGTCAAATAATAATCATGCTAGCACATCTCCATAAACTGTTTTGCTTTATATACGGACCTATTTGCATTCATTGATTAAAAAATTGTACACACAGGCTCCCAGGTGTGCATAATATGTAGAACAACAAAGTTGTCCTGCTTGTGTGGAGGCGCTGATTCACTACGTTTAGTCAGGGTTTGTCTGCAAACAGATAAACGGCAATGTGAATAGAGGGGCCATTGTATTAGAACAGCCAGTGGCTTGTCTCCAGCACTTCACTTAATAGATGGAGGAGAGGAGGTGCAAATAAAGCATGGTAGAATGATGGAGTGGGTGACAGTGGGAGATTGAGATAGGGGTGAGACAGCATGAGGGGAGACAAGGGTTATCAGTAGAAAACAAGGCAGGAACGAGGGGGTGAACAAGACAACGAGGCATTAAAGGGGAGAGCTGGTGAAGAACTGCAAAGTTGTCATGCTTGAGACATGGCGCTATTAGATCCTTCGGGGTTGTTTTGGTACACGCAGATGAGACGAGTTCCTTTGTTTTTTGTCGTAGGTTACAACAGCATGGCAGAAGTTGAACTGCTTGAATGAAAGCTGGCTCCATTTGTCTCCGGCTCCGTGCTTCTACTGCAAGAGAGATGTGATTGAGATTCCACAAACTCCGCAGCTGACTGTGTATATTTCTTGAAAAGTATGCATAGATTAATAGAAAAAGTTAGGAAGAGATTTGCTTTTACTGGAATTAGGAGTTTGGTTATGTGGGTAATTTAACTGGATGCAGATCATGTAGAATATTTTGTTTTGTACATTAATAACTTGGCTTGTGTGTACTTAAAGGTGCTGTTTCAGATATTTTGAACAACTGAGTGCTGCACTAGAACACAGTAACCTCACAACGTGCCTCATGACCTTTCTCCATTGAAGGGCTGTGTGTGCAATAGCTAAAATAAATTTTAAAAAGTAAGAAGAAAAATCCAGTCATTGTGGTACAGTAGCACTTTTTCCTGCTGGGTTCTCTTATTTTACCCCAGGTTTTAATCTAAAATTGTTTTTTTTAATATAAATACTCCATTATCACCTAGTTGCTCATTGTTGACTAGTTGCTCTTTGCTGCTGCATCAGAAAGAGCACAGAGAAAATGCTAAGTAGTCATTAAAGCTTGAAGGAAAGCTGCAGGCTTTGTATTAATTCTCTGTAGGTTCATGATTACCAATGACCTCTGTCACGAATACGCCACTTGATTCATTTTTTGATGTAAAAGTTTTGATTTGCTTCTAAATCTGCCCATTAGTTTAGATATACTGGGGGAAAAAACAGTTTTGTTAATGTGGTGAACTTGTGATACTTCTCAGCCCGCGGGGCTGCTGATGCGATGTTGTCAGGGCCGATCTGTAATGGCTTTTCAGTATTATAATATCCACGCAGTGTTAAGTAGTTTCACAATATTCCGAGGCAACATTAAACACATTAAACGATTTGAAATGGTGTTTGCAGCTGAGCTGGAACTTCCTATTCCCATAACTGACATCTTCCTGCATCATCCTCTTCTTTTTAATTTAAATCCCACTGGAAATATTAGCTTCATCAGAAGTTGTGACCCTTGCACAATTTTCAGTGCTTTGCTTGTTTTCTCCACACTGAGCTTTTAAACATCTGTCATGTTTAGCTTCCAGGTAAAATTCAGATGTTTAACATATGTGTTTGAGAGCTGGAAGACTTGCCTGTAAGATGTGAGATGGAATATCCAAATTACAAGTTTCATTTATTTTATTATGTGGGTGGATTAATTTCTTTTTGTTTCCTGCTCTGCTTTTCCAGTGACTTGGATTAAGGTTGTAATATGTGCACATATCAGATTTGTTCCACTGTTGAATCAGTTTGGCTGCCTTTCATGGGTGTCGTTTTCCCTCAGGCATGTCATTTTACTATTAATGAACTTACTAGAAGATAATTAGCTGTATTTGATTGAAGTCTAGATTCATGAACTTGACTTTTTCTCATTAAAAAAAACAACAGATATTGGCTGGATACCTGAGGGCATAATACTAATTCTTAAAGTAGAACTTCACTCTGCTGGATTATCATAAACTATAAAAAATAAATAAATACTGTATGACAATGATTTCATCTTCCAAATGAAATCTTGCATCTCTGTGAAAGTTCAGTTTTTCTTCCTTTAGGTTATAGAAAAGTGAATCTTCTTATATTCAGTGTAAGTTATTTAAAATAATTATCATTGTCAATATGTGCTGGGTCCATGCAAACCAGGTTACTAATTCTGGCCAAGATGAGTGGTTAAAATTGGCCAGAATTTGGCCAGAAGCTTGTTGATGGCTAGTAAATTAGTGGGGATGCATGCATATGTGTTTGAGCCTTTATGCATAATTTTGACGCTACAAGCAGAACTTCCTCTTAACATTAGAGAAAATACTTTTTTGTTTTCAAAATAATTCCATCCTGGAAAAAGAACAGTTGAAAAAACTTGTTCAAAGCTCAAACTCAAACTTCCACTTTTAGTCACTTATTTTGCTGTCCAGCCATCGGGCTGAATGATGCTCTGCTGAGAGATTTACATCAGGTTCAGACACGAATGTATTTAACCGTTGATTTGTGCATTAACATATCAGCTTATTCTGAAGATCATATTGTTGACTCTCTGCCCGTGTTTAGTTTGTTTTTTCTGGAAACCATTAGTGTTTGGTCTGAGTTCAGTAATAGTAACGAGGGAAAGTTAAGGAATGGGGCTAAATGTGTTTTTTTCCTGCCTGGCTGTCAGATAGTTGTCAAAAGGTGCTTAGCATCCTTAGGCTTTTGACAGACAAATGTCAAGGGTAATCTATTTGGAATTTTACTGAGTTGATGTATCCTTCAGACACTTGCCATGTATACAGATTTCTCTTTCAACTAACCCTGGATACCAGACTAATTAAAATCTCCATCCAGTTTCCCAGCACTAAATGTAACTTACTGATCTTGACACCATTCAGAACTTCAACTCTCCAAATGCTTGTAATAAATCAAATATTCCTCCTGAGTCCAAAGTGTTTAATCTAAGAATCTCAAAGTTATTAAGAAAGATTAATAGGAACTGCAACATTTCTTTAAGTGCAAATGTGCCAGACGAACCTTGAACGAACCCGTCTCTTCAACATGCCGATAACTGAAACAGGGCGGATAGCTGATGCTACAGTCATACTAAGGAAAACAGTAGTTGGAGACCACTGTATCAACAAAGGTTAAGCACGTAGCACCCTCAACCTGTGGCAACCAGTTGATCGCTGCAACTACTTGCTCATCCTAGTCATAAGGTTGCTGTCCTGTTTTCACTTTCATTTGACTGAGTCATAAGAAATCAGTGCCACACTGGTGCTTTAAGCTAAATGCATGCATGATAATGCTAACATCCCGATGTTTACCCAGTTCACCTTCTTAGTTTAGCGTGCTAAGATTTGCTAATTACCACAAAAGACAAAACACAACAAAAATTGACACTGGGATACCATTACTGTGTAAAACCGAAACTTTGAGCTGACCCATTCGGTCCTTGGGGTCGTGGTGTTTTTAAACGTGCACGAAGAGTGAGGGCTGGATGTGATTGAGAAACAAACGACACTCGCACTACACACTCATACAGTGTTGATATTCTAGCGCTTACCAGTCGTAAGTTATGTCCACCCTAAAACATCCCATGCTATATCGTGTACCCATTCATCTTGTCCAGTTTAAGGTTGCAGGGAGGCAGAGGCCTATCCCAGCTCTTCTAGGACAAGAAGCGGGATTATACGAGATGTTACTAAATGTTATAGGAAATGAACATATTTTCGTTTTTAAGATCAAGTAACTATATGAGTAGTATGGTCACTTTTCCATAGACTTCTCTCAGACTCTTTTTCTTTTTCAAACCACAGGAGTCACCACTGCTGGTGTTAGAGGGCAAGTTTAAAACCGTTTCTCACTAGTGTCGCCTTTCAGACCTGGAATTCAATTCAATTCAATTCATTTTTATTTATAAAGCGCCAAATCACAACAACTGTCACCTCAAGGCACTTTATACTGTAAGGTAGACCCGACAATGATACATACAGAGAAAAACCCAACAATCATATGACCCCTATGTCGTTAAAATGAGAGATTGTAGTTTCTTTGTAGAGAATATTTTGATACAAATATAAATATACAGTATGCATGTGTTTTTAAATGATCGTATTATTTTAAGTGAGGATATATTTGAACTGTATCCCTACATTTGGTTAACATGCATCCCCGTGGGCTTACAACTCCAAACAGCAGGCTGTGACTCCCAAATCACTCCTCTCATTCTCAATTAATTGAACTCATTAGAGCCTTTAAATTGCAGATTTAAAGATATGCCGTAAACATGGGAGCCAGCACAACAGGCAGCTAGCTTTTTTATTCGTAATTAGAGGGATAATTGGCACTTTATTTCTACAATTCAGGTTCAAACACATCTAGACTCCCTGGAGGCTTACTACAGAGTTTCACTATTTGCAGTGATGTTTGAATTGTGCCCATTTAAATGCAGAGCCACTGACTGCCTCCACGATGAGCTCCTTGCAAATGTCATATCATGAATATTCATTTGTCTCCCCAGTTTTGTTTTGTTCAATAATCTCTGGTGAGGGATTGCAGTGTGGGTATTGAGGAGGAAGACAATTTGCCTTACCCTCAGCTAGTTTTCAATGAGTTTTGGATTACATGTTTCTAACGCAGTTTCACTGCACTCGTAATTAATTAGTGATTAGTGTGTTCAGCCTGCGCAATCTCGTCTCTGCAGGCCATTCCTGTGGAGCATAGTTTAGACTATTGTATGTGGGAAAAAATATATTTTCCTTTAGTTACCACTATATTTTTCCATTGTAGACATTATAGTGTAATTAAATGATGAAATCATTTTTTATGAAGTCTAAAATATTTGGACTTTTTACTTTAGTAGTTGTTTTTCTCCAATATTCAGAAGTCATATTTGTTATCATACTTATTTTTAACAAATTAGCTAAACACTCCTTACAGTCTTTATTTGATTTGCCTTGATTAAGTGTTGTGTATTGATTAATAAGGGGTGAGAAAGAATTGATTCCACATTAAAACACTGAACATAACAAAATGAGCAACGCTTAAATACTTTACCACCTAATGAGGATGTTTTGATGGTTTCCTATGACTCAACATGTACGTCCACTACAAACATTTCACATATTATTATAAAATGTTGCATTCCACTGTGTTAATTTATAATTACAAGTGGAAACGAGGAGATGCTAATCCGGTTACCTTTATTGTGGGTTATGTGTGGAAAGCAAAGCCTCCAAAAATGAATAAATGTCACATAATTAATTGATTACTAATATTTTCCATAGCAGTGTTGAACTAATAGAGTAACTTAAATTAGCAATGGAGAGCTGAAATCTGCAGCTTGATACTTCATTCTTAAATATGGCATGCATCTGTCTTGTTGATATACTATGTGAGCTGGCATATTTTGCAGTATGCACGCTCTCTCCTTCTGTCTGTTTTTCTTTTTCCATGTTTCTTCCTTTTCGCTTCCTACCCTCCTTTTGTTTCTGTTCAGAGCCTCTATAATTTCAGGTCATAAGCATTGCTTTGACACAAAGGACATGTTTTCAACTTTATTTTTACAAACTCCTGACAGCAAAATTAAAGTATTTTGCTGTTCCCATCATTATGTGTCACCTCACTGGAATTTCTGTCTTTGTAAGCACGGGCTCAAAGAAAAGCTCAAACCTTTTTATTCAGTTCTGTATCGATTGAACTATAATAGATGATGTGTCATATTTGGTTTTAGTGAGTACCATAAAATGTGCTCTTTATATAGGAGGGACCTCCCCCATTGCCCACATCTAATTTGGCTCAAAGCAAGGTTGTGTATAGACTTTGGCATGCATGTCTCAGTTGCTTTTGTTCAACACCTTGTTGTTAGTTGTGTTTTCCCTTGTGTATTTTAGACCCTCATGGTGTAGGATTACACTGATAAAGGCGAGAATCGTCTTTTATGCACGTGTTTTGTCTGTTTCTGTGTCTGCAGATCTTTTTACAATAAACATATATCACCTAGGCTGCAGGAGCGACCTACCTTGATATTTTGACAACTGTAGATTCTTTTATCTACACTAATGTGTATCAGGCTATTTTTGGTTTGGAATTTGTGAGAAGAGGTTTGAGACTGAGTTTAACATCAGTGTTCGCACGATTTGTGCCTTTAGTATGCAGACAGCTCCGTAAGACAGAATAATGACTCGTAAATCCTCCTCTAATTATCCAAAGGGCACGTGTGGTGTTTGTGGCCAGTCTGTAATCCCTTGATTCTTGTCCCACATTCCTAAATAGGAATGTCTGTGTAGCGCCAACACATTTGTGGATATAACGAGGACACAGATAAATATTGAGACAAAGTGTCTGCTTTCTATCACTTAATTAAAATGTGAGCTGGAGAGCCAAAGAAAGCTAAAGGAGCAATGATTTTTATTCCATCAAAACAGAGTATTTGTTGTTAAAATCTTGCTTTTAAGCTCCACGAGTGTGTTTGTTTCTGCAGTGACAATAATAAGGTTACATTTCTCTATTTCTCTATTCAGAGGGGCCCTGCCTTTGACAACCCAATATTTCTGTAAGGACACAGAGAGCAAAAGGGACACCAGTTGGCTGGTGTCCAACTAGCCTTTATTTATACTTGAGTTAGCACTGCAAAACTAGGGCTAAAAGCCATTCTGGCTGGAAGATTTTACAAAGGTTGCAGGCCAAAAGACATTGACACAGCCCCCCAACGATGCCAGCTTTATGCCATATACTCCCTGACTTTGACAGCTCTGGCAGAGTGTAGAGTGCTGAGAGTGTGCGCTGAATAAAAACAAACTACTTAGTTTAAATGTACAACTGTGGAGGAAGACTTTGAGGAGCCGTAACAGAAAGAACAGGTGAAATTAAGCATTTTCTAGACTTAACATACTTGTAGCTCTTTGTAGCCTGAAGAAATGTTAAAAAAGTGTTTTTTATTTCATCTATTTTCCTCACGTCTTGAAAGTGCAGTTTTGAAGAACGCAATCATTTTATTACATTTCATTTAAATGTGTTTCTATATTGTTTTCAATATTGTAATGATGTATAGTGTTAGATGCTGTTACTGATAATAAGCTACTTTTTAAACAAAAGGTTCCTACTTTCAAAGTCAAAATTCCCATAATCGTTTTTTAACCATTCTGTTTACTAAAGTTTTCAATTAAATAAAAGCATTTGAATCGTCTTCCCTTAATTACATTGTTCTATTCTCATTTACACAGATCTCAAAATTCTTTAATCTACAGAAGTTTATTGTAGTGCTTTCTTTCCTTGAAAAACTCATAACATGTGACCTTCTTTGGGTTCCAGTACCTCATGAAATAGGACAGATTGATTTGCTGTGGTAAAAATATATATAAAAAACACATTTCAAGTACACAAACGGTGTGTTCCTTGTGAAGATAGTTTACCAGCGTGTCAGCCTTTGGATGGCCTCAGGTTATTTGTTTCTCTGAGCTGTGAATGTGCTGGTCCAGATTACAGCTCTGTGGTCATTGAATCTTCTGCAACAATGTGCTTGTGGCTATTACAGGATGGATCGATTACGAACGACCCGAGTTTTAAAGCAAAAGAATGTAGGAGTTTTTCCCCTGCCACATCCACTTTAAACAGGGCAGCGAACGGTGCCCAGGAGACCGACTGCAAGCCAACATTTAGACTATGCAATCAATGGGAGCCGAAAGGAGAGTTATTGATCTGTCTTCTTTGACGTGCCATTATTAAAATGTCACATTGTTATAATGATGGCTAAGATATTCAATGCTATCTCCATAAGTGTTGAAATGATACAGTAGCTAAGCTTGTCGTGGTGTTGCTTTTGTCTCTCTTTAACCATCCAGAAATCTTTGAGAATAAGCACTATGTATACTTTCAAAATATCAATATTCAAAACACACTTTCTTTGATGTGAATGGAAGTGATGTCAAGCCCAACGAACAATGTCAGAAGGCTGAAATTACCTACAAATCACTACAGGATAGTTTAGTTTCTTATTGCAGCTGGAGTGGTGTCAGAGATGGCCCGAGTTATTGCCGACAGTTTGCCAATAAAGGCAAACTTTTCGTGTTTTCCTGTTTTATGAAATCAATATTTTACTATTGGATAAATGTAATTCTGTCAATTTAATCTGCCTCACTGTAGTTTCAGTTTTGCGTCCCTGATGCACCTTTCCCTTTTTAGAAGTTAAAGAAAACAGAAGAAGGCTATTTTTTTTTATCTGGGGCTTTGATTTTAAATTGGAATAATAATTTGTAGAGATACTAGTTTATCTCCACTCGTTTTTGTTTAATTTGGCATGGGTGATTGTCAGCAAGAGATCACGTTGTGTGTGGGCTGAACATGGTGAAGATAAGCTATTTTATATATACAAAAGCTGATTGAGCAAGTTAGTAAAACTGTGAGGATACAAAAACTCAAACACCAGGAAAATGTTATAACATTATTTAACACACAGCATTGGTTATGGAGGGTGGATAGCACCACTATAACAAATGGATGATACCGGCTGCAGTGGTGCGGGTTACTCTGAGTCTCATGGGAGGAGAACAGATCACCTAACCCCATATGCAGCCCACTTAATTTTACAGGCAGCTCATTTATAAAGCAGACTTAGGTCAGTTTTCATCCCAGTTATGGCATAAAAAGAACAGTATGTGTAATTAAAAAAGTTATGATGTGGAAGTAACTATAGCAAAGCAAAGTCTAGACACATGACTGGTGGTATGAAGTGTTTGTGCTCTGGTGCTGTGTTTGATTTGTGCCACATGTAGTGCTGTGCATTATGGCCAAATCCGACATTAGATCTAAATTGTGTCTACTGAGACAGTGACTTTTTTATTGCTAAGGAAAAAGGAAAACAATAGATTGGAATTTATACATTTTTGCCAATTACTAATTTTTCAGTTGTAATTTATTAATAAATGGTTCCAACATAATTTCAGATGATAACTGGTGTATTTCAGGAAACACGTTTGTTATGTCTGGTTGAACGCTCATATTGAAGCAAGGCATTGCACACAGATTGGGAATGTGTCACGACCTGTTGGAGGGACAAAAGGAGTTCCATAATTTTCCCAACCTCTCGCCTACAGCTACGCGTACAGCTAGGTCATGTTTTGATAGACATTCCAACACTGCTTAAGGATGCACAATGAGAAGTTTTTTCCTCGTGTTTATTTTCATTACCTTTTGTTTTTCTTGTCACTACAGTCTTACACAGATGCGCTGAAAAATCTTTGAGTGACGCCAGGATATTTTTTCTCTGACAGCTTGACAACTATTGAAGCTTTCAGTGATCGTCAGTAAGATTTTATATCTTTACTGCTCAGCGTTTCTCCTCATAGCTTCAAACCTCTTGGCATGTGTTGTTAAAGCTTTCAGAATTTCCCCCATATTATTTACACAATGACTGGCAAACCTGTCCACCTCCACCTTTAACTTCCCATTATAGGCTCCAGTCTCCTTGCCCTTCTAAAAGATACGTGTGAATATATGGCGTGATAATTACACTGTTGGCTGAATTTGGATTTTTTGCCTGTCATTAATAACCAACATTCAACACGCTGCAAAGACATGCCAGAGCTCATTTCCTCATTCATTAGCTTGCAGATTTCCATAATGATGAACATATGGCCAAATGCACCAGTGCGTAAACTTATAAATGCCAACAATATGTTCAGCTTTTGAATTAGGGAAAAGAAGTTGACAAGCTAACAATTCTACCTGCCATATACAGAAACATTGGGTTCCTGACAGAATAAAAATATGTTGAATGTCCCTTTAACTCCACAGAAATTAATATTAGGGATGCAAATCTAACACTGGAGAGAGAACCCGTATTTGTGCAAAGGTTTTCCACCTTCCTCACCAGTCTCCTTCTGATGTCATAATTATAGATCGCAATGAACGGCAGCTACAAGTGCACGTGTCAGCAAACTGCACGAAAAAAAGAACAAGTTAACAAAGACTTAGTTTGTGCTTTAAGGGGGACCTGCTTGGTGCTTCGGCGTTGTTAAGACATTACAACATGACGAAATATTTCCCTTTTAAAGGGAGGGTGTTTGCTGACAGGCAAACAGCAAATGTGTAATTAGCTTTGTGAAATTAGAGTTTTAATTAGCTAAGTGACAAATGCCTTACATGAACAAAATATTTGGCATATTTTCATTAGTTGCAGTGGAATGGCCATTTAAAGTAGACATTGAATTTTAATTACTATGATCATAAAGTCATCAATGATGTGGTTTTGAAAAAAGTACATGCAGGACATGTTTTTCTTACCCCGTGTGCTTTTATGCCTTTCATATCCTGGCAGGCATTTGTCAAAGTCTTTCTAATCCATTTTTACTTTAGTGACTGAGCTCCAGGCATTTCATTTATTAAGTGGTCAGAAGCACTCTTTATTTGGGTCTATGTGTGCAAGTCACACTCTTCTAGTCCCATGTCGTGCCTGCAATATAGCTTGTTTTCTGTCACCCAGCAATGAAACAGGAGCTGTGGTTACATCAGCCAGTCTTTCACTGGTATGAGGCGCACAGACCTTTTTATTGTTATTATTATTTATAGAGCATTTTTGGCCTAGACAGTGAAAGAATTGAATATTTTATTCAGCAGTTATGACAGGCTGAGCTGCAGGACTTGGTGTTTACAGGTTACGGTTTCATATTAGTTTTTTTTTTTTAAGGATCTTCGGTTTTGGCACTTCCAACTCCCACAAGATCTGTTAACTTGTTTTTATGACACACACACACACACACACACACACACACACACACACACACACACACACACACACACACACACACACACACACTGTTGTGAGCAGCTGCCAAGGCAAGAAAACATTGCCATTGTTTCTTTGCAAAACTTCCGCAATCAAACTTATCAGTTGACACTCTGCCGTATTCATGGCTACTTAAGCCGGATCCAGGCGTTCACAGCGCGTTCAGAAGAACTGCTGAAGTGGTTGTGAAGATGATCCACACTGTTGCCATTTCATTTTCCGAAACACTTGAGCACATTGGGTCTCCCTGTGCTTATATCAACAGATATATAACTATATCGGTACTTGGATATGACTTTATTATTCGATTTATAGTTATGCAAACATGTATTCAGTTGAATGCAACAGTTCCCTCTTCAAACTCCAGCCTTTCTTATTTCAAAATCAATATGTGCATTTCTCTTTTCACCCTGGTGACCATCATAAAGTCTCTCCTTTGTTTGTCTGTACTTTTCTGTGTTTGTTTCCTTCCAGTAGACTGTATGGTATGAAAAATATACAACATATATTTTAACTGAATGCAGTATTTAAGTTTCCTTCCATAGTTACCATGTCAAAGAGTAAACCAGTGTTTTATTTACTTTATATGTATACTGACACATAAATTACTCGTCTCAGACCATTAAACACCATTTACAGTCAATATTAAAACATTTGTTCCTATATATTTAAAAAATAATCTCATCCTATTATTACATACAGCTGCCCCAAATCATATTGTCAAAGCATTATTGTACATAAGCCTAATGGAGATAATGACTCTAAAATTGCCCATGCACTTTGCAGCACCTCTGTCAGATAAAGACTATTTAAAAATGGAAAACACTGAACCCACACAGAGATTTATATTTACATAATTTAGTATGCTTAGGTAAATATTTATATTTATTGCAACAATATCTAAATGTACATTCACTGCCACAATATTAAAGACATACAAAATACTGTATTCTATTCTTTATAGTTCTTTTTAGCCATATGCTTGCATGCCATGGAAAGCTGTCCATATGTGATTCGCATAATGAGTTTCTCTGGAAGTTGTCGCTTTTCTGGCTCGCCATCTTTTCACATGACATCCTGTGACTTCATATTTCGTGGTTGTAAATGGATTACTCTGTCAGGGAACACTGTTGCAGACATGCTCCACTCTTGGAAATTCATTTCCTCTATAGCAGCAGAACCAATAGCGTCATCCAGGAGATAGCTCCTGTAGGTTTTGGTACACGTCTGAGGCTGAGTTACTCTGGCATGTGCACGTTACATGAACATATGGAAACTTTCTATCCCAATGGTGTTAGGGATTAAATGGAGCAGGATCTCTATGTAAAAGGTGGTACTTTTAACAGTTGATAGCATGCATGGGTATTTCTGGGCACACAAATGCGCTGTCCTAAATTAAAATGCAAATCAGACTCTGGAAAATAAAAAAGAGTTGGAGAATTTTTTTTGTTTTCCAAAGAGAACATTCTCCTACATTTTTGCCACTCTGGCAGTAAATAGAGTTAGCAATTTCTCCAAACAAACATGGAATCCAAAAATGTAAAATATTGAAGTCAAACATTAAATAATCTCAACTTTAAATCTCAAACCAGCCCCTTCTTATATTTGCTTTTTAAACCAGCATGTCCTCTTAGAGATGGTAGGTGGATCCTGCAGAATACAGAGGTCCCGTGTGCCACAGAAATGTGTTTACATTCTAATCTGTGTGATGGACCTCCCTGATAAGGAAGGCAGTTCTGCAGCATCAGGGGGAAAAGGCGGTAGATCGGGGCTCAGTGCCAGCAGCAGAAGTGCTAGGCACCTTTTAGCAGCAGAGGACACACACATTAATGGATCCTGTGTCTCCCTCCAGTGATGCTGCCACAGCATGTTTTCTCCTCTCTGAGCTTTGGGAGATGTCAAAGCAGAGTCAGCCTCCTACGAAAACAGAAAACTTGTTTCTGTGATACCAACCCTCTTACTAGGTTTGTCATCTCTGGCTTTGTGCCTGGAGTTATCTGGGTGGGATGGCATCCGTGCACCTGTTCATAACCTCCGCCAACATCAGTGTGCTTGCTTTCGGCTCACATTCGCCTGCGGAAGGAGGTTAAACACAAAACTCTTTGAGAAGAAAACACCTGAACCCCATCAGATTCCAACCAAAGGAACATGTCAGCAGAATATACTGAGAGGTCAAAGAAACATAATCCGGAACAAAGAAGTAATTACGTTTCTCAACCGGAGACTGGGATTGTGGTTGTGTAGTATAACCAATGAATAAATATTTTCTCCCATGTAGGCAGGTAAAGCAGAAAATCCAAAAATTATTGTTTTGGTCTTACATTGTATTTAAGCATATATACAGTGTGTAAGCTATGGATAGCAGAGTGATTATAAATCCATCAATTACACTTGCATTTATGTTTTGCCCGATTATACTGATTTTAGACATCAATCAGGCATTATGACACTGTTTATGACTTCACCTTGACATCTGTTAGTGAAGCAAACGCTGGCCTGTGTGGTCAAGACGAGCTGCCGTAGCTCAGACTGCCACAAAAAGGTTCATGCTGGTTCTGATAGAAAAGTGTCAGAATACACAACGCATCACACTTTGTTGCACCAACAATGAGTAGGCGAGCATCAGAACTGAACCACAGAGCAATGGAAGGAGGTGGCCTAGTCAAATGAATCATGTTTTCTTTTATTTCACGTTGATGGCCGGGTGTGTGTGCATTGCTTACCAAGGGAAGACCGTACCATAATGAACTATAGGAAGAAGGCAAACCAGCTGAGGCCGTTTTGATGCTTGCAATGTTCTGCTGGGAAACCTTAGGTCCTACCATCCATGTGGATGATACTTTAACACGGACCTACCTCAGCATTGTTGCGGGCCACGTACACCCTTTCATGGGACCAGTATTCCTTGAAGGCTGTGGCCTCGTTTCAGGAATGGTTTGACAAGTTCAAGGTGTTGACTTGTTCCCCAGTTTCCCCAGATCTCAGTCCAATTGAGCATCTGTGGGATGTGCTGGACAAAAAAGTCTGATCCATGGGAACTTAAGGAAGCTGTTTCAGATACTACAGCACGCCTTCAGCGGTCTAGTGGAGTCCATACCTCAATGGGTCAGGACTGTTTTGGCAGCAAAGGGGAGACCAACACAATATCAGGCCGTAAAGTTATGCCCAATCAGTTATGATGTGTTTTTCTTCTTGTTTTAAGAAAACATGACATTCTTAATGAATATCTGTAAATGTGACAATTGTTTGTCTACAACAAGCCATGTTTCAGCGTTTTCGCCAAGCTTCTTTTTTTTAAACTCTAATTTCCTGTAATATGGTTTCAGGTGAATAGATTCAGTCCTTGCTGTCAGTCTTCTACCCATAAAAGATAATTTATGCATGGTTTCCTAATTACTTGGCATAATGCTGTAAAGGACAGTGCCTAACTAATGGCTGAAATGTTGGGTTAATAATGATAGAGGAAAGTTGAGTTAATGTGTACCCGTCAAACAGCTCTGCTTGCAAGTGGATCATTTGGGCTGAGCTAGGTGGTAGTTGCAGTTTCTGTCATACTTGTGATTGCTCCAGCTGGTTTCACTTTATAAGTAAAGTGACTGAGGGATAGAACATCTAGTTGGGATGCATGAGGGGGGAAAAGTGGAGAAGAAAAAAAATCTCTGTAGATGGGTCCTTCTCAGAGTGAGCTTTGTGTGAATTACATGGTTTGTGATTGGTTTTCTTTTGTAAGTTAGGGTTTGGATAAGACCTTTGAGGCTTCTGTGTCACAATTGCTATATTTTATTTGACCAAGCTTTATTCGGGCACAGTGGTTGTATTCACTACCCTTTATGTTATTATTCCTTAGCTAGCAACTTTGGCATCATGTCGTGATGTACTTGTGAAACTATTCATTCAAGCAGAGGGCCCAACCTCAACCCTCCTGTTTGATAAATAAGCCTCTGTATTCAATATAAGATGGTTGTTACAGAGCAGAGGTAGAGCTTTAAATCAGAATCTGAAACCTTTTGTTGCCATTAAACATCAGATGTTTGATTAAATTAGAATGTATGTATTAATAAATGTATATGTAGAAGAAAGGTCAAATGAAAAATACACTGTTTATTCTATTCTACAGGGTTACATATAAGGATATAATAAAAAAAAAATGCCTTAAAATGTGGTAAATACACCCCGAGATGCATTGTGATTATTTATAAAACACAAACCAAAGCAAAAAAAGCAGAAGCAGTGTGTAAAAAATTAAGTACACCCCTTGATTTAGTGGCTTGTAGAATCATCTTTAGCAGCAATAACTTGAAGTAATGGTTTTTAGACTTTATCAGACTCACAGAGTGTGAGAGTCTAAAAGTGTTGCTTCAGCACATTGAGATTTGTGGGCATTTGTTTATGTGCAGCTCTCTTAAGGTCCCACCACAGCATTTCAGTCAGATTGGGGTCTAAACTTTGACTTTTGACATTGATTGTTTTCCTTTTCAGCCATTTGCCGCTGTGAGTGGGATTATTGATGCATTTCAGGACTGCCAGTCCTCACATTTGACTCTAGAATACTTTGGTATACATAGAGGAGTTCAATAAACTCCTTGACTCGATGTGTTATGGGTGTTTTTGTTGCATAGTTTATAGTTTGGCCACCACGCTGCAGCATCCCTGCTGGAAACACATGTTTGGAAAGTAACAACCAGTGCAAGCAGAGTCAGGCATACTGTAAACAAGCATTTAACTACATATAGCATATTTTGTGTGTCTGCAAAAGAAATTGTCCAATATATTGAAATATTATTGTTGTTGTTGTTTTTGTAACCAAACCTTTGGCGTGCCATGGTCATGGTAAAAGTCTGTCTGTGTCTGTGCTAAACGCCACCTTGCACGTCCCTCACAGGCTCAGAGAGGTAGCGAGAGAGGCATCATAGGTTAATGCCTTAATCTTATCGCAAATTAGAAACAGAGTCGATAAGATAAAATGCCAATGTGTTCATGTTATTGCTGTTAAGGGGATTCTCTAGTGAGCTGAGCACCTCACAAAGATGCACAAGAGGCATGCGCAGTCGTAAACTGGTGAGAGCCTGAGAGTTAACGTGACTGTATGCAGTCACACTCGTATCATGTTGAAACCAGTACTCTGTCTGACCTGGTGAGATTTCCATCAAGACTTTTGTGGGAAAGTGAAGTGCTAAGTGAAGTGCGTCTTCAGACTTGAAGCACACGGGCTGTCGGATTAATGGAAAGGTCTGTCAAAATGGGCCAAGCTTGTCTTATCAGCTTTATCAGTAAAGATAAGCTGGTGATGTTTTAAAGCTCCCGTGTCCTGCGTCTTTCACATCAAACATTACACACAGCTAATCTGCACTGCATTTTTGCATCCCTGGCATACCTAGTGACGTCCCAGACATCCATTCCTGCACCGTCAAATCTTATCATGCTTTGCATGTTAATTTAAAATTAAAATCTAGTTCTGTTCACAGCCTTCAGAAACCTTCTATTTTAAGGCCTTTTTGGAGTTGAGCTGTGCATATATAGAAATATCTGTAGCTGTGTAAATTACCCATCCAAACGAAGAGCAGTCTTCTCAGTATCCTGCCGATGTTTCTCTGTATTCACTTAATGTATTGTGCTCTCCCTATAACTGTGATCAGCTCAGTAACAGCCAGTGCGAGAGGCTGAATGGCTCCTTTGTGAAATTTCCCATTTGTGGCAGAATGAATTTTTTCTCCTCTCCTGTTATTGTATATGAAGCAACGTGAGCTAGATATGAGTATAGGAGTATTTTGATTTTGCTATACCAGTCGTCTGATTATGAGGGTGTGACTCAGGGGTAAATGAAACACTCATCACTCTAGATTTATGGACCAGAGATGGTGTCCTCACAGCGCGTCAACGGCTCACTGCCGACGTGACGTGCTGGAAAACGGAAGATGCAGGAGGCTGCAGTGCGCTTTGAGTTAATGAGGTACACACTGCTCGCACAGCAGCAGAAAACTCTGCCACCAACGAGGGGACATTTGAATTTGGCTGGAAGGTCCGCTTTTTATGATGTTGAAAGATTGTTCGCGGTCCCTGTTGGCCAGAAACATGCTGATGAGAGAGTGGAGGCCTTTTCATCTGTGTGCTATAACCATTACCTGAAATAGCTGGCTGTAAATCATAATTTGAGCAGTTGCGGGAAAAGCCTGTTTGTTCCCTGACAGCAGAAAGAAAGACGACATTACAATAATGAAAAATGTGCTTTATTCGAAAGTCTTGTGTTTATTGTAAATGGCTAATGTTGACTCAGATCAACTAAGCTATAAAGAAGGCTTTTGTAATCCTCACAAAATGTAATTCATGTTTGATAGCTGTCGTCTCCGGGAGTGTAACAACAAAAAAATCCCTTAATTGTTTTTTGGGGGGTTTTGGATGAATTTGATGTTAAAGTCTATTTTTTCCCACTTTATGCTCAAATGAAATGAGTGTTTTGGTTTTTGTTTTTTTGCAGGGAAAATGTCAAATATCCGTGCAGTCAGGAAGATGCAACAGCTGAATAACTTGGTTGCCATGGTTACAGAGCTCGCCAGGCCAGGATACACCATCGTGGATTTCTGCAGCGGAACGGTACGAGTATTCATCCATCAGTCCGGCTCAGCATGCATATTTATCACTATACCTGACCACGGCTGCATTCGATAGATGCTCCATTAGGGACCAGCTGAAAGGAACCAGCCCTCACTCCCTCGCGTTTTTCTTCCCTTTTTAAATGCCTTTTGTTGCTGGCCGGTGCGCACAAGCAGACTGGTAATTGTGCTAATGAAAATGCAGGCTCGGAGCAGTTGCGCAGCATGGGTCAGGGCTGGAAAGGGCGACACTAATCATAACTCTGTCGATGCCCTCTTTGATGTGTGCTGTTTTCTTTTCATGCGTTTTCATATTTTTATTCTTTGTGCTCTTTCTCAGGGCCACGTAGGGATTGTTCTTGCTCACACACTTCCAGACTGCCAGGTAACATGTATGGAGATGTTGTGTGTGTCTCTGTGTGTTAGCTGCGTGTTAAGTAGAGTTCGTGAGTGGAATGTGGTGACTTTTGGCAGGCATTTTTAAAAATGTTAGGGATGGGAATCGATTCCGATTCCATTATAAATATCACTTATCAATTTGACTCCTTATCGATTCTCTGTTATCGATTCTCATTAGGATCTCGTTAGGATTATAATTACGGTAAAACAACAACAACGTGCAGTTTTGATGGTGCTAATTTTATCACATGCAGCAAATGACCCTATCGAAATACAGGACACACTCGAGTCGCTGCTTGATGACATTCATTTAATTTCACCTCAGTCATTTTACTCTCCTGTTAATGTTAATTTCAATTTTAGTTACATTTTAATGATATAGTGCCAAATAATAGCAACAGTTGCCTCAAGGCACTTTATATTGTAAGGTAAAGATCCTACAGTAGTAGAGAAAACCCGAACAATCAGACAACGCCTTATGGGCAAGCACTTTATGACAGTGTGAAGAAAAAACTCCAGCAGGACCAGGCTCAGGGAGGAGCAGCCATCCACCATGACCGGTTGGGGGGGGAGGGGAGGAAGACACGTCAAAAGACACAAGATCAACCAGCTAATCCCTCAGGCAGCTGCCCAGCTGGGAAACCGCTGGGCTGGCTGTGTGCACTGGGGGCTACTGAGCCTTTGGAGCCCATATGGGCCTGACGAGTGCAAAGCTTTCCAGAAGCTCCAGAAGAAGTCGACCAGCACATGCAGCAGGGAAAGACCCGGTCCTGAGTGGACCACTTCCCTGCCTTAATGAAAAGGCTAGCTAAACATCTGCGAGACTCTGATCCAGCCTCTGAGACAAGCAGAATAGCAATTCCGAGGAATTGAACTACTGAAAGAAGCGGAAGCGGGTACTTTACAAGAACCCCCTCCCGCTTCTCGATTCCCATCCCTCTCTGTTATTATGTGTTATTATTCCTAATAATTAAATGCATCTCCATGAAATGCTTTAGTTTTTCACAAAGCATATGGTTTGTTTAAGAATTTTTAATATTTGTGATGTGTTTTAATATTGTTAAGGATATGTAGACGGATAAGTTTAAATGCATCTGTGCTTGTTTCAGGGTTTTTTTTAAAAAAGAAGCAGCTACTCACAGTGGGGATTTTTCTGTCATTGCTTAAGGTCATCCTCATAGAGAACAAAGAAGAGTCCTTGGTCAGGGCTCAGAGTCGCAGTGCTGAGCTCGGTCTGAAAAATATCGGCTTCATTCAGGCCAATCTGGATTACTTCACTGGACCTTTTCACATCGGGGTGAGCATAGCAAGTTACAAAAATAGTTTTTGCACAATTTGTTTCATTTATTTGCATGATGATCCAAAGAGTACAGTACTGTAGACCAGCGGTCCCCAACCTTTTTTGCGCCACGGACCGGTTTATGCCCGACATTATTTTCATGGACCGGCCTTTAAGGTGTCGCGGATAAATACAACAAAATAAAACTAGTACCGGTACTGAAAAAAAGAAGATTTATTCATAACACACGTGAAAAGACCCAGGAAAACAGAGTTAACGATAAAAACGATAACAAAATAACGCTGAAAACCGATAAAAACCCTGAAAACCATACATTTCACACCTGAGCCTCAACTCTCGCGGCCCTGTACCAAACGACTCACGGACCGGTACCGGTCCGAGGCCCGGGGGTTGGGGACCGCTGCTATAGACAGTGTGGTTAACACTTCAGATTCCCAGTGTGTGAAAAACAGAAACCAAAAATGCAGCAAGCGCATGTGATGTCAAATCTATTTGTCATGGTAAAAGTCACTAAATTACACCAGAGCCATGAAATTAAACCCATTAGGAGCAATTATTATATTATCTGTTCTGCAGTTTTATTGTATTGTAAATTGTAATTACTGTAATATTGCAATCACAGTATCATGAATCTTAATGGGGTTTTTCAAAATACCTCTTAAAGCTAATTGGTTTTCTCACAGCTTAGCTTTCTAAGAGAATCTTAAAAATGTGGAAAATTGAATCAATAATAACATTTGGGATAGAAACTCTTCTCTTATAGAAATATAAATAATCAGTGCACAGATAATTGTCCCACTGCTTCTCTTGTTGCACTATCCTGCAAAGGAAATGTGATATTCTGTCTTTGACTGAATTAAAAATTCAAACATTTTAATTATGCAATAACTGACAGAACTGTAGCATCAAAACAATCGTTGTTATCTGGCTTTTTGACAAAATGTGCATACGTACAGTGCTGTGCAAAAGTCTTGAGCCAGTCCTCACGTTAATATGTTTTCCTTCCACTGAGCCTGACGTTTTGTAATTTTTTAAAGTGGTCTTGAGCAATAACTCCCCAGGATTTTTGAAGGTCTTTCAAACTTTTTTGGGTGACATTGGCTGCTGTTCACTCATTTTTAGTCCACTCTTTGTATCTGATCATTTTCAGCGAAATGTATTTTTTCTGGAAGGCCAAAAAAACAACTCTCTGCAGCAGATGAACAGTATCTAAAAGCGATGTCCTTAAAAATTGAGGTGAAAAAAATGCAGCATTGACCTGATACAAGACCTTAAAGATGCATCTGGCCTGTAGGTTCATCCATTTACTATTGACTAAAGGCTCATCAGAAATGGTCTCAGTGGAAGGGTGGAGGTCAAGGAAGGGAAACAGGGAGGAAAGGCTGAGGTATGGAACAAAAGGGAGCCAGCATCCATAGAAGAGCTTTGAATGTCCTTCAGCCTGGAGAACTATTCCCGATGATTATTATTTAAAGAAATTAGAAGAAACCTGCCTACTAAGACAGTTCAGACTGTGTTGAAGAATTAAAATGGTAATACCAAATACTGATGTTCTTTTTATGAATTGTGCACGCTCTTTTTTGTTTTATTTTACTGTATTTCCATGTATGTTTACATGTGCTGCACTCACTTCCCATTTTCCTATCTAAATATAGAGAAATGAGGGGTAGCTCAAGACTTTTGCACAGTACTGTACATTGACAGGGGTACGACCTGACCTTTTCTGTGGAAGAGAGTGTATTAGTTCTCTACTGATGGACTGAAATTGAAACATAAGAAGGATTAACGCTGCATAAACAAAGTGCGATTTTCCACTTTGCCACAATCACATCTTCGCTTTAAGGTGTCTGATCGCTGTATTTTTATCGCATCACATTGAGAAATGTGTCATTCATCTCTTCACTGAGCTTGAAAATGTCAACTTGAAGTTATTTTTGTTAGAGCAACCAAAATAACTGTTTATTTCCTGAAGTGGAGCTTTTAATCAGAACAGGGTACGTCGGTGCTCCCTGATTATCAGGAAGCCAAAGGGTAGTTTCATCCAGGAAATTTAGGACTTTGAGTTTAGAGATCTCTTCAGTGAGGACTGGTAATTTCTTGCTTTTCTTGCTTTGTTCTCATTTTCTGTATCCAGCAATGCTTTTCATTTGCTTTATACTCTGAGTTTCACAGAAGGAATCATGTTTGGAAGGGAAAGTATAATCATTGGAAAGTGTTTTCTGCCAATTCAATTTAATTTATGTTTCTTGTACAAGAATCTTGACCGGCAATATCTCCTTTTGAATTCCTAATGGACACTGCATTTCTCCAACTTGTGTTTAAGCCTAAAGATTAAACACAGTAAATGTTTTAAGTAAAACTAAATATTTAACTGGCTGTCAAACTTTATGCTAAATGGGGTTAAAACAAACACAAAAAAAATCATTACTGAGGAGGACTCTCCACCAAAACCCTTGTCAGTCTTGTTTAACACCCACCTCCATCTGCAGAGCTCTTGACTTCTCGATGCAATAATTATCAATTTAGCGCAAATAGGTACTTAGCTGTGGACGTGCACTGGATGTTTGAATTTTTCAAACAAGCAAAACAAAAGCACACAAGTTAAAACTTTTCTTCTTCTTGCCTTATTTAGGCTCTCTGGGCAGCCTGAGCTAGATCAGTGATCTGTCTTACTCTTCTGTGTTAAAGCTCTGTGGTCACAGCTGTCAGAAAAACCAGCTGTTCTTGTAGCCTCACGTTAACTTCCACCGAGACAAATAGAAAAATATACGTACCTCCTGTAATTAGAAGTAGCTTTTGTTCCAGCATCCTCACTCCACTGAGACTCGTTCCACTTGGCAAGAAACAAACAGCACAGATTATTCATCTGCTCGATATCTGAGTGTCTTTTGCAGGGTAGCCTGAATCTTTCCTCACACACACACACGCACAGATTCATTTCACCTGATGCATTAATTTACAATATATTTATGTATAGAACAATTTTTATGCTTGTAATTTTCTGCCCCGCTTGAGTTTCTTACTGTGGCTAAGCTTCTTCCTGTATGACAAAGCAATTACTACCTGTTGGAGCCACATATCACATCAGTTTTAATCCTGCTATGTATAATACATGGTCCCATTTTTAGGCACACTCACTTAATCAGGCTAATTAAGTTGAGGTGTCCCTGATGTTAGTCAGTGTCTGCTCATTTTATGGCCTCGGTGTTAAACTTAAACCAACCTCTGTATGACGTGTCTTATCAGACGTTCTTCAGTCTACAGACTATAGAGGCATGAAAAGTTGTGGAGCTTGAAGCAGGTTTTAATTTTATTGGATGCAAGTCCATTATTGGTTCTGCTAAAGAGTCTGATTGTTTGCAGTTGATTCTTTCATTTGCCTCTATGTTTGCTTGTAGAAAAATGCACTAGCTGGTCTTACTTTGAGCTTCATGTAAAAAATCAGTATTGATTAAGTGCGAAGTGTCTTTATCTGGTGCAGCTCTAATACTAATGGTGTATTAGGACTATTTTCTACTCTCCTTATAATCTTGGTTGTTTTCAAAAGAGTGAGTTAAGATTGAGTTTGATCACCTCAGGTAAAAGGCATCATTACATCCACCTTTGAGAGGAAAACAACTCTTTGGTTCGGTGTAATCATACTTAATATAGGTCGGTCGACACATCTAAGCATTCATTTGTCCACATGTAATAAAATTAGTGAAACAGACAAACCTGAACATTTAAAACTGCACCGTATTGAGAAAAAGTTCCCAAAACTATTGCACGGGCTTGCAGCACAATTTTGCAAATGCGTATGATGTTGATTAAGTATTAATTAGCTGTATTGCAGGAACTTGCTCTGTCTGAGGCCCAGATAGACCTGGAGAGGGATACAGTTACTGGAATAAGAGTGAATAATGAAACCTCGTTATTTCTGTGATGCGATTGTTGAGAGAATAATGCAGCCAGAAACAGCTTTCTCTCTCCAGAAATGAACATAGTTTTACTTGTGCGCATTAATTTAGGGTTTCTTCTTCCAGACTGTGTCTTGAGGCAAAGCTCAGCAGGATATGCATGTAATTCGGTAGGACTGTGAGATTTAAATTGGCCTCGTGTTCATTTTCACCTTTCATTATGCATTTCTAATCAGCTGCACTCAGAATGTGAACATGTTAAGTTGGGTCCATGCTTTGTCAATACCACAGTTATAAAGCAGAGATGACTGTGTCATCAGAACTTGTAAATACAGCATTAGCTACGAAGACATATCACAATGTGTTTCATTTCAGTTGTGTGTTTTTTATTTAATTGATTGGCTTTGTGTTTGCGGTAAATGGAGGCTAAAGGTTATAAAATGTAATTAGGATTTACTACAGCATGACTAATGTACAGCATTAAGAAGCTAGGAATGAGTGATAGTGTTATTTTGGTAATTATTTTTGCCTTAGATGTGAGGAGGTGTAACATCGTGTAATTTCTGATAGCAACCCTTCCTCCTAATCATCAGTCTAAAACATGCTGTTAAGAAAAGCATAAAGCTTTTTCCCTGACAGCATTAATAAAATGGAAGATTAGCTGTCAAATGGATACAAGGTAATGGACGTAATTGAAGTTATTCTTTTAAATCACAGAGTCTCATTTAATGGGTTCACGTTTAAATCGATACAGATCTTTATGGGTGTGAATCTTTTTTTAATCAAACACGCTAAAAGTTCAGTTTCTAGAAAAACGTAAAGCCGCTGTAAGAAATATACCCTCTGTTCAAAACCTTCACTGACCTTATGGGTGGGTGGAGGTTTGGCTCAGAGCGTCTGTATGTTCTGCTCTTTGTGTGTGGTGGTGCCAACAGTTCTGGCTCAATTCTGTCCTGATCAGCTCTGACCTTCTGCTTTGTGGCACTGCTGTCAAGGCAACATGCAGTTAATTCAGACTCACAGACGCCAAGTGACAACTTCTTGGAAAACACAAATAGACTTTGGAGCTCGCTGCTTGAGTCGAATGGGGTTCATTCCAGAGAGTTCAGGAGCTATTGGGACATCAGGCTGTTTAAAAAGGATTTTATTTGGGCCATTAACATGGCATGTGGTTTGTCACTGTACATATGAGAGGAAGTTATGTCACGTCTGGATATTAAACTCGTTGTCCTTGAGAAATCATAATGCATTTTTGCAGATGGACAGGGCCAGGAATGATGGATATTGGGTCTCTTAGTACCATTCTGCAATCCAATATATAACCACACCATTACTAATGCATAGCTAGGTGTTCATCACCACGCACAGTTTACCCTGTCAATAGGAATCCTGATGCATCCGTGCCTGCACTCTAAAAGCACTGATATATTTTGTTTGCTGCTACTCCCGGCGTCTGCACCTTTGAGAGCATAGATTTATTTAATAGCAGTGGCCATTATGAAGTAATCAATGGAATTGAGTGCATGCTCTCAGTTTTGGTTTTTGCTGTTGGAAATCTGAGGGTTTCAAGATCATTTTGTTGGTGAAAGTAACACTTTTTTGCGTTTTCTTTCTTTTTCTGTTCTAATGCAGGTCGCCCTTCATGCATGTGGCGTTGCAACAGATATGGTAATGGAGCATTGCATCCAGGCCGGAGCCGCCTTTGTTATTAGTCCTTGCTGCTACGGCTTCATCCAGAATGCTGTGAAGTTCAGCTTCCCCAAGAGGTGTGTGATCCAGTGCCACGTCTGTGGGTTACTGCTTTTAAAAATGTCGTTCTAACCATGATGTTTTCTTGTTAGATAGATGTTGCTTCCCTTCGTTCCTGTTCCCTCGCCTTTCAGTCTTTATGAGTCACTTTCTCCATTAGTTTCTCATCTCGTCGTCACTCACAAACACACAGTCTATATCTCTTAACTACATTCTGTTTGCCTCCTTTGACTGCTCATAACCGTTTGCCAATTCGGGGCAGCAGCATCACATCACCTTCTCGAGATGGTCCGCCAGTCACATTGTGTTGTTATGTGAACTGAGAATTTGGTTCTTAATTTAGACACTGGAAGGAATGTGCCAGACAGATAGGCTGGCTGGAAAATTTAGGACAAAATGTCAGCGACGACTTTATTATGTGGCGTACGAGGAAATTAACCATTTAATCCAAACGTCTGGTGATCATGCAAGCCGTGACACGGTGCTGTTTGAATACAGATGGAAAACAGGGTGGAGGGAGACGCTGTTGATTCTGTTGCTATGCTCACTAATGGTACATAAGATGCAGCAGTTTGCTACTAAAACAACTTTTGGTGACTGATTGCTGAAAAACAAGGCTGTTACACAGAGTTGCTGTTGTAGCAACAAGTCTGGTCACCAGCAAGTGAAGCTGGAGATTATATTTGTTTTGTTGTTAGGCCAAGTCTGTTCAAGTCTTCAGGTTGGTGAAATTATAGTGTAGAGTGTTTACAGATCCTATCATTTGCTCTTCTGCTTTATTCATTGTCCAGTGTCCATCCGCTTTAAATCTTGTTTAAACGTTGCACGATAAATCATCAGATTTGTTTGCAGCTACTCTAAAATGGCAAGCAAAAAAGAAAAAAGGATGCCGTGTGACCTAGAGTTATATTACAGCTATCAGGATATCAGATTTTCAGGTGCTCAGCTGGAGCTCAGTTACCTCCTGCTCTACATGCAAAGTCTTTCTTGCCCTTAATGCACTCTTCAGTGTTCTATAGCACAGCGGTCCCCAACCTTTTTTGCGCCACGGACCGGTTTATGCCCGACAATATTTTCATGGACCGGCCTTTAAGGTGTCGCGGATAAATACAACAAAATAAAACTAGTACCGGTACCGAAAAAAAAAACATTTATTCATAACACACGTGAAAAGACCCAGGAAAACCGAGTAAATGATAAAAACGATAACAAAATAACGCTGAAAACCGATAAAAACCCTGAAAAATATACATTTCACACCTGAGCCTCAACTCTCGCGGCCCGGTACCAAACGACTCACGGACCGGTACCGGTCCGAGGCCCGGGGGTTGGGGACCGCTGCTATAGTGAGTAAGGCTTCCTTGATACAGCCTCAAAACCATGTGTGATATTTCAAGGAAATGTGCAATAATGATATTTCTGATGATATTAATTAAATACTGAACAGTGTTTTATTGGTGATTGTAGCTTGCAGGCAGCATTTATTGACGCAAACAAAATGAAGGGCATTTGCTGTCCTTCTTTTCCAGTGAGCTGCTTTCATTGATGACACACTGTCTAATTCAATGTGTCAGTCGATTGATATAAGGGGCTACAAGACGGAGCATTATAGCATAATAGTAATAGTAATGTGTTTTTGTTGGAAGTTTTAAGTTAAAGTGTAAGATAAGTGCATTACTATTGAGCTTTACCATGAAATAATAATATAATGTAATATAACCTTTGAAATCTTCTGAAACCTGCAAAATATTGTTACATAATAAAATTTAAATAGAGACATATTTTATTAAGTTGAGTTTCCTAAACCTGCCTAATCCTGTACCTTCGTGTAACTGCATCAAGGACTTCCATCCACTGTTTGCTCTTCTTGAGTCATTTTTTGTAACATTTAGTTTGCACATCGTCAGCTGCTAGCATCTCCTCCTTCTGTGTTTTTCTACCCTGCTTGTGCTTGATGTTGTAAATATGACTGAAGTGGTGAAACGAGTTTGTTGTTTCCACTTTTAGCGGGCGCAGCAGTTCTTTATTGGGCGTCTGACAAGCTGCTCTCGTTCTTTTTTTTTTTTTTTCTAATATATCATGTAAAATTGTATTCCAGTGTTATCTCGGATGGTATTGTCTGATGTCAGCACGGCCGTGTTCCATAGCAACATAGCATTTCGTCCTGTGTGTTGCTGTGTCACTTTATATTTTGAAGAGAATCCTACAAGAATCACAGGCTGCCAACCGAGTGTTGTCTCTGTGTTTACTGTGATTCACACGAAGCTTCTTCAAGTCTCTCAATTCATTATAACACTCTTTCTTAAAATAGCTTTCATGTGAGAGATGAGCAGCATATTCTCATGTAGGTTTTCATTAACGTAACCTCTTGTATCCAGGAATGCCAACTGATAATGCCACAGAAGACTGTAAATACGCAGGTTTTCCATTTTGCTTTTATCTCACGCACAAAGATGCACAGACAGGAGTAGGCAGGAGATGCGGCGCACATACTTGTAGATGGTATCACCATTAGTGATATGAAAGGAAATGTAGCAATGGATTATAAGGCAAGATAGAACAAGTCTGCAAGCAAAATACAATCAGCGTGGTTTTTAAAATATTTACAAAACATTTTACACTTGATTTATGGGGAAGAAAACTCATTAAATCTTAATAAGCACTCTAAGTGTTTTGATTTTTATCATATGTAAATGTAAGTACTTAGAAAGCACAGTTCCTCCTTTTAAATAATCTGTTGGATATTGCTAATTATTTTGTAAATATTGCTATCATGATTATTTTGCAGTAAACTTTGATTTTAGACCACTCGTTAAAGTTTTTAGGTTGCTCTCTTATGCACTGCTTAACAGCACAATTACATGCTCTTCCCACGCTCTCCTGCCAAGAAAGATGCTTCGTTTTGTAAAACTGACTCTACATGTCAGTCTTTAAATTGACTGTTCTTGTTCTCCGCTTCCTCCTAAGTTGGGATATGCACATAACAATGTGGAAAGTCCAATATTTTATATGTTTTTAATCGTCACTAACCAAATGAAGATATTTGCACGACGTTGCTGTTGTTGGGGTTTAAGGAATTTGCACTGATGTAGAGCAACGATTAAACGGTTGACTCCTGCTATGTGATTTTCAGTGTACGACATAAATATTTTACATTTTTCACATTTCCCGTGACATTTCAACCCTCCCAAGTCCTCATAAAATATTAAAGAATGACACTAAAAATGACTTTGCAGCTGTGATAGATAACAAGAAGCTTTGTTTCTGCGGGGTATAAATGTGAGGAGGACTAGCCCACCTGACTCTGTCAATCTTCATCTTGCTACTTTTAGAGTTTTGCCCTCAGGTCGTGTTCCAGGTACTCGTGGATATTTTGCAGGTGAAGACATTCCAAGCAGTCTGTGGGTTTATGAGCTGTGAAGCTCTAAACTGCCCGTTTCATTAAGGCCATGAAAGTTTGTGCTAAACTTTTCTCCATGTGACCGCACTGGCCCCTAACCCTTGAACTGTTTCATGTTGATTTTTAATTAGCATGAAGCAAACCAAACCATGTTTAACCATCTCAAACAAACTTTACTCCCATGTCAAAACAAAAGTAATGAAAGTCCTTCTTTCCCTGCTTTGGAGATTATGCACATGGGTTTTGTTTGGTTTAGGACTTTGATTTTGTTGCATATTCATCTTGTTTGTATAGAACTTTTCCTTTTTTTTTTCTCTCAGCAAACTTATTTGTGTTTTCTTTTTTTTCTTCTTTTTTCTTTTTACAGCAAAATGTTCCAGGAGACTCTGACATCTAAGGTATGCTTTTAAATATGATTCATTCTCTTTATTGTGTTTAATACAGATTACAGGTTTACAGCAACTTTTTACAAGGAAAGTGTCACATGCAGGTCAATACATGTGAAAAACAAGGACTCTGTGCACGTATTACACCGTGTCCTTATTTATATAAGAAAAAACAAACCCAAAATGAAAGAAGCAGTAGATGAAAAATTAAGTAGCTTCTTTAGAGCGTTGCTTTGGTTCATTGGGTTATGCAGTGCTCTCCTAAGATCGTTTCATCAACCACAGAGTTTCAATCAAGTTCAAATCTGAACTTGTGATTCTTTCCTTTTGCAGTCATTCTGTTGCACATTTGCTGCTGTGTTTAGGATCATTGTCCTGTTACTTGACCCATTTTCGGCCAAGCGTTAGCTGTTGGACAGATGGCCTCACGTTTGACTCTGAAATACTTTGGTAAACAGAGGAGTTCGTGTTTGAATCAATGACCGCAAGGTGCCAAGGTCCTGTGGCAAAGCTAAGCCATGCTGCCATGTTTTCCTTCAGAGATAAGAGGCTTTCTCCTGACTATAAGACTACAAACAGTATGGCTGTTTGTAGTCTTTCTAAATCTGTCATGAGCCTTAACGTAACACGCTAACCGAGATCTGCAGAGTCTGAGATCTAGCTCTTGGCTATCTTTACAAGCTTTGTGGGGGGGAAAAGAAACAGTATACGGTCTAACCTTTAGAGCGAATTTGCAGGGACATCTGCTCCTGGGAAGTGGCATTAATAAAAAATATTTTTAAATAAAATCTATTTGTATATTCATGATTGAGATTACATTTAGGAGCAACTCACTAGCAACTACTAGCAACTTTCAAATTACTAATTTTAAAGTGTTGCAGTATTAAATATGGGGAAAAGTCTTTGAGGACAAGACTCAGTAGGTTAGGGTAGAATTTAACAAATAATTTCCTATATTATCTTCAAATGGTTCATACTTTAGGAGCAAGCCAAATTTAGTGTGAGTTGGCTCAGTTTTTGTCATAGCTCGTTTACATATAATGCATTAATGTACACTTACTGTGTGTACAGCTTTAAAAGGTTTGACTTTTATCCACCCAGTCTAAAGGCAACAAAAATCTAACAACTCTTCCAATTCATTCATAAAACTGGATGAAAATCTTTATTTTATCAGAAACTTAGAAGAACTGATGAGATCTCTGCGCTTATCAGTGTCTCGCAAACAAAGATTCCCGAGTCACTTCCCTTATCACTCGGCACAGACACGCCACTGTGCTCTGGGAGGGCCTATCCCGCGATGATATATGGGACCTGTCAGGGCCCCTGGGGAAAATCTGTGCAGGAGAAGCTGCAGGTCCTAACCATAGCAACCTCAAGAGTTGACATGTCACAACATTGGACCACCTTTAACTTCTTTGTGCACTACAAGAATCAGATTTTATTTTATTTTTTTTTACATGGCCCAAGAGGCACAAAACATAGTATTATACTTAGAAGACACTGAGCAATTACAGTGTTACGTGATACTGAGTTCAGATTTTTCCAAAAAGCTGAGTGAGAGGAAAAAAACACACAATAAGGAAGACACTAAGCATGCAGCCACCCAGCAGGAGAAATCTATATTCTGTTTATACCAGCAGGCATATTATCCTCCACTTTAAACCTGAGCTCCAAATCTCCTCGGCCTCCCTCCTTGGTTTTTCTTTCGACAAACATGTTTGGCATTTGTTATTTATTTGGGCTCAAGGTAGGGAACCCCACTGCTTTCTGTTTCTTTGCCCCCTCCGCACCAGACATCCCAGGCAATGTCCCAGACAACAGTCACAGAAATAAAAGTTGCTTTCGCTCATTTTACAGCAGAACCAGAGTTGTTCTTTCCGAACTACAGTAGTTAAACAGAATGACAGCACAATGACAAATAGTGTATCACTGGAATAAAGGGCTAATGGTGTGAGATATTGGTGCTCACACAAGCTTTAAGCACCTGTTCCATGGCCTTGCATTCAGCGCCGACCCCGCAGAGTGAAGAATAGAACCAATTAAAGTGGAGGCAAGTTTCAGCTGACTTAACGCTCTCATGAATCACTTGTTCCATGAACCATAAGGTAGAAACTAGAATTACTGCCTCACGGCTGCGGTATATGGTTCTGCAAACCAGTCAGGGTGGTTTGCTGCGATTGCAGACTTGACCTTTGAACTTTTACATATAAGATTTCATCAGTTCTGACTGTTATCCTGTGGTACATACATACATAATAATGTATCATTTTCATCATAAATGCCGTGTATGATTGTTTGAGTTATAGTCGAAGCTTTTTGAGGTCACGGTAACCTTAACTGTTGACTGCCAAAATATTATCAATTCATCTGAACAAATGAACATAAGTGCTCAATTTGAAGACATTTTTTTAATTCATCCAAGGGAAATCTTTCACAAAGCGTAAAGTTTGTACCGCTTCTTAACTGCGGCCACTTTGAGAATAATTGGATTTTTCTTAAAGCACATTTGTATATTTACAAAGATACTTTAATGTTATATTACTCTGATCATTATCTGGCTTTGGAAATCCCAAACAAATCACCTCCATTGTGTAATATATAGTGTGCCATGTTGTGCAGTACACTGTGTGCTCAGAGCTGCATACATAGAAATTTTAAGCCATGCGATACTCAAGTGAGAATCTTTTTGACCCCACTGCTGTAAGCAAGGCAGAAAAAGGATGAATCGATACAAATAAGCTACAATGTATTAGTTAAACTTTTATACAGTGTGTGGACATTTTCAGATATACTTGATCTTAACGCAGTGATGCACAGATCACTTGCACCACATCCACGTAACAATAAGTGAGCAGTAACTGTACTCGTTTTTTGTCTTTGTTTCAGGAACACATGATCCTCTGTCGCTTCGCAGACCAGACGGCTGTCCAGCTTCCGCCAGACAGGAGACTCATTGGTGCTGTTTGCAATCTTCTCTTTAGACCTGAGCTATTATTTATGTTCAGTCCTTTATTAGTTTTTTAGGCTAAACATTCTTAGCAGTATCTGGTAACTGCTGCACATAGAGACACAGCATCGAGTATCATTATCAAAACTAATTTAAAATCAAATCATCAGTATTTGCTGGGACCACACTTTGCCTTTGAAACAGCTCCAATGTTCCTGAATATTTTTTTCGACATTACTTTGTTCAAATTATTTTGTCATTGCGCTGCTGCAGAATGAATATGTAAACTAGCTGGAACCAGTCTGACGCCTCCATGATGATACTGACTGATGAAGTCCAGTGTGATGGACACAGGCACAACAACACGTTCCTTTTCATTGTAATATCCTTTGACATACTTTCTTCATACACTTACACTGTTCGCTAGCCGCCCTGCTGCGGGTTCCTTAAAAAGTCTAGACTTTCAAGATGTGAGAAACATGTTAGAGCAGAGATTTGTACAGAGTGACAAAACAGCTGCGGCGAACAGCTGCTAGATCAGTGTTGTCAGATTCAGAGGGAAATGTTTTGTCAGAAACCTCCAGGCCCCTGCTGAAGCTTCACTCTACAGGGTTTCATTATGTTGAGGACTCTCTTCGCCCTGATAGCTCTCCAGTTTATCAAAGCTTCCGAGAAGGCTCCCCAAAGTCTCGTCAGCGTGAAGCCTTTTCATATGTACCTGACACCACCTGTCACACTAGTTTCTTCTCTATATCAGTTAACAGGGCTCAACCTCTCCCACTAACATTTTCTAACTATGTGTGATCTCGTCTCTTGAGCTTGCTGGTAAGACTTCGCCCGTCAAAGCAACACGGCGGAGCAAAGCTCACGTGTAGTGTGTCTGCCACCTGCTTCCACACACTGCTAAATTACATTTGAAGTTTGTGTTTTTAAGGAAATCCTAACAGATGAGGCTGGATAATCCATGTATATGAATTACTGTCTTCTGACACACAATATTGAAAATATGCAGAAATGGTATATAAAGCAGTGCAGCTTTAGAGCAATAAAGACCTTAATGATGGGGGATTTGCTGATTTTCGCCTGACATGTAATAAGTTATAAGAAGAACCAACATACAGCCTTCATATAGTGTTGAGCCTCTATGTGTTGCCAGAAGTACAAGATGTTTGATTCTCTAGTTGGAGGCATTGAACGTCGTTGGTCCCCAAATAAGTCTTGTGGTGGTTGGATGGTGGCAGTGGAGAACACCGTGTCACACATCTATGGATGTTTAATCAGGTTGAGATCTGGTGACTGTGGGATATGATTGACTTCATCCTTATGCTCATCAGACACATCGGTGATCCCTCCTGCTTCCTGGATGGAGACATTTGATCCTGGAGGAATCAAATGTTTTTATGCAAATGTTTCCTCAAAAACATAAAGAGACTCTTATGTCAAAGTAAAAGAGCCAATCTGTTATGTTTTTATTGCCTAAATTTTAAGTGAGTAGTTACCTGGTTAGCAACGCAGTCATAATAACACAAATGGAGTGTAAAAGTCTGTTTAGAGTCCAGTAGAATCCAGTCTGTGGCGTGAGCGGTGAAATGATTCATGCCACCACCATTAATGTTTAAATGCAGACTTTTACCATTTAAAATGGGAAATCTTCACTTTGTGTACTTAATTTCTTTTTTTCTGTGTGTGTTTATGTTCATATAAATAACATTAAGGGAGGAACATTTGTGTGGAAAAAAAAATCAAACTAATAGATTAAGTGTTGCTTTTGACAAACTGTTGTGAAACTGTGTGGGGTCATCGCTCACACACAAAACTCTGACTGTGCCCACGGAAAAGTTTCTGTCCTGTTAGGAGCAGCAAGTTGGAACGAACTTGCCAAAGTTCTTGCTGCAGTGTGCAGTGAACTTACAACCTTATTGCCTTTGAAAAAGTTGCTCCTAATACAGGAACCATACCTGCCACCACTTGCAGTCAGTTGCCATGTTTCGGTGCATAGAGGCGGCAATAAAACGAAAACAGTCTACATTAGTTTGCATTATAATCGGGTCAAATTGGCACTGTGATATACTCCTGAAAATCTGCAGTCTATATAGACATAAATTCATATTAGTTTCTTACATTCAGAACCTCAGAGGTGTGAAACAGGAAATTCAGAAATGTCACAGGTGCTCGGCAACCTTGCTTTTATTAGAGCAATACAAAATACAGTCATTCAACCAGGTGAGTCAAGTCCTGTATTGCAAAGAGACATCACAGATGAGCTGTTCTTATCACATTGATTGCAGCGTGTAGGCAGTTTCTATACATTTATAAATTAGACAGCAATTGGTCACCAAATGTGAAAGATTCAGTGCAACGACTGATTCTTTTTTTCCACCCAGTTGCAGGGAGGTTGCCAGCCTGGTTTTCCTCTGTGACTGATCCATCTGGGAGATGAGATAAAATGACATGTTTCAGTCAGTGCGTGGACTGAGGGGGCAGCGTTAATATCTAGTATAGCATAAATAAAAAGATTTTAAATATTGTTTTTTACACATTAGTCACTTTAGGTAAAAGTATTTTTTACTGTCTGATTATAGAACAATAATAATAATATTTCGATCCTTTTTTTTTCCTTCTGCAGGTAAACAGTGTATGGGCTTGGTAGACTTGGATCGGTCATGGGCAGCAGAGACTCATGGGTATTCGGTTCAAGTAATGACTATGGAGCCCGAAAGCTGCTCACCAAAGAACAACATGCTGGTGGGAAGGCCGCTGCAGAAGAGAGGACTGGAAGTCACCGCTGGCCAACTGGAAGAGGCAGTGCATAATTAGCACTCGATTCTCTGGAGTACAGCAGAGCGTCTTTAGCATTGTAAGGGTTTGATAAACTATCCGGCTTCTGGCTGTATCACGAGTGTTTTTTCAACCACCCTCAACAATTTACTTTATTTATTTTTTTACAAGCTCAGCCTTAACTGCAGAAAATACATGTTTATTATTTCTGTACTGTCAAAGGTCATCTTTTAAAGTTTCTTTCAGGCTAAACGTTAAAGCAACTATGCCATTCCCGGGAGTTACACACTTTAGTTGATCATCTGCTCAAGCTTCTCCCCAACTGCAATGCTATGTTTTTGTCTTTCCCTAAACTGCGTGACTCAAGCTGTCAGCGCACACAGACGCAGCAGGACTTGGCACACCCATATTGTGAATGAAATATGACATACGTCCTCATGCTGTTTTCGCAAATAGTCTGTATACAGCCTTCTGGGATAGCGCTCAGTAGTCAGCTACTTCTGATTAACACAAGAAATTCAGTGCTTACAGCTCGTGTGCATTTAAAGACGAGGTGAGGAATCGCCTCGCTGTCATCTCACCTACGTTTCTTCTGTTGTTTTCTTTTTTCTTGCGAGAGACAGTCAGAGGTGGATTTAAACTCGAGTCACATCGGGTAATATACAGTGTCGCATTTGTCATGGTTCTACAGAGGAACCTGATTATTCCTCATAAAAAAGCAATGCGAGTATGGTATGCATTCTGGAATACTTTCAGCAGTAATGAATATTTTATGAAGCTGGTGAAAAGGTCAGCGCGCTTGATTAGACGCACGGTGTTCAGTGCCTCGTAACTGGAAATCACACAGCGCGCTCCGTATTTCCAGTCCCGGTAACTGTAGTCACAGTGAGGCACCTTAAGCTCTCAGTCTTGCATCTGAAACTATTCGTGTGTTTCTCTGGGAAAAAAGAAGAAAAAAAATCCAGTGTTGTCACCTTTGACAGTCTGATACAGCTGCTTGAGAAATCTGGGGAGGTAGCCAAGGAGCCAGTTTTTCCCACTCCCACTGAAGGGATAGATGTGAGAGAGATGCAGGCCTCGCAGACGTCAGGCTCATCTGAATTCAGTCAGCAGAGTCAATCTATCCCGAGGTAAATGGCCACAGACACAGCTCCTTCCAAGGATCGGAATTATTTCAGAAGTCTACTCCCTGTTCATGCTTGTGGCGCCGCAAGTGCACATTACAGAAATTCATATACATACAAAAGAGGGGAACAGTGGCACTACTTAAAGTGTGCATCGGAAGGAGAATGCAGAGGGTGAAGGCAGTTGGCTTAGAGTAAACATCAGAACAGTAACAGTGGATTCTTTGCTTAGATAAAACAGATGAGCTGTTATTGGCTCATTTTCATCTAAATGCAGAGATGTTCTTTTCTAATGATTCACCTCCTGAAACCTTTCTGCGAATGCATTGCAGAGTCGCTCACATATTTAGCTTAATGCATTTTTTATTTGCGTAATTAGAGGGCTGACCTCGATACAAAAGTCAACTACATGCGAGTTTCTCCAATGTACAATAACCTGTGACTACACAGACGCTGTATGCATAGTTTATTGCTATTTAATCGGAGGTGTTTTCTTTATGTAGTTGCTCATAATGAGATTTAGAGCATAATTTTATACTTAAATTGGGATCTGAATTTTAACCATTGGATGATGATTTTTATTTATTTATTTTTTTTGGGGGGGGGGACAAAATCCTCTTCCAGAAAATGATGGAGCTGGAGTTGTTTTGCTAACTTCACCTTATTAGTTAATTAAAAATTCAGCTCATTTCTTGCGTTTTTGCCAACAGTTTTTCATTTCATTATGCTGCAGAGTTTGTGGCTGGTTGCCCACAACAGCTCACTGCTCCATATTTGGGTACACTCTCTGTTGGTGTCAATTATCCTCTTTGACAAACACTGACCTTGTTTATGTGTCTTGGGTTAACACAGCAGCCACTCATAACGAGTCCATGTGAAAGAGGTACAAAGGGATTTTTCCTACGTCCTCTGTGATCTTAAATATCTCACTCTCTCTTTTATATTTTACCTGTGTGAACTATAAAATGTGTTTCAGTTGACTTGCATAATTTTCTAATAAACAGCACTGAGTTTAATTATTGGTGTCCACAGTACTGGCAGTTAATTATGTATAGTATTTCCTTTTTGGTCGCCTGGTAGGGCTCAGCTGCTGTTATTTTGCACACCCTAATAATCCTGTAATGTATTCTCTTGTGCTTCGCGTGCTACTTGTCACATTGTCACCTAGGATTTCCATGCTTGCTTTCAGGTTCAGCATTTATTTTCTACTTTGTATCTGCCGTGGCACAGCCTGTTTAAAATGCAACAATGACTCACTCTCCCCAGGAGCTTGTTTAAAGACCGAGTTCACCCAAATCACACAGATGGATGTCTTCTTTTTTTCTTTGGGGGGGGTGTTCAGATACCCCTGACAGTTGCAGTAAATTAAGATTAGTCGGTCGCTTTAATATAATTTCTGGAATATGTTGACACCTAGAGGTTTTTTTTTTTTTTTTTTGTTCAGTGATTTTAAACAAACAACGAAATTAGGTAAATCTTTACTTTAAAGGATGCTGATTGCTGTGAAGTGCCCTGCTTGGTTTGCACCATTCGTAGCATGTTGTCCATATAGTGCAGCGGTCCCCAACCCCCGGGCCATGGACCGGTACTGCTCTGTTAGTCGTTTGGTACCGGGCTGCGACAGTGGAGGCTCGAGAGTGAAACTGATGGTTCTCAGGGTTTTTATCTGTTTTAAACGTTGTTTTTTTTTATCGTTAGCTCGGTTTCCCTGGGTCTTTTCCCGTGTGCTATGAATAAATGTTTGTTTTTTGGTACCGGTACTGGTTTTATTAAAAGCTGGTCCGTGAAAATATTGTCGGACATAAACCGGTCCGTGGCACAAAAAAGGTTGGGGACCGCTGTTATAGTTGGAGATTCATTCCTCTTGAAATGAACAACTGCGTCTTAGATCCAAATCTGGAGCTACAATACTGTGCAAAAGTATTGAGTCAACTCTCATTTCTTTATGTTTTGCTAGGAAAGTGGAAAATGGGGCAGGGACTTATTGAAACATGCAAAAAGGGCAGGGAAAAATATATACAATTCTAACAACTTTGGAAGTCGATATTTGGTATGACCGGCTTTATGCTTCAACACAGCCTGAACTCTCTCAGTGAATCTTATAATTTCTTTAAGTCGTCTTCAGGAATAGTTCTCCAGGCTTCTTGAAAGACATTCAAAGCTGTTATTGGATGTTGGCTGCCTTTTTGTTCTGATTCCTGTCAAGATGATCCCAGAGTGATTCAGTCGAGGTCTGGGCTCTGGGGAGGCCAATTTATAACTGACCATCTTTCATTGTTTGTTTTTTTTTCTATCCAGGTATACTTTTACTGCTTTGATGGGTGTGTTTGGGATCATTATCATGCTTAAAAATGAAGCTCTTGTCAATCAGACGCTTTCCAGATGGTGTTCGTGGTGGATCAAAATTTGACCGTTCCCACGTGTTCATAATTCCATCGGTTTTGTCAGGATCTCCCACACCACTGGCTGAAACGCAGCTCCAGACCATGGTGGAGCCGCCGTTGTGTTTTACAGATGCCTGCAGACACTCACTGTTGTACCTCTCCTGACCTCCTGCATACATATTGATACTGATTTGAGCCATAAATTTCAAATTTGGATCCATCACTCCATAAATCCTGTTGTCACTGATTTTTAGTCCAGTTCTTGTGTAATTTGGCATACTTCAGCCTTTTCTTCCCGTTTCCCTTCCTAAAGAATGACTTCTTGGCAGCCACCTTTCCACTGAGACTATTTCTGATGAGGGTTCAATGAACTTTAAATGGATCAGATACATCCTTGTTTAATGTGTGGATGATTAATAAGTCAGCGTTAAACAACTAAAAAAAACAGTAAAAACAAAAACATTCCTCTGAAAGTTGTCAAGTACAAGGACTGGACTGAAATATGTCTGAAGATAAACATTGAAAGAAAGCCTGGAGAGATGTTGTGTAAGATCACGTCAAAATATTACAAGACACTTTGGCCTCTTGGAAGCAAAATATAAAGAAATGAGGGGTGGCCTAAGACCTTTGCACAGTAATGGAACTCAACACATAACTTCTAAGTTTGGCTGAGCACCACATCTGGTAAAATGTTCATTAAAGATAATCCCACACATCCTGAGGATACTCCTGCTAACAAACACAGATGTGCTGCGTAACTGACCCTTTAAAATCCACACAGTGTCTCAGTTTTCCACAACATATGAATATTACCGGTAATGAGACGTGGCCCTTGCGATCGCCATAAGCCCAGTGCTCATATTTAAATGCAATAATAACACAAGGAATCACGTTCTTACAGTCAGGTCAATACTGTGATTGATAGTCTAATTATACACAAACCGGGACACCGGCCTTTCTGCGACCAGCTGAGGTCAGACCTGGGTGCCACCACAGATTCATTACTCAGTCAGTGAAGGCGAAGAGTTGCATGAATCAAAAGCGACTCTGAACTACTAGCAGTAATCACATGAACCTTCCCGTCATTCATCGCGTGCTCCAGAAGGCTGTTAGGCCAACCGGGCACTCCCTCTGGTTGGTTCACTGACAGAAAGCTGTCACATCAGGAAATGAGGCAGCCTTCATCATTCTGCACCCAAACAGGAAGCGCAGTTCAGGAGACTTTGAATGTGGAGTGCCGCTTAGGAATCAGACAGGTGATGAGGTCGTGTGAAAGAATAGAAAGACAGCAATTACGCATGCGCAGTGTCGTTCAGAAAAGCTTTTTGGCTTGTTGAGAAAACAGAAACAGTCGGTAGTTGTAAGCGCTTTGATTATATGCATCCACTTGTGTTTGTTTACAAAAATTATACATATTAAGGTTGTATTTCCACCTGTTGAGTGCGCGTGCGCCTCAAACTTTAACAAACCACTGATTTTCTATTTTGCGCAGCTTTCTTTTTATACCCTCAGTAATTTTCACTGCTTTGTCTTTGCTGCGTGAGCAGCATCTACCTGGGTGGCCAACAATACACCTGCGTGTCTCAGCAGGTTCATTAAGGCATTTTCCACAGCGTGTAACGGAGCCACACGTGGAGCCTCTTCTTTCTCGTTAAGGTTCCGCAACTGAGTGGCTGCACACCACGGCTCTGTTGAGACTGCAGCGAGCGAAGGTCAGACTGCAGTGGGTGCTGTTGGTTGAGAGCCCGCTGCCTGAACTTGTGAGGGGAGGAAAGAAGAGAGAGGGGGGGTGGATGGGTGGGTAAGGGGCGGCTGTGCGCGCTCTTCCTGGCAGAGTGCGTCCCGCTCTACACACACGCGCGCGCGCGCACTCATCGGAGTCACTCTGCTTCCAGGCATCGGGCTGCCTTCTCTCCTCCTGAATATCTCAGATGAACAGTCTGAAGGACGCCGTCAGACCTCTCCTGCCCGCGCACCTCCAGGAGGAAACAAACTGTGTGTTTGTTGTTGTTGTGTCGCTGTTTACTCCACAGTTTCCTACCCGGTGATTCTGGATTTACGGAGAATTGGAAACAGCGTGGGCGCGTAACTCCCGAAATCATGGAATTATGGATAAAGTTGATGTTGCTGTGCAGCTGCAGCTTTGGAGCAAGTGCAGACTTCGATGGCAGGTAGGGTCACGCAGGCTGAGAAACGAAGGCTTTTTGTGCGATAAAGCTGATTTTGATAAAGAACCCGTCAGAATGCGATTTATCCATTTGTGTGAAAACTGCGCCTTCGCTTCGAGGCGACACTTTGGTTGCGAGCTGCTGTGGATTATTTGAAGCTCTCCAAAACTGAAAACATGTTGCTCCCGTGAAAGTGAGTGTCGAATCATATCAAGCGTCTTCGCTTTATTTATTTATTTTTTTAATTTCACGATCACAACTTTTATTTTCATTCAACAATGAATCCAAGTGCACCCCAAAGCGTCTTGGGCTTTTGCGCCTCTGAGCTTGGATTCTTTTGTAGCACAAGCGCTGCAAAAAGAAAAAAGAAAATTGAAAATCGCATCTCGACAAGCGATTCTCGTCTTGTGCAGACGTCAGGCTGATTATAAAGTGATGTGACAGCACATTGCCCGGCGATCCTGTTCAAACACGAATCCCACGAAGTGTGTGAAGACGTGCCAGACCCCAAAGAATGCACGTGTCCGAGATTTCCATCTGCCTATAGGTGAATCTGAGTTTAGCGTGAGGGATAGTGGCTGTTTCTTCTTCTTCTTTTAGAAAAAAACAGCCACGCATATTGAGTTGTAATGGGTCTAACCCTTTGAACCACAGTAATTCCACCAGTCAGGATACTTATTTGCTCCTTGTCTCTGATCATTTATTAGAGAGGATCTTAACCGTGTGAAGAAGAAAAAAACATTTTCCATCTCTTATTTCTTTGTCATATTGAGATAGATTTCTGGAGCTCAAGTAAAAAAGCTGGACTGAAGTCCGTCCAAATGGTGAGAGTTACACAAACAAAGTGCTACTGCCAAATTTCCTACATCTCCAGCAGAGAATGCTGCCAAGTACTTTATTTTTCCTCATGTATCTCTGTCAGCCAGGCTGAGCTCCAAAGCCGAATCCTCTCCCGTGTTCAGCGTTTGTTCAAATAAATGAAAAACTTTGAAGCTTATTGGAGGTAATTGTTACTGAAACAGTATGCATGCATTTCAGAAGGCTCTGTCAGACTAACTGCCATTCCACCTGCTTGTTAATAGATTTTGACATTTGAAGTGTAGCCGTTTTTCTCTCTCTCCTTCCCCTCCTGAGCTCTTTCAATTCACTTTCCGTCTATGTTCAAAAAGTATTGAGGAAAAAAAGCAATTTGGAGTATCAAAGGTTTCTGCAAGGCTAAAAGGGTGTCTGTGTGCGAGACAGAATAAAGGAGAGGACAGAGAATAATGCAGAGTGGTAGATTTCATTTGCCACCACATATAATATTTTTATGTAGGAGATTTTTCTTCTTTCAATCACTATGGCTAATGTGTGTTTGACATGTTATGGTCTGATGAGATGTGGAGGGCCTTTACTTTAGCTCACATATTTCCTTGGTGTAATAATCATTTACTTTAACCTAGCAGCAGCATATTGTACATTATTAACATCCCTGCTGATGGAGTGGCTCGTCACCATGACCATAATTTGCCGATTTTTATGGGTATAAACTCTGGCCTGAGTCCCCGCTTCAATATTAATTAATTGAGACAATATCCCCGGAGACCGAACGCAAGCAAAAAAGCCATTTATTACCTAGTCTTCCTTACTTATTACCTTTTAGAGAGCGTTCCTAACAGGCTTATCCATCTAGTCCTGAAGGGTCCTTCACGGGCATCATTGGCAAAATAAATTTGGTCTCCTGTAGCTGCACGTAATGTGTTTACCCGCCTTTCTGTCTCTAAAAACTGTTTTTATTGCCACTTTTCTATTCTGCACACTCGGGAACATGTCATACAGCAGAGGAGAGTGCCGAAGCGAAAGGCAAAACATACAAAAGAGGATATACTTCCCCAGTGACATCACTAAACTGTGAAGTCTCACGCAGCACATACCAGACCTACTCAGTAATAATCCAAAGGCATGGACTGGTGCCAGGTTATGTTGGTATTGTAACATCAGACGCACATTCAGGCTTCCACGGTTTGAAAATAAGTGTGAAAACACTGGTGGATTCACCCTGTATCAGGAGCTCAGCAGGTTTCTCAGTGTTTGCTGCTGTACATGTCAATGAACGTGAAAAAGAGTGGGGCATTGTCTTTATTGCGTTCTAGCGAAATGATAAAAAGAGTCCTCTTGCTACATTTTGTATGAAAGAAACCTGGATTAAACTAATGCTGTCACACCTAACATGACATATGAGAAATTAAAAAGCTTGCAGTAAGAGAATACAGCTGATGCAGACTTTCTGTTATTACTCATATGACTGCTCCACCTGGTATTTAATCTTCTTGTCATTTTCTTGAAGCAAACAGGACAGCGTGGGAGTGGAAAAAAATTTGTATTGGAATAAGTGCTCCACGGGCAGTGAAACCCTTACAGATTGCTATCACTTGTCTCGATAATTATAAGAAATGAAAAAAAGGTTTCGGTATATATAACTCAGGTATACGGACCAATCAATGTACAAAAACAGAAGAGAATAGAAAATAGTTCCAGCAAGGTTAAGCCCCGCTGTTTTCTGTTGGCAGAGTCTGCAGCACAGTAGACCGTGTGAACAGCCAGTTGTACAGTGTAACACAGTTTAACATTGATAAATACATAAGTATATATTGTTAACCAGCAAAGCAAAGTCTTTGACCGTTTTGACATCACTTGCAGCAGATAAAATAATCTGTTAAGCACTTTTTTTCTTTTTCTGTTTTGCAGAAGACTGTTTGCAGTGTTTGAGCTTGTTTCTGTGAATCCTTACAGAATTCACTGTAACAAAAGTGCTAAATGAAGTCCGCGTTAATAAGGAAAGAAAAAGAGTGAGCTCTATCACATTTTAAGATTGAGATAGATATTTGTAATTTTAAGGTAAATTAATGCTTTCGTACTATAAGCCTCAGTCACCTAATCACACACACATTCCTGCAGCTGTTTTTTCTGTGCCTAAGGTACGGTGGCCTTGAGAGGTCAAACACACTGCAACTTAAAAAAATACCAGCAAATACAAAAATACTTCAAAAGCACACAAAACACAATTGAAGTTGAATAAAAACACAAAGAAGCCAGTTGCCCTGCGACAGACTGGCGACCTGTCCAGGGTGTACCCCGTCTCTTGCCCTATGGTAGCTGGCATAGGCTCCAGCCCCTCCCCCGCGACCCTGACTTGGATGAGCAGAAGAGTGTGAATGAAAAGCTCACAACAGAAGATACGTGAGCTTTGGGAAGACAATAATGGAAAACTAATAATAACAAGGATACATCCACAATATTATCATGTGATCAGAACAGATATAACCTTCATCTTTTTCTCCCTCACAACACAGAAGATTCCTCTGTTTCTTTTAAGCACGTCTCAGTGCGATGCTTTGCATCACATTTCCTCCAAAATCACTTCCTTTATTATTTGTGTGCTTTTGCAGCATTTTTCTTTAATTCGCTGGTGTTTTCTAAAGTTGGAGTCGATCCCTAAGGGCCACCATACTCAGCACTTTTTGATTTTCACACTCACACCTCCTCGACACACATCGGGGGCAGCTGTGGCTTTAGTACTTTGCCCAAGTTAGACAAGTCAGGGATCAAACCACCAACCATTTAACTGGTAGATGACCCTGCCTACCATCTAATCCACAACCACCCTCTTGTAAACAGCATCATTAAAGGTGGTAGAGTTTGATTTTTTTTTCTCAGCCACACAGTGAATACTGTCCATTAGGCTTTTAATGGCAGATGGATAAACCGACTAATTGCTCATTCTAAATATAAATCTTTGCCTCAGATATGAGTCAATGATGCCGCTGATAGGTTGGGCTGAAGCGGTTAATTAAGACAGCAGACTCCTTTTGACTCCACAAAGTCCTGCTTTCATCTGAGCTCGGCAGGTTCGAGCAAGTCTCTAATGCTGATGAAGAATTCAACATCTGTGGTTGTTTGTGATAAAAATCCAGTCAGAAATCCTTCATTACATACTTTAGGGGTCACGGATGGATGATAGCTTGATTAGATTATCATCGCTATGAATGCAGACCATGTAAGTTCATGGACCTGGATTATTCACGCTCTGTATTGCTCCTCTGTGAGCCATAGACTGACTCAGCTCTTCGCTGTCAGGAAAAGGATAGTGGCCAGCTATGAATCCATTTGTAAAACAATGGAAGAAGGATGGTGTCACCACAGTGGATGTCAACCTGTCATGTTCTGAGGGAACAACCTTGTCTTATACTCTGTACTTGAGAAGAGTTGTCACACAGCATGCATGAAGGGTAATAATTATCTGCTTGAGTTCCTTCAAGGCTTAGTGCAATTTGGGATCATTATTCAGGGCTTCAGGGTAATAAATGCAGGTATTATGCTCACGTCCATTTGATATGCCAGCTTTTCATTCGGTAGAATAAGGCAGAGGACAAGATACATATGAGAAAAAAAGGTCTCCTCTATTGTGCAGTGTTACTTTAGTTCCCATTGTTGATTGTGGTAAGTCATAATTTGCCACCCATGAATGTTTCAAAAAGTTCAAATGTGACATTGCCATGGTGTTGCGATGATTAAACAGGGTGCTGATGAACTGCATTAAACCCTCAAGTTTCAAGTTCAGATTGTGTAGAATTGCACAACTGCTGTAGAGTAAATTCATAGATTAGTGAAAACACGAAATATGTTATACTAATTCATATACATATACTGTATCAGTGTGTAGGAAGAAAACATTCGAAGGGAGATGGTTAATTTATTAATCCTCAACCTGTTGCATCTCAGCAGATTCTTGTATCATTGCTCCAACTGCACTGAACAAACAGCCCAGCATCCTCGTAGGAGTTAATACTCATAATGCACTTTTGTTCATCATTTCCTTTTTCTTTTTTCTTGTGCGTGTGTGGTTGCATCATCTATCTGCTGTTTGCATAATGTTAATTTCACATTTCATTGACCTCTATCTCCTTTGGATATCCACACACAGAAATGAATAGTGCTTCAGCTAATGATTGTCTACATTATTTATCTGATTCTTGATTAAATATTTTGGTCAAAATGTCAGAAAAATATGGGGGGGGGGGGGGAAGTTGCAGCGGCTTTTTAATTTATTTTGTTAAACCAACATTCCACAACAGAAATATATTCACTGTCAGACAGGAATTAGAGAAAACCATTAAATGTCCACTTCTCTTGGCTCTTTTGCTTATGGAAAATTGAATCCCATCCATTATAAAAATGCTCTTCCAGTCATCTGCTGTAATTGATTATTCAATACCAGAGAACGCAAGGAGACTCTAGCCAGTGTTTACAATTGAAACAATCAGTCGCGTGCACCATATAAATTAAGAAGTCTGCCAGTCATTTCCCCCACATCTTCTCTCTGTTATCTGGCTGCATTTTATTACTGACTTTCTCATCCTGCTCCTTAAAAACATTAACAAAAACAAAAGAAAAACGCTACAGACCTATTTCCAAATTTTAAATTATTTATACAATTTTTGAAAATGTCACCAACTTCCAGTTGCTCCAGCTATTTTTTTTTTCATTAACGTCTTTGTGCAATACATACAAGAGGAATGAACAATCTCTAAAATGTTGATCCATGAACCTGTTCACTTTCACAAATCAGGTAAAATGCAGTTTTCAGACATAATTACATGAGAAATAGTCATTTGTGAAATGAGACTGTCACAGGAATAACACAGTGAACCAGGAAATAATTCACACTCACATTCATACTTGTGTGCAGTTTATTGGGTTTCTGCTTGGTTAAAATATGTTTGTTTGAATAATATTTAACAATAGTTTATTGCATTTAAACCAGGTGTCCTAGTTTATAATATTTTGGAGACTCTAGAGTTTTATTTTTATTTTATGAAACTAGGTTAGTTAACAAAATAATTGATATATAAATGGAAGAGGAGTGGTCCTAATATTGATCCCTGTGGGACTCTATATATAGTGTTACTTTGCATATTGCATATTTCATTTAGAGTGTTTCCTTTCTACTGATCATTACCAAAATCTGCCTGTACTGCACACTGGCATTGCCCATTCTTCTCTATGGATCCGAGACCTGGGTCATCCTCAAGCACGACGTCAACAAGCTCGTGGTCTTCCAAATGCACTGTTTGCGTCATATTCTCTGAGTGGCCCTCGTGACTGTTTCAACAACAGCGCAATACGTAGTCAATATCACCAGAAGCCCTCAATGGAAGAGCTGATCCAGAAGCGACGACTGCAGTGGTTTGACCACATCTGCCGCATGAGGAACCATCGCCTGCCATATCGCCTCCTGCTGCAGTAGCACCCTGCCCACTGCAGAATCAAGTGTGACGCGCCCAAGAAGATTTGGATCAAGCAAATTGAAGACGATCTTAAACAATGACGTCTAAACCTTGAGCAAGCAAAGGCCAAGGCCAGAGTCCGCAAGGCCTGAAAGTGCATCGTTGACCAAGATGGAAACCCTACGGCACCCACAGAGACGTATTGGCTTTGCCAACCGCCAGCTTGTGAGAAAAGAAGAAAGAAAGATACATATTTTTAAACCAAATATTCAAAATCTAGGAGTCTGAAGTCTCGGAAATATTTTGCAATGGATATGAAATCAAACACTTTTAAAAAACCAAGGAAGAATGTGCCAGTTTTATCAATAGATCATTGTGGGGTTTTTTTTGGTTTTGTTCAAGAACAGAGATACAAGTGCTTCTGTTTTTTTCTAAAGCCATATTGTGGTGGTAATCAATCTGTTATACATGTACACATATATATTGTTTTGTCACCATTGACAATCTTTGTATCTCAGGTACAATTTTACTATGAATACCATCCATATCCACTGTATGGGAACTTTTCATGCTTGTGCTGCTTTGAAGATGCATTTTTATCAGCTGGTGTCAAGAAGAAAGACTTTAAATAATTTCCTTGAAGATTTGTTTACAAGTAGGGCTGGGCCATATCATACCGTTCACGGTAATACCGGTATAATGTTGGGCAATGACAAGAAAATGAAATATCGCGATAGAATATGGGTAAAACCCGCATGCACAGTGCCTTTGTTTTCATACGCACATGGCGGAAAAAGCATGGCGGCGACGGAGAATGAGAAGGGTGAAAGCAGATCGTTGAATGAAACGAATGAACCAGAATTGGTTTGTAAAAATGTTGCAACTTCAGTGGTGTGGAACTGATTTCGCTTTCGTCCATCAGATACACAACAAAGCACTATTTTTGGTAGAGCATGCTAGTGGGCCGTCGTTATTACCGTGTTTTTGGAAAATACGGCACACTTAAAATCAATCCTTTGATTTTTCTGAAAATCGACAGTGCCCCTTATAATCCCGTGTGCCTTATGTATGAACTCTGGTTGTGTTTACTGACCTCGAAACGATTTTATGTCGTACACGGTGCTCGAAAATCTGTCAAATGTTTCAGTACGACTTTGATAAGCTACGAACCCGCACCGCTTGATGGATTGTCGGAGCATTACGGCTATCGTAGGCAGGAGCCTCGGAGTGATACGTACTGTGCTTCAACATAATATTACCGTATTGTGTGTGTATAACCTCTTTTTAAGTTTTGTGGATATTATACACGTTTATGCTGAGGACATGTCGGCCAATTTCCACTGGAAATGCCTTTTGGTTAAACTGTCAGCAAGGAATTTGCATTTGCACTGTTACATTTTTATATAACTTTAATGCACATAAAAAACAGCTGCTTGTTTAAGTGAAAATACATTGATGGGTTTTTTTTTGCACTAATACAATTGTGGAGTTGTAAAGCATTTTGTCTAGTGTCAATTATATCGTTATCGCAAATTTTCAAATGTATATCGTGATAAATATTTTTGGTCATATCGCCCTGCTCTACTTACAAGTGTTGCCCTCAGGAGGATTAATAGCTTGAGAAAGATTTTCTCCTATGAAGATAAAATAGTCAAAACTGTTTGGGAGATTTTCAATGTTTAAATTATTTCTGGCATTTTGCTCGACTCACACATTTATTTTTGTGATCCCAGCTGAGGACTTCAAGCACCTTCCAGCATCACTTCTGATCGCTGTGTGAAGATATAATAAGCTCAGTATAATGTGTTAGCTTACTCGTATGTGTGTTTGTTTATTTTTGTTTTAATTTATTTCTTTGTTTCTATCTCTTACATTTTTAAAATAGTGTATGTAAATTATGTTCTTTAAAAAAAAATCAGTTTTAAAATACCCATTGTTAGCTGTTTTTGTTCTGATTTCCTCCATCATGTCTCATGATCATTTCAGATATGATAGAGATTATAGAGTCAGTTATCTCATCAATTGCAGTGTTACATGTAGCATGCGAATCTTTTTGTAACTAAAGTATGAATCCCACATTTTAGCGTGAGGACATTTTTAACAGGTTTTTTCAGTAGTATTTAGCTTTTTCACTTTTATTTTTAGCTCTAACTTGTCAATCTTTTAAAAAAAGATCAGTGAAGAAAATGTTGTGCAATATTTGAGAGGATTACACCAGAGTCAATACAAGCATTGTGAATATTCGTTACGATATTACTGATGGTTGACTTACTAAATTCAGTTTCTTTAGTAGGGAAAAGGGATGAAGAATATTTTAGGAATTATATTTAACTGTGTGCCAATATTAAAATCTCAAGAATAAAACAACTTTCCTTTATGTAATGTAAGAGTTCAACCAGTTTCATGTCAAAAATGTGCAAATACTACTGCTACTATTAGGTTTTTTTCTCTCCAATTATTACATTGATCTTGATATATAAAGCACATGAATAGCCATCACTGATGTCACATAAGTCAGTTATATAGGTATATAGGCAGACCAGCTGCTTCTCACTGATGTCAAAGCAATGCTCTTCAAATACTTGCAACATATATCATAAAGGTCCATAAAAAGTTTGATATGATAGGTCCAGTGTCTGTTTTTGTTACCTTCCTCTTTGTCGCTTACCAGACCATCAGAGGTGCATATTATTATTTATGCCACCACACACAGCTGGACATACTTTTAAACACACTTCATTATTGTCTAGATTCTGTTACAAACATTTCCTCAATCTCTATTAGTGAATAAATAAATAAATTGCCATTGCTTTCTGCCATCTTAATCTTCTCTCAGTTACACTTCTGAAGCTCGCCTTTTACTCATTACCTTCTGGCTCCGTCTCCAATTACAGCAGCTTGTCTGTTAACAGAAACTAGTTATGGATCATTTACAACATTCACATTAGCCAGACCATGCACAGAGCAGAGGGGTTGAGCCTTTAGTCTAGTGATTGGCCCTTAATCTCCCTTTTCCCATTTGAAATTTAAAAATGACTTTATCATTGTGTGTTTTACAAAGCCCTGTATATCTAAAAAATGTCGAGGTTTTGATCTTATCATCTTCATCATGGCACAACGCGTGTGTGCTGAAGATTATGACGTGAACACGAAAATATGCTTTTGTAATAAAACTGTCAGAAATAAAAATGAAAACTGTTACGATACTAAATCTGCACATCCACGGGAGTCATTCGATGTGATAATTACTTTGCAGGCTGCAAACGAATGTGAGGCCATTAGGTTATATGGGAACAGGTGCAGCCGAAGCAGCATAAATGCCTTCCACTTGATGCCTCCATATTCTAAGGTGGTGATTGCCTTGTGCAGCAATTAACAAGAGCTTTCAAAACATCAGGATGAAATCAGCCTCCAGTCGCCAAATCCAAATATCACTGAAATGTCAAAGGAGGTTGTCAGATGTTTTGAGAGGTGTCAACGAGCAGGGTTTTTGCCTCATGCAGAAGCATCTTTAATTTGTTTTATGCAGCAAGCTTCTAGTGTGGAAGGGGAGGCAGGTTGAGAAATGTGGCTGCTGTCCAGACCGTTCCTATTCTTTCCTTTCCTCTTTTACTGCTTTCATGCAATTCTTTTCATTTGTTTCCTCTCTTCTGGTTTTGCTTCCTTTTCCTTCCCCTCCTCATTTCCTCACCCATACTGTGTGCTTCACTGACTGACTTCCCGCTCACCAGGCAGCAGACAAACATTTTCCCTGGATCTGCCACTCTCACTTAGCATCCGTCTGTTTTTTGTTTTTTTTCTCCAAAGAGGTGATTGGCAGCAGGGGCAAGCATTAGCATTTCCTCATCTTGGCATAGAGGCACTAACAGGCAGGGATAGCAGCAGAGGATGTGCCTTGAATACTGAGCGACAACCTCACTTTCTCATTGAGAGACAAAAAGAAAGTGTCTTTTGTGTGAAGCACGTAAAGGAAGTGAACTTCTCCTTTGTTTTGTGCAGGATTACAGTGTTTTCCAGCTCTTCTGTGCAATTAAAACCTTCTTATTGTATTGGATTTACTCAGTGATCTGTGCAAACCTCCTCATGTGCTTCACACCTCCTATAAATGACGATAAAAATGTCCCACTGGTTAAAAACATTGTCATCTTTATTTGAAGAAAGAGGGAAAAAACAGTCAGCTGCAACAAATCTTCCCTATCCACTGATTCGTTTATTATTGTTTCAGATTTTAGGTAGCATATGAGCGCCAGGCTCTTAAAGAATGTGCCTTGGATTTTCTTCAGTATCCTTAAATGGGCTCATTCCTTCACTCTATTCTCGCCATAAATATGTGGTCGGCCCTCGTACAGATAAAAAAGGTAATCCACATACGCGGTCTGCCAAGAAGCTATTTCTTGCTCTGAACAGAATGGAGCAGAGTGTAACAAAAATATCCGGCTCTAATTTCTCATAGAGGAACTGTTGTGTTTGGGGAAATAACCTACTTTAGAATGTGTATAAGAACTAATACCTACCTATCATCTCTGTGTAGCAGAGATAATACCATCTTCCAGTGTCATGGAGTTGCCATTTTGGAGGCAAATATTGTATTTTCAAGGACAACCGGAAGCGCGTAGTCCCTAATCTTTTCCAGGAGCTCCCAAAAGCCAAGTGAACACAGTAGTAATGTGGTGTTGTCAGATGTGCGTGTCAGCGGCGTAGCGATGCACACACTGAAGGCTAAATTCAAATCGGGCCTGGCAGGCTTTCAATACAGGTCTCCAGTTTGACATTAAAGAAACCAACACAAGCTGATGTGCTGTCAGTTTTGTTTCCATGATTCAGAGATAATCTGCTACGGCGAAGCGGTGAAAAGTCAGTCTTCGACTTTCTGACACTTGTCACTTTCACCCCCTTCAGATATTTGAGAAGCAAAGTGGCAAATGTTTTCTGTTTACCACTTTTCAAACGTAACTCTTTTGCTGCCGCTGTTTCTTTGTGTTACACAAACAGAGTATCTGATTTATTTTTATAAAAAGGGAGTGAAATTGAGAGACAGCACCCCAGAGTCCTCAATAAATGAGATTTGTCATCACATTCTGACATTAATAAACAAATAGACATCACTTAAAGTGGACTGTTTTAGGATTGTGATTGATGCATAATCAAAGAGCTGTTATGCACTGAAACTTTTTTCTCCCCACATTAGTCAAGCGAAGCCAGTTTTATTTTTCACCCTAATGAATTTAAATCATAATAAAGGGTTTTAAATCTGTTCAGAAACCTCATCCATCTTCATGCTCTACATTTAGATGAGGAAATTAAACATTAGAAAAAAATCTATCAAGAAAGACCCGGCTTTCTTTATTTGTTATTATTCATGCATTTTGCAGTAGTGCTTAATCTACCTGATGTGAACATAACTGTACTCGTTTGTTTCGTGTGTGTCTATTTTCATTGCTGTACCTGCAATTAGTATGACTGCCATAAGTGCTCACTGTACCTAGTGGTTAAAAAGCCTTTTTTTTTAATTTAAATAGTCTTTAATGTATCTTCTGGTTCTTTTTCTTTGCAGCAGGAAAATGACTCATGAAAGCTCTGAATCACACACCCTTCCCCTTCCAAACAATATAAAAAGGCTTTTCATTAAGGTGTTTTAATTGGCTGTGAACCTATTATGTTATCCACTCACAGGTGGCCACGGCAGATGGCATCATCCAATGGCCTGTGTCGATATGGGGCCCGTGTGGACTGCTGCTGGGGATGGACTCGTCGCTCCTGGGGTCACTGCCAGCGTGAGTGCCACCGTGCCCGCTGCTGGTGCTGCTCGGAGGGTGGGGAGCAAAACGGGAGCTAACAAGGTTGCGGGGTTTCAAGCTAGAGGGAGAAGGGAGAGGTCATAGATGCTGTTAAACTGAGGATATGCTGCAAAGGCTCGGGGAAACACGCGCAGACACACATACACATGCAGATTGTCTCAACGGAAACACATGCAGCTAATGGAGCATTGCACCTGGAACAATCTTTGAGTAAAGATTGATGATGATCGCTGGTGGAGCGGCGGAGGTTTATATTCACACTGCGGGTGGCCATAATGAGCGAGACTATAGCTGCAGGTGGACACATTCAAAGGGGAGATAGGAGATTGATTATAGATTACAAGTGTGCAAACATAAGCTTGCCGGCAGTGCATGAACAAGTAAAAAAACCAAACAAACAGTGATGTTAACATAGTCCATGGTGTTGTCAGGTGTACATAACTTGACTCATCAGGATTCAGAGGATGTGTCCTGTCATTGTGTAACACTGAATGCTTCATCTCACATTATCAACATATTTACTCCATGCTACTGAGGGATGTGTGAATATACCAGTGGATTTTAGACACTGGCTGGGTGCCTCACAAATATCAGATCCTTTGCATGGCTTGGTGGCTCTGATGGTACGCCTGCTGCTTTGCTGTGGACATTTAATAAAAGAAAAGGGGTAACACATCAACAGGCCTTTTCCACGGCAAGAATTTACCAAGCGGCTATTAAAAAGGTTAGGGAAGTGGGTATGCTTATTCGCTTCCTTGCCAAGAGAAAATCAATAGCGCTCTCATCCTGTGTGTGTGCTAAGCCAACAGCTGGCTAGTTTAGATAAGCAAAAAGCCAGGGCAAAAGACCTCACATGGGTCATTACGAAGAAGTATACGCTCAAGCCCTGGAGATGAAACCCACGAGGTACAATGTGTTAATGATGATCTTTAAAGATTCTAGATGTTTCTTAACTAACTGGAGCAATTTCATCCATGTATTAACATGAACACGCTGCCCGTTAATTACTACAAAAGCTTACTGTTTACATTCATGTTATGTCCAGCCTTTTTCGTGCTTTCACATTATTGGTGCCTATACAGCATGTACATATGGCTGATTCTGCTGAGCTGAGCTGAACTGCTGAGAGGTTGCACACTAGCTTTGTGTTGGCCCATTTGAATGGTAATTTGACCATACAGGTCTTCTGGAATTCCCCCAAATTAATGACCAAATGGATCAAATTCTGATAACACCAAGGATCTCTGTATTGGGGGAAAATCCATTTTGTTTCCAGTATGTATCACATGATACTAACGGAAATTGTGCGACATAGTCTGGCCTTGGTTTACTTCTGTTGTCGAGCTTTATGAGAAACTACACTAACGTTTTTGGTTACAGATATGTGAGCGGTGATCAGGGAGGCACCGATCCAGCTACTTCCAGCTCTCATCCAATGCAGTCACCTTGGCTTAAGCCACTGCTGAGTTAATAATAATAAATGAATAAGCTGTCAGGAAGAATAGTAATTTTTCAGGCAACACTCAGCTTACAAAAGTCAGATGAAGTGAAATAACAAAATGTTACGTCTCCATACGTTCAGCAAAGGCTTCTAAAGAGGCATTCTGCTGAACATAACCGCAGAGGGAGCAAGTCAGGGAAAGAAAACATCTTCATCTGAGCTTCTCAGTCATATCAACTTACTCGATCGTAGTTTGCTAGTAAATTAAAAACCGATGCAAATATATACAAATAAATAAATATAAATAAAAACTGTTGTTGTGAAATGCCTCGAAATATTTCACACTTTGCTGTTAGCTTCCTCCAAGCTAAGTTAGCTGCACCACTACCAACCTGTGTGGTGCTGGAGATGTCATAAAACTAAACTGACTGGATCTGCCTTAAATCAGCTCGTTGTCATTTAAAAACAAATCTAAATATATCAGGGTGTGAATTCCTAGCAGCAACAGTCTTCTCAACTAAGAAAACCCATGTTAGCAAGAAACAATGTCAGTATTTGCTACAATGTTAGCTGCTAGCTAAGCTTTTATTCCTCTAATCTCATCCGAATTTTGGAAATGAACCGGATGTGATACAAACACTAAATCAACATTACAACAAACATAAGACAAGTTTTTATTTTTGATATTCAAATATATGTTTAGGTCCCCCCCCACACACACACACATACACATATTTATTTAAAAGACTTAGCCTGATTTTCATTTGGTTGTGTATAAAATGAAAGAAAATAAACATAATTCTTTTATATATTGCTGTCTTTTTATTGGCATATAATATTTCAGAATTATGCCTTATTTTCAAATAAAGAATAACATTACAATGTTTGTAAAATAAAGTGGAAAGGAAAGGCAGGACCTCACACAACTTCAGATTGTTAAGTTCCTGCTGTGGAAAAGGGCCAAGAGATGTTTCTAACTGGGCACATATTTATTGCTTTTTGAAATAATGTTTAATTCACTCAACAGTTGACTCATTTTGTGTTTCTCATTGCTTAAATTACCATATTTTGATGTGTTTTCTCATTTGTTGAAGCTCACCATGCCATGCTAATTTTATTCACTGTATTTTGTGTTTTTTTGGTTTTTGGTTTGTTTAATAGAAAATATGCCACACGCTGTTTGTTGAGTCCAAAGGTCCATTATTGCTAATCTGAAAGATTTTTAAGCCTTTGAGTTTAGCAGCTGTTTTTCACTCCCATTACATGTAAAAGAGTTTTTGTTCTAAAGAACACAAACAGTGTTCCTTGAGTTCATCAATGCACTGTTTTTGTATTCCTTTGCAGCCTAGGCAGATTAACCTAAGGTCTTTTCTTTTATCCACCTCTTTCTTTGCGTCTATTAGTAACAAAATATGATAATGTTGCTCTTACATAAACACTTGGAGCAAGTCATGCTAATCGTTTAGAGGACGGAACTAAACTCGCAGCTTGAGGGGGTTTGATTTCACGGCTGGAATTTGAAATAGTTTTTATACTGTAGCTGACCTTGTTCAAAAACACCTCCTACCTTTTCCCAAGGCCTTGACACTTGAACTAGAAAATCTGTGCTGGAATGATACAGGAAAAATCACCACTGTTTCAAATGTATTTGTTTGAACACAGAGCCAAATTCAGCAGTAATCCTGGCAGGAGTGAGCCATCTCAGTGCCCAGTACTTCCCAGTGCATTTGTACTGGGCTCTCTGCCTTTACAGCTTCCCATTTAAAAAATAGATATTTGTTTTTGCTGAGGATGTAAAGAATATGAAGATAACTACAGAAGCACGGAAGCTTCAAAACCTAAATAAACCAGTTACATCACATTAAAGTCCTGTTTGCATCGGTTACTTGACCAGCCAAACAGCAGTGTGTGAGCATGTCTTCTTTGTTGCTCTGGAATCCCACATGTTCCATGTTCGGCCAAAAATGTCAGCTAATTTTGAACTTAACCACCATATGAAGCTGCTGCTTTACCACTTTCCCTTCCCAACAAAACCGTATCTGTTCCGTGAGTTAAATCACTCGGTGAGTGCTCGCCTTAATGCTTTCAATGCTCCTGAGTGGGCACAGCTCAAATCCATTCACTTGAGACTACAATCAGCATTCCATCAAGTCAGTAAGGTGCTGATTTAAACCTAAGAGGAGGGAGGCGGAAGGTTTCAGAAAGAAATTGTGGGTAATCATGGATGTGTGCATGTGAGCGTACCTTTTTCTGCATGTGTGTGACGGGTTGCAGTCGTCACAGATTTCAGGTCTTGGTAAATTTTAGTGGAGATGGAAGAGATTAGGCTGGAGCTATCGGATTGTGGCTTTTCAGACTCAGAGCTCAGCAGCCGGTTTGCGCGACTTCTCTCAAAGAATGAGAAACTTAATGGATCAACCCTGACTTTTTTTTTCTTAGCTCTTAGATCCAAGTGCGGGAAAGAAGAGAAAAAGGAGTAAAAGTAAAAATCCTGGGGTGTAGAGGAAATGATTTAAGGGGAAGGAGTTGGAGGTGATTGCTCTTGTAGTGGAGGTGAGACGTTAGGATGGGAAGACAAGTGAGAAAATCAGGCAGATGGGGCGTGTGTGAGAGAGATGAGCTTTAGATTTATAGCAGACTGAGGCTGCACTCATAATGTTCTGACAGGCCATCCAGCAGGCAAAGCCACACTTGAAGCTACTTATTCCAACCAGCTGCCATCGCGAACATTTCACTGCCACTGTGAGCATTCGAACATTTGCATTTCCAGTGAAATGCATTTCACTTTGGTCACATGAAAGTGCCTCCCTTTCTGTTTCACTGAGGACGACGCTTAAAAGCCATTTTTTTTAACAAGTTGATCCCGGCTGCGTCAGTAACCACACGGTCCTCTCAGTCAGTCACGGTCTTCGGTTATTTATCAAAGATTATATCAGGTGATTCGCATCTGTATCAAATACGAATCTAATTCCATTAAAACTTAAATATTCATGGCTAAAAAACATCATTATTATATTTGTTTGAGGGAAGTTTGTACTGGACAATTCTGCGTGCTCATGCAAGTGCTAGGATTCAAGGTCAGGGCAGGAAGTCATTGCCAGTGTCAGGAAGAATGAGACAAATAAAAGTCCAGCTCTCATCTTTCGCAGTGCGAAAAACTCATCAATATGGAGAGTTCAGCTTCGATACACCCAGTGTCTAGATTTTCACATCCCAGTCTGTAAGCGTTCAATGGGAACAGTCTCACTGGCTCAAGAAGTTCTTTGTCGATGATTTTTGCATGACAGCTAAAGCATTCAGCGGGAATGAGCCACGAGGGCGTAAAATCTGAGTGGCTGGACAGAGCAGACAGAGGTCTGTGCCCTACCTAAACTCCATTTTCACTGATCAAATGATTTAATTGCCTGAACATAATCACACCCTAGCCAAATGTTATCATTAGTAACATAAATGTAATGCACAGACAGGAACATTTGCATGGATAATCTCTTTTTTTCAGTAATTTGGATCTTCTCCAAAGCCTCATACTTGTAAGAAAACGATGTAAAGGAGAAATTGTGAAAAGGCTAAAACCTGAGTTTTAGTACCTGCTGTGGTCACTCTGAAAGCCTTCTCAAACTGCAACCCGGCATTGGCTTGCTTGACCCTTCAAACTCTCAATCCATAGTTCATAATAGAGGTTTCTTATACAAAAGGAATCCTTAACCCTACACCGAGAACATGTGTCATTGAGAATAAAGATGGGTATTTGCAGAGCTGTGCTGTACTAATATAAGCACACTTGGCTCGCCTTGATAATATTATCAGGGCTCGAATCTACAGTCATATTGAAACGAGGCCCCTTAATATGTGGATAAGAAAAAACAACTCAAAAAACACTGTTAAAGTTTTAAAAGGTAAATATCATAGTAAATGGAGGCTGGGATATTGTAATACACCACACACTCCAAATAATACTAGTTAATTTCTCACTTACCACTAAATGCCATTAAAGTCTTCATTAAATAAAAACGTATTCAGATATAATTTCTGTTTCCTTTCTTTTACAATCCCCAGAAAGTGCCCATAACTTAAAAAATAATTTGTTTCTTCGTTCCTTTAACGCTTCCAGTTGCCAGGCCCTCATGTATTTTTTAGGAGGAAAAAAATTACACCTTGATTTCTGTAAAATTACACGGTAATTGTTGTGAAAATTGCACCGTAATTACACAGGGCTTATTATTAAGTGCTAACCTTTTTTATATTAACTCGGATATTCCTGCGAGCGCTACGAAATTCCCAGGCCCGAAGACGTGTTCTGATTTTCTCTGCATTTTAAAGGAGTGGGTTGAATATCATCTCCATATTAAATAGATCACACATTATAATTTCCTCCGAGGTCCTTGCGGGGTTTTCAGATTCACTGAGGCCGGGATTTTGTTTGATTGAGTGCAGTCTTTGTTTCTTCAAATGGTGCGCGCAGGATTAAGGCAGGAGCCTAGAATTGGTAATGTGAGCTAACAAGCGAGCGGTGAAAGGAGAAAAGTGATACCTCAGTTTAAGTAAGATCGTTTATCGGGGTTGTCTGTGTGGCTTCCTTGTCTGCTTCGCTGTTTTCATTATCACCGGGCTGTAAAGGCTCCGCTAAAAAAAAATACATCTTTTCGCCCGTTTGAGGTGAAAGCGAGGCAGAAGGGTTTGCCTGTTAGAGGTGAAGGCGAACCATGTTCACTTGAGTGATTTAAAGGAACTTAAAATGAATAATCTTTGCAGTGCAGTCTTGTATTTTTCATTTGGAGCCATAATTTCGCTGTTTCACATCATGTTAAGGAACACTGCTTCCACCTTCAACGCTTTAAATAAGAGCGATGTCCTCCTTTAATAATAGGACATTTACTCGTTTTTCTAATTATTCTTTTATTAATCATGTATTCCAAACGTCCCCAGAGGCAACAAGGCATATGTGTGATTCCAGACCGTGTGCGCGTTCCAGGAATGTTTGCTTGTCCAATGACCAGACTGTGCCCTCTAACATCATGTCTGTTTGTTTGCTTGTTTGTTTGTTTGTTTGTTTTCCTTTTTTTTGCTCCCCCAGAGACTAAACAATGCCTGCAATCTTGTTTATTTGGCTATTTGTTTTGCAGCTCTCTTCGCCTTAACTCACAGGGTAGTCGGGATAAGGTGCCTGCCCCAAGGTTAGCTCCACATGTTTCTTGAAATAATCTTGCTTGACATGTACTGCTGGGGGCACATCCTCTGAATCCTGTGCTCACTCACTTATTTATAGAGCCAAGCCCACACCCGCTTCCAAAACCAGTAACACCTCTCCACCCCTTGGCAGTAACCATCTCCTTCCCTCTGGCCTCAGTTCTGCGCAAACAGCTTGCACTCTGCAGACCCTGTGTCAGCTGAACCCAGTGTCTAACAGGAATTTTTCCCAAGTTCTTTGGTAACTTTTTAATATTCAAACACCCCTCTGGTCAATCCATTGGAATACTAATGAGCCCCTTAAAGCTTAAATCCATAATGTTTCTTAAATTTGATATCAGTAATAGGGCTCTTCAAGCATTTATGATGCAGCGTTATTAACAGAACATGTGCCACGACTTGTCAGTGTAAGAACTTTGGATGGGTTTATATTTCCCTAATAAATAGGATTCTCACCACAGCATCGCCTAGTCAATTATCCCAAGGTCGAGCGGAGTGAGATGCTCCTTATAGGAACGGTGAACTTATTAGGCAAACGGATAGAGTTTGATCATATACAAAATTAAAATTACAAATATTCCTTATTATAGTGTCTCAATTTTCAGAATTGCCTTTCCTGATCTCAGTTGGCTTTATATGTCATTAATCAAAAAGAAACAAGCCGCAAGTTATCCCTTACTTGCTAGTAATTACTTCCACGTTAGGTTGATGAACCGATGTGTTACACTAACACGAGGCTTATTCGCCATAAACAGTCCACACAAGGATCAGTAGCAATTCTCTTGAGTCCGGAGGAATGGCTGATGTAAACCAAAGTGAAAGTGTGTCATCACTTGACGTGTTTTGATGGCGTTCAAGGAACGAGGATTACACTCACTATGTTTGGCCTTCCAGCTGGCGGGGCCATTTTTAGTGCTCCCTGTCCTTTGCTGTGGCTAATGAACACCGGTCATTATCCTGATCTCTCTGCCAGGCCAGAGGCTTAAAAATACCCTCAAAGGCAAAGCCTGTTGATGGTTGCCTCTGATCTTTCCAATCAAGTCCTCCTCCTTGGAGGGGAGTAACAACACAGAGCATTCACTTGGCTGCTCTCTAACGAAGACATCAGTAGCTGCTTTCCTTTAATCCGCCGACCAGACCGGGGTCTAACAAACTTCTGCTTCCGGAAGAGCGCAGCACGTTTCATGTCCTCCAACAAGAATGGGCCACTTTTAATTCGTACATGTGAACTTTGACTGCTCGGTGTGTTAACAACCCGACTCATATCACAAGCTCAAAGTTGGCTTACATTGCTTTTCATTCTGTTCAGTCACGGAGCCTAATAAAGTGGAATGAGTCGTGAGTAGTTATCTAGATCAGTTAAAGGAATCATATCATTACCTTGTTCTCTTTGAATTCCTGCACCTGAGTAACTAAAGTTACTGTTTTTTATGAATAGGCCAGGTTAGCTGCAAATTCTGAAAGATGTAACTGAATTCTTAGCGTATGGATTTCACTTAGAGAGAGTCTTCAACCATTTCTACGTTTCTATCAGGCATCAGTCGGTGCGCTGAAGTTATATTTATCTCATTTGAAACAGAGAGCAGTTAGATATTTTCAATCAAAAGATATTTTATGTTAAAATATACATACAAATACCCAGAGTCACTGGACTTTATTCCATTATATTTTAAAGAGGAAACACAGCATGGTGGCACAGGCTAACCTAAATTCAGCTGATCTGTCAGTTTTTTTAACTTGCAGTATCACAGACAGCTACAAGTATTTCAGTCTCCCACTGAGCTTTGGAAATTCCAGATTTATCATGGAATTTATTTTTATCAAAACCTGAATTTCAGGATCACTTTCTTCTGTGATTGTTTTTAAAAACATACTCACTGATACCCGAAGAAACACATACATAAACAAATATATGTGACGTCTTTGGTCTTTTGTCCGACCATTCAACCTTCCAACAAACTGAAATCAGTTAAGCTGTGTTTGAGCTAAAACTGTCAGAGATCGGACTGGATAAGGCGAGAGATAAATCCTCCTTGATGCAGGTTATTTGCTGGATTCAGTGAGGGGTTGCCGTGCTGTATGCAGGACATCACCAAAACAAGCATGCCCTGCATCTTTATCAGCACAAATAAGCTCAGTATACCATCACATCCTTCCAGATAAACAACAGACTGGCTGGTGGGATGAATACTATCCAAAAGAACATCTCTCTCGCTCCCTAAACACGCACACTCACAGACTCGGGTGTACTGCTTCTTCTGCCACACTGGTAATTAAGTCCTCTGATGGTATTGTATTATGACATAATTAATGAAGCTTTTAATGAAAATTAGTAACACTCGGTGTATCAGAAGTGCTTAGCAGCAAGCTGCAGCAAGCGCAGTAAGATAAGCAGGGCAAGCCTCCAACTCACTGAGACAGAACAGAGCCAGGGAAGCTCTAATTCCACGTCTCTGTACACAATCAAAGTATCAACTATCCACGCACTATGTAAGATCTCTTTAATGAGAAACTAATTATAATCTGCTATTTTGGTGCTTAATTGTTTCAGTTTCGCTCTAAGAGGGAAATATTATTCACCTAGGTAATCCTTGTTGGCGGCATGCCAGAGTAAATATCAGCGCTGCATTTTAAAGCCACGAGAATCTAAATTTTGCCGGGTGTAAAAAAGGTCAAACGTCTCATTTATTTTCTACAGTGGGAAATAATTTAATATCAGCAAGGACAATAAAACTTCTCCCGAATCCTGCACTGTGCAAAGTAAAAAAACAACTACTATGTGGTTAGCTGAAAATGGCTTTTCCACTATCATTAGTCAATGATAATATGACTGTCACACAAGGAGAAACACACACATTTCCTATATGAATGAGGCATCGCGCTGTCTTTTTGCTGTAACTTGGGAGTAAATTTACAGCCAAGGGGTTGTGGAAGTCAAAAAGCAGGAGGATTAAGTGCTTTGTCATCCTGATCTGGTACACGTAGTCTTCCAGGGCGCTGCGCTGATCTGTCTCTTCCCTTCTGAATCCCCCTTTAACCAGCTGTGTGCCAGCCTGGCTGTAAGCATGGAGACTGCGTGGGACCCAATAAGTGCAAGTGCCATCCTGGTTTCACTGGGAAAACCTGCAATCAAGGTGAGCTATCGACCGAAGCTTGCAGCCGCTTTCATAACCCTGACCGTGATGTTGTTTTGCCATTTGACGTGACTTATCTGTTCCTCGCAGTGCACTGAAATAGAAAGATAAACCACAAAGAAAGCAGGGAGAGTCGGGAAATATTGTCCCCACCCACTAAGCAACGGGCCTGCTGACGTGCGCATCTTTCCTAAAGAAAACTAAGTGAAGGAGAACCTCTGCCTTGAGTGATGTCAGCGTAATCACTGTTTATTGCAGCCAAATCTCCACAGTAGAACATCAACGCTGTAAAGCTGCCACAGGAGCGGAAGCTGGTTTGCATCAGCTGACAATAGTGAGGTGCTTTAATCACAGGGCAGGAGGTGGACCGCGGGGGCTGATTCAGCTCAAATGGAAATGAGTGGTGAAGCTGTGTTGAATGATCCCTGGAGTGCATCCTCTCCTGTGAAGATAACATCTCAATTACTGACCTGAGATAACTTGGACCGACTGAGTGCAACCAATGCTATTTGAAGGCGTTTGTTTGTTTGTGTGTGTGCTGGTCGGTGGATGAGAGTGGGCGGGGGTGGGGGAGGTCTGGAGTTTTTGTGCCTTTACACTTAGGCACGTTGAAAAGCATTAAAGCTTCCCCAGTTAGCTCCGAGTTGACCTGCATCCCAGCAGCTTGAAAATACTTGTGGAATTCACGCCCTGAGACGGGAATAGGATAGTGTGTAATTAAAAACAAGGGGGAGGGAGGGGGGTGGGGGTGTTGAAATCCTTTCCGGAATGTTCCAAATGACTCATCCTGCATTTCAGGGCTATAGGTGGCTCCTGTCTGCCTGGGCCAGACGGGTCTACTTTGTCTCAATCTGCAACAAAGAGGAGGAAAGTAAAAGGATACGGTATCCAAGCGCGGCAGACTTTGCTGCCAACCATTCAGACAGACTTATCTGACAAAAGCGATTCCGAGACCTTTCAAGATGAAACTGTACTTTCAAGCGTCTGCCGAACTCCCATTTTTCCAATAAGCTCGTGACGTTTTACTTAGCTCTGAGTGGCAGACTTGACCTTTCAGCCTGCGTAGGTGCTGATAACCCCGCATTCTCTGCCGCGCTGCCCCATGCTATGGAAACCAATTTAATTATTCAGGGACCGGAGATTAGATTTTCTCATTTAAATGCAGCGTCGGTCGAACATTGATTTGAGGTGTACTATTGATGTGCCAGGTGGCCAGTGTTTTGAAGCATTCTAATATCCTGTCCCTCTGGAGTGCAGTATTTATCTCGAGGAGACAACTGGAGGAAAGAAATAAGAGCCCCGAGCTGCTTCTCTGACCTCGATGTTGCTAAAGGTCAAGCAGTCTCCCCGAGAGCTTTTAAATCAGATTATAATCTGTAAATTTGTTTTGAGGAAAACGGCGTCTCCTGGGGAGTTGCACGATAAGTGCAGCCGGTGGTCAAACTCGTTAAGAGGCTAAATACTCGACTTAAGTACCTATATTTGAATAACTCAATTTTATGCCCTGCTTGTGCTTCTAAAAGGAGGTGAACATTTATCTATATTTATCTGTCTGCAAATCGCTGATAACATTTTAAAGAGACAAATTTAACACTTAGAAAATTGAGCGACTTTTTAAACTTTTGTCCAGCAGTTTCCTAGTTTGTGTCCCTTAAAAAGGTCATTACCTCACCTTATCACACCAACAAAAATTCACTGACTGCAAATGATAGTAGCTACTATTTTATTTTTAAAAAAGAGATTACAACAGGAAAATGTGCACAAGTGTGGACATCAGTGGTGAATACACAAATTTATTTTAAGTGGGATGTACGGATGAGTTTGCCACCCTGGAGGCTCGGATTGATTAACAAGAGTGTTGAACACCTTAGAAACACTGTTTGTGTGGAGCAAAAGCAAACCACAGACAGTCATTGTTTACAGTAAACACGATCACAGCAGCTGCCGTATTTTCACATGTCCAATATTTTTATATTTTTTATATACCTTGTTTGTTTTTGGGGTTTTTTTTTACTACCAAATTCTTTGGCCTTAACTCTCGTCGCAGCTCCTATACAGAAAACATCCCACGATCTGAACGGGATATAATTTAAATGAATGTGATTATTTTTCACCATTAACTTGACGGGCACTCGGCTGTCAAGAAAAACAGCGGCTACTCTGAGAATCCAAACAGAATCGTTTTGAGAACGCGCCTCACGCTCGGTGCTGATGAGAATCGTTGCTGTCATTCAGCGTAGTGATAGATGAGCATGCTGTCGCTGCACAAATAAACTCATTATAAGGATAATCTGTTTAACATTTTGGCAGCAAACTCCCCCTGCTGATCCAATCATTTTAATAAGATGATTATTCCATGCAGGTGGATTTAATTAGGTGTAGTTGACCTGCTGTTAAGACACTATTAAAAGATTTTGCTGGAGGATCCACGTCTCAGACATCAGAAGGAATACAGCTGCGGAGATGCTTCCAGATGCTCCTCGTCTGTCAGCCAGATACATAATTAATACCACTTTAAGTGTGATGGCCTAATACTGCTGCTGCAGCATGTATACAGTTTACTTCTAGATCTGTTTTCAGAATATTAGCTATTATCTGGATCTCTCACTGCTTTATCTTGGCAAAGCCGCAGAAAAGAGCACAAACACTTTGACTAATCTCCATGCGAATTTAATTCAGTGTAGGTGTAGACAGATACTTCAGGGCTGTTGGTTTAGAAACCGATCCCTCTCTGTCACTGTTTGTCTTTCTGGCTGTCTGCTATTAGCAGCCAAACAGCTGCAAGTATTTAAAGTATTGCATGCATGTCATCATACTGTGTATTTACACTCAGTTGTCTGGCTATTACTCCAGATTCCTTTTATCTGTGTTCTCTTTAAGGTCACCAAAGAGGCAAGAAGTAATGTTTGACCTGAGTTAACTCCTGTGAGTTTGAAGTATATGTGATTAGAAATCATCCCCCTGCTAAGATTTCCTTCTGATATTCCTTGTAATGATAAAGATATTGTTCCATTAAGAATGATGCAACACAGGTTGAACACATATGATTGAAGACATGATATCACATCACACAATAAAGCAGCCAGATGGTGGCTTGCAGAACTGTCCTATTACAATTAACAGCGCATGGAGAATGGAAGAAAGTTATCACACAGAGACAGCAGAGAATGAGCCTTGAAATCACAGTGGCTGCTAAAGGATCCCTCACTGATCAGATTGACCTCTAGAGTCTTTATGGATATTTTCATTTGCTTAATAACATTTGCAGAAATACTTTTTTTCTGGTACTTTTCAGGTAAATCCACTGATTCTCCCACTAAGTTTAACTTTTTCCACTCACCATCAACTTTAGGTACACCTGTTCAACTGCTAGCTAATGCAAATATCTCATCAGCTAATCACATGGTAACGGCTCAGTTCATTTAGGTAGGTATGCAGACATGGCCACGATAACTTATTGGCGTAATAAATAAATAAATAAATCTGGGTAAATTCCCAGATGATTAAACATGCAACTATTTTGCTGGTAATACTTGAAACGAGCAAAGAAAATCAACAGCCTATTTATTTAAGATAATTCATAATTATATTGGGGGATTATATTGGTTGGGTCTGATTATTGTGTGTGTGTGTGGGGGGGGGGGGGGTCATAACCCCCCTGGAAGTTACGCCCCTGCGATAACTGCTGAAGTTCAAAGCGAGGATCAGAGTGGGAAAGCAAGACAGAAGAGAAGAGCATCTTTGAACATAAACACACTGAACCCTGTAGCAAATGAGCTACAGCAGCAGAAGCCACTCAGCTAAAGGTTTGGAACGGAGGGTACAGTTTATGCAGGCTCACCAAATTTGGATATGAGAAGACTGAAAAACATTGCTTGGTCTCAAAAGTCTTGATTTCTGCTGAGACATTTAGATAATTGGGTCAGAATGTGCCGTAAAGAACATGAAAGCATGGGTCCCGCGCTGTATCAATGGTTCAGGCTGTGGGTGTAATGGCCTGAGGGATATTTTCTTGTTACACCGTGATCCTTAGCCTACCTGAGTATTGTTCCTGACTGCGTCCATCCCTTTATGACCGCAGTGTACCCATCTGCTGATACCTATTTCCCAGCATCACTAGATGGGTACACCATAATGATTTGTCACAAAACTCAAAGCATCTCAAATTGGTTTCTTGAACATGACAATGAGTTGCCTGTACTCGAATGACCTCCACTGTCACCAACTCTCAATTCAGTACAGTGCTTTTGTTATGTGAACAGGAGATTCACATCGTGAATGCGCAGCCGACAAATATGCAGCAACTGTGTGATGCTATCATGTTAACCTGATGTTTGCAGCACCTTTTTGAATGTCAGAAAGCAACAGGTCATCCAACTCAGTACTAGGAAGTTGTACCTAAAAATGTGGCCAGTGGGTGCAGTACAGGCACCTACACCCTGAGGTGGCAGCTCAGTAGCTAAATTGTTCGTGGGTTTATTCTTCTTGTTTTTCCCCATTTTATGACTGGACCCACCCACTGTGTTCCTGTCCAGCACATAGTTACAGCCTTATTAGAGATGTATTCTCCATAAACTTATGTAATGATTACTATCAGTAATAATATATCTCTACATCTCTAGTTCCAATAAAAACAGCTGCATGCCATTTGTCTATAAATGAAGACAAACTGAAAACAGATTGTTTTCGTAGTGAAGGTTTGTTTCTTCTTCCAGTGCCCGTTCATCGTGTCTATTTACAGAAAAGTTCAGCTACAAATGCTTCCGTCTTAAGCAGAGTTGGCAGTGCGGCTGCTTGCGTAACCTCTCAGTTTAGATTTTTGTATTCCTCGGTCGAGAAATGCTCGGATGATATGGAGCATGCAAAAACAGTCGGAGCTAGTTGTATCATCTTCTTGTCACTTAACAATAGCTGTTGTTAGCCCAGTGCCGGAGGAAAGGTTGCTTGAATGATAGATGGTTAGGCAGGAAGGGGAGGGGCTGAAATTCCTGAGGCTGAAGCATTTGCAGTCAAGCAGTGATTTGTCTCTTTAAATGTAACTCCTGCCTACTTTTGAAACTCCGGGCAGAAATTGAGAAGGGATCCTCTGAATCTGTGCGATACTGTAATTCTCTCAGATCCTATTTCACCCTTGTGACAAAAAGGGAATGCAGAAGAGACGAGCGGGCAGGAGGACAGGAGATGCAAAACCACTTTTTGCTGTTTCTCCCATGTGCCCTTTTTTTTCCCCTGATACTCAGCTCATGTCCAATTCCCACAAGTGTAATCCTCTTTGCTGCATAATGTTCCTCTTTACTTTCCAGGAATGTAGTGTGGTCAGAGGTGTCCTAATCCATTGGTTGGTTCCTTTTTAAAAAATTCTCTCTCTCTCTCCCTCTCCCTCTGTTCTCCTCACTCACTTTACTACTTCATGTCAATCAAACCCTCCACTCCCTTTCCTCCCACTCCCCTCCTCCTCTCTAACCCATTTTCTTTTGTCTAAAGAAGAGGCGCTGGACTATTTAACCCCACCAGTGTGGGCCAGTCACCTTCCTATCTTTCTTCCCGTGGACCATCAGCCGGCGAGAGTTGTGATGGAGGGTGAGATTCGATCGACCTCCCCTCGGCAGCTTCTCTTCTTCCCCCTTGGCAACATGCATGGTGCTGCACAATACGACCTAAGGAGGACTGAATGTCACTCCCAGTTATTTTCTTCCTGCTTTCGTTCTGTCCCTGGCAGAGGAGGCACCACCCAAGAGCAGCTTTTCAGCAGAAGAAAAACAGCACGAGTGCCAAGCATGTTGCAGTTTTTACCACTCTCCCCTCCCTTTCTTTATCCCTTCTACCCTGAATACAGTTTCTCTGTGCAGAAGAGCCATCATGAGTTTCTCTTCCCTGCTTCTTCTTCTTCTTTCTCATTTGCACCATGACTGCCTGGAACAAATAGCTCTTCCTTGCTTTTCAAACCATCATCGACATGGACACAGCACTCGTGGCTTCTCCATCGCTGCTAGAACAAGGCCTTGAATTCCAACCAGTGTTATCTCCTTTAAAGACGAGCATATGCCCAAGAAAAAGGCCCCTGCTAATCCCTGTCAGTGATAGAGGTGTGTCGGGAATGTAGCACACCTCAGTGGAGCTGACCCAATAAATCACTCCATTTTGCATCACTTCAAATGTGTCTTAGCAGTTCATTTACCATACAGTGAACACCCCAGAGGGGCTCTCCACCTCTGCTATCTCACAGGTTTCTGCAGTCCTGGGGCCATGTCGAAGTGTGAATTGGTGGTCATATCTGTGCGTTATCTCTCTGTTTCTCTCTCTCTGTCTGTCCTCTTGGTCTTGCCTGTAGATGAGAGCCTGGCTGTATCTTGCGCGTTGCTTGTGCTGATGCTCTACTGTCTGAGAATGTGAGAATTTCAATAATCCCTCATTTACATTTTTAAGCTGTTTTTCAGTGCAACGGACAAGTGGAGACCTTTTTCCTCTTTCACGCTGACAATGGACAGTGTTGCTATGGTTTTCTGTTATCGCAGTAATGAGTGTGCAAAAGCTGTGTGCTATGAAAAAAAAGAAACAGGATTGACAGTGTTAATTATAAAAATTGGACAACAGTGATGTGCGTGCATGCACGTGTGTGTGCAGGTGTGAGTGTTTTGGAGAATATCTTGTGGGTGAAGTAAGCGGAGCTAAGCCTCCTGTCTGACAAAGGACAGGACAAATCATTTTGACGTGGTTCCCTCCATAGAAAAACTAAGAATAATTTATATCGCGGCGGAAAGACTGTCAGTTTGTACGGGTGTTTGAAAAGTGAGGGGAAAAAAGCAGTGAGCTTTATGCTCATGTGGTGAACAAAAATAGCAGAACAAATTCGGTTTGCAGTGGGCAGCAAGACCTGCTGTGTGCGCTGTGTAATATTAAGAGTCATCACACTGCACCTGTGTCACTTTGTTATGCACGCAAATGAAAATCTTGTTATCTCAAGGAGACAATCAGTTTATGTTTGCAAAGACATTTCATTCATATCAGAAATCCTGAAATTTCAAAATAAAAATTCATTTTAGGGCAGCACGACTATGAGCAAAATTATTATCACTATTATTTTAAATGTCACCATTTTTTGCTGTGATTATTCACTGATTTGACCCCCGAAATGATCATGTAAGCTTACATCCATGCTCTGCTGCATTCCTGCTAATGTTTAAAATAAAACCAGTCCTTCTTTATTTACCTAAATTCAGTGCATATCTTAGAGAATAAATATTCATATAATTTTTTTTTCTTTTTTAACTAAGCTAACACAAAATGTAGTCCACAGGGCGATGCTTTCACCTTTGCCTTGTGCTGCATTCATGTTAATTAAAACATCTCTGCATACAAATGAGGCATTTGTATCCAAACGCCTTATTCATCTGACCCGAGTGCATTTCCTAGAAGGAAAGAATATAAACCAACACATCTATTCTTCATCAGGGTCGACTCTTAGAGCAATTATGCACTTGTTCGTCTCATACTGCTCCTAGAATAAACTTGTTGTATTATTTTGCAATAAAACCAAGTGCCCCAGGAAGTCCTTTTTGTTGGTCCTGAGCTTGCATCTGCCCCACTGAAAAGCACTTGTCAGTTAAGCCTTTGGAGCCTTGGAGCACTTTTTTTTTTATTCCATTATGGTTACCTACATGACAGATGTGAATAAAATGCATATAGTAAAACTCTATTTCTGTCTTTGCCTATAGTGCAGGTTTTGCCACTTTCATACAGTTGACCAGTTTCCTTAAGCCTTAATGGGTAGTGGACACATATTTTTGGCTAAATGGAATTTGACTGCGTTTGTTGGTGACTTCAGTTTGTCTTTTTGAGCTTGATGGACGACCAGATGCGCTGCACAGGCCTGCTTTTTTATGGACTTCTGAGTCTGTGCTGGATGATTTTCATTAGGTACGACCGCATTGTTTGTCTTTACATTCATTGTAGAGCAGATGTAGATGTGTTTTGAATAAGTTAGTTCTGTTGAGTTGGAGCACAGACCCAATAATACAGGACTAAATCACTAAAATGTATTTCCAAACAACAGCTAATGACCTGCTTTTAATGTGATCCTGTACATTGCAGGGAACAGGATTTTATTGCCAGAGCACAGATTTTCATTATCAATCAGTGATGCTGATTTAATTGTGGGAAACCAGACTCGTGATCGAGATTAAAACTGGATTAATCGTGCAGCCCTGCTTAAGTCTAATAACATTTAGCTTGTCTTACATGTAGAAGAATGTTTTTATAACAGTAAGTAGTCTGCTCCTTGTTATCTCTACTCATTCAGACAGTGAAAGTAATGTTTTAAATGATTTATATATCACCCCAGCATGACAGCTGCTTTCACAAACTGACCCCTATATATCTAAAAGAATTTATGGTCATGGAACATGACTTGAAGTCTGGCAGCACTTCATAAGGTTAAGCATGCTGTCCAAATTTCTGACACATTTACTGATCACTTAGCCAGTTTGGCTTTAGTAGACCAGAAGCTTTCATTAATAGAAGACAGGAGTCTGTACATATACAAACTGGGCATCTGCTCAATCATTCATCCAAATTAAACTGTGGCATCTTTTAAATGCAGGAGGTATGTGGCTCTCAAAGAATGTGCCCTACATATGTCCATAGAGCTAAACACGGCGCCATTTAAAGTGCAGTAAGCCAAGATGAACGCTCATGTGCCACACGGTGAGATGAAATCTATTTTATGATGCTTCTACTGTGTCACAGACACAGAGAGTGGTATTCATAGTTATTTATATTGCTTGGAGTGTGTGTCATCGTTCAGGTGTGATGGATTTTTGGTACCGTTTCAAGTTGGATTTTTCCTTTTATGGTTCTGACACTCCAAACTTGTCACATTTAAACGAGGTGCAGGTAATATATGAAGAAACATTTAGCCCCAAACATAAGCCCTGTTTCCATCAAAATCCATAAGTATTTCAGCGATATGCACATGCGAATTTATGCTAACCAAAGCAGAAGCAACCTGTTTGAAAAGCTTATCTAAAGATAGTCTGTCTTCAGGCAATAACCAGTGGTTTTAATATTACATTTCACTAAATGCAATCCCTTTTTCACTTCACACAAACTGTTTACCTGTATACAACCAAAGCCTGTTTGGTCAATAAAACTTAGACTTCAAACAGAATGTAGTCTTCCTTGTAAGCACTGAAGTTCTCGAAGTTAATAAAAGGATGTAAGCAAGAGCTGGGACTATGAAAAGGCTTATCTGGTTACTCTAACCAGACAAGCTGTTCAGTGATGCTCTGAAAGAGTGACACAGTTTCCTTTATGAGACAACTCTTTCCTAAAACTTACTTTAGGTGAAAAACATGATTTAAAGCAAACTCTTTGCACATCTGAGCTGCATGACTGCAGGCTAGTGTAATCCCTCTTTCTAAAAGTGGGAGCGTAGAAAGAATTTCTTGCATAAATTATTGAGCGCACACAGCAAATAACAATTACAGCATCAAAGTCTGAAACCACCAAGAAAGCTACAAGAGGTTTTTCTTACAGTGAACATTTAACGCAGCATAAAAAGCACTTGTGTTGCTAATAACATTAACAGCCAGGTTAACACAGAAATAATTTGGCCTTTTCATCCAATAAGTTACTGCAAATATTATGTTTGAGTTCACTGATAAACTGCTGGTGGCAGTTAATCTACAGTCTGCTCCCACTAGCTGTAAACTGAGGAGCTAAACATCAAACCGCTAAAAAAAAAAAAAAAAAAATGGTGAAAACATGATGTAATTATGACATTTCTGTTTGTGTTTCACCTAAAGACAGTTCAGTAATTTCATCTGCCATCATTTTTAGCCTCTTTAATGGAATGAAAGCTTGAGTGCATTACATAATTGTTATGATCGTCACTTTGTATCAGATAATAGTTATTCTTTGTTCAGTGGACTAAATAAAAACAGACCTTCCTTATTTAAGACAGCTGTTAAAAGCCTTTGCTTGTGTTTCATTTGAAAACTTTTACTAATAGACTGTGGATTTACTTGCATAGTCTATAAATTTTACCAATGTAGTGCCTCAAAATGATGATTATTTGACCATCATTGTTGTGTTGGCAATGCACTTTGCAAAATTTCTGACCAAAACGTAGCACCAAGTTTTTAAAATAATGAAGGTGGTAACCACTGATTAGTGCTGCCCCAAGAAGCATAAAGTGCTAGCTAGCTAGCCAGTTATTGGCATCACCATCCTCCTACTACTGGCTGAAAATCCATCCTTTCTGCTGTGTATTCCACCACAAAAGGTGGCAAACATATAGTACTGTTCAGTCAGCTTCTGACTGTAATGAGCACACCATTGGAGAATGTCTGGTGGAATGCACGTGCCCAAACTTTTAAAAGTCACTCTTCCTATGCATTCAAAAAGACAAGTGTTAGTGCAGAAATGTACAATTTGAGACACAACACTTGATTTGATGTTAAATATATACAGTTGTGAAAAAAAAAAGTTTTCATGCAGCCCTACGTAGTCCTGTTAAAGAAGTAAGTGCCCCCCTTACTGCTTCCACAGGAGTTAAGAGAACAAGAAGCAGCCTGGTCTTTGCCACAAATGTACTAATTATCTGATGATTGGAAAGAAGGATCACTTTGATAAAAGCAGAAGTTTTGGCAATTTGTTGATCTGGAGCATTCAGGTATGTGTTAGCAGTATGCTTTGGAAGATGTCACATTTGCTTTGACACACACACTTCAGACCGCACAAAGGTCATAAAACACTCCAAGAGCCACGACTCAGACTCTACTGAGACCTGTTAAATGCTAACAGTTCATAATAGTACGATCTAAAAGGCTGAACAAGTATGGCTTTTTCAAGACATCTTGAACAACGTCCTTGTGGAGTGGAGATGTTTGACTGTAATGCACACCAAACATATTGGCAGAAAAACCTCATACTAACTGTCGACCACAATGGTCATGATTTGGACTCGTTTTTACAGCCAAAGGACCTGAGCACCTTGCAGTCCACCATGAACTCATCTGTATAACAAAGTACTCTTGTCTTAAATATGAGGCCATCTTTCTGACAGCTAAAGCTTTTCTCAAATTGGGTTATGCAACAGGACAGTTTTCCCAAGCATAGCAGCAAATCTGCAACAGAATGACCGAAGAAGAAAAGCATCAAGGTGTTGCAATGACCCAAAGCCCAGACGAATGAGCCTGTCAAACCTCAATGAAGTGAAGCACCAAGAGTGGGTCATTCCTCCACTGTGACAAGAGGGTCTGATAAAGCCATAAAGAAAACAATTACTTTAAGTTATTGCAGCTAAAGGTGATCCTACAAGCTACTGAACCATGAGGTGTACTTAGTTTTCACTGGACTGCAGAGAGTTTGGGGAAAACTTTCTTTTCCAGCTGACTGTAGGTGTTACTATATTAATCATATCCAACTAAGTTGTTCTGAAGTTGCAGTGTGTGCAATGACCTGAAACAGACTAATGAAAACAAATTGTCACCTTTAATTTTTTATGCGATGATATGTCAAAATATGCCTTTTAAGGGCAATGTCGTGGCTGTCTCTTTGTTTTCCATCCATTTTAATGAATATAAAGACCTAAATATATTCACTTACCTGAGCCACTGTAAACTTTGCACGTACTTTGCACACTTTGTCTTATCATAACAGGAGGTACACAGGTGTAACCAGTGTTTTAATGGTTTTGGCAATGCTCTGTTACATTTTGGAGTGTCAGTAAGTCATCCCAGTGAGGCGGCATGCACCAGAGCCCTGGGATTTAAAATACATGGAAGAAAGGAAGACATCATTAATGTCATTAGTTACAGCTCTGTTTGACTCGTCAAAATGTCTGCTCCGAGAAAAGCATAATGACTTGAATTTGCATAAGCATTTGACAGGTGTTGAGCTGAGAGCATATTCTTTTCTCCCAGGGGTGCTCCTTACTCCGAGCCCAGACAGCATAGTTTTCTAATAAGATTTTCATGGGCTACTGTGGGTGAGATTTCTCTACTTTCACGTCCACATAAAAACACCAGAATTAAACGTATCCATCAAAGAAAACCAGATGGAGAACTGGCAAACCTCACAAAGTGGTGGAAAGTCATAGGGTTTAATCATATCCTTCATCGCATGCAGGTGATGCAAAGGTTTAATGCTGTTACTGGCTTAACCATCAAAAGGGCGATTTCTGGGCCTGTCAGAACACAGAAACGCTTCACTTCCTTGAAGATACCCCCACCCCATTTAAAAAACAACCACGTTAACAAGCAGTCACCTCAGACGGAGCCTGCATACCTGCACGTAAATGGACAAGCGATGTCTGACATGACTCACCTCTTCCGCCTTTGCCCCGTGACTAATTTCACCTCTTTATAGGACCTCTGTCTCTCTGTACCCCGGGTGATTTAAGTTGTCTTTCTCTCTGTCTGCAGACCTGAATGAGTGCGGGCTAAAGCCAAGGCCCTGCAAACACAGGTGCATGAACACGTATGGGAGCTACAAGTGTTACTGCCTGAATGGCTACATGCTGATGCCTGACGGGACCTGTGGAAGTAAGCCTGTTTCTCTTGCACACACACACTTTGATTGTTAACACTCTTTGTGTTACAGCCTGAGAGGTGGAAGTTTCCTTTCCCTGTCTGTGTTCTCCTCATGGAAGATTCCTCTTTTCACTGAATGTATCCATCTGTTTCTACAGGACACGGTGTTGATATCATTAAGAAATGTATTTCCCACTCGTACCCCTGACAGCAGCCTCACAATCCTTTGATAGACTGTTTTGATTAAAACACCGTGTTGATCTGCTTCATTATAGTAGCTCTGCAGACTAAAGAACCCCTGTGAAGAACCCTTTGAGGGCTGAAATGAAAAATATGAAAGAAACACAATCTACAGACCCTTGAGTGAATGTGCACATTTTCTTTTAGGGTTTTTTTTTATTGTTTGCCCCGAGGTAGTCCACAGAATGTGAGCTGATGCCTGAACATGTCTCCCTGTAAATTCTGTTTCCCACCTGATAACTATTTCCCTTGCACGTTTCCACTTGAGGACTGTATGACTCCCGATACCTCTTTTTAATTAATTCTTTTGTACGAGGGGAAAATTCACTCCCCACCTTTTAAAGTCTAAATCACGTAACACTTCAGGCAATCTGAAATTATCCTAAGTGTTGTTGTCTAATGATAGCATGATGCCGTTAAACACCTTGCTGCTCCTCCTTTCTCCCCTTTGATCAATAGATCACTGTAGCATTTAATCAGCCCGGCCTGCCTCAGTCATCAGACTCTACTCCAGGGTGCCGGCAGCAGCTGAAGTAGCAGTGGCAGCAAAAGCCTCACTTTTAATTTCCTTTTTAGAGTCCACTGTTATCAAGACAGGCCGAAGAAAATCTGTTTCATTACGTTATTATTTTTGGAAGTTCTTGATCTGCCCGGCACGTCTCAACAACACTCACGCCTCACGCTGTTGCTTTGATATCGAGGGGGGGAGATGGATTATCAATCTTTGGGTGTAACAAAGGATAAAAGTGGGCAGGGGGAAGATTGCTGGAGCTAAGGTGTGAGCACATGGCAACTGCACAGCAGAGAAGTCTAATAATGGCAGAGTGAGTGCTGTGCCGCTGGCAGCACCCCAGGGTCAAGCTGGCTAATATCAGAAAAGGCAGGCGAGTGGCCTGGCTGTTATAAATTGGCTGGAGGAAAAAGAAGCGCGCGCGTGTGTGTGTGTTGGTGTGAGGAAAAAAAAAGAGTAGGTGAGAATGGCATAAACTCTTCTCCCTTTGTACTCCCCAGTGGCACCAGTGTGTGTTAATGTGTGCCGTGTTTCTCTTTTACCCATCAGACGCTCGCACTTGTGGTATGGCCAACTGCCAGTATGGCTGCGAGGTGCTGAAAGGAGAGGTCCGATGTCAGTGTCCGTCGCCGGGGCTACAGCTGGCTCCGGATGGGAGAACCTGTGTGGGTACGTCCCGGTCTTAAAATATCTCCACATGCCTGAAAGCTGAGCTACTCTTATCTGTGAGCGACTTGCAGCGTGTAAATCCTCATAAATATAACTTTTTTTTTTGTTTGTGTGTGAGTATGTGTTTGTGTGTTTTTCTCAGCCTTTAAATTTGCTAATCAAAGGCAACTATTTTGGCAAAGGAAGAAAAGAAACTGGCAACACAAATGCAGTTTAGCCACTCGAACGCAAATCCTCAAAGCAAACAACTCATCAAAGTTGAATTCATCCAAATTGCTTCACAGCGCATAACTTTGATTTCATCGTCGGTCCTTCTCGACCAAGTTCTGTTTGCTTCCTGTTGCTTTTACAGCAGGAATGCGATCGAGGGAATCCCACATATCTGCCTTTACTGCCAATTTTATGTGACACTGCTCCTCAGAGGGGTACCTTAACAGATGAGGTGGGCAGTTGAGGCAGTTAACCTGTGTCAGGTTTAAACACAGGGTGTTCACTAGAGGCTCTTCCCCTTTATGCTGCCTTATAGGGCCACTTAACTGCTGGGCGGCTAAAGGGGTGGTTTTCTAAAATAGCACAGACATGAATCATGAAGAATTATGAAGGGGACAGAACCCTTTGCCTACCACAGGTGTTACGTCAGTAAACTCTGGACGTGGAGAGTTTTATGGAAGCTGTATAATCATCCTCATGGACGTGATTCCATCTAGGAACCAGAGACTGAAGTGAAGCATCTGGCAGCTAATGAGGTTAATTAGTAGCATGACTGGATATAAAAAGAGAAGATGAGTCTGTCAGATGTAAAAATGGAGAAGGGTGTGAAAGTCTGAAATTGTAAGTGGTTCAATAAGTTAAGAAGACCCTTTCTTAATGTAAAATTACAAAATCTACTGATGTAAGAGAAAAGGTCAAAAATGAACGAAAGGTGCGTGAGCTTCAGGCCCTCAGGCACCACTGCATTAAAAACAGACACTTTTATGCATGGACTCAGGAACAATTCTGAAAAGCATTGTCAGTAAACACAGTTTATCGCTGCAAAATGCAAGTGAAAACTGTAGCATGAAATAAACAACCCTCTGGGCCTGAGCTCATTCAGTGTGGACTGAGGTAAAGAGTAAAAAGTACCCTGTGGTCTGTCGATTCAAAATTTGAGTTTGGAAATGATGTGTCCGCCACGCTAAGAAGGAAAGCAGTTATGACGGTATGGGGTGTTGGCATTAACGCATATGTCATAAATAACTGAAAAGGCACCATTAATACAGGACACTGTTTTGAAACAATATTATGCCGACATTTGAAGACATTTTTCAGCATGAGGAAAGTGATAAAGAAAATGCTGAGAAACATTTTGCCAGCAGCAACCCACTGAAAACATTTGGCACATTACTGTATGAAACAAAAAAAACCTAAACAAACAAAGGAGGCCTAAATATCAACATCATGAGAAACATCTCACACTAAAAACTACAGTTATTGGTTTTTAATGAGGAAGAGATGATGAAACGCTGTCGGTCAAATCTGTGTTTTTTAAGCACATAACATTCAAAATGAGCGCATATTCTTAAAAAGTCCATTTGATATGTTGTACTTGTACTATATTCAATAAAATATAGCACTGGGATGACTAGAAAATCTTGCATTCCCTTTGTACTACTTCACACAGTGTTGTAACTTTTGTGGAAATGGGATCGTAGCGCACTGCTGCTCATATCTGTGGCTTTGCTCTCATACATGTTTCAAAGTGCACGAACGCTGCGATCGGCGCGTCGTATTGTGTCGGATGTTTTAGTTGAACTAATTCTCTGTAACCTTAACAGGAATGAGTACAAGTTTGTATGAATCAGTCATTATAAACCATATATTTTCATCCCATCGGCCATTCTGTTTTTATTTAATCATTGGAAGCGACTGAAATGCATGAATTGGTACAAAATGTAAACATAATAGCTCCAGCAGGACTACTGTAGCTGTTTTAGGAAACTCCACACGCTTCAGTGTTTGTTTACTAAAAGTGAATTAGGCCGGGAATCCTTGAAGAAGGATGTCTCACGATTCACTGGATGAAGGTATCGACTTGTTTTTGCTCAGTGACAGAATTTGACTGAAACACCATCTGATTAAAGTCGGCTTCTCACAGAAGCTGTCATTCTCAGCACATTTTAAAACATAAACATTGCTGATATAGAATCTGTGAATGTGAAAATGGGGTAAGCATGATTTGCTTTTTACTCTGTATAAAGGTGCAGTTACTTTACTTTGTGATTTCAAATATAATAATCCACGTCTGCCCTTGCTGTGACGGCAGTGATGCATCCACAACTGTTGGCCATTAAGCAGCTCCACTCAAGCAGTTTGGGATTAAGATCCTCGCTGATGAGACCCTCAGCAGTAGTTGTTAATGGGATGGGAAGAGCTCTGCCCACTCACCGCTCTCGCTTGTTTTCCCTGCTGGTCCAGGTGACTTTAGTGTTGTTAAGGTTATTTTAAACAACAGTTTCTGAGCACCTCAGCTGCATTATGCTGCAAATAAATTAAAGATTTTAAGGCGAAGCTTTCAGGCTCCCAGCATCTAAATATTAATGATCACATGCCTGTAAAGGTGATCAACAGAGACACTTGGAAAAAGTCTTTAAATAATGAAACAAGCTAGTGTGTGTTGTTTTCTGCTCGTTGAGCAGAATGTAAAAGGAGCTTTGTTCATAAATGAATACTAAGCAGGGATGAAGAACATGTGTTCCGGCATGAATAGTAATGTTTAGTTTAGATTCAATTATGCTTTCTAATCTCAATTTTTTTTTTAAAATCACGTTGTTTTATTTTGAGTGCACTTCTTATTTAATGCATTATAGACATTTATCTGAGCATTTTCCTCAATTTCTCAATCTTCTTTCTTTTGCAGATGTGGATGAGTGTGCAGCAGGGATAGCAGTGTGTCCCAGGTTCAGGAAATGTATCAACACCTTTGGTAGCTACATCTGCAAATGCCACGAAGGCTTCGACCTGCAATACATCAACGGAAAATACCAGTGCATAGGTACTGTGGCAGCGCCTCTGTTGTGAGGCTTCGACTGGCAATACTCACACAAAGGTCAAAGATGCGCTGAGGTGGCTTGAATTTAAGCCGAGGTACTTTTAGTGATGCGAGTTTTGTTTTTGGACTGCTTATGAAGGAGCCCGATGAAAAGAAAAGAAACACGCATGCAGAGATGAGTAGCAGAAATCCATGTTTGATACTACAATGTGACAAACTTCTGCTTTGCTTTAGTATTTTAATTTAATGCTTTGATGCGGTTTTCAACCAATCTCTCATTTAACAGGCCCGTTGTGATTTTCTGTTTGTAGGTTAATTGGTTGTAAAACAATTAGTTTAAAAAACACGATTCAGTGTAACAACTACATCAGTAGATACTTTGCAAAGGGAAAACAATGCAGTAACAAAAAACAGGAAAATTGCATTTTAAAATGTAACTTGTACAAGCAATTAACCATATCTCACATGGTTATGGAGGAGTCTTGCCTTTGCAACTCTGGATCGTATTTCCGTTGCATCTTTCAGCTTTAGCTGTCAGACAGATGGCCTCACATTTAACTTTAGAATATTTTGATACACAGAGAAGTTCATGGCCGACTCAATGACTGCAAGGTGCGTGGATGCAGTAAGTCCATACTTTCTTTTTCACATGACTGTATTTTTCAACTAAAAGAAAAACAGAGATTAAAAAAAACTTAGTAATATGGCAATTTAATAAACTTTTAACTTTCAAAAGGTGGATTTTTAATTGTTAGTATCATGCTCATGAATTCTAACCACCAAAAATGTGAAAAACAAATACAGATTAGCTTCTATTGCAATTCCTGTCCTATTTTATCTGCTTTTGAATAAAATTATCAAGCTGATCAGATTAAAGAACGGCCAAGAGCAACTTGGCAGGTGCTCTTTAAATGTATAAAAGACACATCTCTGTATCTTGGGGAGGACTTTTACAACAACCTTCGTGGTGATTTTTCCTCCGGTATTCATAAAAGGTCGACTATTATCCACTTAAACTCTTTCACTAACAGTATGACATAAATTTTGAAGCTTCCTTTAAGTGGATGTGAAGCAATTAGCGTTTGATATTCTGCTTTTACGTTTTAAGCTTTCTGCACTTGCACCCAGGAGCTGAATGTTGTTATGCTTCCATTATCTTTCAGATGTGGATGAGTGCTCTGTAGGTCAAAGCCACTGCAGCAGCTTTGCCACCTGCTACAACACGCCGGGCTCATACAAGTGCAAATGCAAAGACGGCTACAGGGGGATGGGCCATGACTGTAAACGTAAGTCCTGAGAGAAAACCCCGGGACTAATATTCAGTTTAGCAACAAGGAACAGGGCTTCGGTTTTTTTTCTTTTTTCTTTGCCTGTGTCTTTAAAAATGTACTGGGGGGGAAAAAAGCAGGGAGAGAGGGAGAAATAGGCTTGCAAGCACAAAGCTTGGACTGAAATTCCTTTCTTTGTAATAGCTGTCAGTCATTACTTGACTCACCCTGCCCCTTTATCGCATGTGCCCAGATTGACTTGGTTTTTTGACATGCGGCTCGGGTAATAAGGACACAAAGAGGAGTCGTCATCATCTGTCATTTGTTGTGATCTGTTAGTTGGTCTCATTCTGCTTACTGACACAGAGTTCATCACAGTGTGCGTCTGCACTTTTTACAGCAGCTCAGTGGACAAAGAGTCATTTATTCTCCACAGTTATTTAACCAATGGACAGGCGCAACTCATGTGGCATTCCACAGAGCAAAGTTGGAACCTGCTGCATATACTTCACCCCACCGTCCTGCCCAAAGGGTGTGAGCCGCAAGTGCTCAGGGAGTCACGTTGCAATATCCTATTCATGTATCACATATCAAAGTCGCCTGCAACCTGAAAAGGCAATAACAGAGTTCAAACCTTTTGCCTTTGTCCACTCTCATTCTTCACTCATGAAATCCTTAGGAAACTGCCACTATCACCCCCTCCAAAAAGAAAAAAAAAGAAAGCCAACCCCCCAATCTGTGTCTCTGCTCCTGGACAATGTGTGCAGCCACAAAGGAAAAGGCGGTGTAGCTTTGATGACATGAGCAAGGGTGATCTTCGGGGCACAGCAGCCTGACTTAGTGCAGAAATCATTCCATACACTCCAAGCAGCTCTAGACTTATGCTGCGAAGCCTCTGGCTATGAGCATACAAAGAATTACTAATCAAGATGACCGCACGGACAGATAAAAAAGACATGATAAGAAAGCAAGATCGATTTTCAAAGAGCAGGAGTTCACTGAACGTGGGCTGTCTTAATGGTTCAGCTTGTGAAGTCCTGTAACTGTGAGTGAATGTGAACTTATGAGCTTCATTTGCAGCTGTGAGCTTTTGCTTTCAGTATGATTGGAGACACCCAATTTGTTTTAGAGTGCTAACATTTAGGTAATGGTTATCAGAAGTCTCAGTAGATGAAGTAAAGCCCTCTTCTTCAAAAAAGTGAGGCTAATAATTGCAGTTAGTCTGCAAATGTATGCCTCATTAACTCTTAAGTGCTCATATTTCAGTGCTCCATCTGCATTTTCTTATTATTTCAGCCATCCCTAAAGTGGTTATTGACCCCCCGAGACCAGGCAAAGTGCCTCCAAATCATCACAACCACATCCCAGACTTGGATCAGCAGAGGACCACCACCACTCACCCACCAGTCACTCCAAAGATCATCTTCCCTAAATTGCCGCCAACCGCCACAACTACAACCAAGGCACCCCGCCCGAGGGTGACCCCATCGCAACACAAGCCGTTGGTCCCCACCCGAAAGCCCTTCATACCCACCCGAAAGCCCTTCATACCCACCCGAAAGCCCTTCATACCCACCCGAAAGCCACCGGTACCCACTCGCAAACCCTACATCCCAAGGCCAGCAGTTCCCACCAGACCACCCTTGCCACTGCCACCGGTCACACCAGTGGACAATACCATCCAGAAGGAGGTCACCAAGCAGAGAGGGGATGTTCACAGTAAGAGGCTTCTTGCTTTACTACGGTGTTGTTTTGTTTCAACAGGTGATTTAAAGCCACTGTGACAGCTTCCTCCCCTTTTCAGAAACATACTTACAACTCAAAGCTTTTGAGTCATAAGTATAGATATTGTTTTTTCTTAAGTGAATACACATGAAATATTAAAAAAGCACAACAGTTTGATGTGCTTCCTCCAGATGTTTACCGGAGGAAGCCGTAAGCACAAAATTTACATTTTTACCTCGTACAGTTGTTAGCAGGCAGCTGTTTGTTTACACATCTGGCACACAAAGAGCAACATCAGTATTAACTTTAAGTATATTTTTCTTTTTATCTGGCAAACAAGTTCAGTGCTCCCAAAATGAAGAAGACATCTGCTTATTAAAATGTCCCCTTTTACACTTCACTATCCAAACATAGTCATAAAACGATTGATGTTGTGTTGTGTGAGGGACACTTTCATCAGGAAATCAAGTGACATAAGACATATTTAGATCCAACTGTAGAGTCTTATAAGGTGTTTCTTTGTCTGTTCCACATGCGTCCACTAATCTGTTTTGATGTATATAAGAAAAAAAATCTGGCTCTTGAGCTGCTAAATGCTCTGCAATGTTCAGCAGCGAGCTGCTATTTTGAGTGATTGCTGCTTGTTGCAGGGCAGGTAGTGTACAATGAGTGTTTACAGCTTTTTCACTGAGAACAGCTGCTGTGTCTGGAAAACAAGGCTGACTAGAGGCAGTAAAACTGAACCAGAACAGTAAAGCTGTGGGCTGCAGGACAAAAACAATGAGCTTAAACACTCCATACAGGTGATGCAGTCTTTCACATGGCACATATAGAACTACACGTTGTTCTTATAAATGTATTTTTTGGGGGGATGGAACAGCTTTAACTGCTCTGAACATGTAGGAAAGCCTTGTTTGTTACCTTGGGGTTGTGGCTCAGGACGATTCAACATGTTCTCTCTCCTGCAGTTGTAAGGTCAGTGGTTTGATGCCCGGGTTCCTCCTGTCTGTATATTAAAGCACCCTTGTTCAAGATACTGAGCATTCATCAGTATGTGAGTGCATGAATGTGAGACATGGGGCTCAGACACAGAATAAAGCTCTGTGTGAATATATTGTGTATGATTTTTGTACTCTTGTAATGAAAAGTGCTGTGAGTGCTCAGTTCAGAACAGCACTCTATAAGCACCTGTGCATTTACATTTACAGCTTCAGCTTTATGATTATGAAATGAACCCTGTTTTCTCTTGGTTGCCTTATAGCTGAACTGTTCATTTACACCATTTTATATATATATGTATATATATATATATATATATATATATATATATATATATATATATATGTATATATATATATATATATATAATCCCCTGCCTTATCTTCAATAGTCAAACTACATGCCACTTGCTTTTTTTCTCGAGTAAACAGTTTATAATTTCTGGGAAAAGAAGATCGATAAAAAGCACTACACACCAGAGGTAAAATATGTAAATTTGATTCTGGCATGAACGCTCCCTTTAAGTCTCCTATACAGGGGAATTCACAGTGATTTCCATTCGAATAGAGCTACACCCACCTTCAAAATGCAGCTATTGTATGGAAATAATGACCTTTTTTTTTTGCAAGAAAATGAAGTATTATGAGCTCAGTGTCACAAAGCTGTACAGTGAGAGAAGGAATGTCTTTCTCTTCTCAAGGTAATTATCTTTTTGGCTTCAAGTGACAAACACAAACTTAGCCAGACCGTTTGTTATTCACATGTCACGCAGTGCTCTCGGCCAAGCAGCAAACTCTGACACCAATTACCTTCAAAATGAATCACATTCTCAATCAAACCAAATAACAGAATGAATTATAAATAATGTTAGGTGGTAAGACTGCTTTTTTTTTGGCTTTAACAAAGGAGTTAATCAGGCCAATCGTGTGCTGCACCTTTTCAGAACTGTGAATTGTTTCTTAATGAGAAAACTCGCCCACTGCTAAGTCTGAAATATGCAGTTCAGGGCTGAAATCACGATCCTCGTTTTTATGTAACAGATGAAATGGGCGGTTTTCTCTCTCGAGCTAAACAGTCACCATTTACATGATAGGGCTGGTTGGAATTTTGTATTTTGTTGACAGTGCTCAGTAAATCCAACGATAAGACAAAAAAAGCAGCAACGAGTTGATCCCACTAACAAATACTGTCTGTGTATCAAAGACCCGATAAAGCTTATTTCCAAGAAGTGTCTCTCTTTTGGCGTTTTGCTTGCTTGTAGCCACAGCAAATTACAGTGTTTACTGAAAACTCGGCATTAAGCTGTTCTCCCTCAAAAATATGTATGCCGAGAAACTAAGTACAGAATAAGAGGTGAGATACTGTGGTTCCTATTCACCTTGCCAGATGGCATCACATAATTAGAAAAAGGGAAGAGGAGAGAAGATTACCTTAACACCTGTCTGCCCTGCTTGAGGGAGACATCAATCTAATAGTCCGCACTACGGCAGAGCAGCTCTAGAAATCAGAGCTTGCCGAGGATGGCTTGAATCAGATGAGAGAGAGAGAGGGAAGGAGGGGAGGAGAGACATCACTGAGTGATTATTCAAATAATTAGACGGAAATAGGGATGAAAATGAAGAAGAGCCCTGTGGCGTGAAGAATACTTCAGCTGCTTCTCGAGTGCAGGTGTGCGTTTCAGTCGGAACTAATTCAAAGGTTTTCACAGATTCCTTTGGGTCTTGACCCGTGAAGTGAGTTTTTGAAAACCTCGTCTCTATAACCTTTTAATCATTAAGGAAAAATGTGAAAGCTGTGATCACCTCACAGTAAGATAAGGAGCAGAGGCTGAGATGAAGAGATACACTTATCTGAATTGTGCATTTTTGTTATCGACGTGTGTTAGAAGCGAAATGTAAAAGAAAAAAAATGACAGTGTCTTTGCTTATTACTACAACGACAGCTTGTCCTGCGTAGCATCTCTGCTGTTTGCTTGGCAAAACACCATGAAGTCGGCTTCCAGCCAAATAATGATGATAATGCTACACAAATGCCTATAAAACAACAAATTGTTATGACTCTGTCTGGATAAGGTTTAAAGACATAGTGCCAGAACTGCCAATTAGTAAGCTTTTGAAATGCTAATAGTCACATTTGTTTAACTACAGAGAGAGGCAGGCTAGCTGTGTCTCGCTGCTTCCCCTCTTCACGTTAATGTTGTTGCCTGCCACTTCTACCTCCATCGAAGTCAGCAAGAACTCCAATAAACATATTTCCCAGAATATAAACATGCCGTGAATTGTGTCAGGAATTCTTGTAAATTAGGCTTAAATAAGGCTCTTAATCTCTGAATGCAAGATGCAGAGATGTGAGGCTTTCACTGAGCGACAGTGATGGATGGATGATGAAGTGCGATGTTTAACCTGCCGGTTAAAAGATGCAGCTACACGGTGTCTAGAAAGGAATAAGTACACTGCACTTGTCTCTAAACCTTAAACTCTTTCTTTCTTTACTTTTTGCTCGGCAATTGGGCAGAATGTAGAATATCAACTCTGCAGCTTTTACTGCCAAATAACTGGCTTGAAACACACACACGCACACACACACAAGGTCAAGAGTCAAACATCACAGCATATTTCAAATTATTGTTTACATGTTTTTCTCCCCCCTCTACCCCACATTACAAAGACATCATAGATAGATAGATAGATTGATTGATAGATAGATAGAGACTCTGGGTAGTTGAGTCTAATATGCAGCTTCTGGGTTTTTTGCAGTTTCTCTTAGAACTGCACAATCTGACCTTGGAGTGAATTTGCTTGGACGTCCACTCCCAGGAAGACTGGGAGAGTCTTGAGTTTTATTCACAAATGTTTTCCTTTGTGAGTAATCTTTCTCACTGCAGAATAACAGACTTCAAATTGTTTAGAAATGACCCTTCTGACCATTCTCAGATTAATGGAGAGCAACAGTTGCTTCTCTAAGGTCATTGCTGTGGTCTTTTCTCCTTGCTCACACTTGCTCATGATGAATTAATTAAGCGCATTTGATTAGCAGGACCGAGCTGCTACTTTACCCTCCTAATTCCTCTGGAAGCAGTAAGAGCGTGATATATTAAACCTTAGAGCTGAAAGACAATGCCCTTTCTTTTTTACATGACTCATAGGTATATACTCTACAACCAAATTCATAGGGATGCTTGTTCCTTAAAAGCACAGACACACAGAGAGACCTGGATTAATTAATTATTCAATTCAATTTTATTTATATAGCGCCAAATCACAACAAAAGTCGCCTCAAGGCGCTTCATAGATACAGAGAAAAACCCAACAATCATATGAGCCCCTATGAGCAAGCACTTTGGCGACAGTGGGAAGGAAAACTCCCTTTTAACAGGAAGAAACCTCCGGCAGAACCAGGCTCAGGGAGGGGCGGGGCCATCTGCTGCGACCGGTTGGGGTGAGAGAAGGAAGACAGGATAAAAGACATGCTGTGGAAGAGAGACAGAGGTTAATAACAGATATGATTCAATGCAGAGAGGTCTGTTAACACATAGTGAGTGAGAAAGGTGACTGGAAAGGAAAAACTCAATGCATCATGGGAATCCCCAGCAGCCTACGTCTATTGCAGCATAACTAAGGCCTAACTATATGCTTTAGCAAAAAGGAAAGTTTTAAGCCTAATCTTAAAAGCAGAGATAGTGTCTGTCTCCCGAATCCAAACTGGAAGCTGGTTCCACAGAAGAGGGGCCTGAAAACTGAAGGCTCTCCCTCCCATTCTACTTTTAAATACTCTAGGAACAACAAGTAGGCCTGCAGTGCGAGAGCGAAGTGCTCTAATAGGGTGATATGGTAATACAAGGTCATTAAGATAAGATGGGGCCTGATTATTTAAGACCTTGTATGTGAGGAGCAGGATTTTGAATTCAATTCTGGATTTAACAGGAAGCCAATGAAGGGAAGCCAAAACAGGAGAAATATGCTCTCTCTTTCTAGTCCCTGTCAGCACTCTTGCTGCAGCATTTTGGATTAGCTGAAGGCTTTTCAGTGAGTTTTTTGGACATCCTGATAATAATGAATTACAGTAGTCCAGCCTGGAAGTAATAAATGCATGAACTAGTTTTTCAGCGTCACTCTGAGACAGGATGCCAGGGATTGCTTGAGAGACTGGTGTGTTTATGTGTGTGTGATCTCCACACTCTCAGATTCCTACGACTGACAGACTACATCACAATCTGCCAGGTGGTCGTGACCCAGCATGTGCAGGAGCCCTTTCAGTGTAGAGTGGGAAGGGGCACACATTAAGGACTCTGGGGGGGGCTTGACAGTTCAAGTGCAGGTTACAGTTCATTCATAGCAAACGCACACGAAGCAGCCTGGTGAGCTAAGAATATTTTAATTGATAATTTGTCTCATTAAATTCCACTGACAAGTGCAAACCCAGTATATATCAAAATAAGGATGTCTCTGTACTTTATATTTTTTTTTTGACATTTTCAACCATTTTCAAAAGGCATTTTAAAACCAGACAGTGATCATTCTAACAGAACAAAAAGGTCAAAACATTGCTCACTAAAAAAAACATGTTTTTTTTTCTCCGGCGCACACTTGACCTTTAATGACTCGGCTCAGTCTGTGATATTTTGGTCAGGGTGACACCATCGGACAAGGAAAGAGGCTATTTAAGGAGAGGCCGTGTACCTCGTGTACGTTCGTGTACTGAAGCTGCTAGGTGTGCAGCCGTAACATTTGCTCAGATGTTGCATCAGATGAGCCATCTTCCTTTTCCTCTTTATGACTCACATTAGACCTCTAGTGTTGCTACAGGTTTTTCTCAGGTATTCCAGTCTCTGGAGTCTTGCCTGTTATTAAATGTGACTGGCATTGGTTATGGAGGTGCTAAGCCATGACATTGATTTCGCCATGTAAAATCTTTGAGTAATGAAAAAAAGGGATATAACAGCCACAGGCAGACGTTAGTGAACAAACATAATACCTTTGTTAATCCTTTATCTAAGCCTTTGTCTCTGTTTCTCTGTCTCTTTCCTCTCAGTCCCCCGGAACCCCAGTGGCAACACAGTCCTCGACATCGACTTTGACATTGAGCTCGGCAACACGGCAGACGAAGCCAAGGATGACCCAGGTAAACAAAACACATTTGACAGAGACAATCAGCAAGAGCCCCGCTCATTGAGCTCGAATGATGATGGACGAGCCGCATTTACCGTGACCAAAATGAAACTGACAATCATCTCCCGCAGTGCTGCTGCAGAGGGTGAAGGTATTACAGTGACCAGATGTGTTTTGATAGGGCCTTCACCAGGGGGTGACACATGACATCTGGTCGTTTCGGTTTAAATAATGGCTCGCAGCCCAGAAAGCGGTGCCAGACTTTTCCCACTTTTTGCATTACGCCAGCTTGATTGCTTGACTGCTTGAATGATGAATTGACCATTTTGAAGCACATCAGAGCTTCGCCCAAAACCTTCGTAATACTTGAGTTATTAAGGAGGTTCCCACAACAACAAGCTTTTGTGAGGAGATGGCTTCTCCTGTCATGTTTGCTCAATGTGATTTATTGATGTCAATGGTATGCAGCAAAGATTGCCTAATGATTTAGTTGTGTGTTTATTGTGGTTTGGGTGTATCATTTGATACGCCGTGTCACAGGCACAGAGCGTTTTCATTGGCTCAGAAAATGAACTGGCATTTTTTTTTTCTTTTTTCTTGGAAATTCTGTTTCAGGGACAAAATGATGGATGTTATTTTCATCGAACCAATTTGTACCGCAGCGCCTGCATGGTACAGCAGCTGCTTTGCCTGTGTTGCCTTAATGTTATTGTCTGGGCATCATCACTGGGATCTTAGAAATCATCAGTCACTGAATATTACAGCTGTGTTGTAACCACGATGTATTTTAATTACAATGCAAGGCATGCAAACAGTAGTCTTTGTGTTCACTTACAAACACAATGACATCAGCAGTTCCTGCAGCTCATGTAAATATTTATGATATTTTTCTCTTATTTTTATAGATGAATGCACTTCTGCTCGTAATTTGTGCAGCTCCATTTCCAATTCATTTTTCTCCAGTGCATCAGATCTCTTCAGAGAGATTACAACATTACAACAAATGTTTACGCTTTTATTGTATCATCTTGTTCATCAGAAGAAGCTTCGCCAGTCCTCTCGCTCCTGGGGAAGTTAGAGGCAAAAAAAAAGCAAGGTTACTGTGAAGCATTACAAAGAGCAGACTGACGCCTCGTGCAAGTGTGTGCGCCCTCCACTTCTCTGAAAAGTGTGTGTTTTTTTTTCTTCTATTCAGAGTCGGGGTATCTGAGCTGCTCCTTTGATGATGGTCTTTGTGGCTGGATCAGGGACAAAGACGGGGACCTGCACTGGGAGACGACGCCTGATCCGTCAGGTAATTGAAGGGCAACTTGATTCTCCTCAGTCACACGTTTGTAATACGGCAAAGTGTTTGTTTTATTGGCAGGAACTAGAAATAACACGAGCCGTGCTGCTTCACACGCGCAAACTCACACTCTGGCAATCTAAGTAGCTTCTACTCAATTACAGGTCAAGGTGAAATCACTCCAGGGAAGTCGTTTGTCTCCTCTGGAGATTAGCGCTTCACTCTGCAAAGCGATGCAAATGAGAAGTAGATTACGTGACCCATCAGGGATACCTGTGGCTCACATTAAATAGGAATACAACACCGTTACTTTGTGGGTTCAGACGAGGAGAAGACATAGTGAATTATGTTAAGAGGACTCTCTACGGGTAGTGAGAAGGCTTAAAGGTGCAGTGTACTGGAACTGTTTAACTAGGTTTGGTTTCCTTTGGCAAATTGTTTAGTCTTGCAGTTATTAGTGTTTTCAGACATTCCGAATGAGGCCTCATTTCAGCTAAAGTCCGAGCTCCTTCACAAAGGCAATAAAGGTTTTTTCTTTCCCCAGACCTTTAAGATCCCTGACCAATCATTTAGAATGAATCATAAGCTAAGTGCTGACTTAGAGAAATTCCTTTTAATGGACAACATTTCAATTTGCAGTAACCTCTCTGTGCTACTAATGTTAATCAGAACACTTAAATAATCGCTTAGCTATACTGTACATATATGTGTGCGTGTGTGTGTGTGTCTGCCTAGTTTTTTGCAAAATCCCCAGTGTGTTATGAAGCATGTAATTATTTACTGTTCATCCCTTTAAGTACTTTGATCGACAGCCACGGGCAAACACTCATGCCCATTAGAGGATTGGCATAGATTTGGAGAGCGCTCATAATTTATGCAGAAAGCTTCTGTGGGCCTGCAGATACTTAATACACCCCCTGCAGTTAACACCAGCCATACATGCTGTATAAGCAAAATACATCAGCATTAATCAGCTAATACTCAGAGGCTCTATCGCCTTTAAATTTTTAAAACTGTAGCTCAACTATCACTAACTAATGCATAAATTAAAATCTCCAAAATACATCTAGTTGCCAGGGCCACTAGATGTATTTTGAGGGAAAGAAACATAAATGGGTCAAGGGTTTGTCTAGTATCTATATACTGTATATGTATTTTGGAGATTTTCATGCACAGAAACATAAGTATCAGTTATGTTTATATACCACGTTTGTTTTAAATGATAAATTAACCACAATTACAGGAAAACAAAAACAAGTACACTACAAAAACATGACAGCATTGCACAGTTGATGCAGTTTTTTGGCTACACATCGATGATGTGAATCTCTTGTTCCAACACATCCCAAAGGTGCTCTATTGGATCGAGATCAGGTGACTGTAGAGGCCATTTGAGTACAGTGAACTCAATGTCATGTTCAAAAAACAGAAATCATTTGAGCTTCGTGACATGGCGTGTTTCACTGCAGGGCAACCTGCACGTGGTGAATAAAGCCTTGATTGATTGATTGATTGACTGTTGGAAGCAGACATTAGAAGGTGAGCACATTGTAGTCACAGACATGGTCAGCAACAATATGCAGGAAGGCTGAGGCTCATGGTGTTACCAGAAACTGTCCCTCAGACCATCACACCATCACACCGAGCCTGAACCATTGATACAACACAGCACCCATGCTTTCATGTTTGAAAGCATGGATGGATGTTCAGCCAAATTCTGACACTATCGTCTAAATCAGCGGTCCCCAACCTTTTTTGCGCCACGGACCGGTTTATGCCCGACAATATTTTCACGGACTGGCCTTTAAGGTGTCGCGGATAAATACAACAAAATAAAACTAGTACCGGTACCGAAAAAAAGAAGATTTATTCATAACACACGTGAAAAGACCCAGGAAAACCGAGTTAACGATTAAAAACGATAACAAAATAACACTGAAAACCATACATTTCACACCTGAGCCTCAACTCTCATGGCCCGGTACCAAACGACTCACTGACCGGTACCAGTCCGAGGCCCGGGGGTTGGGGACCGCTGGTCTAAATGTCACAGCAGAAATGGAGAGTTAAGCGACATTTTTCCAGTCTTCTATTGTCCAATTCGAATGAGCCCTTGGGAATTGTAGCCTCGGTTTCCTGTAGTACATCTACTTCAATGTTCCACATGTTGTGCGTTCAGAGATGACCTTTGCGTTATTTTGATATGACTTGAGTTGCTATACCGTCTGAGTCTGGCCATTCTCATGTCATCTATGACATCAATAGAGCTTTACTTTACACAGAGAACTGCCACTCTCATGTGTTTTGATTTTATTCAGACCATTCTCTGTAAACCCGAGAGATGGTTGTGGAGAAATATCCCAGTACAGTAAATCACATGCAGCCAAGAGCAGCAAATATGGCATCAACAAAACGCCTCGTTTAAAATCACTTAAATCTCATTTCTTCCTCATTCTGATCCTCAGGGGTTTTTTTGGGTTTTTTTTTTTATTGAACTTTTAATTGCAAAGCAGGAAAACAGCAGTCACCAGCATATACATATACAGGACAAAGATGCATCTACATGTATAGCAGGACCTGGGAGGTAGAAAGAAAAACCCAACAGCAATAGTAATAGACAATGAAAAAGGTTAACAATTGTCCCTTTGTTGCCAGGCTAAATCCCGTAAGCCCGATTTCAACCTCTGAGCAGAAGGAGTGTCCAGATGGGCCAAAAAAGGGTCCCATGTGCGATAGAAAAGGAAAGGTTTGTCCTTAAGTGCTGTAGAGAAGGCTTCCATTGGCACAATACATATCACAGACTGTAGCCACTGGTTGACAGATGGAGCCTTATCAGAAATCCACAGTACCATAATGCACTTTCAAGCGTAGTGTAGCAGTATGTGAAGGAGATCTTTGCTCATCATTTAGTCCTAACAAGCAAGTCCTTGGACCCAGATTCTGATCCTCAGTTTGAACTTCAGCAGATCATATTGACTATGTCTACATGCCTTAAAGCACTGAGTCACTGCCATTGATTGGTTGGTTAGATATTTGTGTTAACAAGCAGTTTCGAAAGTGTACCTATTGAATTGGCTGGTGTGTATATTTCTTTTTACTATTCTTCAAGTGAGAGCAATAAAGTGACAGGAAAACACAATGTGGCTTTCTAGAAACCACTAGGGAAACATTGTCATCAGAAGTTTGCATCGGGATTCTAGAAAATAACGCCAATAAAAATGTTTTTAAATGACAGGTATGTGTGATGGTATACATGGTGAAATAGAAACCAGTTTCTGTGGCAGTAAAAATGCACATGCATCCCAAAAACAAAGCTAAAGGAAAGAGAGTTTTGTCCATTTTTTTGGTCATTTTAGTTCTTCTGGTCTGTTTCAACAAATTTTCTCTCAGATCTGTCTTTCAACTTTGTTTGGCTCAATTGAAGTGCATTCAAACCAAATCCCTGATTCTTGCTTATATATTTTTCTGCACTGTGTACAGACTGATGGTGATATAGGTGATAAACAACATGACATTTAGAAAAAAAACGGCAAAGCCACAAACATTGATTATTTTATTAAGTAGTTTCAGAGTACAGCCTTCTCACAGAAAGCTCATGCAGCTTAATCTTATCAACACAACTCAGTCTTTACTTTTTTTTTTTTTTGTGAAAATTTAGATTACCATGTCATCACTGACTTAAAATCTGTGACTTGCATCCGCAGGTGGACGCTACCTAACGATACCCGAAGCAGGAAACAAGAGGACTGGACGAGGAGCGCGGCTGGTCCTCCCCCTTATCCCTCCCTGGAATGACGGCAATCTGTGCTTGTCATTCCGGCACAAGCTGGCAGGTCACCATGTGGGAATGCTCCAAGTGTTTGTGAAGAAGGGAAAGCAGTACAGTCCAGCAGTCTGGGGTCGAACAGGTGGAAATGGCTGGAGACACACCCAGATCACATTATGGGGCACAGGCCTGGAAAGTGTAAGTATAACAATAAATATAAAAAAATGAGTCTCTCATAAAGTAAAAATATTTAAACATCTAACATCATTTAATGTTCATACTTTATGTTCCTGTTCCTATGTAAGAATACCTCAGTGTGCCTCATTTTACTGCTGTTCATCAGGTGATCCTGAAGGGGGAGCGCGGGCGAGGCAGGAGCGGAGAGATGGCCGTGGACGACATAACCTTGAGGAAAGGCTCCTGCACAGAGGAGCACAATCTGAGGAGACTTTGACTGACAGAACAGGGCGAGGCAGAAAGAAAACAAGAGAGAAACTCATCTCAAAGAGAACGGACTCTGTTGTGACCCCCCCTCTCCCCGCTCTCTCTCTCTCTGCCTGGGCACTCACTGATCCCTCCCTAAACCCCTCAGCCGTCGTGTAAACAAAATCCCCCCAAATCATGCGTCTGCAGAACAGTGGGTTTCTCTCACTCGGCTGTCCGTTAATAAAAGGACCGAACCTGTCCTCGTGGGTGGATCCCAGCAGCACATCCCCAGTCCTCTCAGCTTCCATCTCACTCCATCACCTTATTACTCTAAAGTGTGCATGTACCTACTCACCATGGAAATGTCCTCCACCTAACAGCACTGGCAGCCTTCCAGCCGCACCGCTGACAGGCCCACGCTCACTTCATTTCTTCCCGGAGAGAGGATTGTTCCTTTATTTAGGGAGCCCGCTTTTGCTTTGCTTTGATCCTTTAACCACAAGCCATTGCTTTTTTAGTTGCTTAATGGTGAAAACATGTGGCCAGGGGTGCATTTTGTGACTGTTTTGATCAGAAAAAAAGAAGAAGAAACAAGCGGTAGATTTCTTTTGGTTGGAGATTTAAAAAATGTACATAAAATACAAATTTTATTTGTCAAAATTGAATTGGTTCTAATGCAGATTTCTTTCAATCTGATATAGGCCCACAGCATAACACCAAAAGTCAGTTTACCGCTAATTTTGCTGGTCAAATGTGAGTTGTTTTTCGTTTTAATTACCGGCTACTGTTCTATAGCACAGCTTTGTCTGAAAGGTCCTTTTTGTTGCCACAGCATTTCAAAGACCTGCTTGGTCGCAGAAAGTTCAGATATTTAGCATCTTTTCTATCGTGTTATTGCCTGTTGAGGTTGGTTAAACTCTGCGATCATGTTCTTCAGATACTTGAAACGTGTAAAACAGAATCATTGTACGATTTTCGAGTCAACCGAAAAGTTACTTTTTATTATACACTTTGTGCTTTGTTATATTAAGTGCAGTTTGTTATAAAGATGATGACACCAACACCTTTTTAGGTTTTCACAAATTGTATTATTGTAAATGTAGTTGTGTGTACATACTCTAAACAATCCCATTTGTTGTGTGATTTATATGTTATGTAAATTCATACGTAGATATTGATTGGATTTCAGCTGGTTGATATTTCAACTTTTAAGGAAAGAACATGTACACAGATCAAAACCTTGTGTAGTGCAAGGCTGTTTAAAGTGTCCAAAAATGTGTCTTCATATGGTTTATAGCTCTGTTTGTAACTTGCTAAGCACATAGTTGCATATTGTATGATGTGATAATGAAGGGCATTGTAAAGGTTTTCTGTGTGCATGGTTGCATTCACCAAATTCAGAATTATCCAGACCAGTATGTAAATAAAAAAAACATTTGAATGGTGTGTTTACAAAAAAACAACAACAAAAAAACCAAAATTGGCTTACTTCCAAAGACGGACATGCTAGGTGATTGGTGATTCTAAATTAGCTGTAGGTATGGATGTGTGAGACAAATAAAGGTTTTACAGTGCAATCAATAAAGTTCTGAATGTGTGTGTGGGCGAGCATTTGGGTTGTGAATGTGGCTTGTATTGTAAAATCCTTTGTGTGGTCTGAACACAAAAGCACAATATTGTTTAAGCCAGTTAATTTACATTTCCAGTCCACCTAGCCCCACAATCCTTACAAAACATGGTAAAATGTTAATATTTGGGAAAAAAACATGATTTATCCCTCTGGCTTCCACCCAGGAAGGATAAGTAGAGGCTCAGAAATTACAACATGTTGGAAATATCAAAAACTGCAGATCCAGAAATGCCTGCTGTTTCCAAAAGTGAGTCAAAGACATCTGTGTTAAAATGCAACTTTACAGCCTTTAAAAAAAAAGACTTTGGTGTCAGCAGCTAATTTACACCTTCATCGCATATCAAAGGGTGTTGAGGGTGTAGTTTTTTTAACACACAAAAAGTTCTGGAAAATCATTGGTGACATAGTCACTTTGATTAAGAGGTAAGTGCTGAACACCGAACACCAGCTGTAATTGCTTCATTCAGCTGTGTTTCATCTCCTTTAATTGTTTTATTTATATAGCACCAAATCACAACAGCAGTTGCCTTAAGGCGCTTTATTTTGTAAGGGAAAGACCCTACAATTACACAGAGAAACCCCAACAATCAAAGGATCCCCGTGAGCAAGCATTTGACAGTGGGAAGAACGAACTGCCTTTTAGAAGAAGAAACCTCCAGCAGACCAGGGAGAGTCAGCCATCTGCTGTTGGGTATGAAGGAAAGGAATTTGGACAAAAGACATGGTGTGTAAGAAAACTTTAGATTAATAATAACCAATAATTAATGCAGATGTGTGTATGGTGAATGAAAAAAAGCAGCTGAGAGCAGACAGGTGACCCTGGATTCAGAGTCCAAGTATATGCTTTGTCAAAATGTAACATTTTAAACTAAACTACTTTTAAGATTTAAAATAATCTTAAAAGTAGAGAGGATGTCTGTCTACCAAATCCGAACTGGGAACTGGTTCCACAAAAGAGAGGCCTGAAAGCTGAAGGCTCTGCCTCCTATTCTACTTTTAAATACCCTAGGAAACACAAGTAAACAAGCAGATATGTACTATTACAGGAGTCCAGCAAGCACTCCTACATATTTGCTTGATATGCACACTGAAGGACATATCCTGGTGAAAAAAATACCAAGATTCCTCACAGTGTTACTGGAGACCAGGGTACTGTCATCCAGATTAAGCATCTGGCCAGACATTATGTTTCTATGAGTTTAGTTTTATCTTAATTTAGAAGCACATAAGCAGAGGTCATGCAGGTCCTTACTGATGGATGAAAAAGTATCTATGAATTTGAGTCACTGAGCTCGACATCTTGTGTTTTAGAGAATTTCTAACGCAGCTGATGTGACTAACTGTGCAAAACTGTGTTAACAGCCTGTCCAGTGAGTCTGTGCCCCACTTGTGTTTGGTGACACTTTTGTATTTCATTAGTATGTCACTTACCACTATTCAGTAATTAATAACTGCATTTTGTATAAGTATATACTTTTTGTGGGGCTCCATACTGTCTGTGGCTTGCTAATTAAGCTTAGCACTTCACTCTCTCTCATACAAATATTATCACTTTGGGCATCAAAAGACCAACATACTGATATTTATAATTCAGGCTTTAAAAGGATTTAAAACTAGAGGGCAGCATCAAGGTGGCTCTCTTTCATATACAGGCCATGACCCCGGTGTTGTTGATATTGTAATATATGCAGCCACACAGTTCAGTTACAGCTCTATCAACAGCAGGTCATGCTATAAAAATGAAAATGTCAATACTCCAGTGAAATAAAAGAGAACGAGAGAGTGTAACAACTCAAAGTGCACATTTCACAAATTTGAAACATCTAAGGAAGTTTTAAATACTTTTATTGTGATTGTTAAACGGTGGTAAGAGTGGCAGACGGGTTCAAGGTGGGGCGTAATTACATCAGGGATGTTCTCTCAGCCCTACTTGTTTGCAATGGTGATGGACAGGTTGACAGATGACAGATTTTCATTGGAAGTGAGCAGAAAAAACAGATGTGAATACATCGAAGGGACAGCTCAGGTTGAGGAGTTTGGAGACAAAGTTAGAGATGATTTGGACATGTGCAGGCTGGAGCCAGTCGTTTTAAAGTATTGGAGAAAGGATGTTGAATATGGAGCTGTCGAACAAAAGGGAAAGAGGACGGACCTCAGGGAAGGTTCATGGATGTAAGTGAAGGAGGAGATGGAGAGAGTTTGTGTGACAGAAGAGGATGCTAGCGATAGGTTGAGATGCAAGTAGATGATGGCGACCTCTAAAGGGAGCAGCCAAAAGGAAAATAGGAAGAAATATAACAATATACAAACAAAGGACGTTTGAAATACGAGTGTTATGATTGGCTTTTCTCAGGAATAAACAAACCTGTGTTTGCTTAGTGTAAAAGCTCAATGTGGTACCTTTAAAATAACGATGTCCCAGAATTTCAAACTATTCTGGAAAAATGATAAAAATATGAAGATCACACCACCTTCACACTAGCATCCAATTACTACTGCAGGTCACAAACTTCTGTCTGGAATCAGTTTGTTTACTTTCTTGCAAGCTTTACTTTATTTGGCTTTTCTATTTACCTTTGGAATTACTTTTGTAAGACATGAAAAAAGGAAACTTTTTAATATTTATCCATCAGAAAAAAAGTCTTTCAAGATTCATATACAACAAAATGTAAATTAAAAGATTAAAGGATAACCAATCTGATTCAATCTAATACTGTGGTGTTGTTGTTGTTGTTTTTAAGAAATCGGATGTTTAAAAAAACGCATCAGACAAAATAAATTTTAGATGAAAAGGAGAACAGAGTTTCTTACTTTGATGAAGCAACTAGTTAGTTAGCAGATGGCTAAAAGGAAGCAGAAGGACATGTTCTCTGATGTATTACTTCAAATCCCCACAGACACTGAAGGATATGTTCTCTTTTTTATGATACAGCCACAAAGCTTCATTATAGCTGTGTGTGAAGGCTGGCAGGTTTCAGATAAAACTGAAGACCAAACCTCGTACATAGTTACAGGCATTAATGCAAATACCATTGTAAATAACTGTGTCACAGAACTGTGAGAAACCACACACTTACACTTCATGCTGCACCTAGTTAATTCTTACCATGAAGTAAAGTGGGTCGATCTGCTTTGATATAAGCTTTTAAGTGTTCTTTGTGGTAAGTAGCCTTAGAGAAGTTTAATCACAATAAGCAGGCAGTGGAATTTTTTTCCACCTTCGCCCGCTTGCGTTTTCATATTTCATTATTTCAATAGCAGCAGTAACTGAAGCCACCTTGAAATTTTCACAACTACAGAATCGATGAAGCTTTGATTGTGTGCTCGCTCTGGTAGACAACAAAAAAATAGTCTGATGACCTTTAGAGGAATGGCTATGGTGGATAATCTCCTTCAGTCTCCATAACTCACACACACCACCACACAGCAGAAAACAGCGAATGATTCAAACTTTTGTTTGCTCAGATAAGGCCTGCGATTTCGATATTAGATCAGTTCATCTTTCAGATCACTGACCTGTTATGAGATATCTAAAGATCTTCATTTCACTTCTTGGCTGCTTATTTGGGGGCCAAGGGGGCAAGCAAACAAGCCTTTTATTGAGATAAACCATCAAGACAGTAAGAGATCCACAGGGAAGTGGAAATAGCCAACCCAGACACATGTAGGTCCCTCTGTGTATGTGTGTGCGCGCGCACGCTAGAAACTGTTGTAAAGCCAGGCATAGTTTGTCTCTTTTCCTCTTTTCTCACATAACACGATGAAGCACACAATAAGAGAAGGACACCTCTGACTGAATGAAAGTGAAAAACCTTCTGAGGCTGTGTTGTGATTCTTCTTTGGAAACCTGTCACTGGGATCTATCAGTGCTGAAGTAATATTATGAATGTCATGAATGAAGAGATACATCATAAAATTTAATATGAGGGAATATTTGTGTTTCCTCTAAGAATTCAGTTGGTTAAACAACTCCATAATTAAAGGGACATCTCACTTCCAAATGTGGTAGTTGCCCAGCTTTGCTGATACAGGCTATAGAACTGTTTTGTGGCGTGTGGCGAGGCATGGTCTGTGGTGCCGCTGCAGGGGAGATGGACTCACCTGCACAGCATCTACAATCACGTCTCGCCACCATAAAAACCTGTGCTGTCGTTGTTGTTGGTGTGTGGCTGGCAGTTGGGAAGCTACAGGAAAGTATTTGTAACAACAACAGTACTTAAGAATAAAGTATGCTGAAAAGTATAAAAATGTGGACCGGTCCGCCCTAAGGACCAAGGACCCAGCCGGCCAGGGAAGGAGCTGGGCCAAATGGTGGCAGAGCTGGTGGCAGCGCAGACCACGCCCTGCCACATTATATCAAAAGTGTAATGAAAACAGCACCATATATATGTATATGTATATATATATATATATATATATATATATATATATATATATTAGGGGTGCAACGATATTCGTATCGATATTGAACCGTTCGATACAGTGCTTTCGGTTCGGTACGCATATGTATCGAACAATACAAAATTTGACTACTCCGCCTAGGCTGCACTGTCGAGCGCAGATCCACTGAGCGTGCAACACAGACAGCATTGCCAGAAGGAAGAGCGCAGGGCAAGCTAGCGAGACAGAAGTTAAGCTCTCCTTGCAATATGGCAAATTGAACCTCCCCCACCCTCATTCAGATCTTGCGTTTGGAATTATTTTGGTTTTCATGTGACGTATGACCCTGAAGGTAAGCGCATCATGGACTAAAGTAAAACAGTATGTTGGATGTGCCACGCAATGCTCAATTACATGGGTGGGAACTAGTGTGTTAGCGCAGTTAGCTCGCTAACGTGTTGGCCGTCTAGCCCCACGCACGGGGCGATCAGGGGTAGCTCGTTAACGGAGATTTGCCGTGTTGTGGCGTTAACGTCATTTCAACGAGATTAACGCTGACAGCACTAGTGGGAACACAACGAATATGACTGCACATTTACGCCGACATCATCCTAGTGCAAAGACAAGTGGAAGCAGAAAAAAACAACAAGCATGCATGCTACAAACTTTACCCGAGTCATTTAGACAGCCGTTAGCACATGATTCTCCTTATGGGGACCTGATATGTTTAATATTGTGGCGAGCTCAGACAAGGAGGAGACGGAGGTGTCGTTTGGTCTTGCTTCCCGTGAGCTAGCCAGGGAGCACAGTCGTTTATTGACATCTGACGAAGAACACTGCCGCTAGCTAACTGCTCAGCGCGGCAACCGCACAGCAAAAACAACAACACACAGGGCGCCCTCTGACCCCGGAAGGACACACCGTCGCAGCGAGAGGGCGTCACCCGTCACTATGGCAACATAAACAAAACATAACTGTACAAACAGAACCCCGAACAGCCCTGACCCGCTACATAGCCCCCACCTAAGGGGTCAGTCGTCCCCGACGACCCCATTACCCCACACAAAGTCCTGCAAATGTCCAGGTGCCTTCTTTTGGCGCACCGGCCGGTCACGACCGGCGGGGGGAAAGTCACTCGGGTCAGAACATGGGGTGCCACCATCATCCCACTTCTGACACCAATGTGGCGAGCTCAGACAAGGAGGAGACGGAGGTGTCGTTTGGTCTTGCTTCCCGTGAGCTAGCCAGGGAGCACAGCCGTTTATTGACATCTGCAGAAGAACACTGCCGCTAGCTAACTGCTCAGCGCGGCAACCGCACAGCAACAACAACAACAACACACAGGGCGCCCTATGACCCCGGAAGGACACACCGTCGCAGCGAGAGGGCGTCACCCGTCACTATGGCAACATAAACAAAACATAACTGTACAAACAGAACCCCGAACAGCCCTGTCCCGCTACATAGCCCCCACCTAAGGGGTCAGTCGTCCCCGACGACCCCATTACCCCACACAAAGTCCTGCAAATGTCCAGGTGCCTTCTTTTGGCGCACCGGCCGGTCACGACCGGCGGGGGGAAAGTCACTCGGGTCAGAACATGGGGTGCCACCATCATCCCACTTCTGACACCAATGTGGCGAGCTCAGACAAGGAGGAGACGGAGGTGTCGTTTGGTCTTGCTTCCCGTGAGCTAGCCAGGGAGCACAGCCGTTTATTGACATCTGCAGAAGAACACTGCCGCTAGCTAACTGCTCAGCGCGGCAACCGCACAGCAACAACAACAACACACAGGGCGCCCTCTGACCCCGGAAGGACACACCGTCGCAGCGAGAGGGTGTCACCCGTCACTATGGCAACATAAACAAAACATAACTGTACAAACAGAACCCCGAACAGCCCTGACCTGCTACAATATGCTGCTGAGAATATAGCCCAGAAGAAGTGTATAGTATTGCTTTTATTTTGGAAAGAGCCATTTCTCTGTAATAAACTCTCTTTTCCAAAGATGAGTGATTCCTCAATCAGATACAGGGCTTGCAAAATCGCTAGCCCAACGTCCCGGGGCTAGCGATTTTTCCAGTCGGGCTACCAAAATCTATCTCTGCCCTGCCCGTCGGGCTATTGTAGGAAGTAAAATATATGTCAATGCTTTTCTCATTCTTTCGGAAATGTAGCTGGGTAATTATGTCATTGGCATCGGTGAGCCACTGTCAATATGTGACATATTGAAATCGCGTTTGAATTTGCGCTTGTTTTTTGCTTTCACTTTGCAATCGCGCGAATTGTGTATAGAGAGCGACAGTACTGATTGGTGAGAGATGTCAGAGGAATTGGTGCACAAATTATCATCACTCACAGATCAGTACTGTCGCTCTCTATACACAGTTCGCACGATTGCAAAGTGAAAGCAAAAAAACAAGCGCAAATTCAAACGCGATTTCAATATGTCACATATTGACAGTGGCTCACCGATGCCAATGACATAATTACCCAGCTACATTTCTGAAAGAATGCAAAAGCATTGACATATATTTTTCCTTCCTACAATAGCCCGACGGGCAGGGAAGAGATAGATTTTGGTAGCCCAACTGAAAAAATCGCTAGCCCCAGGACGTCGGGCTAGCGATATTGCGAGCCCTGTATCTGATTGAGGAATCACTCATCTTTGGAAAAGAGAGTTTATTACAGAGAAATGTCTCTTTCCAAAGTAAAAGCTATACTATCCGCTTCTTCTGGGCTATATTCTCAGCAGCATAAGGAGAATCATGTGCTAACAGCTGTCTAAATGACTCGGCTAAAGTTAGTAGCATGCTTGTTGTTTTTGTCTTTGCACTAGGATGATGTCGGCGTAAATGTGCAGTCATATTCGTTGTGTTCCCACTAGTGCTTTCAGGTTGATCTCGTTGAAATGACCTTAACGCCACAACACGGCAAATCTCCGTTAACGAGCTACCGCCGATCGCCCCGTGCATGGGGCTAGACGGCCAACACGTTAACGAGCTAATTGCGCTAACACACTAGTTCCCACCCATGTAATTGAGCATTGCATGGCACATCCAACATACTGTTTTACTTTAGTCCATGATGCGCTTACCTTCAGGGTCATACGTCACATGAAAACCAAAATAATTCCAAACGCCAGATCTGAATGTTGCAAGGAGAGCTTAACTTCTGTCTTGCTAGCTTGCCCTGCGCTCTTCCTTCTGGCAATGCTGTCTGTGTTGAGCGCTCAGTGGATCTGCGCTCGACAGTGCAGCCTAGGCGGAGTAGTCGAACGCAGATTCACTGAGCGCTCAACACAGACAGCATCGTCAGAAGGAAAGTTGATAAAATAAATTACAAATGTTGTATTGTTCGATACATATGCGTACCGAACCGAAAGCACTGTATCGAACGGTTCAATATCGATACGAATATCGTTGCACCCCTAATATATATATATATATATATATATATATATATATATATATATATATATATATACACATTGTGGGAAGTAAAGAAGAACAAATAATTTCTCACTGTGGGGTCAACTTGGTAAACTGGGCCATCAGTTAAAATGGGCCATCTTAGGTTTGAGTATCTCTTTAAAAATTAACAGCCAATGACTCAGTACTCAGCATTCAGCATTTGATTTTACTGATCCAAGATTGACACTGGTCAGCCTCACAGCAAGAAGATCTTTCTGTGTGGAATTTCTATGTTCTCCCCATGTCTGCATGGGTTGTCTCCAGGCACTCTGGCTTACTTCCACAGTCCAAAGACACCCAAATAGTGGGGTTAGGTTAATTGGTATTTGGTGAGTGGTAAATTAGTAAATTGCTCATAGGTGTGAATGCTGTGCAATAGACTGGCAACCCGTCCAGGGTAACCCCCCCCCCCCTCCCCATGCTAGCTGAGATAAGCTCTAGCCTGTCTTTGTGATCATGAATTGGATAAGCGGAAGAAAATGGGTGGATGGTGTAAGATTGGTCAGGGAGGCGGGCCAATATCTCATTCTGAGACTGCTCCAGAAAACTTCACGGTGACTTATCCAATCTCATTTGATAAATCAATATGTAGAAGTAATGATTCACAACACTTGTCAAGATGGACTGTCTCAGATAAAATGCTGATAAATGCTTTTTCATGAAAAAGCTTTTTTTTTTTCATTAGGGGCGCAAATTGCCTTTATGTGTCCGATGAAATGGCTATAATTTCGGTTAAATTATGTCACCCTCTGAACTGAGCTTTAGAAGATATTCTGATGCTTCCTCTCATTAAAAAAAAGATGTATAATATTTATAAATTCTATTATTGCATCCAATTCAATTTAATTTAATTTAAATATTGCCAAAAAACAAAAACAGTCGCCTGAAGACAGGTTATATTGAAAGGTAAAGACCTTGCAATAATACAGAGAAACCCCAACAATCAGACGACCCTCTACAAGCTGTTAGGTTTTCCACGCTCCCTTCTAAGTGCATTTGTATATGTTTATGCGTGTTTATGTCCCCCCCCCGACACACACACACACACACACACACACACACACACACACACACACACACACACACACACACACACACACACACACACAATTTAATAAAAAAAGGTTTTATTTCACCTCATAGTGATCATGGTGGATTTCATTCTTCTTACTTTATCACTTACAAGCTACAGATTTGTGAAAAATCCAAATCAGGCTTTAGACCAGTATGCCACAGCTTATACAGGCACAGTGTTGTTATTGTTTTGTTCTTTCTGTGCTTGTTATTGCACTGACACCCTTCAGAAGTACTCATGTAATGAAAATGCAATACATTATAACTTACCCTTCTCCTGTTGGAGATGCTCCCCGCTGCTGTAACAATGCAGCATATGAAATACATGAGGAATAAATAAAAACATGCAGAAGCCTGATAAACAATCCCCATAAACATTCACACAATAATATTACGCTTATTTAAAAACACTGTTATTTTGTGGGAATCCCCCCCCCCCTTGACTTATTAAAGAAGGTTGTTTATTGCGCTTAGAGACTTTCGAAACATTTTTTTTTCCTGTGAATGTAAAGCAGTACCTCTAGAGCAGCGTGTTGAACTTAGCTCAGCTCACCTCTGTGAGCACTAAGAATTTCTGATACAAGCTGTCCTTGTAAATGAGGAGAGAAATGAAGTTAACTGGCAACCCTGCATCAGAAGTAAGATTTTCTTCCATCTCATTTTCTTTATTCTTCTAAAACCAAGTTATATGCTGTGTGTCTAGGAAATGTTCGCATAATAATAGTAGTAGTACAGTTTTACCTTCTAAACCCTGTGCAGTCCATATGAGTGTAGCTCATGCTCCCACTAGAGGAAGCAAAAATGTAAAAACGAAAGCTAAGGTGGCTCCATCCTGGCCATGAACAGTGTTTGCAACAGCTCTGAAAAAGTCAATGTCTCATGACTAAATTACCACTAAGTTATAAACAGACAAAATAACCAGTGATAGGATGAAGCATTAAATGGAAATAATCTCACCTAGACTAAATGATTTTTGGTCTGCTTTGGTCGATGTATTGCAGTTGTCACACCATATTTAGCCAAGCTGGTGATGAACCACCTGTTCCCTAGTTTCCTTTCCTGTCCCAGTGTAAAAATGTTGTTATGGACATATAGGCCAATGGCATCAGTGATTTCTCCAGAGGCTTCATGTAAAAAAGATGTAAGATGTTTCTACCTAGTGCTTTTTCTAACTGCATTCACACTCCAATGGATGCATCGGAGAGCAACTTGGGGTTAGCACCTTGCACAAGGATACTTGACATGCAGACTGGAGGAGCCAGGGATTGATGTTTCTACCCATGTCCCACCACCTCTTCAGAGAGCAGTTTGCTCTATTTCCTCGATGTTGCTGACAAACATTCCTATCAACTTTGGTTTTATGAGAATCAACAACAACAACAAAATAACCCGTTATTATATGAGAGACTGAGCGTTACATTCTAGTCTGCTGTTTGAGGTTTTGTTTTGAATTTTAACCACTTGTCTAATTCAGGTTTGAGGGTGGGGGGTTGGAGCCTATCTCAACTGTCATAAGGTGAAAGGTGGGGTACGCCGTGGATAGGCTGGCAGTCCATCATAAGGCTAACAGAGAGAGACAGACAACCATTCACACCTACAGTGTGGCCAAATTAAGTAGTAAATGGACTGGTTCTTATATAAAGCACGTTATACAGCATGCCTCATTCGCCCATTCATATAAGCACTTTTTTTCTATGATGAAGTGGTCTTCTATCTAACATTTGAACACATTCAGAAGTCAATGAATGCATCAAAGAACAACGTGGGGTTCAGTATCTTGCTCAAGAATATTTTGGCATGCAGACTGTACAAGCAAGGCATCAAACCACCAACCTTCCAATTAATGGATGACCTACTCAACCTGCTCTTGAGCAGGAGGTTGGACAGTGGTTAGAATCAACCACTTAGCTGAACATAAATGTCAGCAGTGCTAACCACTGGACCAGCATCCCACACTATTTCTGGTTTTCAGTCATTATTTCCACTTTGCTTTGAAATACTCACCAATTGTCCCGTGCTTCTCGTGTTTAATGTTTTTGTGACCCATCCTATTTAGTTTCACTCACCATTCTCCTCTCTGTACTGCTCTGTTACACTTCGTGTTCGTAACTTTGTTTCTCACAGTTCTCATGCATTTCCGATGCCATGTGCTCAGGCTCACTCTGCCAGAGTCTTGTGATTTTAATAACTTCGCCTAAACATTGACTGCTTTCCTTCTACCAACGCATGACTTAAATAACATTCTTTGATTTTTTTTTTTTTTTTTACTCTTGAGTCATGAATTTCTGTTAGAAACTGCAGCTAGAAACTCACTTCAGAATTACACTTTAATAAACCTGTAGAATTTTTGGCATTGAGGGTTTTGAAAAATTCAAAAGGCAGTATTGCACACAGGCTGACAGAGGCTCAGCTGGCTGACTTGTGTTTGAATCATGATTTGAAAAATTTCCATGGGCCCACTCAACTCCATTTAAAGGAGTATTCAGCATGAATTGCAGACCTAACTGACATTAAATGTTACCTAACATGTAGCATTTATTTTCGAGACTTGGAAACTATAAACCTTCTTTGCTGGACAGTCATGCATGTAAGTTCTGGGTCTCAATTAAACTGAAATGCATAATTAGGTTTTCTAACACCAGTACAGTATTTTCACTAGGCAAGGCAAGGCAAATTTATTTGTATAGCACAATTCAACAACAAGGTGATTCAAAGTGCTTTACAGAGACATTAGAAACAAAAACAAATAAAAAGCATGATTTAAAATTGATTAAAACAAGCAAACAAACAAACTAACTAAACACACACATTTCACACCTGTTCGCGCGATCTGAACCCTTATCGTAAGGGGAGCTACCAGTCCTTCTGTGGACGAGCTACTTTCTATTTTAGATTCCCCGAATTTAAAATACTCTCTAGACCCAGTCTAGACCCAGCTGGGGAGCTACCCAGAGCTCTAATCCCACTTAACAAACAAACAAACAAACAAACAAAACAGTATATAAAATCAAAACAGATAAAATCAGAACAGTAGATAAAATCAGTAGTTAATGTAAGTTTTGAAATTTAAGCTTAACTAATTAACAAACAAACAAAACAGTATATAAAATCAAAACAGATAAAATCAGAAATAGATAAGATCAGTAGTTAGTGTAAGTTTTGAAATTTAAGCTTAAAAGTGTGGATTTGGTGCTTTATTCAAATGCAGCTGAGAATAGGTGAGTCTTCAACCTGGATTTAAATAAACTGAGTGTTTCAGCTGATCTGAGGCTTTCTGGGAGTTTGTTCCAGATATAAGGAGCATAAAAGCTGAATGCAGCTTCTCCGTGTCTGGTTCTGACTCTGGGAACTGATAAAAGACCGGATCCAGATGACCTGAGGGATCTGGAAGGTTATCTATTGAAGAATGTTAAAATCCATACAAAACTCAATAAGCTCCATCAAAGCGACAGATGTAGTTGAATCTCATTAAATAGCAAACATCTAGACTTGTCCAAAATATTGCACATAGATTATTTTTTGCTGCCTGACTGAATATTAATTCAGAAGTTCAGATGATGGTGTGAAAAAGTTTAAGTGAAAAAAAAATCAAATTAGGCCATGAATGCTTTATAAACATAGTATTTCCCTTCAGTAAATCTGAACTGGTCTGCACGAAACAAATAATGCATGTGTCGTATCATGTTAGCAGTCACGTCTAAATCTGACTAAATTTGTAGGTCAGCGTGACCTCCCTGACTAGCCATTTATGAGGTTCGATTTTATTCAGTTTGTTATTTTGAGTGACTAAATAAATAAATAATGAATGTCACACAACCTTATCCTTTGACAAAAGTTCTTTGTTTTCCCACTCGCTAAAAGGCATGGTAATTTCCATTTCTGAAGTATGAATCGATGTCATTACATGTACATGCTTACAAAAGTGCCTTGTATCATTATCTGCCACTGGCTCTTCGTCCCTACTTTACTTGCTATGATAATGATTATTATCTGAAATGAGTCTTTTCTGTTCATTTATATCTTGTTTTATTGTTATTTGGTGCTCCAGAATAGAAAACAAGTTTGCTAAATAAACAACACAAAACACCATAAAAGCAAAGTTCAAGTACACAAACCCGCTTGCTTGTTTGTAATATGAACAAGGTTATCACTGTGCTACACTGGAAAGTTCTGGATGTCTCCCTGCAGGGACTTCACTTTACCCTTACAGGGAAACCACAAATTTTCAGGGAACAGTGGGGGAGGCTTTTTTTGTCAACCTCAATCAGCGCCAGCTTTCCAGAGGAGATAAGGCAGGGCAAAATGTTGCATCCTACAAACAGGGAGAGGAAGTGAGAGAATCTCTGTATGAACAGATCCACAGACTGTTGAAATTCCAGCACAGTTGCAAATTGCAAATACTCTTCTGTTAGAATGAAGAGGATTTCCTTTCCCCCAAGTGGTACTTCAGGTACAGAGTTTGGCTTAATGCTGCACATATCACAACAAGCAAGTGAACAGAGCAATTTTAGAGTCTTATTTAGCAAAAACAATAGAGCTGGTGTGACAGAAGAGGATGATAGGGATAGTGTGAGATGGAGGCAGATCAACCGCTCTGGAGAGATCCTAAAAGGAGCAGCTGAAAGAAAGTCTCCCTCCAATTCATGTTAATGTCTGTTTCATTTACTGTGATGATAATTTTGGTTAAAATTGTTTAAGACTGAGACAAAGATAAACTCACTGATGAGAATGTATTCATGTTAAGTTACTGTACAGATGATGCTTCAGGATGCATGATTTAATATCAGTGGTTCATATCAGTTATCATTAGGTTGCATACTATGAACAGAACTCAGATGTCATCTAATCATGTTACTAACAAAAGATGAACCAAAACCCAAATGAGTGAATAAATAACTCAAATATAAAATATTTGACCTGAGTTGTGGAAACAGCCGGTCTATCGTGTGGATGTCACACTTTGCTTCTTCACCTGCGTGCTTAAGTTGCAGTACCAGCAGGGGGGGCGATCATTTATTTAAAGCCACAGTCACTACTTACCAAGGTGTGGGCTATTCTACAAAGGGCTATTCTAAAGAATGAAGTACTTTCAGGGTCCTTCTATGCCAGGTAAGATTAAGCTAGATGGTTGATATGTATTTACATATAAATGTATTAGTAATGTTTCCTTAAAGGTTTGCCCATGACTGTTTCATGTTGGCTTAAATAAATTATTGCCGTCTTCTGTTACTGCAAGGTATTGCAACTTAAGCATGTCTGTAAGTTCTCAGTCATCCAGGTCATGGTAGTCTAAGGAGCTTATGGTTGATGTTTCTTGAAGTAGTTCTCACCTTATATCCGAGAAGCTTCATCAAGTCAAAAATTGCCCGAAGAACACTGCCGCTAGCTACTGCTCCGCGCGGCAACCGCACAGCAACACAACAACAACACACAGGGCGCCCTATGACCCCAGAAGGACACAACCGTCGCAGCGCGAGGGCGTCACCCGTCACTTGGCAACAAAACAAAACATAACTGTACAAACAGAACCCCGAACAGCCCTGTCCCGCTACATAGCCCCCACCTAAGGGGTCAGTCGTCCCCGACGACCCCATTACCCCACACAAAGTCCTGCAAATGTCCAGGTGCCTTCTTTTGGCGCACCGGCCGTCACGACCGGCGGGGGAAAGTCACTCGGGTCAGAACATGGGGTGCCACCATCATCCCACTTCTGACACCAATGTGGGCAGCTCAGACAAGGAGGAGACAGGAGGTGTCGTTTGGTCTTGCTTCCCGTGAGCTAGCCAGGGAGCACAGCCGTTTATTGACATCTGCAGAAGAACACTGCCGCTAGCTAACTGCTCACGCGGCAACCGCACAGCAACAACAACAACACCACCGGGGCCCTCTGACCCCGGAAGGACACACCGTGCAGCGAGAGGTGTCACCCGTCCACTATGGCAACATAAACAAAAACATAACTGTACAAACAGAAACCCCGAAACAGCCCTGACCTGCTATCCAATATGCTGCTGAGAATATAGCCCAGAAGAAGTGTATAGTATTGCTTTTATTTTGGAAAGACCATTTCTCTGTAATAACTCTCTTTTCCAAAGATGAGTGTTCCTCAATCAGATACAGGGCTTGCAAAATCGCTAGCCCAACGTCCCGGCTAGCGATTTTTCCAGTCGGGCTACCAAAATCTATCTCTGCCCTGCCCGTCGGGCTATTGTGGAATAAAATATATGTCAATGCTTTTCTCATTCTTTCGGAAATGTAGCTGGTAATTATGTCATTGCATCGGTGAGCCACTGTCAATATGTGACATATTGAAATCGCGTTTGAATTGCGCTTGTTTTTTGCTTTCACTTTGCAATCGCGCGAATTGTGTATAGAGAGCGACAGTACTGATTGTGAGAGATGTCAGAGGAATTGGTGCACAAATTATCATCACTCACAGATCATACTGTCGCTCTCTATACACAGTTCGCACGATTGCAAAGTGAAAGCAAAAAAAACAGCGCAAATTCAAACGGATTTCAATATGTCACATATTGACAGTGGCTACCGATGCCAATGACATAATTACCCAGCTACATTTCTGAAAGAATGCAAAAGCATTGACATATATTTTCCTTCCTACCATAGCCCGACGGGCAGGGAAGAGAAGATTTTGGTAGCCCAACTGAAAAAATCGCTAGCCCCAGGACGTCGGGCTAGCGATATTGCGAGCCCTGTATCTGATTGAGGAATCACTCATCTTTGGAAAAGAGAGTTTATTACAAGAGAATGTCTCTTTCCAAAGTAAAGCTATACTATCCGCTTCTTCTGGGCTATATTCTCAGCAGCATAAGGAGAATCATGTGTAACAGCTGTCTAATGACTCGGCTAGTTAGTAGCATGCTTGTTGTTTTTGTCTTTGCACTAGGATGATGTCGGCGTAAATGTGCAGTCATATTGTTGTGTTCCCACTAGTGCTTTCAGGTTGATCTCGTTGAAATGACCTTAACGCCACAACACGGCAAATCTCCGTTAACGAGCTCCCGCCGATCGCCCTGCATGGGGCTAGACGGCCAACACGTTAACGAGCTAATTGCGCTACACACTAGTTCCCACCCATGTAATTGAGCATTGCATGGCACATCCAACATACTGTTTTACTTTAGTCCATGATGCGCTTACCTTCAGGGTCATACGTCACATGAAAACCAAATATTCCAAACGCCAGATCTGAATGTTGCAAGGAGAGCTTAACTTCTGTCTTGCTAGCTTGCCCTGCGCTCTTCCTTCTGGCAATGCTGTCTGTGTTGAGCGCTCAGTGGGATCTGCGCTCGCACGTGCAGCCTAGGCGGAGTAGTCGAACGCAGATTCACTGAGCGCTCAACACAGACAGCTCGTCAGAAGGAAGTTGATAAAATAATACAAATGTTTGTATTGTTCGATACTATGCGTACCGAACCGAAAGCACTGTATCGAACGGTTCAATATCGATACGAATATCGTTGCACCCCTAATAGTATATATATATATATATATATATATATATATATATATATATCTATATATACACATTGTGGGAAGTAAGAAGAACAAATAATTTCTCACTGTGGGGTCAACTTGGTAAACTGGGCATCAGTTAAAATGGGCCATCTTAGGTTTGAGTATCTCTTAAAAATTAACAGCCCATGACTCAGTACTCAGCATTCAGCATTTGATTTTACTGATCCAGATTGACACTGGTCAGCCTCACAGCAAGAAGATCTTTCTGTGTGGAATTTCTATGTTCTCCCCATGTCTGCATGGGTTGTCTCCAGGCACTCTGGCTTACTTCCACAGTCCAAAGACACCCAAATAGTGGGGTTGGTTATTGGTATTTGGTGAGTGGTAAATAGTAAATTGCTCATAGGTGTGAATGCTGTGCAATAGACTGGCAACCCGTCCAGGGTAACCCCCCCCCCCTCCCCATGCTAGCTGAGATAAGCTCTAGCCTGTCTTTGTGATCATGAATTGGAATAGCGGAAGAAATGGGTGGATGGTGTAGATTGGTCAGGGAGGCGGGCAATATCTCATTCTGGACTGCTCCAGAAAACTTCACGGTGACTTATCCAATCTCATTTGATAAATCAATTGTAGAAGTAATGATTCACACACTTGTCAAGAGGACTGTCTCAGATAAAATGCTGATAATTCTTTTCATGAAAAGCTTTTTTTTTTTCATTAGGGGCGCAAATTGCCTTTATGTGTCCGAATGAATGGCTATAATTTCGGTTAAATTATGTCACCCTCTGAACGCGACTTTAGAGATATTCTTGATGCTTCCTCTCATTAAAAAAGATGTATAATTTATAAATTCTATTATTGCATCCAATTCAATTTAATTTAATTTAAATATGCCAAAAAAAAAAAACAGTCGCCTGAAGACAGGTTATATTGAAAGGTAAGACCTTGCAATATACAGAGACCCCCAACAATCAGACGACCCTCTACAAGCTGTTAGGTTTTCCACGCTCCCTTCTAAGTGCATTTGTATATGTTTATGCGTGTTTATGTCCCCCCCCCGACACACACACACACACACAACACCACAACACACACACACACACACACACACACACACACACACACCACACACACACACACAATTAATAAAAAAGGTTTATTTCACCTCATAGTGATCATGGTGGATTTCATTCTTCTTACTTTATCACTTACAAGACTACAGATTTGTGAAAATCCAATCAGGCTTTAGACCAGTATGCCACCGCTTATACAGGCACCGTGTTGTTATTGTTTTGTTCTTTCTTGTGCTTGTTTTGCACTGACACCCTTCAGAAGTACTCATGTATGAAAATGCAATACATTATAACTTACCCTTCTCCTGTTGGAGATGCTCCCCGCTGCTGTAACAATGCAGCATATGAAATACATGAGATAAATAAAAACATGCAGAAGCCTGATAAACAATCCCCATAAACATTCACACATAATATTACGCTTATTTAAAAACACTGTTATTTTGTGGGAATCCCCCCCCCCCTTGACTTATTAAAAGGTTGTTTATTGCGCTTAGAGACTTTCGAAACATTTTTTTTCCTGTGAATGTAAAGCAGTACCTCTAGAGCAGCGTGTTGAACTTAGCTCAGCTCACCTCTGTAGCACTAAGAATTTCTGATACAAGCTGTCCTTGTAAATGAGGAGAGAAATAAGTTAACTGGCAACCCTGCATCAGAAGTAAGATTTTCTTCCATCTCATTTTCTTTATTCTTCTAAAACCAGTTATATGCTGTGTGTCTAGGAAATGTTCGCATAATATAGTAGTAGTTACAGTTTTACCTTCTAAACCCTGTGCAGTCCATATGGTGTAGCTCCTGCTCCCACTAGAGGAAGCAAAAATGTAAAAACGAAAGCTAAGGTGGCTCCATCCTGGCCATGAACAGTGTTGCAACAGCTCTGAAAAAGTCAATGTCTCATGACTAAATTACCACTAAGTTATAAACAGACAAATAACCAGTGATAGGATGAGCATTAAATGGAAATAATCTCACCTAGACTAATGATTTTTGGTCTGCTTTGGTCGATGTATTGCAGTTGTCACACCATATTTAGCCAAGCTGGGATGAACCACCTGTTCCCTAGTTTCCTTTCCTGTCCCAGTGTAAAAATTTTGTTATGGACATATAGGCCAATGGCATCAGTGATTTCTCCAGAGGCTTCATGTAAAAAAGATGTAGATGTTCTTACCTAGTGCTTTTTCTAACTGCATTCACACTCCAATGGTGCATCGGAAGCAACTTGGGGTTAGCACCTTGCAAGGATACTTGACATGCAGACTGGAGGAGCCAGGGATTGATGTTTCCCCATGTCCCACCACTCTTCAGGAGCAGTTTGCTCTATTTCCTCGATGTTGCTGACAAACATTCCTATCAACTTTGGTTTTATGGAATCAACACACAACAACAAAATAACCCGTTATTATATGGAGACTGAGCGTTACATTCTAGTCTGCTGTTTGAGGTTTTGTTTTGAATTTTAACCACTTGTCTAATTCAGGTTTGAGGGTGGGGGTTGGAGCCTATCTCAACTGTCATAAGGTGAAAGGTGGGGTACGCCGTGGATAGGCTGGCAGTCCATCATAAGCTAACAGAGAGACAGACAACCATTCACACCTACAGTGTGGCCAAATAAGTAGTAGTAATGGACTGGTTCTTATATAAGCACGGTATACCGATGCCTCATTCGCCCATTCATTAGCACTTTTTTCTATGATGAAGTGGTCTTCTATCTAATTTGAACACATTCAGAAGTCAATGAATGCATCAAAGAACAACGGGTTCAGTATCTTGCTCAAGAATATTTTGTGCAGACGTACAAGCAAGGCATCAAACCACCAACCTTCCAATAATGGATGACCTACTCAACCTGCTCTTGAGCAGGAGTTGGACAGTGGTTAGCAACCACTTAGCTGAACATAAATGTCAGCAGTGCTAACCACTGGCCAGCATCCACACTATTTCTGGTTTTCAGTCATTATTTCCACTTTGCTTTGAAATACTCACCAATTGTCCCGTGCTTCTCGTGTTTAATGTTTTTGTGACCCATCCTATTTAGTTTCACTCACCATTCTCCTCTCTGTACTGCTCTGTTACACTTCGTGTTCGTAACTTTGTTTCTCACAGTTCTCCATGCATTTCCGATGCCATGTGCTCAGGCTCACTCTGCCAGAGTCTTGTGATTTTAATAACTTCGCCTAAACATTGACTGCTTTCCTTCTACCAACGCATGACTTAAATAACATTCTTTGATTTTTTTTTTTTTTTACTCTTGAGTCATGAATTTCTGTTAGAAACTGCAGCTAGAAACTCACTTCAGAATTACACTTTAATAAACCTGTAGATTTTTGGCATTGAGGGGTTTTGAAAAATCAAAAGGCAGTATTGCACACAGGCTGACAGAGGCTCAGCTGGCTGACTTGTGTTTGAATCATGATTTGAAAATTTCCATGGGCCCACTCAACTCCATTTAAAGGAGTATTCAGCATGAATTGCAGACCTAACTGACATTAAATGTTACCTAACATGTAGCTTTATTTTCGAGACTTGGAAACTATAAACCTTCTTTGCTGGACAGTCATGCATGTAAGTTCTGGGTCTCAATTAAACTGAAATGCATAATTAGGTTTTCTAACACCGAGTACAGTTTTTTCACTAGGCAAGGCAAGGCAAATTTATTTGTATAGCACAATTCAACAACAAGGTGATTCAAAGTGCTTTACAGAGACATTAGAAAAAAAACAAATAAAAAGCATGATTTAAAATTGATTAAACAAGCAAACAAACAAACTAACTAAACACACACATTTCACACCTGTTCGCGCGATCTGAACCCTTATCGTAAGGGACTACCAGTCTTCTGTGGTAGCTTTTAAGTGTTCTTTGTGGTAAGTAGCCTTAGAGAAGTTTAATCACAATAAGCAGGCAGTGGAATTTTTTTCCACCTTCGCCCGCTTGCGTTTTCATATTTCATTATTTCAATAGCAGCAGTAACTGAAGCCACCTTGAAATTTTCACAACTACAGAATCGATGAAGCTTTGATTGTGTGCTCGCTCTGGTAGACAACAAAAAAATAGTCTGATGACCTTTAGAGGAATGGCTATGGTGGATAATCTCCTTCAGTCTCCATAACTCACACACACCACCACACAGCAGAAAACAGCGAATGATTCAAACTTTTGTTTGCTCAGATAAGGCCTGCGATTTCGATATTAGATCAGTTCATCTTTCAGATCACTGACCTGTTATGAGATATCTAAAGATCTTCATTTCACTTCTTGGCTGCTTATTTGGGGGCCAAGGGGGCAAGCAAACAAGCCTTTTATTGAGATAAACCATCAAGACAGTAAGAGATCCACAGGGAAGTGGAAATAGCCAACCCAGACACATGTAGGTCCCTCTGTGTATGTGTGTGCGCGCGCACGCTAGAAACTGTTGTAAAGCCAGGCATAGTTTGTCTCTTTTCCTCTTTTCTCACATAACACGATGAAGCACACAATAAGAGAAGGACACCTCTGACTGAATGAAAGTGAAAAACCTTCTGAGGCTGTGTTGTGATTCTTCTTTGGAAACCTGTCACTGGGATCTATCAGTGCTGAAGTAATATATGAATGTCATGAATGAAGAGATACATCATAAAATTTAATATGAGGGAATATTTGTGTTTCCTCTAAGAAATTCAGTTGGTTAAACAACTCCATAATTAAAGGGACATCTCACTTCCAAATGTGGTAGTTGCCCAGCTTTGCTGATACAGGCTATAGAACTGTTTTGTGGCGTTTGTGGCGAGGCATGGTCTGTGGTGCCGCTGCAGGGGAGATGGACTCACCTGCACAGCATCTACAATCACGTCTCGCCACCATAACAACCTGTGCTGTCGTGTTGTTGGTGTGTGGCTGGCAGTTGGGAAGCTTACAGGAAAGTATTTGTAAAACAAACATTACTTAAGAATAAAGTATGCTGAAAGTATAAAAATGTTGGACCGGTCCGCCCTAAGGACCAAGGACCCAGCAGGCCAGGGAAGGAGCTGGGCCAAATGGTGGCATAGCTGGTGGCAGCGCAGGACCACGCCCTGCCACATTATATCAAAAGTGAATGAAAACAACACCATAATATGTATATGTATATATATATATATATATACTATATATATATATATATATATTAGGGGTGCAACGATATTCGTATCGATATTGAACCGTTCGATACAGTGCTTTCGGTTCGGTACGCATATGTATCGAACAATACAAAATTTGACTACTCCGCCTAGGCTGCACTGTCGAGCGCAGATCCACTGAGCGTTGCAACACAGACAGCATTGCCAGAAGGAAGAGCGCAGGGCAAGCTAGCGAGACAGAAGTTAAGCTCTCCTTGCAACATGGCAAATTGAACCTCCCCCACCCTCATTCAGATCTTGCGTTTGGAATTATTTTGGTTTTCATGTGACGTATGACCCTGAAGGTAAGCGCGTCATGGACTAAAGTAAAACAGTATGTTGGGTGTGCCACGCAATGCTCAATTACATGGGTGGGAACTAGTGTGTTAGCGCAGTTAGCTCGTTAACGTGTTGGCCGTCTAGCCCCACGCACGGGGCGATCAGGGGTAGCTCGTTAACGGAGATTTGCCGTGTTGTGGCGTTAACGTCATTTCAACGAGATTAACGCTGACAGCACTAGTGGGAACACAACGAATATGACTGCACATTACGCCGACATCATCCTAGTGCAAAGACAAGTGGAAGCAGAAAAAAACAACAAGCATGCATGCTACAAACTTTACCCGAGTCATTTAGACAGCCGTTAGCACATGATTCTCCTTATGGGGACCTGATATGTTTAATATTGTGGCGAGCTCAGACAAGGAGGAGACGGAGGTGTCGTTTGGTCTTGCTTCCCGTGAGCTAGCCAGGGAGCACAGTCGTTTATTGACATCTGACGAAGAACACTGCCGCTAGCTAACTGCTCAGCGCGGCAACCGCACAGCAAAAAACAACAACACACAGGGCGCCCTCTGACCCCGGAAGGACACACCGTCGCAGCGAGAGGGCGTCACCCGTCACTATGGCAACATAAACAAAACATAACTGTACAAACAGAACCCCGAACAGCCCTGACCCGCTACATAGCCCCCACCTAAGGGGTCAGTCGTCCCCGACGACCCCATTACCCCACACAAAGTCCTGCAAATGTCCAGGTGCCTTCTTTTGGCGCACCGGCCGGTCACAACCGGCGGGGGGAAAGTCACTCGGGTCAGAACATGGGGTGCCACCATCATCCCACTTCTGACACCAATGTGGCGAGCTCAGACAAGGAGGAGACGGAGGTGTCGTTTGGTCTTGCTTCCCGTGAGCTAGCCAGGGAGCACAGCCGTTTATTGACATCTGCAGAAGAACACTGCCGCTAGCTACTGCTCAGCGCGGCAACCGCACAGCAACAACAACAACAACACACAGGGCGCCCTATGACCCCAGAAGGACACAACCGTCGCAGCGAGCGGGCGTCACCCGTCACTATGGCAACATAAACAAAACATAACTGTACAAACAGAACCCCGAACAGCCCTGTCCCGCTACATAGCCCCCACCTAAGGGGTCAGTCGTCCCCGACGAACCCCATTACCCCAACAAAGTCCTGCAAATGTCCAGGTGCCTTCTTTTTGGCGCACCGGCCGGTCACGACCGGCGGGGGGAAAGTCACTCGGGTCAGAACATGGGGTGCCACCATCATCCCACTTCTGACACCAATGTGGCGAGCTCAGACAAGGAGGAGACGGAGGTGTCGTTTGGTCTTGCTTCCCGTGAGCTAGCCAGGGAGCACAGCCGTTTATTGACATCTGCAGAAGAACACTGCGCTAGCTAACTGCTCAGCGCGGCAACCGCACAGCAACACAACAACACACAGGGCGCCCTCTGACCCCGGAAGGACACACCGTCGCAGCGAGAGGTGTCCACCCGTCACTATGGCAACATAAACAAAACATAACTGTACAAACAGAACCCCGAACAGCCCTGACCTGCTACAATATGCTGCTGAGAATATAGCCCAGAAGAAGTGTATAGTATTGCTTTTATTTTGGAAAGAGCCATTTCTCTGTAATAAACTCTCTTTTCCAAAGATGAGTGATTCCTCAATCAGATACAGGGCTTGCAAAATCGCTAGCCCAACGTCCCGGGGCTAGCGATTTTTCCAGTCGGGCTACCAAAATCTATCTCTGCCCTGCCCGTCGGGCTATTGTAGAAGTAAATATATGTCAATGCTTTTCTCATTCTTTCGGAAATGTAGCTGGGTAATTATGTCATTGGCATCGGTGAGCCACTGTCAATATGTGACATATTGAAATCGCGTTTGAATTTGCGCTTGTTTTTTGCTTTCACTTTGCAATCGCGCGAATTGTGTATAGAGAGCGACAGTACTGATTGGTGAGAGATGTCAGAGGAATTGGTGCACAAATTATCATCACTCACAGATCAGTACTGTCGCTCTCTATACACAGTTCGCACGATTGCAAAGTGAAAGCAAAAAAAACAAGCGCAAATTCAAACGCGATTTCAATATGTCACATATTGACAGTGGCTCACCGATGCCAATGACATAATTACCCAGCTACATTTCTGAAAGAATGCAAAAGCATTGACATATATTTTTCCTTCCTACAATAGCCCGACGGGCAGGGAAGAGATAGATTTTGGTAGCCCAACTGAAAAAATCGCTAGCCCCAGGACGTCGGGCTAGCGATATTGCGAGCCCTGTATCTGATTGAGGAATCACTCATCTTTGGAAAAGAGAGTTTATTACAGAGAAATGTCTCTTTCCAAAGTAAAAGCTATACTATCCGCTTCTTCTGGGCTATATTCTCAGCAGCATAAGGAGAATCATGTGCTAACAGCTGTCTAAATGACTCGGCTAAAGTTAGTAGCATGCTTGTTGTTTTTGTCTTTGCACTAGGATGATGTCGGCGTAAATGTGCAGTCATATTCGTTGTGTTCCCACTAGTGCTTTCAGGTTGATCTCGTTGAAATGACCTTAACGCCACAACACGGCAAATCTCCGTTAACGAGCTACCGCCGATCGCCCCGTGCATGGGGCTAGACGGCCAACACGTTAACGAGCTAACTGCGCTAACACACTAGTTCCCACCCATGTAATTGAGCATTGCATGGCACATCCAACATACTGTTTTACTTTAGTCCATGACTGCGCTTACCTTCAGGGTCATACGTCACATGAAAACCAAAATAATTCCAAACGCCAGATCTGAATGTTGCAAGGAGAGCTTAACTTCTGTCTTGCTAGCTTGCCCTGCGCTCTTCCTTCTGGCAATGCTGTCTGTGTTGAGCGCTCAGTGGATCTGCGCTCGACAGTGCAGCCTAGGCGGAGTGTCGAACGCAGAGTACCACTGCGCGCTCAACCACAGACAGCATCGTCAGAAGGAAAGCTGATAAAATAAATTACAAATGTTGAGTTTAACATATATATATATATATATATATATATACACATTGTGGGAAGTAAAGAAGAACAAATAATTTCTCACTGTGGGGTCAACTTGGTAAAACTGGGCCATCAGTTATAAAATGCGGCCCTCTTAGGTTTGAGTATCTCTTTTAAAAATTACAAGCCAATGACTTCAGTACTCAGCATCAGCATTTGATTTTACTGATCCAAGATTGACACCTGGTCAGCCTCACAGCAGAAGATCTTTCTGTGTGGACACCTTTCTATGTTCTCCCCATGTCTGCATGGGTTGTCTCCAGGCACTCTGGCTTACTTCCACAGTCCAAAGACACCCAAATAGTGGGGTTAGGTTAATTGGTATTTGGTGAGTGGTAAATTAGTAAATTGCTCATAGGTGTGAATGCTGTGCAATAGACTGGCAACCCGTCCAGGGTAACCCCCCCCCCCCTCCCCATGCTAGCTGAGATAAGCTCTAGCCTGTCTTTGTGATCATGAATTGGATAAGCGGAAGAAAATGGGTGGATGGTGTAAGATTGGTCAGGGAGGCGGGCCAATATCTCATTCTGAGACTGCTCCAGAAAACTTCACGGTGACTTATCCAATCTCATTTGATAAATCAATATGTAGAAGTAATGATTCACAACACTTGTCAAGATGGACTGTCTCAGATAAAATGCTGATAAATGCTTTTTCATGAAAAAGCTTTTTTTTTTTCATTAGGGGCGCAAATTGCCTTTATGTGTCCGATGAAATGGCTATAATTTCGGTTAAATTATGTCACCCTCTGAACTGAGCTTTAGAAGATATTCTGATGCTTCCTCTCATTAAAAAAAAGATGTATAATATTTATAAATTCTATTATTGCATCCAATTCAATTTAATTTAATTTAAATATTGCCAAAAAACAAAAACAGTCGCCTGAAGACAGGTTATATTGAAAGGTAAAGACCTTGCAATAATACAGAGAAACCCCAACAATCAGACGACCCTCTACAAGCTGTTAGGTTTTCCACGCTCCCTTCTAAGTGCATTTGTATATGTTTATGCGTGTTTATGTCCCCCCCCCCGACACACACACACAGACACACACACACACACACACACACACACACACACACACACAGACACACACACACACACACAATTTAATAAAAAAAGGTTTTATTTCACCTCATAGTGATCATGGTGGATTTCATTCTTCTTACTTTATCACTTACAAGCTACAGATTTGTGAAAAATCCAAATCAGGCTTTAGACCAGTATGCCACAGCTTATACAGGCACAGTGTTGTTATTGTTTTGTTCTTTCTGTGCTTGTTATTGCACTGACACCCTTCAGAAGTACTCATGTAATGAAAATGCAATACATTATAACTTACCCTTCTCCTGTTGGAGATGCTCCCCGCTGCTGTAACAATGCAGCATATGAAATACATGAGGAATAAATAAAAACATGCAGAAGCCTGATAAACAATCCCCATAAACATTCACACAATAATATTACGCTTATTTAAAAACACTGTTATTTTGTGGGAATCTCCCCCCCCCTTGACTTATTAAAGAAGGTTGTTTATTGCGCTTAGAGACTTTCGAAACATTTTTTTTTTCCTGTGAATGTAAAGCAGTACCTCTAGAGCAGCGTGTTGAACTTAGCTCAGCTCACCTCTGTGAGCACTAAGAATTTCTGATACAAGCTGTCCTTGTAAATGAGGAGAGAAATGAAGTTAACTGGCAACCCTGCATCAGAAGTAAGATTTTCTTCCATCTCATTTTCTTTATTCTTCTAAAACCAAGTTATATGCTGTGTGTCTAGGAAATGTTCGCATAATAATAGTAGTAGTACAGTTTTACCTTCTAAACCCTGTGCAGTCCATATGAGTGTAGCCCATGCTCCCACTAGAGGAAGCAAAAATGTAAAAAGGAAGCTAAGGTGGCTCCATCCTGGCCATGAACAGTGTTTGCAACAGCTCTGAAAAAGTCAGTGTCTCATGACTAAATTACCACTAAGTTATAAACAGACAAAATAACCAGTGATAGGATGAAGCATTAAATGGAAATAATCTCACCTAGACTAAATGATTTTTGGTCTGCTTTGGTCGATGTATTGCAGTTGTCACACCATATTTAGCCAAGCTGGTGATGAACCACCTGTTCCCTAGTTTCCTTTCCTGTCCCAGTGTAAAAATGTTGTTATGGACATATAGGCCAATGGCATCAGTGATTTCTCCAGAGGCTTCATGTAAAAAAGATGTAAGATGTTTCTACCTAGTGCTTTTTCTAACTGCATTCACACTCCAATGGATGCATCGGAGAGCAACTTGGGGTTAGCACCTTGCACAAGGATACTTGACATGCAGACTGGAGGAGCCAGGGATTGATGTTTCTACCCATGTCCCACCACCTCTTCAGAGAGCAGTTTGCTCTATTTCCTCGATGTTGCTGACAAACATTCCTATCAACTTTGGTTTTATGAGAATCAACAACAACAACAAAATAACCCGTTATTATATGAGAGACTGAGCGTTACATTCTAGTCTGCTGTTTGAGGTTTTGTTTTGAATTTTAACCACTTGTCTAATTCAGGTTTGAGGGTGGGGGGTTGGAGCCTATCTCAACTGTCATAAGGTGAAAGGTGGGGTACGCCGTGGATAGGCTGGCAGTCCATCATAAGGCTAACAGAGAGAGACAGACAACCATTCCCACCTACAGTGTGGCCAAATTAAGTAGTAAATGGACTGGTTCTTATATAAAGCACGTTATACAGCATGCCTCATTCGCCCATTCATATAAGCACTTTTTTTCTATGATGAAGTGGTCTTCTATCTAACGTTTGAACACATTCAGAAGTCAATGAATGCATCAGAGAACAACGTGGGGTTCAGTATCTTGCTCAAGAATATTTTGGAATGCAGACTGTACAAGCAAGGCATCAAACCACCAACCTTCCAATTAATGGATGACCTACTCAACCTGCTCTTGAGCAGGAGGTTGGACAGTGGTTAGAATCAACCACTTAGCTGAATATAAATGTCAGCAGTGCTAACCACTGGACCAGCATCCCACACTATTTCTGGTTTTCAGTCATTATTTCCACTTTGCTTTGAAATACTCACCAATTGTCCCGTGCTTCTCGTGTTTAATGTTTTTGTGACCCATCCTATTTAGTTTCACTCACCATTCTCCTCTCTGTACTGCTCTGTTACACTTCGTGTTCGTAACTTTGTTTCTCACAGTTCTCATGCATTTCCGATGCCATGTGCTCAGGCTCACTCTGCCAGAGTCTTGTGATTTTAATAACTTCGCCTAAACATTGACTGCTTTCCTTCTACCAACGCATGACTTAAATAACATTCTTTGATTTTTATTTATTTTTTTACTCTTGAGTCATGAATTTCTGTTAGAAACTGCAGCTAGAAACTCACTTCAGAATTACACTTTAATAAACCTGTAGAATTTTTGGCATTGAGGGTTTTGAAAAATTCAAAAGGCAGTATTGCACACAGGCTGACAGAGGCTCAGCTGGCTGACTTGTATTTGAATCATGATTTGAAAAATTTCCATGGGCCCACTCAACTCCATTTAAAGGAGTATTCAGCATGAATTGCAGACCTAACTGACATTAAATGTTACCTAACATGTAACATTTATTTTCGAGACTTGGAAACTATAAACCTTCTTTGCTGGACAGTCATGCATGTAAGTTCTGGGTCTCAATTAAACTGAAATGCATAATTAGGTTTTCTAACACCAGTACAGTATTTTCACTAGGCAAGGCAAGGCAAGGCAAATTTATTTGTATAGCACAATTCAACAACAAGGTGATTCAAAGTGCTTTACAGAGACATTAGAAACAAAAACAAATAAAAAGCATGATTTAAAATTGATTAAAACAAGCAAACAAACAAACTAACTAAACACACACATTTCACACCTGTTCGCGCGATCTGAACCCTTATCGTAAGGGGAGCTACCAGTCCTTCTGTGGACGAGCTACTTTCTATTTTAAATTCCCTGAATTTAAAATACTCTCTAGACCCAGTCTAGACCCAGTTGGGGAGCTACCCAGAGCTCTAATCCCACACCTGTTCGCGCGATCTGAACCCTTATCGTAAGGGGAGCTACCAGTCCTTCTGTGGACGAGCTACTTTCTATTTTAGATTCCCCGAATTTAAAATACTCTCTAGACCCAGTCTAGACCCAGCTGGGGAGCTACCCAGAGCTCTAATCCCACTTAACAAACAAACAAACAAACAAAACAGTATATAAAATCAAAACAGATAAAATCAGAACAGTAGATAAAATCAGTAGTTAATGTAAGTTTTGAAATTTAAGCTTAACTAATTAACAAACAAACAAAACAGTATATAAAATCAAAACAGATAAAATCAGAAATAGATAAGATCAGTAGTTAGTGTAAGTTTTGAAATTTAAGCTTAAAAGTGTGGATTTGGTGCTTTATTCAAATGCAGCTGAGAATAGGTGAGTCTTCAACCTGGATTTAAATAAACTGAGTGTTTCAGCTGATCTGAGGCTTTCTGGGAGTTTGTTCCAGATATAAGGAGCATAAAAGCTGAATGCAGCTTCTCCGTGTCTGGTTCTGACTCTGGGAACTGATAAAAGACCGGATCCAGATGACCTGAGGGATCTGGAAGGTTATCTATTGAAGAATGTTAAAATCCATACAAAACTCAATAAGCTCCATCAAAGCGACAGATGTAGTTGAATCTCATTAAATAGCAAACATCTAGACTTGTCCAAAATATTGCACATAGATTATTTTTTGCTGCCTGACTGAATATTAATTCAGAAGTTCAGATGATGGTGTGAAAAAGTTTAAGTGAAAAAAAAAATCAAATTAGGCCATGAATGCTTTATAAACATAGTATTTCCCTTCAGTAAATCTGAACTGGTCTGCACGAAACAAATAATGCATGTGTCGTATCATGTTAGCGGTCACATCTAAATCTGACTAAATTTGTAGGTCAGCGTGACCTCCCTGACTAGCCATTTATGAGGTTCGATTTTATTCAGTTTGTTATTTTGAGTGACTAAATAAATAAATAATGAATGTCACACAACCTTATCCTTTGACAAAAGTTCTTTGTTTTCCCACTCGCTAAAAGGCATGGTAATTTCCATTTCTGAAGTATGAATCGATGTCATTACATGTACATGCTTACAAAAGTGCCTTGTATCATTATCTGCCACTGGCTCTTCGTCCCTACTTTACTTGCTATGATAATGATTATTATCTGAAATGAGTCTTTTCTGTTCATTTATATCTTGTTTTATTGTTATTTGGTGCTCCAGAATAGAAAACAAGTTTGCTAAATAAACAACACAAAACACCATAAAAGCAAAGTTCAAGTACACAAACCCGCTTGCTTGTTTGTAATATGAACAAGGTTATCACTGTGCTACACTGGAAAGTTCTGGATGTCTCCCTGCAGGGACTTCACTTTACCCTTACAGGGAAACCACAAATTTTCAGGGAACAGTGGGGGAGGCTTTTTTTGTCAACCTCAATCAGCGCCAGCTTTCCAGAGGAGATAAGGCAGGGCAAAATGTTGCATCCTACAAACAGGCAGAGGAAGTGAGAGAATCTCTGTATGAACAGATCCACAGACTGTTGAAATTCCAGCACAGTTGCAAATTGCAAATACTCTTCTGTTAGAATGAAGAGGATTTCCTTTCCCCCAAAGTGGTACTTCAGGTACAGAGTTTGGCTTAATGCTGCACATATCACAACAAGCAAGTGAACAGAGCAATTTTAGAGTCTTATTTAGCAAAAACAATAGAGCTGGTGTGACAGAAGAGGATGATAGGGATAGTGTGAGATGGAGGCAGATCAACCGCTCTGGAGAGATCCTAAAAGGAGCAGCTGAAAGAAAGTCTCCCTCCAATTCATGTTAATGTCTGTTTCATTTACTGTGATGATAATTTTGGTTAAAATTGTTTAAGACTGAGACAAAGATAAACTCACTGATGAGAATGTATTCATGTTAAGTTACTGTACAGATGATGCTTCAGGATGCATGATTTAATATCAGTGGTTCATATCAGTTATCATTAGGTTGCATACTATGAACAGAACTCAGATGTCATCTAATCATGTTACTAACAAAAGATGAACCAAAACCCAAATGAGTGAATAAATAACTCAAATATAAAATATTTGACCTGAGTTGTGGAAACAGCCGGTCTATCGTGTGGATGTCACACTTTGCTTCTTCACCTGCGTGCTTAAGTTGCAGTACCAGCAGGGGGCGATCATTTATTTAAAGCCAACAAGTCACTACTTACCAAGGTGTGGGCTATTCTACAAAGGGCTATTCTAAAGAATGAAGTACTTTCAAGGGTCCTTCTATGCCAGGTAAGATTAAGCTAGATGGTTGATATGTATTTACATATAAATGTATTAGTAATGTTTCCTTAAAGGTTTGCCCATGACTGTTTTCATGTTGGCTTTAAATAAATTATTGCCGTCTTCTGTTACTGCAAGGTATTGCAACTTAAGCATGTCTGTAAGTTCTCAGTCATCCAGGTCATGGTAGTCTAAGGAGCTTATGGTTGATGTTTCTTGAAGTAGTTCTCACCTTATATCCGAGAAGCTTCATCAAGTCAAAAGCCAAATGATGGAGAGACACAGGTAGGAATTAAAGTTTGTTTTAGAACTGAAGAATCAGAGGTGAAATGCCTTCAAGAAATTTAAAGAAGTCAATTTGCTTTCTTTCCAAGCTCCTTAGGTAAGTTAAGCATGCGTATCCATATCACGTCTGGAGAGGCAAAGCGTGACATCCACATGATAGCCCAGCGGGTCTATTACATCCTTTTCCGTGATACTGGGTTGGGGTACAACTGCAAATACTCCTGTGCTGCGTCCCAGGTGAAGCAGAATGAATTTAATGTCTTTAAGGTATTGTTTTTAGCATAGCCTAGTTTGGGCTCTGCATAGACACCTCAAAAATGTAACCTATTTCCAGTACATGTGTGCTGGTGATGTTCAGGGCAGAACAGTCCAACCTCGGACCGTGAATATACCAAATCCATCTGCGATGTTTCCGCTTTTATGAGCCACACAGTCATGTCTGATCTTTTTCTTTTTCCATGTCAGGGTGGAGCTGTATCATAAACAGGGGTTCTCTGTGAATAGCTGACTTGCACCATGTCAGTTCCGCTGAATAAAAATAAAGCGTTAGATAATCGATTATAGAAAGAACTTAATTTTGCAGTGAGTTAAGCAAAAGGAAATGAGAATTTTAGGATTAAAAAAAATGTAGTTTAAAAGACTATTGAAAATCATGATTGTAAGAAAAGGGTTTTGAAGCAAAATGAACTGAATCATATGAAAAACGCAAGAATTCAAACGCAGGGATTATGTAACTGTGTTCATTTGTTTGCATGTTTTTAAGGAATCTAGCATCCAGTTTTCAAGGTCTTGTGTTCAAATTTTGTGTAATGGTAGATACGAATAACAGCTTGAGCTGCTTTAATTTTGGTGAAAATCAGGTCAAGGTCAAGGTCACACCAAATGTGAAATCAGTGACCCTGATTGTTAGCACGCTGATGTCATCATATCATAATAAAAACAGGTTGAGGTCAGCATGTCATAATGAAACATCAGAAAAAGTTTTAGTACACCCGTTGCTCTTCAGGGTTAGTTACACCGTCTGAGTGCTCTTGTTTGGTATTTGAAGTGTTACGCGGGACATTTTATTGGCACATTTTGAGCAGCTTAGTCCCAGCTGTTTGAGTATTGTTGCTGAATATGTCCATCCCATTATAACCACAGTGTATCCATGGCTGCTTCCATTAGGATAATGCACCTCAAAGCTCAAAAAAAAAATTGCAAACTGGTTTGAATGTAACAGCAAGTCCAGTGTACATAGATGGCTTCCAGAGTCACCAGATCTCAATAGAGCACCTTTGGGATGTAGTGAAATGGGAGCTTTGGATCATGCATGCGTGACAGGCAGGAACTGTGTGATGCTATCATGTTAGCATGAATCAAAATCTCTGAAGAATGTTTCCAGCACCTTGTTGAATCTATGCCAGAAATAACTGAGGCAGTAATGAAGGCAAACTTCTGTCCAACCCAGTAATAGTACACCACCACCACCAGTAGTAAGAACACAATGATACCTGTGGATGATATCCCAAATCTTTAGTCCATCATCCCTGTGGTAGAAGTTTGGCACAGCCTCCAGGCCACGTTCAGCAATGTCATCTGGCATACAGAGGGAGCTGTAGGTCATTGAGGACACTGACCTCTGCAGGATGGTAAACATGCCCTCTCCACCCAATACTACAAACTAGAGAACGGGCAGCTCACGGTTAGAGACAAATTTTGTACATAACACTGAAAATGAGACAATTCTTTAGTGTGCTGGTCATCGCATAAAATGTTAATATTTTTACTGCTTACCTGAGTGAAACTGCCAGTCTCAGATATGAGACGACTTCGAGCTAAGAGGTTGACATGCAGTGAGTAGCGTGTGTGAGGTTTGAGAAGCTGAGGGAAAGAGGAAACGACATTAGCAAGACGATCATTTAATATATTGTTTGTACACTTTTTTTATATAGTGATGAAATTCATAGGTGGTATTAATATGCCATCCGTTATGGACAAATGCTTTCCACACCATTGAAATGAATGGTATAGCAAACGTCAGTTACCTTGTACAGAGGATGCACCATGGGCACGTTGCGCAGCAGTGACACTGCAAAAACCTCAGCCAGCAAGTGCGTGCGCAGAAGGTGAACATTGAGCTGATGCTCATTGAAATCTGCACTTCTTACAAAAATCTTGGCGATCAACCAGTCGTACTCAGAATCAGTAGGAAGAAAGATCGGATTGTCATCTGATGGAGTCTGCTTCAGCTACAGAAGGACAGGGCAGAGTAGTCATTTGATACAGATGATCAAGTATGCTCCTATAATCAATTACTGATCAAGACTGATGAAATTTCAGTTACTGTTCTATGTTTGACAAGTTTATCTTTAAAGTTTGATACTCTGCTGATCCTTTATGGGGAATTTCCACTGAATCCCTTCTAACAGAGCATTTCTTCTGAACAGCTTTACATGATGCTTTTAATTAGTTTTTACTGATGCTATCTCTCTCTGCTCAGTAAATATGTTGCATATGTTGCATCTGTGTGAGTGTATTGTACAGAATGAACTGTGAAGGCTGTTTGTGATTTTGGCGCCATAAAAGAAATCTACGTGTCAGACTCTGCAACCTGGAAATCACTATGGGATGATTTTTTCCACAAGGCTAAAGCTCGGGCAGAAGGAAAAGGAGTGTATTATTAAATTAAAGCTTACTGTCTGAATTACCTGAATAGCAATTGGCATTAGCTTATCATCAGGAGCTTTGTGGAGCAGGACGAGAGGAGCCATCAAAGTACTGCTTCTTCCCATTGATGGTGTTTGCTTTTACTCCATCCAGACGCTTGTAGTCATACAGGAATATGTTCCCTTTCTGTTTGAAAGTTCAGGATATTGTAGAAATCTGAATATAATATTTGTTCATGTAAAAGTGAATTTATTGAAAAGATCTAACTGATACAAGAAAACATTCTTTCTCCTTTTGCACAAGAGACAGTCACCTTCATTTCATCTGCCAGGCTGCACTGGCCATGGGGAAAGACCATGTCATCAGTGACAGGGAAGTTACTGGGCAGGGCTGTACAAAGCTGAATCAACATGGGGTTGACACCATTTAGAAACTGCTAGCCAAAGAAAGCATCCTCTTTCCAGTGTTCATGAACATATTCTGTGAAAAAGAAACATTTAAATTCAATTTCTGACTTCATGTCTTAAATGTTATATCAAATATAAAAAAAAAAGGTAAGACCTTTCCGTAAATGTGTTGATACACATTCTTTACATTTTTAAACACTTATCATTATGTAAAACAGGGCTTCACATTCTTCCAAGATCAGATTAAAAAACAACAACAAATGAACACATACTGTCATTAGTCATTATGCTAGCAGCTTATTCTAGGAATAATTTTAGAGTAACAGCTAAGTACATATTATTGTTCATACAGTACAAGGACTCCATTATGCTATGATGTTAATTACCTGATATGTCAGTCTTTTTGCAGCACAACACTCGATTGATGCTGTCAATATTATCCCACTTCTTCTTACAGTTATCCAGTCCCTTCAGCTCAGTCAGTCTGAAACAGAAGAGCACATTTATTTAACTTGATTGTGATACTTAATATACTTTTGATAAGTAAAGAGAGACACATGTTTGTTTCTTGTGTATTTGTTCTATACTATTAGAACTTCACCCTGTGGAAGCAGTGAAGAAAAACTCTGAATTTTTGGTGAAGGAGAACTGAACCTCCTATGGCAGTGACGATGGGTCTTTTGCCTTCATGGAGTGAGGTATTTTCTCTGCATATGCATCTCAGCTGATGAAACAAAGCAACAGCAGAATAATGAGGATGTTAATTGCAGTAAGACATGATATACTTTTTCTCTGCAACATATGCAATAGTTTAATTTCTTTTAATTAATCCCAGCAGACAAAGAATATGCTGTAATGCTTAATTTTAAGGTTAAATATATTTAAGCTTTAGGCTTAGTATTAGGATATTCAGCTATAACTGGAGAGCATTTGTATTCCATTTTCCAGGAGCTGTAAAGCTAAAATCTGTATAAGCTCAGGTTTCATAAGCTCATGAAACCTGAGAAACGTTTAATCATGAAGATGCATATTTCAGACTTACGGCTCCTCTGACGAAGGATGAAGCCCCTTTCAAGCCCATGAGCCACTTGCGATCACTCTCCCCATCTGTGTCCACCAGCTTAATGAAGACATTGTTAAGAGTAGTGGAATTAAGGCGATCACCAGTGAATACGGTCACTTCATACTGCACCATTTTTCCTCTTGAATGTGGTCAAATCCTGGTGGGAAGAAGTTATGATCCTATAGCACTGATTTGGAAATGTAAACATTTACAATTGTGGCATCACAATGAAAAGGACAATGGAAAAGAAATTTAAGAGATTATGTTGAACTTTTTATTTTTTTTTATTTTTTTACCCATAGTTTCTGACTGAAATCCAGTGAAAAGATCTCTTACCTTTATCAATGACAAGAAGAAGTTCTTCAGAATAATTGCTCTGTATCGCCTCCACAACTTCTCTTTTTATTTATTTAGGCGGGGGGGGGGGAGCTATCCCAGATATCCCCCTGGGTCAACACACCTGAATCAAATGATTAGTTCATTACCAGGCCTCTGGAGAACTTCGAGAAATGTTGAGGAGGTAATTTAGCCATTTAAATCAGCTGTGATGGATCAAGGACACATCTAAAACCTAAAAAGGCTGTAACATTTTAGCAGTTATATAATAATTAATCAGTTGAAAAAAAGAATAGAAACACAAAGTTTATACATATATATACATACATACATAAGCATATGCTACAACAGGAGTTGTTACTTTTGTCCTAAAACTGAGACTACATTTGACATTTGAGCTCACCAAAACTGGACAACTGAAAAAACGTTGACCAGTCTGATGAGTCTTTCTGCTGTGGGTAAACATGAAAGCATGGACCCATCCTGCTTTGAATCAACAATTTCAGCTGCTGGTTGTGTAACAGTATGGGATATATTTATGGAGAGAAATATGCCTCAAAGTCATTGCAAATGCATACGATATGATCCACAAGCATAAACCAAGATTTATAATTTTGTATAGTGATTTGTTTGTGACTTTTGAGGAATCACAAATGCGTGCTCCAATCCACACACAAATACGAAGCAATTTGGCCACACGTAAAACTATTCTACAAATGTGTATGAATGCCAAGCGTCATGTCTGGAGAAAACCAATGACCCTAAGCACACAGCCAAGATAACAAAGGAGTGGCTTCAAAACCACTCTGTTAATGTCCTTGATTGGCCCAGACAGAGGCCAGACTTGAACCTGATTGGACATCTCTGGGGAGATCTGAAAATGAATGTGCACTGACACTCACAGCTTGGGCGGTTCTGCAAAGAGGAATGGGAGAAACTGCCCACAAATAGGTGGGCAAGCTTGGAGCATCATACTCAAAAAGAGTTGAGTCACTAAAGCAGTGTTTCCCAACCACCGTGTCTTGGCACATAGGTTTCACCTGATTGGTACTCTAAGCGACCAGCCTGAGTAATGGGCAGAACAATTACGTTCTCTTCCACTAGAGGGCATTACAACTTCTTGCTCCAATTAAATGTGTTGCCAACTGCCAGAAAAACAGAAGAAGAAAATACATAGTGATGCCACAATGAAGCACGTAAAAGCAATAGATTAATATTTTAAAACAAAAAGTAGTCAATCTGACCTGGGACCTGGAGAAAATTCTGATCCATATTAAGGCCCTAGCATGAATAGTGGTCAGTAGAAAGCAAAAATGTTATATTAGGGATAAACTGAGCCAATTCCACTATATCTGGTGCATAGGGGAAAATTGTCAATATGCTTTTTGTGACAATTTTGTTTAGTGGTGTGCCGCGTGATTTTTCTAATGTGAAATATGTGCCGTGGCTCCAAAAGGTTGGGAAACACTGCACTAAAGCATTGAAATTTTTTTTTGCATGAATGGGTGTGAATGGGTGAATGAGACGTGTTGTTTAAAGCGCTTTGAGGGTTCAGGCAGAGCAGAAAAGCACTATATAAAAACTAGTCCATCTACCATTTAGATGGACTGTATATTATAAATTACAGCTAATTTATAGCAATTAGAATTAACAATATACAACAAAACTAGAATTTAAAAATGATTCTACAAAGAAATGTAGAAAGTGCACGTTAGCTAAAATAAAGCTTTATACAGAATTTATGATGTTAATATTATACCAGACACCAAATAGCTGTTCCAAAAATAAATAAATAAATGAACAAAAAAAAAAAACTTTTATTGTGTTAAGGCATAAAAGCATAAAACAGTGCTTATTTTTGGTGATTAAAACAAAGGTCAAGGACTAATTCAATAACAGAATAACAATGCTTGTTGATTTGGGAGTAATGCAATATATTTTTAATGAATAAAACAAATCTGTGTGGGAGAAACACAACAAAACATTAAAATAATGAAAATATAAGCAATGAAATTTGGTAAAGTTTTAGTAAGACTCTGGCTCAGAGCAGACACTCTCATAGAGTGATGAAAATGTTACCCAGACATATTTCAACAGATAAGTAAAAATCGCAAATCAGCATACAATGATCAGAAGCAGTAAGTTCGTTGCGCCATTTCATCAGTAAAACTCAGAACTTACATTTCTTTCCCTGCTTTCGCTTGAAAAGCTAAATTTGTCTTCTTATCTTCTAATATTCAAATGGCCACACTGTTTTCTACCACTGCTGGATCCATGTAGGTGTATGGCACGTTTAAGTGCTTGTTTCTGGCTTTGATGACTCCACTCAAAATTTCAAGCTCCGTCTGAAAATCCTTTAATATCTTGCGAGGAATCTCCTCAGTGAAGTGGTCCTCTGGGTACTGGCCAAGAGGGACCTAATGAGAACAGTGATACATTTAGTTTTTCTTCAACAACATTCAAATTTTTGTCAAAATAACTCAAAATTATTCACAAAAATTTACTGTAAACATAATTTCTGACATTCTTAATGAAATCTTTGCTCCTTACAAAGTCACTGGACTGCTTGCTGAGGAGCCACACGGTGGCCATGCCCTGAACTGTTACGTTGACATCAGGGAAGGTGGCCAACATCGTGGCCTCGCTTGTTGTCCCCTTTTTGGTCGGTGGTGGGAGTTGCAGGGAGATGGGAGTGTTGGGCATCCAGCCAGCATAGTCAAACTGTATTTAATGAATAAGTAAAGGATAACTGATTTACTAAGATTAAAAAGCATAGTTTTTAATTCTGTCTTTGTTTTTTAATATTGTTGTTACCTTCCTGCTGTTGTATGGTATTATTCATACAATTATTTACATTTTCCCTTTGCATGGCAATGAGTTCATTTGATTTTGGGAGAAATGTTTCATAAGCTACAACTTGTCAGTAACATGACTGACTATAAAAAGAGCGTCTTAGGGAGGCATGTGATGTTTTTTATGTTCTATTGTGAATAAAATTTGGGTTTTTGAGATTTACAGACCATTACATTGATCGTGTTTTTATTGACATTGTAAACTGTGCCATTTTTTTCATTATTGGGATAATATAAGGACTCACCTGTCCACTGTTCACAGCTGCATGCTGGGCTGAGCAGGTGTAGATCACCATGGTGACAAACTTGATCAACTCAGTCACACTGGTAAATGTCTGAGGAATTCCTGAAATAACAGCATCATTCATTTAGGTTTAGGTCAGGTTAGGTTTAGGTTGCAATATATAGTATGGAGAAATCACCACTATCATCATAATAATTGAAGATAGTAATTGAAACCCACCTGTTTCTGCTTGAGAAAGGAACCCGTGTTCAAAAATGTCCAAAATCCACTTCTGAAGTTCAGAGTCCTCCTGGACCTCACGGTCACTCATGTAGTAGTGGCCGAGGATTCCCTGCACAAATCTTTGAGAAATGGGAATACACTGAGTAAAACATGTTTTTATTATTTGTACACAAACTGCTCCAGGATTATTTAAATAATAAAAAATTGTATTTGCCCTAATTCTTTTGTTTCAAAAACTACATAAAAATAAATGGCACAAAGTACCTTGTCCTGATTAAAAATAGGGAGGTTACAGGTTCACGATCAACACACCAAGTGTTTATAATTTAACTTAGTGAAGGTAGGCTTCTGTAAGTAGCAGACACATCTCTCAGTTTAGAGGCGATGCTAACGCATTTTAGTTTCAACAGAAATCTAAATGTTGTTTAATAAGATCAAGGCAGGCTGTACATGTGGTGACAGCTACTGATATACAAAGGGACATAACTTGTTTAAACATACACTATTAAAGAACAGGCTCAGGATACTCTTGCAAAACAGAGTCTAGATCTCATAAGTTTTACTTGTTGGTCAATGAAGGTTTAAAAACAGACTAACCGAAGAAACTGATGCAAGGAAAATGTTGGCAAAGACTAGAAGAAGAGGTGTTATGCAAGTCACACTCAAATGTGACATTCACAAAAAAAAGCTTTTGCAATAAAACAAAGAAATCTAGTTAAAAAAAGGTACATAGAAAAGGTGTAACGTATCTGTCTTTTTCTGTCCACATTGGAGATTTGAAATATTAATGACAATGATAACAAATCGGTTAGCCAGCACAAAGACATCTCTTAATTCAATTCCTTCACCAATGAAGACCATAAATACAAAAAACAAAAAGCAAACAGACAATGAGACCAATGCTTTACACCATGTGCTTTACACGCTGTGCAAAGAAATTGTCATTGTTGTCTTTTGCAAAGGAAAGTTTGTTATTACTGTGTGCTCAAATATATGACTTTACAGGAGGCTTTTATTTATTGATTTTCATATTTTAACCAGCCAATACAGTGGAGAAAGACCAGTTCAGTTTTTTATGCTGATTTAAGATAGGATGACCCATTATTTACAAACTCTGAATTGTTGCAGCTTGATGGCATCATTAGGAGAAAATCAAAATCAAAAGAAAAGAAAGTGTGGTACCTGTGGATGATATCCCAAACCTTTAGTCCATCATCCCTGTAGTAGAAGTTTGGCACAGCCTCCACGCCACGTTCAGCAATGTCATCAGGTATGCAGAGGGAGCTGTAGGTTAATGAGGACACTGACCTCTGCAGGATGGTAAACATGCCCTCTCCACCTGATGATGCAAACTAGAGAATGGGTAGCTCACAGTTAGAGACAAATGTTGTACATGACACTGAAAAAGAAAAACAATTCTTAAGGTAAAGGTCTAGTGAGTGTGTATGGTGTTATTTTTGTGCCTATACTCTGAGCGCACATTACAAAAAGAGAAAAAAAAAAGTGTTGTTGTTGCATTTTGAGAAGAAAAATATTTTTGATTGAAGAAAAGTTTAATTTGAGTGAACAAAATTCATTGCTGTGTGCAAGAAATGTATTTCAGTGTTTGCTATTATCTATTTACACACACAATAACAGCCACTCGGTTGTTGGCATTTGCTCTTGCTCAGATCTCTGCTCTGTGTGCTGACGGACATCTGTAGACCTGCTCTCAGTGCGTAGGGTGCAGAGATGTTGAGAGCACGCTCAACTCTCTGTACACCATTATAAATGTGCCACAAAACAAACCAATCACAGACTTGGATGCAAAAATTCTGATTGTCTGTTTTGGTCTCCAATCAGCTCGCTAGCCACAGCATTCGGGAAACACTGTCCAAAGTGTAGCTAAATCCAATAGAGTGGTTTGGTTTAAACTAGATTAAAACCAACAATGGACTTAAAAAATTTTATATTTTCAAATAAAATAACATGCTTATCACACATACTGCATGCAGCAGTTAATTTTGTTTGGTCAAATTAAACTTTTCTTTGCTCAAAGTAATTTTCTCCCTAAAATTCAACATTTGCACTTGCGGAAACAGTTTTTACGCCATAAGTGTGCTGGTCGTACTGCATACCTGAGTGAAATTGCCAGTGTCAGAAATTAGAAGACGCCGAGCTAAGAAGTTGATCTGCATAGTGTAGCGCGTGTGAGGATTGAGGAGCTGCGGGAAAGAGGGAACTCGGTTAGTGACATGATTGGGGCAACACTTCATTTTATTGTCCACAACCAGCCGTTATGGACAAATGCTTTCCACACCACTGAAATAATGGCATAAAACAAACTGAAGTTTCAGCAAACGTCAGTTACCTTGTACAGAGGATGCACCATGGGCACGTTGCGCAGCAGTGACACTGCAAAAACCTCAGCCAGCAAGTGCGTGCGCAGAAGGTGAACATTGAGCTGATGCTCATTGAAATCTGCACTTCTTACAAAAATCTTGGCGATCAACCAGTCGTACTCAGAATCAGTAGGAAGAAAGATCGGATTGTCATCTGATGGAGTCTGCTTCAGCTACAGAAGGACAGGGCAGAGTAGTCATTTGATACAGATGATCAAGTATGCTCCTATAATCAATTACTGATCAAGACTGATGAAATTTCAGTTACTGTTCTATGTTTGACAAGTTTATCTTTAAAGTTTGATACTCTGCTGATCCCTTTATGGGGAATTTCCACTGAATCCCTTCTAACAGAGCATTTCTTCTGAACAGCTTTACATGATGCTTTTAATTAGTTTTTACTGATGCTATCTCTCTCTGCTCAGTAAATATGTTGCATATGTTGCATCTGTGTGAGTGTATTGTACAGAATGAACTGTGAAGGCTGTTTGTGATTTTGGCGCCGTAAATGAAACTGACTTGATTTATGTACGTGTCAGACTCTGCATTCAGCAATCTGGATGCTGCTATGGGATGAACTTTCACAAGGCTAAGGCTCAGCAAAAACACTTCACAGCTGGTGTTCAGATATGGTACTAGCTATGGTTGCAAATAGAATATCCTTTTATTTTGATTTTACAATGACGTTGTACATGAACAATTGCTTTACACATTAACAGGTGTGCTATCTCTACTGATAAGCTGATAAATACACAAACTTAAACCTTACTGTCTGAATTACCTGAATGGCAATTGGCATTAGCTTATCATGAGGATCTTTGTGGAGCAGGACGAGAGGAGCCATCAAATACTGCTTCTTCCCATTGATGGTGTTTGTTTTCACCCCATCCAGACGCTTGTAGTCACACAGGAATATGTTCCCTTTCTGTTTGAAAGTTCAGGATATTGCAACAGTGCGGATATAATATTTAGTCAGTGACTGTACAAGTAGAATTATTTGACAAAAAATCAATTCATTATAAAGAATTCAGATGATCACCTTCATTTCATCTGCCAGGCTGCACTGGCCATGGGGAAAGACCATGTCATCAGTGACAGGGAAGTTACTGGGCAGGGCTGTACAAAGCTGAATCAACATGGGGTTGACACCATTTAGAAACTGGTAGCCAAAGAAAGCATCCTCTTTCCAGTGTTCATGAACATATTCTGTGAAAAAGAGACATTTAACTTATTATTTTTGAAACTGTGAGCTACTAAATTCTGCTAAATTTCTGAATTAATGTCAGAAGTTCAGGGTCTGAGAGTCTTCATTACGTGAACTGTAAAAGAAAAGTCAGATTTCTCTGGTAAGAATATATATGGTTTACAGAACAGGCTGCCCAATATTCAGCTCATTATTGCATAGAGTGCATACTGTATAAGGACTCCAATATGCTATGATGTTAGTACAGTACCTGATATTTCAGTCTTTTTGCAGCAAAACACTCGATTGATGCTGTCAATATTATCCCACTTCTCCTTACGGTTATCCAGTCCCTTCAGCTTCAGCTCAGTCAGTCTGAAACAGAAGAGCACATTTATTTAACTTCATTATGATACTTAATATACTTTTGATAAGTAAAGAGAAAAATATGGTAAATGGTAAATGGCCTGTATTTGTATAGCACTTTACTAGTCCCTAAGGACCCCAAAGCGCTTTACACTATACACAATCATCCACACATTCACACACACATTCACACACTGGTGATGGCAAGCTACTGTGTAGCCACAGCCGCCCTGGGGCAGACTGACAGAGGAGTAAAGAGTAAAGAGAAAAAGATGTATAACAGAACTTCACCCTGTGGAAGCAGTGTAGAGAAACTCTTTAGTTTTGGTGAAGGAGAACTGAACCTCATACGGGAGTGAAAATGGGTTTTCTGCCTTCATGGAGTGAGGTATTTTCTCTGCATATGCATCCCAGCTGATGAAACAAAGAAACAGCGATGATGAGGAAGTTAATTACAGTAAGACATGATATACTTTTTATCTGCAACATATGCAATAGTTTCATTTCTTTTAATTAATCCCAGCAGACAAAGAATATGCTGCAATGCTTAATTTTAAGGTTAAATATCATTAGTATTAGGATATTCAGCTATAACTGGACAGCATTTGTATTCTAGTTTCAGGAGCTGTAAGGCTAAAATGTGTAAAAGCTCTGAATTCTCACCGATAGTCTTCCTCTCGCTGCTGAATCTCCTGCTGCCGACTGTACCTGCCAAGATGATGGTTGTCTTCAAAGACTCTCAGAGCTATAAAAAAAAGAAAAGAAAGAAAGAAAGAAAAATGGTTTCTTGTGAATGTGGTATATTGGAAAACTGCTTTAGTCTCATTACAAGATTTTTGTTGTCCTCACTGGTTTGTAACTACAGAACAAGATTTAAGATGAGCACAGTTTCCCAAACCTTTTCCATCCCTGAAGCGGTGCACCTTGCTATCAGCAATCCAGCGGTAGATGGGAAAGCTGTAGATGTCTCCTTCAGGGGATTTCACTTCCACCTTGGCACAAAACCAAGCGTCCTCCGGGAACAGTGGGAGAGATTGTTTGTCTAACTCTATCAGCACAAGATTTCCAAGGGAAGTGGGGCAGGACACCTTAAACGTTGATACCTAAAGAATGACATAGAAATTTGTGCTGAGCTGTAACACTCGAGCATACAATTCCTCTTATAATTTACTGCGGTCCATGAAGTGAACTGTTTGCTTTGACCATCTTCATGGTGATAGATTCCCCTTATTTCCCCCCAAAATTATTTCATTTGTGTATCATCTCATACAGGAAACCTGAGAAACATTTAATCATGAAGATGCATATTTCAGACTTACGGCTCCTATAACGAAGGATGTAGCCCCTTTCAAGCCCATGAGCCACGTGCGATCACTCTCCCCATCTTTGCCCACCAGCTTAATGAAGACATTGTTAAGAGTAGTGGAATTAAGGTGATCACCAGTGAATACGGTCACTTTATACTGCACCATTTTTCCTCTTGAACGTGGTCAAATCCTGGTGGGAATAACTACTCTGTCAGAAGTTGCCCCCACAGTCGTCTCTTTTTATTGACACATTTTAGTGGGAGTGTCCAGGCAATTGCATCAGGTAGGTGTTGTGTTGAAATGTTGGACATGTGTGATCAACTGCTGTAACCTGAGAAACCACAGGAATTTGAGCTGATGATGAAATAACGAGGCTTTATTTTATTCAAGAGAAATCGCAGCCACTGTGAAATGTAGAAGTATGCAACTATTTGCTAAATACACACACCAAAAAAGTTTTGTAGAATTTTAACAAACCTTAAAGTCAATATTTGGTATGACCCTTCTCTTAGATAGGCTTCCTTGAAATTTCTTTCAGTAGCCTTCAGGGATAATCAAAATATGACAGAGCCCCCATTGTGTTTTACAGATGGCTGTAAAACTCACTGCTGTACCTCTCCTGACCTCTTTCCTAAATACATTGATGATTTGAACCATAATTTTTTCAAATTCAATTTTCAATTTGGATTCATCTCTACATGTGACCTTTTTTCACTGATGTTCTTTCCCATTCTTGTGTAATTTGGCCTACCTCAGCCTTTTCTCCCTGTTTTGCTTCCTTAAGAATGACTTGACAGTCACACTTTCACTGAGACTGTTATGGTTCAACGTGGGGACTCAAGCGCAGGACTCCAGAATCAGCTGTACACAAGAATTTATTTACAGAATCCACCAGGTGTTTATACAGGAAGTGAAGGGCAGCGCTATATACAACAAAGTGAGGGATGAGGCTCCAGGGAAATCCAAAGGGGTAGTCACTCGTTCTCCAATTCTCCACACTCACGACCGCAGTTCCACTCTCCACACTCGACACAATGATTCACACAGGGAAGGTATTCAGGAGGTCTGTAGACAAGGAAATGAGAATTAATTACAACGTTCATGCTGCTGACGTCGACTGCGAAAATTGTCAGGCGGTGGAAGGAATACTTCGAGGACCTCCTTAATCCCACTGACACGTCTTCTGAGGAGGAAGAAGAGTCTGGGGATGAGGGGAATGACCCGCCAATTTCCGGGGGCGAGGTCACTGAGGCAGTTAAACAACTCCTTGGTGGCAGAGCCCCTGGTGTTGATGAGGTCTGCCCCGAGTTCCTGAAAACTCTGGACGTTGTAGGGCTGTCCTGGTTGACACGCCTCTACAATGTTGTGTGGAGATCAGGGGCAGTACCCCTGGACTGGCAGACCGGGGTGGTGGTCCCCATCTTTAAGAAGGGAGATCGGAGGGTGTGTTCCAACTACAGGGGGATCACACTCCTTAGCCTCCCTGGGAAAAGTCTATGCCAGGGTGCTGGAAAGGAGAGTTCGTCCGCTAATCGAACCTCGGATACAGGAGGAACAATGCGGTTTTCATCCTGGTCGCGGAACACTGGACCAGCTCTTCATCCTCTCGAGGATACTTGAGGGTGCATGGGAGTTTGCCCAACCAGTCTACATGTGTTTTGTGGACTCGGAGAAGGCATTCGACCGTGTCCCTCGGGGTGTCCTGTGGGAGGTGTTGCGGTATGGGGTGTCTGGCCCATTGCTACGGGCCATTCGATCCCTATACAACCTGTTGCAAGAGCTTGGTTTGCATTGCCAGCAATAAGTCGGACTCCTTCCCGGTGGGTGATGGGCTCCAGCCAGGGCTGCCCTTTGTCTCCGGTTCTGTTCATAATTTTTATGGACGGGATTTCTAGGCGCAGCCAAGTGGCGGAGGGCTTTCACTTTGGTGGCCTCAGAATCTCATCTCTACTTTTTGCGGATGATGGGGTTCTGTTGGCTTCATCGGGTGATGGCCTCCAGCTCGCACTGGAGCGGTTCGCAGCTGAGTGTGAAGCAGCGGGAATGAGGATCAGCACCTCCAAATCTGAGGCCATGGTTCTCAGCCGGAAAAGGGTGGAGTGCCCTCTCCGGGTCGGGGATGAGTTCCTGCCCCAAGTGGAGGAGTTCAAGTATCTCGGGGTCTTGTTCGCGAGTGATGGAAGAAGGGAGCCGGAGATTAACAGACGGATTGGTGCTGCGGCCGCAGTGATGTGGACGCTGCACCGGTCCGTCGTGGTGAAGAGGGAGCTGAGTATAAAAGCGAAGCTCTCAATTTACTAGTCGATCTACGTCCCTACCCTCACCTATGGCCACGAGCGGTGGGTAGTGACCGAAAGAACGAGATCATGGATACAAGCGGCAGAAATGAGCTTCCTCCGAAGGGTGGCTGGCCTCTCCCTTAGAGATAGGGTGAGAAGTTCGGCCATCCGGGAGGGCCTCAGAGTAGAGCTGCTGCTCCTCCACATCGAAAGGAGCCAGCTGAGGTGGTTCGGGCATCTGACAAGGATGCCTCCTGGGCGCCTCCTGGGTGAGGTGTTCCAGGCATGCCCCACCGGGAGGAGGCCCTGGGGCAGACCCAGGACTGGAGAGATTATATCTCTCGGCTGGCCTGGGAACGCCTTGGTGTTCCCCCGGATAAACTGGAGGAGGTGGCTGGGGAGAGGGAGGTCTGGGCCTCTCTGCTTAGGCTGCTGCCCCCGCGACCCGGCCCCGGATAAAGCAGATGAAGATGGATGGACGTTCATAATAGACTCTTGACTTAACTGAGCTCTAGCTTTGACGCATGGTAGACAACGATCCAATGAAGACCAGCTGGCTCAAATGCCAATCGCCTTGATGGGCATCATGCCCTTCCGTGGGCCGAAGGCGTGAAGCCACAATCAGTTACGCCCCGGCGACAGAGAGGAGTAGAGAGAGAGCAAGAGAGAGAAAAAGGTAGAAATAGCCGATCAGCATCCTGCTGATCCCCCAGGCCGTGACAGAGACCTTTTATGATGAGGTTTTGATAAGCTGGATCAGCTCAGCTGAAGGGCCAGATGCATGTTTCAGGTCCGGTGTCAGGTCTTTGTTGAATTTATTTATCTATGTTATACATACAGTGGGGCAAAAAAGTATTTAGTCAGCCACCGATTGTGCAAGTTCCCCCACCTAAAATGATGACAGAGGTCAGTAATTTGCACCAGAGGTACACTTCAACTGTGAGAGACAGAATGTGAAAAAAAAATCCATGAATCCACATGGTAGGATTTGTAAAGAATTTATTCGTAAATCAGGGTGGAAAATAAGTATTTGGTCAATAACAAAAATACAACTCAATACTTTGTAACATAACCTTTGTTGGCAATAACAGAGGTCAAACGTTTACTATAGGTCTTTACCAGGTTTGCACACACAGTAGCTGGTATTTTGGCCCATTCCTCCATGCAGATCTTCTCGAGAGCAGTGATGTTTTGGGGCTGTCGCCGAGCAACACGGACTTTCAACTCCCGCCACAGATTTTCTATGGGGTTGAGGTCTGGAGACTGGCTAGGCCACTCCAGGACTTTCAAATGCTTCTTACGGAGCCACTCCTTTGTTGCCCGAGCGGTGTGTTTTGGATCATTGTCATGTTGGAAGACCCAGCCTCGTTTCATCTTCAAAGTTCTCACTGATGGAAGGAGGTTTTGGCTCAAAATCTCACGATACATGGCCCCATTCATTCTGTCCTTAACACGGATCAGTCGTCCTGTCCCCTTGGCAGAAAAACAGCCCCATAGCATGATGTTTCCACCCCCATGCTTCACAGTAGGTATGGTGTTCTTGGGATGCAACTCAGTATTCTTCTTCCTCCAAACACGACGAGTTGAGTTTATACCAAAAAGTTCTACTTTGGTTTCATCTGACCACATGACATTCTCCCAATCCTCTGCTGTATCATCCATGTGCTCTCTGGCAAACTTCAGACGGGCCTGGACATGCACTGGCTTCAGCAGCGGAACACGTCTGGCACTGCGGGATTTGATTCCCTGCCGTTGTAGTGTGTTACTGATGGTGACCTTTGTTACTTTGGTCCCAGCTCTCTGCAGGTCATTCACCAGGTCCCCCCGTGTGGTTCTGGGATCTTTGCTCACCGTTCTCATGATCATTTTGACCCCACGGGATGAGATCTTGCGTGGAGCCCCAGATCGAGGGAGATTATCAGTGGTCTTGTATGTCTTCCATTTTCTGATGATTGCTCCCACAGTTGATTTTTTCACACCAAGCTGCTTGCCTATTGTAGATTCACTCTTCCCAGTCTGGTGCAGGTCTACAATACTTTTCCTGGTGTCCTTCGAAAGCTCTTTGGTCTTGGCCATGGCGGAGTTTGGAGTCTGACTGTTTGAGGCTGTGGACAGGTGTCTTTTATACAGATGATGAGTTCAAACAGGTGCCATTCATACAGGTGACGAGTGGGGGACAGAAAAGCTTCTTACAGAAGACGTTACAGGTCTGTGAGAGCCAGAGATTTTCCTTGTTTGAGGTGACCAAATACTTATTTTCCATCCTAATTTATGAATAAATTCTTTACAAATCCTACCATGTGAATTCATGGATTTTTTTTTCACATTCTGTCTCTCACAGTTGAAGTGTACCTCTGGTGCAAATTACTGACCTCTGTCATCATTTTAAGTGGGGGAACTTGCACAATTGGTGGCTGACTAAATACTTTTTTGCCCCACTGTATATGGTAAAAAGATGACTTTCAGATGTTGATCTGCTGTAGATAGTTTCTTAGGCCTGCTACGTTCTTTTGTAGCAGGCCTTGTTCAATTACCTCAATTTTTTGGAGGATACACTGCATACTATATGCCAGGTTTTTGGCTAAGAGCTAAGGCCTTTTCTATAAATTCAGTGAAAGATATTGGAATAAATTATATTTTAAAGGAAGCTACCAGTCATAAAATGTAAAGACAAAGTTAAAAGTTAAAATACCCTCTTTGCTAAGTGGTGTGTATTTAAATGACCACGGCTGACCCGACGACATGAAGATGCTTTCAGGTATCTTTATTCTTTTATTTACCGCTGTCATGTCATTTGCTGTCATGTTACATACACAGCTTGCAGCTGAACACTTCTACAACAACAACACACAGCAGGCAGAGCAGATTTTAAGCTGGCGAGGCGTGACTGTGATGCAGCGCAGGTGCGTCCGCCTTCCCTGCTGCGGCACCACCGACCACGCCCGCCACAGTGTAGATACAACACTGGTTCATCCTTTGAGTTAGGTGACTTTTTATGCTTGAATGATTCTCAGGTCACTGTTCACAGGCACCCACATGGTCAGTGAGGTGCCTAGATCCTCCACTTTTAAATGTCTCACAGCGCAATGCTTAGCATATTTTGGTTCCTGCAACTGGTCCGTCGGTTATTGTTTCCCCCGAAACACTTCTCTTGTGCTTTTGGAAATCAGTTTTTTCCTATTTCTATTTTATGTTTTTCCCATTTCCGTTGTGTTTTGTGTGCTTTTGCAGCGGTTTTCTTATTGCTGGTGTTTTCTTTAGTTGCAGTCCGTTTGGCCTCTCAGGGCCACCGTAACCACCAGTGTAATGTGCCTCTACATAGAATTGTATCCTTGTTGGACTGTTTATAGGAAAATAAAAATCTGTTATTTTTGTTAATGAGCCAGAATAATAACTAAACAATGGCTCTGTGAGCATGGTCATGAAATCAAAGTGGGTAGTGGTAAATACCCACTTAAGTTGTTTTGCCTCCGTTAATAATTATATTATGTAAAAAAAAAAAAGTTTAAATGGTGTGGTGATATTTGTTTACTGATTTCAGGAGTTTGGTGGGCTTCAAGTTGTTGGTCCATCTATGGGGGATACAAAAGTGGAAAACGTATTCATGTGCAGCAAACTGGAATGAAGGGCGGAGTTTCCTTACACGAGAAAAAATATGTTTGCACAATCATCAGTCAACACTCACTTTGCTGTAATGTGTGCAGCACAATAGTTTTTGTGTTAAATATCAGTAGAGTTAAAGAGAAAAGGATTTTAAATGTGTCTGCAAGTGCATAATCCTCAGGTAAAACCAAAACGTTCCTACTAATACTTATCACTCTAATTTTCTGTAGTAACTATTGGCACATACTCAGTTAAAAGGCACTTCAGTGCAGTAACAACACTAAATTGGTTCAACAACCACCCTGAGACAACCTAAACATTAGACCAAAGGATTAAAAATACACTGATTCGGGTACCACTTCCTGCTACAGTGTAAGGTTACAGTGAAAAGGTGTTTATTTGATTGTGGCTTTTACTGAATTTGTGTTTTAGATGGTGAAACTAAGTGTGAGAATAGGATTACAAAACCTGCCTCTGCTAGTCATGCAGAACAGGTATGAAGTGACTCGTATTCACGGAATTGCTATTCTCTCAATTCCAGTAAAAGGTTAGAAATTAGATTCAAATCAATAGCAAGAGCAGACTCGCTTTAAAGTATGAAGTATAAAGTCATTTCATGACCTGCATGATTCAACGGTCTTAGAGATTTCTGATGTGTAGAACTGGTTAGAGTGTTACGTCTCTGACATTAAATCCACAAATCTAAACAGCTCATTTTAAAATCTCCTAATTAAAAATTTTTCATTGATTTTGTCTCATGTTTAATTGCCAGCAAACTTATATGATAACAATAAAAAAAATCATTACGTTTTAATATTTGCCTTAAGATTAAAGCACACAATGATTATAATGCAAAGCACGAGAGTCACGAAGCAACCGTTTTTTTTTTTCGAACTATAACAATGTGGTGATTATGTTGACCATTAAAAGTTTTAATTTATATTTATATAGATAAACTACACTCTGAATCCTTCCAACATCATAACAGAATTCTGATGCTCCCTTTAAAAAAAAAAGAAGAAAAAAAGGCAGGATTTTCTCCTTAGTTAACAAGAAATATTATATTTCACTTTCCAACATTTGGAAGGGGGGCATCTTTTCTAATTTGGGATTTTGCCTGAAGTGCTATCCCTGCTGAGTTTATAAATGCCAGTTTGGCTAATTTATTCCAAGAGGAGCACAGAAAAGAGTTTATAATGATCAGTGTAGTTCTCTGTTGTGCTTTGCTGAAGTGAGCAAAGTTACTTTTGTACACTAAAATATCAGATGGTTATTTATATAAAATATAATCTTCTAATATTCTAAATGTGCCAATGAAGTGTTTATTACACTGTACAACAGAATAACAACTTGTCAAAATAGCTTCCATTAGTTGCAGAAAAAAAAAACTAAACTAGTTTACCTAAACTTTAGTTTACCTAAAATAAAGTTTCCCTAAACTTTAGGTAAACTAAACTATGGATCAGAACATTAGGAATGTAGTAGGTTAACTGTAGCTCAGGAGCCAGAGCAGCCAGTATTCTTGGGTAAGATACTGAACAATAAGTTGCTTTTTAATGCATTCATCAAAGTGTGAAGGTGTGTGAATGCTAGCTAGAAACCACTTATGGTGGCGGTAGCTCAGGAGGTAGAGCAGGCTCCCCCAGTCTGCATGTTGGGCAAGATACTAACCCTAAGTTGCTCTCTGATGCATCCAGGAGTATGAATGAGTAGTAGTTAGTTAGTGAGAACTTAAAAGCACAGAAGAAAGTGTTTGTGTGATTGGGTGAATGCTGCGTAAAGCGCTTTGAGTGCTTTGAGTAGAAAAGCGCTATATAAGAATCAATCCATTTACCACTTACCATTTACTTAGGCAAAGAAAGAAAGTGCTTGTATGAATCTGAGTGACTAGATGAATGAGGTATGCTCTAAAGTGCTATGAGTGCTCAAATTGAGTAACAAAGTGCCATGTAAGAACCAGTCCATTAGTCATTTACCAATGTGTAAAGGGCAGAAAGTAACAAGTTTTGTCACTCGTTAGCTGGATTGCAAAAACAAATGAGAATTAAAATCCACTTAGAAGTTGAGGAGGCCTGCAAGCAGTCAAGGACAAATTAAGTTCATTCAGCACTAAATGTGTGATTAGGTGAGTTCAGGAGTATTATGACTACATGGTCAGCAGCAACCTCGAAAAGCAATAAAATTGGTATCATAAAAATATCTCTCTTTTTTGCAAGAGCAACACCACTACCGGGCTGTGCCCAACATAGACAGCAAAATCTATAATAGTGACAGCCATTGAAATGTTATGCTTCTGAGTTATTCAGATTCTAAATACTGCGCATACTGAGGTGCTGAACAAACAGTACAATACACGGTAATAGTCACGTTCAAGTACACAAACCCGCTGTCCTGTTTGGAATCTGAACAAGTTTATCACTGTGCGACATGGGGAAGTTCCAGATGTCTCCTTGCAGGAACCGCAAATTTCAGGGAAATTTCTGCTTTCCAGAAGAGATATGGCAGCGTAAAATGTTGCATCCTACAAACAGACAGAGGAAGTGAGAGTCTCCACAGACTGTTGAAACTTCAGCACAGTTACAAATTGCAAATACTCTTCTGTTAGAATGAAGACAATTTCCTTCCCCCCAAAGTGGTGCTTCAGGTTTAGATTTTGCTGCACATATCACAGACCACAGGTGAACAGAGCAATTTTAGTCTCTTATTTAGCAAAACAGATCTTGCATATATTACACAGAACTCAGAGGGCATCTATTCATTTATGCATTGATTAATGAATACCTTTATTCATTATTAAATGAATAAAGGTATTAATTTAATAATAAATATCATTCAAAAACCTTATTCTGAGAAAAGATATGACAGATTTTTAAGAACAAAACAAGAAATTAAGAATTTAGTCCCAAGATTCTTTTTTTTTTTTTTAAAACATTTTATTATTATAACTGCTTCTCCCCCCTATATCCTTTATAAGGATAGCATAACACAAGTAGGTAAACTACTGTATACACTGACCAGCCACTTTGTTGTGTGCAACTGTTCAGCTTCTCTTTAACATAAATTTTTTTTTTTAATAAAAAAACAACATTTGGCAACAACTCAAAAACAACCTGCAACCTGAAGTTCAAACCAAGCATCAGAAAGGGGAAGAAAGCTGATTTAGGCTACGTCCACACGTACCCGGGTATTTTTGAAAACGCAGATTTTTCTATGCGTTTGCACCTTTCGTCCACACGTAAACGGCGTTTTTGGTCACTGAAAACTGATATTTTTGAAAACTCCGTTTTTGCATTTATGTGTGGACGAGGAAAACGGAGAAAACGCAGCGTCAAAGGTGTGCGCATCTTTTGACGTGACACTGTGCATCATGTTATTGTTTCGGTGAAATGAATTTCTACAATACTGTTACTGTTAATTGTACTCTCTGCAGTGTTTAAATGCTTACATATACACACACAGTTACTGTCCCTCCACATACGACTCTGTTCTGCTTCTATGCCCCATCCTTGCTTACTATTTCCCACCGAGGCTTCTAGACTTCTGATTGGCCAACATTTCTACACGGTTAGGAATATATCGCCACCTGTTGCTTTGGCATGTTCCTAGCAGCGTTTTCCTTCATTTCTGCGTTTACATGTGGACGGGATTATTTTTTAAAACGAAAACGGAAAATCTCAGTTTTCAAAAATACCCGTGTACGTGTGGACGTAGCCTTAAACTTTAGACTTGGCATGGTTGTTGGTGCCAGGCAGAGTATTAGAAATCAGAGGGAAAATGCCAGACTACTACAAATAATTCGAGTTAGGACTCATTACAAGCAACACTTGTAATGAGTCATGTCTAATCTTGAAGCAGATAGGCCACACCAGGTGCCATTCCTGTCAAGACAGGAAAATGGGGCTATATTTGACATGAGCTCACTCAACTGGACAATAGGAGATTGGAGAAACACTGCCTGGTTTTGGTTTCTCTGCTCCAGTATTTAGATGGTGCAAACAACATAAAAGCATAGATCCATACAGCTTTGTATCAGTGACTATAATGGTATGGGAGGATATTTTCTTGTCAGACGTTGGTCTGCTCCTTGGTACCAATTGAGCCTTGTTTAAACACAGCGACCTACCTGAGTATTGTTGCAGACCATGTCAGTCCCTTAATTATCACAGTGTACCCATCTTCTGATGGCTGCTTCCATCAGAAGTCAGCCAGCAGTGCTGGTTTGACACCAGATCCCGGCCAGACCTGTCTGCTATGTGGGCAGTAGGATAATGTTTCATATCACAAAACTCACTTCATCTCAAACAGGTTTCTTGAGATGACAATGAGCTGTACTTAAATGGTCAAAGTCATAAGATCTCAACCCAGTAGATAAGCTTTGATTCACATCATGGATGTGTAGCTGACAAATCTGCAGCAACTGAAGAATATTTCCAACACTTTGTTCTAGCTTTGTGCTAGCAAGGTGTACCTAATAATGTGCCCAGTGAGTGTAAAGTAAATTGATATTATCACATTCTGAATTGAGATGACTGTTGTAGGGATTTGGTGCTATATAAATTGAACTGAATTGAATATAATCACATTTTTGCCACTGAGATGGTATCTACACAAAATACAGTGGCCTATGTAAACATCACTCTATTTTGCAGTGTTAAATAAATATGCTACACATGTCAACAGTATAAGCAGGCTAATGTGGATAATGCAGACCCATCTTGTTAATGTCTGTGAGCCATGTGTGTTTAATCTGTGCCATGCATTAAATGAGGCTTTAGAGAACTGATAATTTAGAATATGATGCTAAAATACAATCAGGTTTCAGCAAAGAAACAAAGAAACCAAGTGCACATTGGTGGCCGAGATGAAGTAGCAGTCTCAGGCGAAGTTTAGGGTGTTCATGTTGTCTAACTCATCAAAAAGCTGTTTGTGTTTAGCTCAAGAAAATTGAAACATTAAAATAATGAAAATATAAACAATGAAATGCAGTAAATGTTTTCTAAGAAAAAAATACATCATGATCAGGAGATCAACTGTCTCAAAACAGACACCCCCAAAAATCAAACATTTTTCATTTCAAATCAGATGATTCAAGATTGTAATGCAAAAAAAGAATCACATTTTAACACAGATGAAAAAAATTACAGTTTAGTATATAGTGATTATAAGTAGTAAGTTCTTTGTTCTATTTCATCAGTAAAAGTCAGAACTTAGAGGTCTTTCCCTGCTGTTGTTTGAAGAGGGAACTGAATTTTGTCTCACAGCTGAGTCTTCTAATATTCAAATGGCCACACTGTTTTCTAACTCTGCCGGATCCATGTAGGTGTATGGCACTTCTAAACGCTTGTTTCTGGCTTTAATAACTAAACTTAAATCTTCAAGCTCCATCTGAAAATCCTTTAGTATTTTGCGAGGAATTTCCTCAATGAAATGCTCCTCCGGGTACTGGCCAAGAGGGACCTGATGAGAACAGTGATACATTTAAGTTTTCTTCAACAAAATTCAATTAAAACAATTATTTGTTTTTAATCAAAACAGGCTCTTGGAATTATTGTATACAGTTGTAATGTGTTTACAAAAATTAAATTCAGACATAATTCCTGTCATTTGTAATGAAATCTTTGCTGCTTACAAAGTCACTGGACTGCTTGCTGAGTAACCACACGGTGGCCATGCCCTGAACTGTTACATTGACGTCAGGGAAGGTCGCCAACATTGTGGCCTCGCTTGTTGTCCCCTTTGTGATCGGTGGCGGGAGTTGCAGGGAGATGGGAGTGTTGGGCATCCAGCCACCATAGTCATACTGCATTTGATCAAGAAGTAAAAGACAACTGATTAAAAAGTAAAATGATGGTGTAATAATGGCGTTTAATGTATAATTCCTTCTTTTTTTCTTTTTTTTTTATATTGGTGATGCCTCCCTGTAGTTTTATGGTACTATTTATATAATTATTCACATTTTCTCTTTGCATGACCAGTTTAGTTTAGTTTTCTAGATTTTGGGAGAAATGCCTCAACAACTGCAGCTTGTCAGTACCATGAATGGGTATAAACAGAGTATGTTAGAGAGCCAGAGTTTCTCAGATGTAAATATACATAAATACAGGTTTGGTTTTAGAGCAACGCATGCTCCCATCCAGATGACATCTTTTTCAGAGAAGGACTTACATATTTCAACAAGACAGTGCTGAACCCCATATTGCATCTATCACATCATAATTTCATTATGGAAGAGTCTGGATGCTGAACTTGCCTTGCTGCAGACTAGACCATTCACCAGTTGAAAACATTTAATAAATCATGAAATGAAGAACAGGATAAAGACCCAGGACTGTTGAGCAGCTAGAATCCTAAATGAGATGGATCATCATTGCTCTCCCAAAGGTCTCCTAGGTTCTCAGATGTTCATGCACTGTTGTTTAAAAAAAAAGTGAAACTGTGTTTATACAAGGACTCACCTGTCCAGAGTTCACGGCTGCATGCTGGGCTGAGCAAGTGAAGATCACCATGGTGACAAACTTGACCAACTCAGTCACACAAGTAAATGTCTGAGGAATTCCTGTTGAGCAGAAAACCCCCCCAGCATCAATTGCATTGAGGTGAACAAACAAAGATTGGATTTATGTTTGGATTATAATCATATATACTGTTTATGATACACCCTCTGGTGCCCCTGGACACATCATCAGTGATGTAACATCTCAGTACTAAGGATCAATCAACTTTATCATAATAAGAACTGAACATTTCTTTGAAGCCAACCTGTTTCTGCTTGAGAAAAGAAACCATGTTCAAAAATGTCCAAAATCCACTTCTGAAGTTCAGAGTCCTGCTGGACTTCACTGTCACTCTTGTAGTAGTAGCTGAGCATTCCCTGCACAAACCTTTGAGAAATTGGATGAAATATGCTTTCATTATTTATTTCATTCATTTTACTTAGGGATGGTAGATATCTGTAAGTATTAGACACACCTTTCATTTTAAGAGAAGTACTAACACCTTCTGAGAAACTTTAATTTAAAAAATCGAACAATGTTTAACATTAGTCTGTACTTAAAGCTGAACTTAATATACTAATGTCTCATCTGAGTGCCTACAGGAACCACAGAACTTCCTGCGGTACTTGCTTAGCTTGATCACTCAACCATCCTAGGCGGCGCCTCCTATTTTGACCTCGGGACTTCCAGGCCATACTCCGCACCGGCCACTTGATTATGGCACTCCATGCCCCTGCCTGCTAGCATCTTGCAGTCTACTCTTATGTGCTGGATTGTCTCAGGGGCATTTTTACACAGCATGCAACTGGGGTCTTGCCTGATATGATAGACCCCAGCCTCTATGGAGCTTGTTCCTGTGCTGCCAAGATTAGTGTCTCTGTGTTGTCTTTCACTCCAGCTTTGTCCAGTCACTGGTAGGATTTCTGGATGTCAGCCACTTCCTCTATCTGCCTGTGGTACATTCCACCAGCAGATAGAGGAATGCCCCACAGGAAGTGTTGTGGGGCATTGAGTCATAGGCCTTCTTGTAACCAATCCAGGCAGTGCACAGGTTGGTCAGCCTAGTCTTGCAGTTTTAAGCGACTGCTCTGTCTACCAGTAGCTGGTGTTTTGCTCTTCTGGTATTTCCATTTTCAGTGTCTCTCATCGACTAGAAGCTGGTTCATTTGTGCTGTCAGACACTCGTGGACTGCAGTCAGCTTCTTCAGCCAGTAGGCGTGAATCATGTTAGGGCCTGGTGCTGTCCAACTCTTCATACTGGAGACCCTTTCTTGAATGACTCTGTTCACGGAGATTGCTGTGGTCTGCTCTTAGATCCACTAGCCACTGAGCATTGATGCTATGGGTTGGGTTCTTCTCCCATATGCTCTTCCACTATTGCTCTGTTTCCAGCCTTGGTGCTGCTGTTCTCATATTGTTCCCCTGCCATTAAGAGTACACCATGGCTGGTTCTGTGGAGAACAGCTGGTTTATTCTCCTGCTTTCTATCTCTTTGGTGTACCTCTTCAAGTTTGCCAAGGCTATGAGTCTTTGCTTGGCCGTAGCACCTTTTTCATTGCACCTTTCTGCAGCTCCGATAGTTGGCTAACCTCCCTACGTGCTACCCTTATCTTGGCCTCTATTCTCCTTCTCCATGTAGGGCACTGCTCCTTGTGGCTGTTGAACTTGTAGCGAAGTATCTCACTGATCACTGTTGCCGTGGTGTAGATCAGCTGGTTAGTCTCAGTCTTGTCCATAGTGCAGCATTCACATCATCTAGTATAGGGGTGTCAAACTCCAGGCCTCGAGGGCAGGTGTCCTACAGGTTTTAGATATCACGCATGTGAATCGAATGATTAGTTCATAACCAGACCTCTGGAGAACTTCAAGACATTTTGAGGAGGTAATTTATCCATTTAAATCAGCTGTGATGGATCAAGGACACATATAAAACCTGCAGGACACTGCCCCTCGAGGCCTGGAGTTCGACACCCCTGATCTAGTAGATCTTCTGAGGGTACTTCACATAGTCTTAGTAACCAGCCATGAAGGATCCAGGTTTCCAGCTTTGCCATGATCTTATCTCTCAGGTCAGTTCCTCTCGTGCTCAATGATCCTTCTTCCATCGCACTTGGGGCCCCCACCCAATCTCAGGTGGAGGTGATGATATCTCCCCCTTGACCTGTCATCCTAGCTTCCCCTTGCCGTAGCATTTGTGTTGTACCTCGTCAATCTCTAGCTGTCTGAGCAGTTCCATCTTCTGAATGTTGGAAAACATTCCCCAAGTTGTTTCGCCATCAATCTGGATGCTGGGTATCGAAGATTCCATAGGTCCCTCATCCTAGTCACGTAACCCTTCCACTGGGGTTACTTGCTTAGTAGCATTCCAACAGCGCCTGTTTTCATCTCTTTCTTGCGTGTTAATTTTGTGTTAATTTTTTCAATGATCTTTTATTGGGAAACCAAATTGAAAAAATAATGTTCCCGGTCCTGGGCCAACTCCCAGAATCCGGGAGGAGGCCCAGGGGCAGACCCAAGACACACTGGAGAGATTATATCTCTTGGCTGGCCTCGGAACACCTTGGTGTTCCCCCAGACAAGCTGGAGGAGGTAGCTGGGGAGAAGGAGGTCTGGGCTTCTCTGCTTAGGATGCTGCCCCCGCGACCCGGCCCCCGATAAGCGGAAGAAGATGGATGGATGGATGGAAAACAGAATTGTAAAATGACATAAATAAAATAAAAATAATAAACTAACAAATAATAAAATATTATTGTTATAACAGAACTGCAGCAGCTTGGTGGCGTCATTAAGAGGGCAAAACTACCATACCTGTGGATGATATCCCAAACCTTTAGGCCATCATCCCTGTAGTAGAAGTTTGGCACAGCTTCTAGGCCACGTTCAGCAATGTCATCTGTTATACAGAGGGAGCTGTAGGTCATTGAGGACACTGACCTCTTCAGGATTGTAAACATGCCCTCTCCACCTGATGATGCAAACTAGAGAATGGGTAGCTCACAGTTAGGGACAAATGTTGTACATGACACTGAAAAAGAAACAGTTATTTAGGTAAAGGTCTAGTGAATGTGCTGTTCTTTGCATACCTGAGTGAAAGCGCCAATCTCAGAAATGAGAAGGCGTCGAGCTAAGAAGTTGATCTGCAGAGTGTAGCGTGTGTGAAGTTTGAGGAGCTGAGGGAAAGAGGGAACTCTGTTAGTGCTAGATTGGGGCAAAACTTTGGCATTTATTATGCTGAGATACGCTGTTGCACAATCAAATGTCCTTTGTGGACACATTGATAAACTCAAATGCTTTCAACTTTATTTAAAATTATTTACAAACCAAAACACTGAGTTTCAGCAAACGTCAGTTACCTTGTACAGAGGATGCACCATGGGCACGTTGCGCAGCAGTGACACTGCAAAAACCTCAGCCAGCAAGTGCGTGCGCAGAAGGTGAGCATTGAGCTGATGGTGATTGAAATCTGCACTTCTTACAAAAATCTTGGCGATCAACCAGTCGTACTCAGAATCAGTAGGAAGAAAGATCGGATTGTCATCTGATGGAGTCTGCTTCAGCTATACAAGGACAGGGTCAAGTGATAAGTCAAATTATTAGTTATTTTTAATATCTGTCTTTCTTCTACAGCATGTCTTTTGTCCTTCTCCCTCTCCCCTCACTCCCAACCGGTTGTGGCAGGTGGCTTCTGACAGAGGTTTCTTCCTGTTAAAAAGGGAGTTTTCCTTTCCAGTTGCCAAAGTGCTTACTCACAAAGAATTGCCTGATTGTTGGGATTTTCCTCTCATATTTACCCTAGAAAATATATATATTTTACTATGTAAATAAAGCTCATCTGAATTGATTTACCTGAATAGCAATCGGCATTAATTTATTGTCAGGATCTTTGTGGAGCAGGACGAGAGGAGCCATCAAATACTGCTTCTTCCCATTGATGGTGTTTGCTTTTACTCCATCCAGAAGCTTGTAGTCACACAGGAATATGTTCCCTTTCTGTTTGAAAGTTCAGGTTATTTCAGCAGTGTGTATATTCAGTGAATGTGTAAGTGCATTTATTGCAATGACCAAGTAGCTGATTTAAGAAACATTTCTTTCTCCTTTTTTTGTGTCTTTCTACAGTCACCTTCATTTCATCTGCAAGGTTGCAACGACTGCGGGGAAAGACCATGTCATCAGTGACAGGGAAGTTACTGGGCAGGGTTGTACAACACTGGATCAAAATGGGGTTGACACCATTTAGAAACTGGTAGCCAAAGAAAGCATCCTCTTTCCAGTGTTCCTGAACATATTCTGCGGAAAAAAAGAAAAAGAAAAAGAAAATGTTCCTTTTTTAAACTAGCCTACAAATTTTGCTACATTTCTAACTTTGTGTCAGAAGTTCAGTGTCTGAGAGTCTTGATTATGTGAAATGTATAAAAAGTCATAAGCTCTCTCTAGTGAGCTTTATTAGATATTGAAACCATATTCTACTTGTTAGATCACCTGTCATAAGATAAAATGAGACTTTATATTCTCAGTTTTAAACATCAATCAATAGCTATAAACATATATAATATATATGTTTTTACAGAACAGACTGCATAATGTTCTTATTATTCAGGAAAATCGACTATGTATACTGATATAGTAATACTTCAAAGGTAACAGTTAAGTACATATTATTATGCACAAAGTATAAGTACTCGATACTCCAACTATGGTGTTAGTTACCTGATATTTCAGTCTTTTTGCAGCAAAACACTCGATTGATGCTGTCAATATTATCCCACTTCTCCTTACGGTTATCCAGTCCCTTCAGCTTCAGCTCAGTCAGTCTGAAACACATTCATCTTACTTCTTTATTATATTTAACATAGTTATAGTTTTGATAGGTAAAGAGAAAAAAAGAACTTCACCCTGTGGAAGCAGTGTAGACAAACTCTGTAGTTTTGGTGAAGGAGAACTGAACCTCCGATGGCAGAAAAATTGGGTTTTGTGCCTTCAAGGAGTGAGGTATTCCCTCTGCATATGAATCCCAGCTGAGAAAAAGAAATTGCAGTTTCAATTCACAAAACATAATATATGAATAATATAGTTTGCAATGCATTTTTAAATTAATCTCAGCAGACAAACAATATATTGTAATGCTTAATTTTAAGGTTAAATATCATTAGTATTAGGATATTCAGCTATAACTGGACAGCATTTGTATTCCAGTTTCAGGGGCCATAAAGCTAAAATATGTATAAGCTCTGAATTCTCACCGATAGTCTTCCTCTCGCTGCTGAATCTCCTGCTGCCGACTGTACCTGCCAAGATGATGGTTGTCTTCAAAGACTCTCAGAGCTAAATAAGAAAAAATGGTTTCAAGTTGTTCTTGTAAATATGGTATATACTGTATTAGGAAACTGCTTCAGCCTCATTACAAACTTTGTTTTACATCTTCAATGGTTTGAACAAGATTTAAGATGAGCACAGTTTCCCAAACCTTTTCCATCTTTGAAGCGGTACACCTTGCTATCAGCAATCCAGCGGTAGATGGGAAAGCTGTAGATGTCTCCTTCAGGGGATTTCACTTCCACCTTGGCACAAAACCAATCATCTTCTGGGAACAGTGGGAGAGACTGTTTGTCTAACTCTATCAGTAGAAGCTTTCCAAGGGAAGTGGAGCAGGACACCTTAAACTTTGATACCTAAAGAAATGACATAGCAGTTTGCGCTGAGCTTCAACACTCGAGCATACAATTCCTCTTATAATTTACTGTGGTCCATGAAGTGAACTGTTTGCTTTGACCATCTTCATGGTGATAGATTTCAACTTTACATAAATCACAGTTAATAATTCCCTTATTTCCCTAAAAGTTTGCATGTATAATGTCATATAGGGAACCTGAAAAAATCATGGAGGTGGCCATCCCAGACTTACAGCTCCTCTGACGAAGGATGAAGCCCCTTTCAAGCCCATGAGCCACTTGCGATCACTCTCCCCATCTGTGCCCACCAGCTTAATGTAGACATTGTTGAGAGTAGTGGAATTAAGGCGATCACCAGTGAATACAGTCACTTTATACTGCACCATTTTTCAAATCCTGGTAAGGGGAGAATTATAATCACTCTTAGCACTGATTTGGAAATGTAAGCAGTTAAAATTGTGACATCACAATTAAAAGAATTTGAAGACATTATCTAAATGCCTTTTTTGACCCACAATTTCTGACTGAAATCCTGTGAAAACATCTCTTACCTTTGTAAATGAGACAAGGAAGTTTCTTAGAATAACTGTTCTGTCAGAACTTGCCCCTACAATTTCTTTTTATTTACTCAGTTTAGTGGGAGTGTCCAGTCAGTTGCATCAATCAGGTATTGTGATGAAATGCCAGATAAGGTTATCCAAATAATAAAATCTGAAGGAAATGTTATCTTATTCATGTTAAATCAGCTTTGCCATTGTGAAATGTTGACTATAAACTGCACCACTCTTTTTATTGAGCTGTCAAAGCCCTTGACACTGCTGATTTGTCATTTTCCTAGAAGTTATTGGAACTAGGCCTTTCAGATGAAGGCTGGTTTACTAATTACCTTTCTGACTGCAAGCAGTGCGCACAGTTTAACGGTCTCTCTTTGAGTTTTTAAAATGTCACTACTGGAGTGATCTGTCTTACATTATTTGATATTAATGTTAAGGGTGTGGGACAAAAGCTAAATATATTTTATAATTTATATGTAGATGACACAATTATTTTTGTGCTCATACCACCAACATGGTTTTCCAACAATTACAATTAGCTTTTGATGAGCTTGGGCTCATTTTAAATGGAAAGAAGTCATAGTGTTTCAAGTACACAGAGTATGGGCAGTATTTCCCTCTACTGTACCTTTTCAAGGTTTTTCTATTGAAACTCATAAAAATACTCTTTACTCCTCCTTGACGATGGTGATATAGTTTGCATGAATAACCCTGCTCCTTCTCTCTATCTCTTGGACTCTCTTTATCGTGGGGCATTTAGGATCTAGAAGTGGCTGTAAACCTTTAAGACACCGCTGTACTTTACAATCTCTAGCTGATTTGTCTTCATTGGAATCACAAAGGATGTTCCCTCACTCTATATGACTATTCACTGGGATTGTATCTATAAATTAATGGCTGACTTATACCACTTTATCTTTAAATCTATTTCTGGTTTATACAGTTCTTGTCAGATTACATACAGTGGGGCAAAAAAGTATTTAGTCAGCCACCGATTGTGCAAGTTCCCCCACCTAAAATGATGACAGAGGTCAGTAATTTGCACCAGAGGTACACTTCAACTGTGAGAGACAGAATGTGAAAAAACAATCCATGAATCCACATGGTAGGGTTTGTAAAGAATTTATTCGTAAATCAGGGTGGAAAATAAGTATTTGGTCAATAACAAAAATACAACTCAATACTTTGTAACATAACCTTTGTTGGCAATAACAGAGGTCAAACGTTTACTATAGGTCTTTACCAGGTTTGCACACACAGTAGCTGGTATTTTGGCCCATTCCTCCATGCAGATCTTCTCGAGAGCAGTGATGTTTTGGGGCTGTCGCCGAGCAACACGGACTTTCAACTCCCGCCACAGATTTTCTATGGGGTTGAGGTCTGGAGACTGGCTAGGCCACTCCAGGACTTTCAAATGCTTCTTACGGAGCCACTCCTTTGTTGCCCGAGCGGTGTGTTTTGGATCATTGTCATGTTGGAAGACCCAGCCTCGTTTCATCTTCAAAGTTCTCACTGATGGAAGGAGGTTTTGGCTCAAAATCTCACGATACATGGCCCCATTCATTCTGTCCTTAACACGGATCAGTCATCCTGTCCCCTTGGCAGAAAAACAGCCCCATAGCATGATGTTTCCACCCCCATGCTTCACAGTAGGTATGGTGTTCTTGGGATGCAACTCAGTATTCTTCTTCCTCCAAACACGACGAGTTGAGTTTATACCAAAAAGTTCTACTTTGGTTTCATCTGACCACATGACATTCTCCCAATCCTCTGCTGTATCATCCATGTGCTCTCTGGCAAATTTCAGACGGGCCTGGACATGCACTGGCTTCAGCAGCGGAACACGTCTGGCGCTGCGGGATTTGATTCCCTGCCGTTGTAGTGTGTTACTGATGGTGACCTTTGTTACTTTGGTCCCAGCTCTCTGCAGGTCATTCACCAGGTCCCCCCGTGTGGTTCTGGGATCTTTGCTCACCGTTCTCATGATCATTTTGACCCCACGGGATGAGATCTTGCGTGGAGCCCCAGATCGAGGGAGATTATCAGTGGTCTTGTATGTCTTCCATTTTCTGATGATTGCTCCCACAGTTGATTTTTTCACACCAAGCTGCTTGCCTATTGTAGATTCACTCTTCCCAGTCTGGTGCAGGTCTACAATACTTTTCCTGGTGTCCTTCGAAAGCTCTTTGGTCTTGGCCATGGCGGAGTTTGGAGTCTGACTGTTTGAGGCTGTGGACAGGTGTCTTTTATACAGATGATGAGTTCAAACAGGTGCCATTCATACAGGTGACGAGTGGGGGACAGAAAAGCTTCTTACAGAAGACGTTACAGGTCTGTGAGAGCCAGAGATTTTCCTTGTTTGAGGTGACCAAATACTTATTTTCCACCCTAATTTATGAATAAATTCTTTACAAATCCTACCATGTGAATTCATGGATTTTTTTTTCACATTCTGTCTCTCACAGTTGAAGTGTACCTCTGGTGCAAATTACTGACCTCTGTCATCATTTTAAGTGGGGGAACTTGCACAATTGGTGGCTGACTAAATACTTTTTTGCCCCACTGTATTCAGTCTGTGGTCTCAAATTTTTTTTACACTCACAATTCCGTCAGTTCATACAGAAGGATTTGCAGCTCTTTCACTTGATTTTGTTTGCAGAGTTTAAAAGATGTGTAAGCGATTTTGTGAATTCCTCAATGGGAACTTGTTCTTGATTTTAATATCATTTTTATAATTTTATAAACGGACAGTTTTCGCTATTTGATTCTGTTGTTCTGATTCTGATGTTTCTTTTTTATTGCTTCTACTTTATTGCTTGAATTTTATTATGCCTATCTGAAAAAGTGTCTGTGAAGGTTCTCAGTCATCCAGGTCATCGTAGTCAAAGGAGCTTGCAAAGAAAAGCGTCTGGACTTCTTTAAGTTGCTTGAAGACGTTTCACCTCTCATCCGAGAAGCTTCTTCAGTTCTAAGGTCAAATGGTGGAGAGTCCCAGATATAAACCTAGTGGGAGTTTCCCCCCACAGAGGGACAAAAGGACCCCTTGATGATCCTCTAATCGCCTGAGCCAAGGTGTGAAACTGGGTGTGGGTCCCAATCAGCCAGGGTTTCGGGTGAACTCTTTGTGAAACCTGGCCCCACCTTATCATGCGAATTCCTGAGGTCAGATGGCCCAGGATGTGAGTGGGCGTTAAGGTGTCTGGGGAGGGAACTCAAAACTGGATTATAGATGGCAGACAGTTGGTGTCGTAAACCACCGCCTCTGTTCAAAGATGGTCGCTCACAGTGGACATAGATGGCTTCTTTCACTCCTCTTTCAAACCATCTGTCCTCTCTGTCCAAAATGTGAACATTGGCATCCTTGAAGGAGTGTCCTTTATCCTTAAGATGCAGATGGACTGCTGAGTTTTGTCCTGTGGAGGTGGCTCTTCTATGTTTTGCCATGCGCTTGTCTCTCCAATGTAGAGGTCTGGGCATTCCTGTACAGTGCAGCGAGGAATGTCCCTCTGTGGGGGGAAACTCCCACTAGGTTTAAATCTGGGACTCCCCACCATTTGACCTTAGAACTGAAGAAGCTTCTCGGATGAGAGGTGAAACGTCTTCAAGCAACTTAAAGAAGTCCAGACACTTTTCTTTGCAAGCTCCTTTGACTATCTGAAAAAGGTTTGTCTAGTAAACAAACAATGAGTGTTAATAGGATAACCTGTTTAAATACAGGTTAAAAAAATATTTAGGTCAGTGGTGATTTCTTGCACATGACGATGGCAAGGTGCACTTTTGTTCTTATTATACCAAGATTACTACACTCCTCAGTGACAATAATACCCATGAAGCCCTAAGGAGAGATCCCACAAACAACTACAAAAAGAAAGTCGTCAGTTGGGTTCGACAACTTGAAAAGGAAACGCCATTGTCGCCACTGAACTTCTGCAGGGAGCCACCATATTATTGACACTAGCTCTTTCGCAATGTCAAATACAGTGGGGCAAAAAAGTATTTAGTCAGCCACCGATTGTGCAAGTTCCCCCACCTAAAATGATGACAGAGGTCAGTAATTTGCACCAGAGGTACACTTCAACTGTGAGAGACAGAATGTGAAAAAACAATCCATGAATCCACATGGTAGGATTTGTAAAGAATTTATTCGTAAATCAGGGTGGAAAATAAGTATTTGGTCAATAACAAAAATACAACTCAATACTTTGTAACATAACCTTTGTTGGCAATAACAGAGGTCAAACGTTTACTATAGGTCTTTACCAGGTTTGCACACACAGTAGCTGGTATTTTGGCCCATTCCTCCATGCAGATCTTCTCGAGAGCAGTGATGTTTTGGGGCTGTCGCCGAGCAACACGGACTTTCAACTCCCGCCACAGATTTTCTATGGGGTTGAGGTCTGGAGACTGGCTAGGCCACTCCAGGACTTTCAAATGCTTCTTACGGAGCCACTCCTTTGTTGCCCGAGCGGTGTGTTTTGGATCATTGTCATGTTGGAAGACCCAGCCTCGTTTCATCTTCAAAGTTCTCACTGATGGAAGGAGGTTTTGGCTCAAAATCTCACGATACATGGCCCCATTCATTCTGTCCTTAACACGGATCAGTCGTCCTGTCCCCTTGGCAGAAAAACAGCCCCATAGCATGATGTTTCCACCCCCATGCTTCACAGTAGGTATGGTGTTCTTGGGATGCAACTCAGTATTCTTCTTCCTCCAAACACGACGAGTTGAGTTTATACCAAAAAGTTCTACTTTGGTTTCATCTGACCACATGACATTCTCCCAATCCTCTGCTGTATCATCCATGTGCTCTCTGGCAAACTTCAGACGGGCCTGGACATGCACTGGCTTCAGCAGCGGAACACGTCTGGCACTGCGGGATTTGATTCCCTGCCGTTGTAGTGTGTTACTGATGGTGACCTTTGTTACTTTGGTCCCAGCTCTCTGCAGGTCATTCACCAGGTCCCCCCGTGTGGTTCTGGGATCTTTGCTCACCGTTCTCATGATCATTTTGACCCCACGGGATGAGATCTTGCGTGGAGCCCCAGATCGAGGGAGATTATCAGTGGTCTTGTATGTCTTCCATTTTCTGATGATTGCTCCCACAGTTGATTTTTTCACACCAAGCTGCTTGCCTATTGTAGATTCACTCTTCCCAGTCTGGTGCAGGTCTACAATACTTTTCCTGGTGTCCTTCGAAAGCTCTTTGGTCTTGGCCATGGCGGAGTTTGGAGTCTGACTGTTTGAGGCTGTGGACAGGTGTCTTTTATACAGATGATGAGTTCAAACAGGTGCCATTCATACAGGTAACGAGTGGGGGACAGAAAAGCTTCTTACAGAAGACGTTACAGGTCTGTGAGAGCCAGAGATTTTCCTTGTTTGAGGTGACCAAATACTTATTTTCCACCCTAATTTACGAATAAATTCTTTACAAATCCTACCATGTGAATTCATGGATTTTTTTTTTTCACATTCTGTCTCTCACAGTTGAAGTGTACCTCTGGTGCAAATTACTGACCTCTGTCATCATTTTAAGTGGGGGAACTTGCACAATCGGTGGCTGACTAAATACTTTTTTGCCCCACTGTACCTTGTTTTTGCACACATTTTTAAAAGTTATTTCCAACTTTACATAAAAATGCCTCAGCCAATGCCTCAGGTGTTGTTGGGGTTTTTTTTGTACAACTATTTAAAACTATTTACAGAATAATCAGCTATCATGCATTCAATACAATTCAATTCTACTTATATAGAACCACATCACAACAGCAGTTGCATCGAGGCACTTTATATTATAAGGAAAAGACCCCAAAATAATACAGATAATACATTTGCCTTATCATTGTCTCTTCTCTGCAGAGGAATCCTGTGTGCTCTGAATGAGTTACAAACTGTTTTCCCCTGGAGCTCAGGATCTGTAGCTCACAATTCCCATTGTTGGCATTATTGAATTTTGCTTCAGTCTATATAAATGCAGTGTCAGTGCACCAGTGCTGCATATTGAGTCTACCCAAAAAAAACTATTGTTGATTGTTGTGATGAGTTCCGGTGAATTTGGTTTCACTTAATTCATTTAGCTTACTCATCAGTTGAAAGAAATAAGTACAGCATGGAAAAGTCTTCGAAACATTCAGTGTCATTATTCACAACTCTGTGTTGAGGTCTTTTAGTAAAGCTAAAGTAAAAAGTAGACATGAAATATTTGAATGTCTTGAAGTAAAATGACACTTATATAAAACTTATAATAAATGCACTTAGGTTTTGTCACAGCGGGACTGAACAGACTCACGCGCAGGCTCTAGATCTTGAAAGCACAAGAGTCTTTATTACAATACACCAGGTGATTATTTACAAAAGTGAGGGGAAAGCCGGGCTCCGGGGGTCCACACACGAACGGGAAAGACGCCGAAAGTCACACACACACTCCGTCCACTCCTCACGCTCCTCTTCACACTCCAATCACTCAGGAAACACAGGGGTTGGTCCAGGGAATCTGTACACAGAGACACGAAGGGATTATAAGGCAAGGCAAGGCAAGGCAAGGCAAGGCAAGGCAAGTTTATTTGTATAGCACAATTCAACAACAAGGTGATTCAAAGTGCTTTACAGAGACATTAGAAACAAGAACAAATAAAAAGCCTGATTTAAAATTGATTAAAACAAGCAAATAAACTGACTAACTAATTAACAAACAAACAAACAAACAAACAAACAAACAAACAAACAAACAAACAAACAAACAAAACAGTATATAAAATCAAAACAGATAAAATCAGAACAGTAGATAAAATCAGTAGTTAAATGTAAGTTTTGAAATTTAAGCTTAAAAGTGTGGATTTGGTGCTTTATTCAAATGCAGCTGAGAACAGGTGAGTCTTCAACCTGGATTTAAATAAACTGAGTGTTTCAGCTGATCTGAGGCTTTCTGGGAGTTTGTTCCAGATATAAGGAGCATAAAAGCTGAATGCAGCTTCTCCGTGTCTGGTTCTGACTCTGGGAACTGATAAAAGACCGGATCCAGATGACCTGAGGGATATGGAAGGTTCATACTGGGTCAGGAGGTCATTGAAGTATTTTGGTCCTAAACCATTCAGAGCTTTATAGACCAGCATCAGAACTTTAAAGTCTATCCTCTGACGGACAGGCAGCCAGTGTAAAGACCTCAGAGCTGGACTGATGTGGTCCACTTTTTTGGTCTTAGTGAGGACTCGAGCAGCAGAGTTCTGAATGAGCTGTAGTTGTCTGACTGATTTTTTATAATTAAAAAATATAAAATATAAAAAATATGCCTTATAATTAACTAATTATAAGGCAAATCGCTGTGAAAACACTCTAGAAGTAACTGAGCTGGGGTTACACTGACAAGGGTCGGCAACGGTCCAGCGATGAGAAACACAGAGCTGCCATCTTATAAAGGAGCTGGAACACTCGTGATGAGCCACAGGTGCGTGATTGCGATCAGGTGCGTGGGCCAAGGGCAGGAGCCCACAGGTGAGCTCCGCCCAGGCAGAGGGAGGAGGGAGAGAGGGGGAACAAAAAAAGAATATAAAAACATATGTAGCCATGCTGAGCCGACCGGGTAGGCACAGGGACCCTGACAGGTTTGGCCTTTTTGTTCAGGTTTGATCTATAAATGAGTTTGAAGCTTTGGTACATTTGTCTGAGGCTGGGATGTCTACATGACTGATTCAACAGCTTTCACAATTTTATAAACTGAACTAAAACTAGTTTTTCAATAAAAAAAAATAAAAAAAACTTAAAGAAGAAATCTGGAAACTAACTGAATCCAATACAATTTTATTTGTAAAGCACTTTAAAATTAAAATAGCCCTATATTAAAAAAAAGAAAACAAGATAAAACAACATAGAATCAACTAAAATAAAAAAATAAAATAAAAACCAACATCTCACATGGTGTCAAAGGCCAGGGTAAAGAGGTGGGTTTTCAGGAGTGACTTTAAAACAGGTATGGAAGTGGCCTGTCTAATCTCTAAAGGGAGATCGTTCCACAGTTTGGGAGCTGCTACAGCAAAAGCACGATCTCCTCTAAGTTTACGCCCAGTCCTGGGTACATTCAGGAGCAGCTGATCAGCTGACCTGAGAGAGCAGGTGGGTGTATAACACTGTAACATGGGGCTAGGCCATGGAGAGCTTTAAAAGCAAATAAAATAATTTTAAAATAAATCCTAAAAGAAATGGGCAGCCAGTGACGTGAAGCTAAAATAGGGGAAATGTGCTCAAACTTTAGAGTGCCTGTTAAAAGACAAGCTGCGGTATTTTGCACCCTCTGTAGATGGGTAATATATGATGTGCTGAACCCTATAGTGCATTAAAGTAATCCAGCCGAGTGGTTAGGTTTAACTGAAGCTAAACCAAAGTGATTTTTTTAAATAAAAATTAATAAACTGAACTAATAATAAACTTATGACCCAGTATTGTAGGCCTCTTTTTGTTAAAAGGGAGTTTTTCCTTCCTATCATCGCCAAGTGCTTACTCACAGGGGATCTTTTCAATATTGTAGGTCTTTACAACTGCTGTGAATTGGTGCTATATAAATAAAGCTCAGGTGAACTGAATTAGGTAAACAGCAATCACATTAGTTTATCATCAGGAGCTCTGTGGTGTAGTATTTGTGGAACAAATACTGCTTCTTGTAATTGGTGGTTTGCTTTAGTCACACAGGAATGTGCTCCCTTTCTGTCTGGAAGTTCAGAATATTGTAACAGTGTAGATACAACATTGGCTCAGTGAATGTGTACGTTATTGCTAAGATCAAGTACTTGATACAAGAAAATGTTCTTTCTACTTTTTTACAAGTGTGAGACGATCGCTTTCATTTAATTTGCCAGGCTGCAGAATTTAAAACATTATATATACACAATATACTCTGCAATGTCTTGAATTATAATTAGTTAACCCTAATCCAGCCAACAATTATTGTAATGTTTCATTTAAACCTTAAGTATGCATAATATTAGCAGATTCAGCTGTAGCTGGAGGGCATTTGCATGTTAGTTTCAGGGGCCATAAAGCTAAAATGTGTGCGTGCTCTGAGCTCTCTTCCTGTTGCTGCTTAAGCTCCTGCTGTACCTGACTGAACCTGCCTAGATGAGGGATGTCTTCAAAGAGTCTCAGAGAAAAAAAGAAGATAAGGTTCTTGTAAATATGGTATACTTGGAACTTGCATTAACCTCCTTTTTACAATGCTCCAGGAGGGGTAAAAAGGAGGCCACATGATTGAATGAATGAATTGCATGTATGACCCTGCTCATTCTCTCTATCAGTTGGACTGCTTATCACAGAGCTTTAAAATTTATAACTCACAGCAAAACCTTCAAGACACTGCTGTACTTTATATTCTCTAGCTGACTTGTCTTCACTAGAACTACACAGGATGGTTCACTGGTATTTTATCTATAAAAATATGGTTTACTCACCTCTTATCAGATTACATGTTTAGTCATGCTGTGGTCTCCATGACTTCATGACATTCATTGTAAACAGTTCGTACAGAGTTTAGAAAGAGGGCTTTCCCCTTACCCTGCAGAAGGATTTACAGCTCTTTTAACTGATTTTTGTAAATATTATGCAATTTTCATTATTTTACTCTTTCTATTTTATTGCTGTAATTATGCTAAAACATCTCTCCTGTAAATGAAACATTGAGTCTTAAGTGTCATGGCTGCGGCGGCAGTTGTGTGGGGTTAAAGGGAAAAGGACCCAAAAGCAGGCATTGACGTAGATGCGATGAGTGAGCTTTATTTATATGATGTGATAATACAGACAGAAACAGAGGTGGCGAGGATAGAAACTAAGATAAATCTAAACTAGGAAAACTACACAAACTTGAAACCATGACTCGCAGAATGATATGCAGGATGACACACGGAGGTAAAACAGAGTGGAACATGGGAAGATGCACGGAGGTAATACAGAGTGACTCAGGGAGTCAAACACAAAACACTGGGTCACTCCCAGTACCTTGACAGAAACCCAGGTGGGTGGTGGGGGGCCCAGGACTTGAAACAAAATCAGAGCTCACAAAAACAGTTCAAACACAGTTCAGGGGGTCGCCCTGGGGGTCGATGGCTCAATAGCTCATAACAGAGCAGCTCTGGAGGCCAGCCGTGCGGAAGGCAGCGACGGTGAAGGCCATTACCTGTATAAATACTTTTTTTTTTTTTTTTAATTCAGCAATTTAGCCTGGTGGTGTTGTAACATTTTGGGCCCAACTTAGTACCAACTGAGTCTTGTAGCCACAAGTTACTTGAATATTGTTTCTGGCTATGTCGTTTCCTTTACAACTGCAGTGCACCCATCTTTTGATGGCTGCCTTCAGCAGATACAACAAAGAGTTTTAATATGACAATGACTTCACAGTATGAAAATGGTCACAGTTATCAGATTCAGCTATGATGAATGGTGAAAGATTGAGAACCCAAATGTAGGACAGGGTAGATGAAGGTTGAACTTAAAGTTGAGCATTGTTTCCAGGAAAAGAGCCGACGGTCCAGGCACTGGTTGCCAAAATAAAACAGGAAGGGGAAAATCACTGGTCGAGACTTGACCCATAAATCTAGGAAAAAATATAATATACAAGACTAAGGACTGAGAACAGAACTAGCGCACTAAGTTAGCACTAAGGGAACATGAATATAAAGCCAAGAAAAACCAAGAATTAGAGATTTACTAGATATTTACTAAAAAAAAAGTCCAAACAACTCAACATCGCTGAATAACATAACAAGACCCATAACTATTGTCACCAGTGAATGTGGGAGTGAATGTGAGTGCGAATGGTTGTCTGTCTCTGTGTGTTAGCCCTGCGACAGACTGGCAACCCGTGCAGAGTGTACCCTGCCTCTCGCCCTTTGACAGCTGGGATAGGCTCCAGCACCCCCCGCAACCCTAAGAAAAAGGATAAGCGGAAGCGAATGGGTGGATGGTGTTAAATGACGCTCTGTATAATGCAAAGTCATATTATAGTAATGAGAGCTGACAAGATACCATACAACCCCCCCCCAAAAAAAACTAGAAAATAATTTCTACAACGGAAACCAGAAGTGTAGGATGGCCAACATTAAACAACAGCCACTGTAGAGCGGGAAAAGATTAACATAGGATCTACAGGATGTGAGAAACGAGTAAGAAAAAACGTGTCTGTAATGCTATGAATTCCATCTGTGGTCATACACACACACTGTCACAAAAACCCGAAGGAAATCCAAATACAGTGAGAGGTCTTCACAGACACAGAGTTTAGCTCCAAAAAATAAACTAAGGGCCAGAGGGCAGAGCACAATCTAATGATGGCTGAGTATTTACTTTAACCTTAAGAAGCCAGCTTGATAACCAGATGAGGTACAGGTGAGTTAATTAGTAGAGCTTTGGCGGGTGAGCATTTTACAGGGAGACAGACAAACACAGATTGATCAACTCTGAGGTAAACAGAACATGCCCTCAAACATGCACATGCATTTAAGACAGAAGAGAGACATGTTTCTTAAATTAAATAAATGTCTGTATGGGAGAAATGCAGTAGTTCTCTCAATTTTTTTAAGCTAAAAAAAATTAAAATAAAAACAATAAAATTTGGTAAATGTTTTCAAACACTAGCTCAGAGGCTGAGACTTCTTTAAGACAGACTTTAACAAAAATCAATCACTAAAAAAAGTCATGATTTGTTCACAATAATATCAGTTTTCTTTGACATGTTTTTGAAAGGATGTGACAGTTTATTGAAAATCAGAAGAGGTTTTAAGTTTCTAATCTATAGAACACATCACAGCAGATGGATAAAATTCACAAATCAGCATACAATAATTAGAAGCGTTAAGTTCTATTTCAGCTATTTCATCAGTAAAAGTCAGAACTTTCTTTGGCTGCTTTTATTTGAAGAGGGAACTGAATTTTGTCTCACAGCTGAGTCTTCTAATATTCAAATGGCCACACTGTTTTCTACCTCTGCTGGATCCATGTAGGTGTATGGCACTTCTAAACGCTTGTTTCTGGCTTTAATGACTAAACTCAAATCTTCCAGCTCCATCTGAAAATCCTTTAATCTCTTGCGGGGAATCTCCTCAGTGAAGTGGTCCTCTGGGTACTGGCCAAGGGGAACCTAATAAGAACAATGATACATTCAGTTTTTCTTCAACAGCATTCAAATTATTTATGAAATTAGCCCCTAAAAATTATTGCATACATATGTATTTTTTTTCACAAAACTTGAATTTAAACATAATTTCTGTCATTCTTAATGAAATCTTTGCTCCTTACAAAGTCACTGGACTGCTTGCTGAGCAGCCACATGGTGGCCATGCCCTGAGCTGTTACACTGACATCAGGGAAGGTGGCCAACATCGTGGCCTCGCTTGTTGTCCCCTTTGTGGTCGGTGGTGGGAGTTGCAGGGAAATGGGAGTGTTGGGCATCCAGCCACCATAGTCATACTGCATTTAATCAAGAAGTAAAGGATAACTGATTAATAAGAGCAATAATCATGGTGTTTCATCTATCAGAAGATCATGGCTTCATAATGCAGGCCTTTCAACAGTTGAAAACACATTTGATGCATCATAAAATGAAACACTAACACAGTAGACCCAGGACTGTTTAGCAACTAGAATCATATATCAGACAAGAATGGGACACTCCTCTCTCAGATCTCCTCAGTTCCCAGATGTTTATGGACTGTTGGTAAAAGAAGAGGGGATGCTACAGTGTGTCAGAGTAGTACACAAAGCCCCGTCCTACCTTTTTTAAATATATTTTTCTGCCATCAAATACAAAATGAGGCATTATTTTTCTTGTAAGGTTACATTTTCTTAGTTTAAACATTTCATATGTTTACTATGTTCTATTGTATGTTCTATCTACAAATCAATGAATGATTCTGTTTTTATTTACATTTTAAATAATTAGGTTGAATTAGGTTTATATACCTGTCCACTGTTCACAGCTGCATGCTGGGCTGAGCAGGTGAAGATCACCATGGTGACAAATTTGACCAACGCAGTCACACAGGTAAATCTGAGGAATTCCTGTTAAACACAGAAAAATAATGTGTCACTTAAATATATTTAGACGAACAAACAAAAGTTACTTATTTTTGCAATATAATCCTAAATGGATAAATCACCATTATCATCATCATCATCGTAAATATTGAAATATTGTTTAAAGCCCACCTGTTTCTGCTTGAGAAAGGAACCCGTGTTCAAAAATGTCCAAAATCCACTTCTGAAGTTCAGAGTCCTCCTGGACCTCACTGTCACTCTTGTAGTAGTAGCCGAGCATTCCCTGCACAAACCTTTGAGAAATGGGAATACACTGAGTAAAATATATTTTCGATTCTTCGATACCCAAGATAGCAAAACAACTAGTAGCTCAGTGTTCCAACATTAGAAAGAAGGGACTGCTCTCACAGCTAGAGATTGGCGAGGTACAACATAAATGCTACAGCAAGGGGGAGCCAGGACGCCAGGTCAGGGGGGAGATATCATCACCCCCACCCGAGATTGGGTACAAAGCCTGAAGTGCGATAGGAGAAGGATCATTGAGTGCGAGAGGAACTGACCTGAAAGATAGGATCATGGCCAAGCTTGAAACCTGGATCCCCCGTAGCCGGTTACCAAGATTACGTGAAGTACCCTCAGAAGGTCTGCTCGATGATGTTAATGCAGCACTACAGACAATACCTACAACCACAATTACCGACACTAACAAGCTGATCTACAATATGGCAGCAGTGATCAGTGAGATGCTTGGCTACAAGTTGAACAGCCACAAGGGGCAGTACCCTCCATGGAGAAGGAGGTTAGAGGGTAAGATCAAAGTAGCACGGAGGGAGGTTAGCCAACTAACGGAGTTGGAGAAAGGTGCGACAAAGAAGGTGCATAAAAAATACAGCAAGCTGTCCATACCTGAGGCCTTAGAAACTGCCAAGCAAAGACTCACAGCCTTGGCCAGCCGCTTGAGGAGGTACACCAGAGAGATAGAAGGCAGGAGAATAAACTCTCAGTGGCAAGGGAACAATAAGAGAACAGCACCACCAAGGCTGGAGATGGAGAAATACTGGAAGGGCATATGGGAGAAGGACGCAACCCATAACGGCAATGCTCAGTGGCTAGTGGATCTGAGGGCAGACCATAGCAACCTCCCTGAACAGGGTCCAGTAACCATCACGGTGGCAGACATCCAAGCAAGGGTCTCTAGTATGAAGAGTTGGACCAGGCCCCGACATGGTTCACGCCTACTGGCTGAAGAAGCTGACTGCACTAGGAAAGCTGCAACCACCAAGTACCTGCAGAGGGTCAGGCAAGTCCTGAGGAGTCAACTGAACGGTAAGAACAAGATCCGGGCCATCAACATCTACGCCCTGCCCGTGATCAGGTACCCTGCTGGGGTAATAGGCTGGCCAAAGGAGGAGAAGCCACTGACATAAAGACAAGAAAGCTCCTTACCATGCATGGAGGGTTTCACCTCAAGTCCAGCACCCTGAGGCTGTACGCTAAGCGGAAGGAAGGGGGCCGGGGACTGGTGAGTGTCAGCACCACAGTCCAGGATGAAACAACGAACATCCAAGAATACATTGGGAAGATGGCCCCAACTGACCGAGTGCTCAGTGAATACCTCAGACAGCATAAACCCAAGAAAGAGGAGGGAGACAAGGAACCATCATGGAAGGACAGTAAAGATGCTCCAGAGACAATCCAGCACATAACAGCAGGGTGCAAGATGCTAGCAGGCAGGGCATACATGGAACGCCATAACCAAGTGGCCGGCATAGTGTACAGGAACATCTGTGCAGAGTATAACCTGGAAGTTCCGAGGTCAAAATGGGAGACGCCCCCAAGGGTGGTGGAGAATGACCAAGCTAAGATCCTGTGGGACTTCCAGATACAGACGGACAAAATGGTGGTGGCAAACCAACCGGACATAGTGGTGGTAGACAAACAGAAGAAGACGGCCGTAGTGATCGATGTGTCGGTTCCGAATGACAGCAACATCAGAAAGAAGGAACACGAGAAGCTGGAGAAATACCAAGGGCTCAGAGAAGAGCTCGAGAGGATCTGGAGGGTGAAGGTAATGGTGGTCCCCGTGGTAATCGGAGCACTAGGTGCGGTGACTCCCAAACTAGGCGAGTGGCTCCAGCAGATCCTGGGAACAACATCGGAGATCTCTGTCCAGAAGAGCGCAGTCCTGGGAACAGCTAAGATACTGCGCAGGACCCTCAAACTCACATAGAATAAACATGAAAGAAAAAAAAAATCTATTTAGGCTTAGTATTTTTCTGTTATTGATCTGATTTGATGAATACAATAGTTTGAGAAGGCACTGGTGCATTTTGGTGCATTGATGCTGGGATGCTTACATTACTGCGATTCAGCTGCTTTCAATACTGAAATAAAAATCTAAAACTAGTTCTTCAACAAAATAAACTGAAAAGAGCAATTTGGAAACAAAAAGAAGTTACACCAAACTGAAAATAAATTTTTAGATTAAAGTAACTAAAATAAAAATAATATGTAAAATTTTGACCCAGTATCATAGGTAAAGTAACAGATGCATTTGCATTATTTACAAACTTTGAATTGCAGCAGCTTGATGGAAAAAAAAGAAAAATATATTAATGATACCTGTGGATGATATCCCAAACCTTTAGGCCATCATCCCTGTAGAAGAAGTTTGGCACATCCTCTAGGCCACGTTCAGCAATGTCATCTGGCATACAGAGGGAGCTGTAGGTTAATGAGCACACTGACCTCTGCAGGATCGTAAACATGCCCTCTCCACCTGACCCTGCAAACTACACAATAAGCAGCTCCTGGTTAGAGACAAATGTTAAACATGAAATAAAAAAAACAAAACATTCTTTAAGTAAAGATCTAGTGAGTGTGCTGTTCTTTGCATACCTGAGTGAAAGCGCCAGTGTCAGAAATGAGAAGGCGTCGAGCTAAGAAGTTGATCTGCAGAGTGTAGCGTGTGTGTGGTTTGAGGAGCTGAGGGAAAGAGGGAACTCTGTTAGTGACATGATTAGGGCAACACTTTAGTATTTATTATGCTGAGGTACTCTGTTGCACAATCAGTGGTCCTCTGTGGACACATTGATAAGAGACTCAAATTTTATTCATCACACACATAATCATACAAATTACGACATGTAGTGAAATACTTATTGCTGTGCAATGCCCAACCATTAAAGTACAATAAAGAAATTTACAAAATTTACAGATTTTAAATTTTAAAATTTACAGTTAAAAAAAAAAAGAATATTTAAATAACAATTTAAGAAAGAAATTATAGGAAGAGTTCAAGTAAACAGTGCGTGCGGTGACATGATTTATGAGAGAAAACGGAGTTTCAGCAAACGTCAGTTACCTTGTACAGAGGATGCACCATGGGCACGTTGCGCAGCAGTGACACTGCAAAAACCTCAGCCAGCAAATGTGTGCGCAGCAGGTGAGCATTGAGCTGATGCTGATTGAAATCTGCACTTCTCACAAAAGTCTTGGCGATCAACCAGTCGTACTCAGAATCAGTAGGAAGAAAGATCGGATTGTCATCTGATGGAGTCTGCTTCAGCTACAGATGGACAGGGCAGAGTAGGCCATATTAGCGTATTTTGAGTTGTATTATCTCTGTCTGCTACGTAAATGCGACACCTACTGCTTGGCTGTTGTGACTTTTGGGGTTTATAAATTAAACCTATTTGATATATTCATATGTCAGACTCTGGTCTCAGCAATGTGGGTTAAACTTTTCCACAAGGTTATGGCTCAGGAAGGGGAAAAAAATTAGGTTGCACAGTAACCTACACAGTAGTGTAATCATCAATTAATAATCAATTATGTAATTATTTGAATTACAAAAGTTAAGGCTGAAAGAACAAAAACATCAAATGAACGTGTGTTTTTAATTCTCCCTGCACTCATGCTACAATTTCCCTCCCTGTGTGGGAGGAGTAAAATGGTGGAGCGGTACAGCGACACAGCTTTTGAGGAGTGGCGATATGGATCAGGGGTGTAATTTCCAGGGGGGTTATGATCCCCCCAGTAATCAGACCCAACAAATACAACCCCTCCAGTAATATTATGAATTATCTTGCATAAATAGGCTGTTGATTTTCTTTATTCATTTCAGGTATTACCAGCAAAATAGTTGCATGTCTATCCAGGACAGAAGCAACCGTGTTAATTATTATGAATTACCTGAATAGCAATCGGCATTAGCTTATCATCAGGAGCTTTGTGGAGCAGGACGAGAGGAGCCATCAAGTACTGCTTCTTCCCATTGATGGTGTTTGTTTTCACCCCTTCTAGATGCTTGTAGTCACACAGGAATATGTTCCCTTTCTGTTTAAAAGTTCAGGTTATTGCATCAGTGTGGATATAACATTTAGTTAGTGACTGTACAAGTACATCAAGTCAATCTAAGTCGGGTGGTTTTATTGTCATTTCAGCCACGTGCAGTGGTAGAGTACACAGTAACACGAGATAACGTTCTATCAAGACCACGGTGCTACATAAAACATATAACAGACAATCAACACAGGACTACATAAAGTACAAGTTTGCAAAAATTGCCAAAAAACCCCCCAAAATAAAACAAAGAAAGAGCAGGCACAAGACAGTGCAGACACAACAGTGCAGTAAAAAGTGCAACAATGAAAGTGGGTCGTGGAAAAACGTGCATTTATTATAAAGAGTTCAGATGATCACCTTCATTTCATCTCTCAGGCTGCACTGGCCACGGGGAAAGACCATGTCATCAGTGACAGGGAAGTTACTGGGCAGGGTTGCACAACACTGGATCAAAATGGGGTTGACACCATTTAGAAACTGGTAGCCAAAGAAAGCATCTTCTTTCCAGTGTTCCTGAACATATTCTGTTTAAAAGAAACATTTACCTTCACGATTTACAGTTCATCATTCAGTAAAATCTACCTGGTATAGTGGTATAGGGAAAATTTTAGGGTAAGAGTTAATTACACATTACTATGCTATGATGTTAGTACAGTACCTGATATTTCAGTATTTTTGCAGCAAAACACTCGATTGATGCTGTCAATATTATCCCACTTCTCCTTACAGTTATCCAGTCCCTTCAGCTTCAGCTCAGTCAGTCTGAAACACATTCATCTTACTTCATTATGATACTTAAGATATTTTTAATAAGTAAAGAGAAAAATATGTATAACAGAACTTCACCCTGTGGAAGCAGTGTAGAGAAACTCTGTAGTTTTGGTGAAGGAGAACTGAACCTCATACGGGAGTGAAAATGGGTTTTCTGCCTTCATGGAGTGAGGTATTTTCTCTGCATATGCATCCCAGCTGATGAGACAAAGAAACAGCAAAGTGATGAGGAAGTTAATTACAGTATGACATGATATACTTTTTATCTGCAACATATGTAATAGTTTAATTTCTTTTCATTAATGCCAGCAGACAAAGAATATGCTGCAATGCTTAATTTAATGCTTAAATATATTTAAGCTTTAGGTTTAGTATTAGGATATTCAGCTATAACTGGACAGCATTTGTATTCCAGTTTCAGGGGACGTAAAGGTAAAATATGTATAAGCTCTGAATTCTCACCGATAGTCTTCCTCTCGCTGCTGAATCTCCTGCTGCCGACTGTACCTGCCAAGATGATGGTTGTCTTCAAAGACTCTCAGAGCTATAAAAAAAAAAGAAAAGAAAGAAAGAAAAATGGTTTCAAGTTGTTCTTGTAAATATGGTATATACTGTATTAGGAAACTGCTTCAACCTCATTACAAACTTTGTTTTACATCTTCAATGGTTTGAACAAGATTTAAGATGAGCACAGTTTCCCAAACCTTTTCCATCCCTGAAGCGGTGCACCTTGCTATCGGTGATCCAGCGGTAGATGGGAAAGCTGTAGATGTCTCCTTCAGGGGATTTCACTTCCACCTTGACACAAAACCAAGCGTCCTCCGGGAACAGTGGGAGAGACTGTTTGTCTAACTCTATCAGCACAAGATTTCCAAGGGAAGTGGAGCAGGACACCTTAAACTTTGATACCTAAAGAAATGACATAGCAATTTGTGCTGAGCTGTAACACTCCAGCATACAATTCCTCTTATAATTTACTGCGGTCCATGAAGTGAACTGTTTGCTTTGACCATCTTCATGGTGATAGATTCCCCTTATTTCCACAAAAATGATTTCATTTGTGTATCATCTCATACAGGAAACCTGAAAAACATAATCATGACGATGCATATTTCAGACTTACAGCTCCTCTGACGAAGGATGAAGCCCCTTTCAAGCCCATGAGCCACGTGCGATCACTCTCCCCATCTGTGCCCACCAGCTTAATGAAGACATTGTTAAGAGTAGTGGAATTAAGGCGATCACCAGTGAATACGGTCACTTTATACTGCACCATTTTCCCTCTTGAATGTGGTCAAATCCTGGTAGGGGGAGAATTCTAATTATTCTTAGCACTGATTTGGAAATGTAAACATTTAAAATTATTGCATTACAATGAAAAGGACAATGTAAACAATTATTTTAACTCATTAAGCTAAATGACCCATAATTTCTGACTGAAATCCTGTGAAAACATCTCTTACCTTGAGATGAAGAATTTAGGTTAGAGAAACTACTCTGTCAGAAGTTGCCCCCCAAAATTTTTCTTTTTATTCACACAAATCAGTGGGAGTGTCCAGTCAGTTGCATCAATCATGTGTTGAGATGAAATTCTTGATAAAGTTGTGCAAATAATGACGTCTATCCTATTCAGGATAAATCAGATACTGATAACTGTTGTGTGTTTTTGGACAGTCACTTCGGTTTTTGTCCTCCAGTTTCCTGAAGGGCTTTTGGAAACACCTCACACCATGCTGATATCTGCCAAATGTTTTGCTAATTTGAAGCTATTTGGAAATACCTTTGTTGGTATTAAATACTATTTTCTGTCTGTAAAACTTTGAGTTAGGTGCCTTTTTCAGTTTTAAATTGCTTAACAAACAAAAAACATTCTTCTGAAATTTATCAGGTACAAGAATTGCACTGAAAATGAGTGAAAAACCAGCCAATGGCCAAAGAAAAACTTTAAAATAACCATCAGAAAGCACTATTGAACTATTGCTCATCACTTAAAAACATTAGAAGTCTTGCTGTTTGGTTGCAAAATACAAATAAATAAGGGGTGGCTCAAGTCTTTTGCACAGCCCGGGTCAAATGAACGTAGAAAAATATGAAGAAAATTCATTAATAAGTAACTGCAAAACTGTTGTATGTGTCTTTTTATTGTTTCTCACACAAACACAGTGATCACAGGCAGCTAAATTATTAGTGTAAACTACTACACTACATACAGTAGCAGCTGCTCTAAACAAGCACGTTTTGATAAAGGCTGGTTTAGGGTGCCAGCAGATTTATAAGCACATTTTTTCAGTCTGTGTAATGCACTTCTACATGGGATCATTACCTTGTTAGTCAGTTATTCTTGTTTAATAAGCCAGAACAATAACCACATAATGGCTCTGTGAGCATGATCATGAAACCAAAATGAATAAAAAAAAAAAGCAGATCATTTCAATGCAGTTAGTCATTTTGCAACAATTAACAATTAGATGATATAAAAAAGTCCAAATGCAATGGTGATGCTTGTTCACTAATTTCCTTTTTTACTTCAGTGTCAGCTCAAAGTACTATTTACAATCTTTTCATTTTCCCTTTATTTTAAAGTCAAGCTAAGGCAGAGGCTCAGATCTGCGGGGAAGGGACCGTCAGGAGCCCGGTGGGCTTCAGCTTGTTGATCCCTCCGTCCAGGATACAAACACGTGGAAAACTCATCTTCACTAGATGTGCAGCAAACTGCAGAAAAAAAGAGAAAGTTCCCATCAAAAACTGAATACTAAACACTTCAGATTTATTGGTTTTGTTCAACTTTTTCTGTCTGCTGTATTACTAATATTTAGGACTTAAGTAGTTCTAGTTTCTCTGTAGTTATAAAAGGCAAATCCACCACTGTAAAATACTCCAATGTAAAATTGGTTTATCAACCTCTCTGAGACAAGCTCAGCATAAATTTACACATCAGACTGCGGGATTACTCCTTAACATAAAAATGCACTAATTCAGTACATTTTTAAGTTTAAGAATTAAACATTTTATATTTCTCTGTGACTCCTCATTGAACCTTTGTTTTGTCAGTTACATGGTGAAACCAAGGAGGGGAGTATGATTGCAAAACCTCTTCCTCTGCTACTCATGCAATTATATAAAAAAAAAACCTGATATTCGCTGAACTGGGGTTGACCTTATTCTAACCAGATTATTAACCACAGTAAAATGGTAAAGAAATTAAATTTTGATCATTTCATTTCATGACCTAGGTGATTCAAAGGCCTTATGGATTTCTTATGTCTCTGACATTAAGTAGTGTGTCTCTGACGTTAAATCCACAAATTCTTCAAAAACAGCTTCTTAAAACCTCCTAATTAAAATTTTCAGGTGATCCTGTCACATGAATAATTGTCAAATCATATATATGATGATAATGACAAAAAAATCATTATGTTTGATACTTGGCTTGAAATGAAAGAACATGATTATCACCATGCAAAACACGACAGGGATAAAGCCACAGCCACACGACTGTATACTGATTATGTGGACCATTAAAAGGTTAAACGCAGCAAAGTTCTGATGCTTCCCTTTAATAAAGAAAATGCAGGATTGTCTTCTCAGTTAATAAGAACTATTTCTTTTTCACTTTCTAACATATGGAAGGGGGACATCTTTTCTAAATTGGGATTTTGCCTGAAGCACTATCCCTGCTGAGTTTATAAATGCCAGCTTGGCTAATTTATTCCAAGAAGAGCACGAAAGGAGAATGTACGATGATCAGTGTAGTTCTCTCTTGTGTTATGCTGAAGTGAGCAAATTTATTTTTGTTCACTGAAATATCAGATGGTGATTTATGTAAAATATAATCTGCTAATGTTCAAAATGTTCCAGTGAACTATTTATTACATTGTACGCCAGACCAATAATCTCAGTGTGGCTTTATATAACAGATGGCTGAATTTTACAAGACAGAGGCCTGAATTTAAAGATTATTGCCTTCACAAAATATTTAATATCGACAAGACTAAGTATAAATTTTTAGTAGTCATGAAACAGAAGATTGATTGTTTTATCTTATTAAATATATGCTCAAATAAATGCTCCTATGAACAAAAACAAGTTGTCAAAATGCTTGCATCAGTTCCAGAAAGCAGTTTTTAAAAAACTAAAAACTGGACCATAATGTTAGCGATGTAGTAGCTCATCTCACTCACAATCCATCACAATTCACAGGTTATTGTAATGTGTGAAGGACCGAAAGAAATTGATAAATGTTGTAATTGGTTACCTTTATTGCACAAACTAATGAGAAATTAGATCCACTTAGAAGTCAAGGAGGGTCGCAAACAGTTAAGGACAAATTAATTTCATCCACCACTAAATTAAAGTTTAAGTTCAGGACTTTTTCTGACTCCTGGTGATCGACATTTTCATGGCCATGAAAACCATGAATATAGTTAGTTACTTTGTTTGTTTGTTTATTTGTTTGTTTTTGTTGCAAGGACAAGACCGTTACTAGTCTATCCCCATTATAACCTAACAGTTATACATAAGGATCTATACACTTTTACCTCAAAATTTCTTAAAAGAGTAGTTAGAAAACTGCTAACTGATCATCTGCGGAGGAACGATTTATTTGAAGGGTTTCAGTCGGGATCCAGAGCTCATCACCAGTGTTGGGTAAGTTACTTTAAAATAGTAACTTAGTTACATTACTAGTTACTTCTCTCAAAAGTAACTCAGTTACTTCAAGTTACTCGTTACTTTCAAAGTAACTAGTTACTAGGGAAAGTAAATTTGGTTTTATTCAGAATTCTCTTGTTAATGTGTTTCTTCCATAACTTTGCCAGTCTTCTAGCTTGCTTACTTGCCACAAGTGCACTGTGCCACCTACCAATAGAAAGGAAAAAATAATGTGCATATTTCCACGAGAGAAATCCCACGCCTGGACCGTCATTGACTGCTGCCATGATTCTAGCCTACGTCACAGTGTCATGTGCGCCTTTTACATCCAACACAAAAACTGCAGTCGTGGTGCTTTCGATTGTACTCAGAACTCGGAAATTCTGCCTTCTGAATAGGAAGATGTAGGTAACACCAGACTGCAGATGAGCTGCATACAGGGCTGGACTGGGACAGAAAATTGGCCCGGACATTTTGACTAGAGACTGGCCCACCATTATAGGAAAAATCATAAAGCCTTTGAATGAAAATAAACGCTGTTGTGACAGTGATGTACACTGTTTTGATGGTATATATACATCAATCTATCAATCGTTTGTTGTAAGAGTCAGATAATTATTTTTTAAAAGCTAGACATTTTAAATGAGAATAAGAAAGAAAAGTATTTCTTTGTGCCCACCTCTCCCTGTTAATGCCCTACCTGGCCCCCTGGCAACACTTTGCTAGATCCGCACCTGCACAGTTACCAGCTGTCAGCTACGTAGAAAAGGATCCTGGTGTTATTTGTCTCTCAGAAACAGTTCATAACTTCCCTTCAACTCATTCATGTTACCTAAAAGGTAAACCTGTTTCTCCATCACAGCTCTGATGATTCAGTAAGGACATCTCCTGGTTTCATCTTCATGTTTCCCTCTCACCAGATAACCAAACCATATCATGACCAGCAGCTTTTTTGCAGCTGTGGCTCCAGCAAACATCAGCTGATACTAGAAATTAATATTAAATAAATTCTAACAACAGCTGATCAAGCTTAAACGTGCTGCTGTTGTTTAGCGCGACATCCGCTGGTTTCCTCTTTCTGGCGCAAAGTGAGCGATAAACAAACAAGAGAGAAAAGACGATCAGCTGATCATTGATCAGTTTCATGATTGAAGTAGAAACAGGAGAGGGAGGGAGCGAATGAGAGGAGAAGAGGCAGCTGTGCAGCTCCAGCTTTGTGCCTTTTTCATTGTAGCTGAATTACGGGACAAACTGTTCCTTTTCACCTCAATAAGAAACGCGTAATATTTTCTCTGAATACCAGACGGGACGGTTGGCAACTCTAATAACTTATGAACAAAATAAAATTCAACATCATTAGCTTCATAGCACCCACCCAGCTGTATAGAAACTCTGTCATGCTAGCTAGTACGCAGTACGGAAAAAGTCAGCACAACGAAAATAAACTCCACCTAAACTTGGTTTATATCTGACCCAGAGAGACTGCAGGTCATAACTTCTTACCTGAAGTTCAGTTCACACTTGGACCGGCGGCCGCCTCGGGTCTCTTTTCCTTCTGCGTCCCTTTTCCTTCATCCACCTGCTGGCCTCCACCACTTGCTAATGTTACTGAATCTGTGGAAGCTCCGCGATAGCCACCACACGAAGTAACGAGTAACGACCCTATCTAAATCCCAGTAACGACTAACGCGTTCCTGATTTTGGCATAATAACTAGTTACCGTGCTCGTTACCACAATAATAACGTAGTTACTGTAACGCGTTACTTAATAACGCGTTAGTCCCAACAACCTAGTATAGAAACAGCTTTAGTGAAAGTTACAAATGATCATCTTATAGTCTCCAACAGTGGACTCATCTCTGTGGTTTTTCTACTAGACCTCTGTGCAGCATGCGATACTGTTGACTGTAATATTTTATTACAGCAATTAGAGCACGCTGTACATATCAAAGGTACTGTGCTGCAGTGGTTTGAATCCATCTATCCATTCTCTTTTGTTTATCCTTATCTGGGTCACGGAGGGCTGGAGCCTATCCCAGCTAGGTTAGGGTGAGACGTGGGGTGCACCTTGGACAGGTTCTGAGTCTGTCACAAGGGCTAATACACAGGGACAGACCAACCATTTGCAGTCACATTTACACCTGCAGTTGTTTGCATATTTGTCACAATTACATGTTTCAGATCATCAAACAAATTGAAATATTATTGAAAATACTCTCTGGACTGACGAGACAAAAGTTAAACTTTTTGGATGTTTTTTTGGATGGACCAGTTCTGTTTACATTTTACCTGCTTCATACATACATTTTCACTGCTATGCAGATCATACCCAGTGTTATCTTTCTATAAAGCCAGAGACACACACACAGACATAAAGACCTGGATGACCTCTAATTTTCTGCTTCTAAATTGAGATAAAACAGACATGATTGTACTCAGCCCCCAAAATCTTAGATATATGGTGTTTAACCAAATACTTACTCAGGATGATATTACCTTGGCCTCCAATAACACTGTGAGGAATCCTAGAGGTGTTTTTGACCAAGATCAGACCCCATCTTATCTTAAAGAACTCATAATAACATATCATACCAATAGAGCTCTTCGTAGTATGAGAGGCAAAGCCTACAGCTTTCAGGCCCATCATCTGTGGAACCAGCTCCCAACTTGGATTCAGGAGTCAGATGTCCTCTCTGCTTTTAACATTAGGCGTAAGACTTTTCTTTTTGACAAAGCATATAGTTAGGGCTGGATCAGATGACCCTCCTTAGTTACACTGCAATAGACTTAGGCTGCTGGGGCTTCCCATGATGCACTCTTTCTCTCATCCCTTTTCACTTGCCATGTGTTATTCACCACTCTGCATTTAATTATGAGTTATTATTTATCTCTGGCTCTCTTCCACAGCATGTCTTCTGTCTTGTCTCCCTCCCCTCACCTCAAACCAGTCACGGTAGATGGCCGCCCCTCCCTGAGCCTGGTTTTGCTGGAGGTTTCTTTCTGTTAAAAGGGAGTTTTTCCTTCCCACTGTCACCAAGGTGGTTGCTCACAGGGGTCATCTGATTATTGGGGTTTCTCTGTATTATTGTAGGCTCTTTACCTTATAATATTAAGTGCCTTGAGGTGACTGTTTGTTGTGATTTGGCACTGTACAAATAAAACTGAATTGAATAACCAGAAAAGTCAATAGTGATTTCAGCCCTTGAAACATTATGCTTCTGTGTTAATTCATATTTTCTTCATGTAAAAATACTGCGCATACTGAGGTGCTGCACACATATACGTGGATGACTGCTTTCTCACCATAGCTGCACTCTTCATGTTGTGGCTGATGACCACAATGACACGCCCTCTATAGCTCTGGAGGCCTCCTGCAGCGGGACACTGCACCACCTCATTTTCCGGACCAAAAGTCGTGTTGAAGGGAATGTTGATGCTTCCAGAAATGTGGCCTCTGTTGAAGCTGGAGGCAGAGGAGTTAAGGAATAATGGCGAAGAAGCAAGGCCAAAAATGTGTTTGTGTGTAGTGTGTGTGCTTGTGTGTCATTTCATGGGAGTCGCTGTATTACTGAAAAACAGCAGATACACCAGTACATAACAATATTGCGTAAGTTCAGTGAGTGCTTGTTATAATTCTGATCAGGCTGACTTTTAGTACAAATCATATGTAAGACAAACTTTAATGCAGAGGTGTGGAAACGCGACGAGGATGTGAAGAATAGAAAGGGCGAAAAATGAGAGAAATAAAAAAAGAAACGTAATAATAAGGATATAAAAAGAAGAAGAAAAAACAGAGGAAAGGTCCCTCAGTGAGAGTCTTTGGCAAAGTGATATTGAACAACCCCAGATTGATATACTGAATAAAAACCAGACAACGAACTTTTTCTGAGTGCATTAGCTTTGTTGCAATACGTTTCTGCGTTTACCAAATCAAACCATACCATTTGCAACTACATAAACACACAAAAAGGGTTTGGCAAAGACCATAACAGAGGTGAAAAAGGTTTGTCAAATCCTGTAAAGTGGCCTAATCCCTTTTGACCATGTGAGCTGGGCTGTGGAGCCTATCAGTATGCTCCAGAGAAGAAATTTTGTCACAGAAACTGCCAATTCAAAATCTCTAATCTTGCCACTAATCCTTATTGATTAATGGCTCTTTAACCTCTTAGCCAATCAGCCATTCCACTGATGAGCTGAACCTTTGAGCCTCACTCTTTCTGGTGCTTTGAATTTTCTGTGTTTGAGGATTTCTGTGTCTATTGTACTGCATCCTGTAACAACAAAACGAATGCCTTTATGCAATTCTGTAATTATATTCAGAGCAAAAAACAAAAACAAAAAACAAAACAAAAAAATAGAAAAGAGGGTATTGATTGTGACAAGCTTCACTTTTAATCTGCCGGGGATGTTTTATATAGACGACTGCGTGCATTTATGCACATCAAGGCCATGGATACGGCTCCTGTTCTGGGAAAAGGCTGCATCTCTAAAACATCAACTTTTCATGAAAGAAACAACCCAGGTTTCAGCTTTCTCTTTCATTTAGCCCAGTGAGTCTGTAAAATGATTATAGCTTAAGAAGGAAGAGAATTTTCACATAAAATGTGACATACAACATTAACCAGGGTAAACAATCTATTGTGCAAAATACCTAAAATATCTTCTGCTGCTGCCCTTAGGGCACAGCAGATCATCTGCCTCCATCTTACTCTATCCCTTCTAAATGTTTTTGTCAGACTTCTCTGTGGTCTTCCTCTTTCCGTGTTGCCTGACAGCTCAATATTCAACATCCTTTGTCCACTGTATTCACTACCCTCCTCCGTGTAAACCATTCTTCACCCTCTTCATACCTAGCCTCACTCCCTCCTTACTAATCCCTCTGCACTTCCTGTGCTTCATCTGTCCTCCTCTCTCTGTGATGTTCTTTATTCATGAGCTCCTTAAAGTACTCCTTCAATCTTATCAATACACCTACTTCACTTGATAACAAATTTCCATCTCTATCCTTAATTATTCTAGCTGCTGCACATCCTTTCAAGAAAAAAAAATCAAATCTACTACTTCAGTAAGAATTTCAGGAAACATGAATGTCAGTAGGTCATCCAGCTCACAATCCATCATAGTTCCGAGGTTATTGCTCCTCAAGGCTGCTAACAAGACTTTGACTACAATTCAGGTGACTACTTAATGGATGATCACTGCATGTGAGTTTAACTTAATTATGATCAACAGTATAGGAGGAGTAGTGATTGTCGTGAAATGTGGACTGATGGAGAGAGGCCTTGCCATGGCATAAACCCATCAGTCCTTAGGCCAGATGAGCTAATAAAGTGGAAACGATCATGTAGCCATAAGGCCAGATGAATGCATTTTACTTAAACTAAACGCTGCTGCTTTAATAGCTCGTCACTTCTGGATATGGTGGGGCAGTTTGGAGGAATTTCAGGGGGCCAGCTGAATGTTGCAGAGCCTGGATGGACTGCAACTGATGGGGACCAAGCTGTTTTAATCTCTTTGCCTGTGGTTTCATTAAAAACAAGGAAAAGCAAAGCACTGCCACCACATAAATAGGTAACCAAAATATCCAAGGCACTGAACAGAGAAAGACAAAATGTTTCTTCATGTCACAAATTCAAAGTCTTTTGCATATCATTCACATAGGAAGTGAATCTTACATTTATCAACATGGCACAGAAAGCAGGTCACTGTTCGAGGCACAGGTATTAAATAATTTGAAATGACACCCTGTGTAAATTCAAAGATGCTGTCACACTGGGCTCTGCCAAACCCTCCGACTCCCCCTCAACATCACATTCTGGGTCAGGCTGAACTATCATGACTCCTGGATTTGCACTTTCTTTCTTTTCTTCCCCTGTGTATTGTGCTGAGTGTCTTCATCATTGTAGAGAAGCACAGACAGGTGTGATGAAAACCGCCCTTACCAGCTGCACCTTATGTCATCATGCCTTTGAAAATACCTGGCATCTCTGGCACTCTACCAGATCGCAGACCCTGCTAACGCTCAGTGTGTTTACATTTCCAAGACAACCCCATCTCCAGTCACCCAAGCTTCCTGCACACCCTCTCCCACGGCTCTTTAGCTGCCAGCAGGAAGTATTCTCCAATCACCTTGCCACTCTCAGTTGCTAATAAACCAACTTTTGCTTTTAATTTGCATCAGCTTATTTGTGGTTTCTTTTGAGTTTATTTATTCAGTGTGTGGTGTTAAACAGATGCATGAATCAGAGCTTTTGCAGGAGTCAGCCATGAACTAAAGTACTTGAAATCTGCCTTTACTAGAACCAGTGTGGTATACGTTTGACACTGAATAACAGCAGTGGAATATTTACATGTTAAAACTGATTTCCCAGCTGCACAAAAATGGTAAGGATACTCTTCCGCAGTGCGGATATCGACTGCAACAATTTTGGGCTTGCCAGTTTTGTTCCTTTTGGAGGACCCGGACAATGACAGCTCACAAAGGTCAATTAAGTCCTCCGCTGAGATCCTGGGAGATACTTCTGCTTTCAGGTCAACCAGTGACAGAGGCTCCCGAGACTATAAGAGGAGATGAGATAAAGAGAGAGAAAACAGCAGTATATGCGGTCAGAGAATTTATGGAATAATGATTTTGCAAAAGTTATTGTAATGAAATAACACAAGAGAAAGAAAAACTATTTTGTCAAGTTGGATATTTATTTAAATCACACCAACAAGCTTTCATTAAATAAATCCCCTCTCGATTAGTGCTTAATGTCTTCCTATAAAATGAGCCCAAACTACCATTATGAATTTCCATATAAACTATATTACAGCGCCACAGATGAGCAGCAGTAGTGGCCAGAACCTGGTCCTTTGCCAGTTTCTACCTGAATTGCCAAATAGGTTCATTAAAGCACCCAGCCTGAGGCATGGCTGCAGGAGGCTGAACTCTGCTCTGCAACAGTGACCAAATGTTATACAATTCCCAAAATCCCTGAAATACATTTTAAGTATAAAGTGGGGAAAACCGAGGGTGCCAAGAGTTTTGACCAACTCCTTTAAAAAGACTAACAAACAAAAATATTGTCTTGATGATGAGAGTTCATTTGTAGTCTGCGACTTCTGTTCACTGATATGCAAATTAAACTGAGGAGAAATACTAACCGCATTATCTAGGAATTTCAGCACACTGTGCAGGATAAAAAGAGCCGACTGCAGGACCAGTAGGTTAAATGCCAAAGTGCTGCCAACCATGAAATAAAATGCTTGAAAGCAGCTCACTAAAACTGGTCAGAAGAACAATCTATGGCCCACCCCAGAGCAATAACTCAGGGCTGCAGACCACAGGTGTTCTGTTAGCTCAAAAGCGATTTAAAAGATTTTTTTATTCTCCTGTTTTTTTCTTTGTAAAAGGACTATGCAAAAAATTTTGCGGTTTACTTACTGTTGTTAAATTACAGCGTTATTATTTAAACAGTGAATAAGTGTTTCTGCTTAACATCCTAAGAACTTGCAATTTTCAAGTATGTGTGCTACAGTTTAATAATTTCTATTTCATGCTCATTTACATAGTAATTATTACACTTTTACTTCACAGAGACAAAGAAATGGTCCACCACAGATTGTAGAATTAAATATGAGGACAAACTTATTACCCCCCCCCATGAAAGTTTCTGTCAAACATTTCCCCAAGTGCTTTTTTAACAAGGAAGGAATTTTTAACATAGCAATTATAAACATACAAGTTTTCTTTAGAAAGCATAAATGATTTCTATATGCACACAATAACAGATTTATTTCAGAAAAAAAAAATCCCTGGGTCAATTTTAGCCCCCTGAAAAACTAACCACTGACCAAAGCATAAACGACTGTTGTTCAATAATGTGCTAACTTTGAAATGGTCAAAAACTTTAAAATTAAGTGAAAACTGAGGGTTACCTTTGAATTTGCACACAGTATAAAAACCTCAACAGAAGAAATCAGTTTAGATTTGAGAAAAATAATTGTTGATGCTCACAAAGCAGGAGATGGATATACATAGTTATCACAGCGCTTTCAAGTGTCAAGAACTGGAGTCAGAGCTGTCATCAAGAAATTCAAAGAAAGCCACACAGTACAGAACACGCCTGGCAGAGGTAGGAAGTGAAAGATTTCAAATACTTTGGAAAAAAGAAACTAGTGAGAGATGTGTCTAAAGACCCTAGAACAACTGCCAAGACAGCAGTGAGTGACTCAGCCAAGTTGTATTGTAGTCTCAAAGATGACAATCACTAGAATACAGCATAGGATTGGACTGCCAGGTTGCAGACCAAAAAAACCCATTCATATCTAAAAAAGCTTCAGAAAGAGAAAGCTTCAGGTCAGAATGGTCAAGTAAGCTAAAGACAGCCTGAAGAAAGATACTGGAAGTGCACCCTTTGGTCAGATGAGAGGAAACTAGATCTCTTAGGCCGCAGAGATGTTGCTTATATTTGGAGAAAGAAGGGAGAGGCATACAACCCAAGGAGGTCATGTGAAGATTTGGAAAGAAAATGTTGAGGAGTCAGCAGCAAAACCGAGTCTGGGTTTCCCCTTTGCCTTCTAAAATGATGGCGACCCAAAACAAATGTCCCTCCTGGTAAAGAACTACCTCCAGATGACAAAAGTGACTAACATGTCTGTACAAAGCCTGACTTGAATCCCCCTGAAAATATGTGGGGTCAAAGCCAGAAAACCATCACATTTTGTTTATTTCTCTACTTTCCTAGGCTATTTTGGATTTTAGCTAATTTTGCTTTGATTTTAGCTTCTAACTTTTGATGGAACGACATCAGTTTATTAATTTAGTATTTCTGCTTCTATCTCAGCAAATGATTTGGATTCAGGAATATGCAAAACAAACAAAAAAATGTATCTGTTCTAGCATCTGTCAGTTGATATGTATGCATATCAATCAGTCAGACAGGAATATGGACGACTGCCTGACAACTACTGGTTGCTAGGGAAAAACAAGTATTCCTCCTGTTGAATCAACCTGCTGTGAGTGGTCGTTCGAGGGTACTGGGAGTCACTGTGAAATCAATCGTTAGGCCACAGCAACCAACTGGTTTCTAGACCTATGTGACTGAGGCTTTGAGACAAAACAGTGAGCTGCCACAAAGTAAATAATTTATCATACAAAGCAAATTAGTAATCAGTAAAACATCCTCAGAAATTCTGCCCAGTGAATTATAACAAGGTGTAAACATTTTGGCTCTACAGTCTCATTGTGGGGTGTAACAGGAGACATTCAAAGCTTTTCTACTTCAACTTTTTAATATTTCTGATACAAGAGGGCTGTTTTTGTTCTTAATAAATATTCATAGTTTGACTGTTTCAAACTAGGTACCTGATTTCAAATATAATCAAGGCTAGTGTAACAATACCTATTTGTTTGGAGTTTTCAAAAGGTGCATACTCACTGTGTTGCATCAACACATGATGAGGACTGGGAAAGTGGGAGAGATTTGGGGAGATGTGCATTGCTTCCAATAAATAACTTTGTTCTGCTCTTTTAAATTATCTAACAAGAGCCTGACAGCTGCAATTTGAAGAAACATACAATAAGAGAGTCTCAGCAGGTAGGAATCTACATACTAATGAAATCTCACACCATTTTGATTTGCTGCAAAGAAAACATGACTAACACTCTGGATTAAAAAAACAAAAAACAAAAAAACTTTTAATCTTATATCCACCAACCACAAATAATGTACAGACAAAAAATGCCATGGCAGTGAATGCTATAGTAATAGGTAAATACTTTTACCAAATAAATAATGCATTCTGTGTGAATTGCTGTATTGAAATGTATACAAAAGTACTGTGGTAGACAACCTCAAGAATTTTACCTTGAAAGGGTTGTTGTGACCTAACAAGCCATCCAAATTCTGATCCATGTTATTGCAGTTATAGTTATTGCAGTATAGTAACATGTTATAGTAACTCTATTATTAGATGCACAGCTTCAACAACGGCCACACTGATTGAATATATATATTCATATTTTCCCCTGATAATTTAATTACCAAATACCCCCAAGCCAAGTACATTTTCCAAGCCTACCACAAAACACAGTCAATCTTAGTCAATACGATGCAAGGAAACGATATACAAACAGCCACACAATGGGACTCGATCAAAATCTCTAAGTGATAGTGACAGCATGTCCCAACTAAGCAGAGTTCACCCTGTACCTGAATTTGAGGTTTTAGCTCTGCAGAGATGAGAACTGCAATGACTCGTGGTGGTAGTGCTACGATCAAGTTTAAAAGTCGTCTTGGCCGGCAGCAAAATGATCGTAAAAGGATGTGCAAGGTTGGAGTCAAGTATGCTACTCTTGAGAGTAAACAATGACTGAACACACCTGCTCAGTATAACAACCTGTGCAGACTGAGCTTACAGAAATAATAATTTCAGCACAAATCTCATACATCTTTGACTTTACTGGTTGTAAAGAAAATAGAGCAGTGCGGCGACCAAAGAAAATACTGAATTATTCTAATTAAACTAAAAAAAAAGAATGAAGAAAGCAAAAGTAAGATTAGTCTAATCTGTGTAAACCACTGTAAACAATAACTGAAGTAACTATCGATTACTACATTTATGTAGAGGTTAACACGTGAGGAGCGGATTGAAATTGTGTTGATATCTGGTGAACGCAGTAACCGGGTCATTGCAGCAGATTTCAATGCAAGACACCCTACGAGACCACCCATCTCCCATGCTACAGTCAGCAAACTGCTTGCTAAGTTTCGTGAAACTGGTTCAGTGTTGGATTTGCCAAAATGTGGACGCAAGAAAACTGTCACTAATGAAGAAACGTCAGGACGGCTGTCCTAGCTTCATTCAGCAAGAGCCCACAGCGTAGCACTCGCCGCATGTCACTGGAGAGTGGCATTAGTCGAACATCCCTTCGGTGGATATTAGCTACTCACAAATGGCACCCTTACAAACTCCAGCTACTGCAGCATCTCAACGAGGATGACCCAGATCGGCGCACAGAATTTGCAGAATGGGCAAAACAAAAATTGGAACAGGACCCTCAGTTCACGCACAAGATTTTGTTCAGTGATGAGACAAACTTTTATGTGAATGGTGAAGTTAACAAACAAAACCACCGCTATTGGTCTGACACTAACCCACATTGGATGGATTCCTCCAAGACTGTTGGAACAACAAAAGTGATGGTTTGGTGGTATATGGAGTACAACGATAGTGGGTCCATTCTTCATCAATGGAAACATCAAGGCCACTGGATATTTGAAATTGTTACATGATTATGTGTTTCCCTCTTTATGCACTGAAGCCGGCACGTTCCCGGAGTTTTTCCAGCAAGATGGTACACCACCACATTATGGGTGCCAGGTCCGAGCATTCCTAGATGAGCAGTTTCCTGGAAAGTGGATTGGTCATCGTGGGCCAGTTGAATGGCCCCCAAGGTCTCCCAATCTGACCCCCTTAGACTTTTATCTTTGGGGTCATCTGAAGGCAATTGTCTATGGTGTGAAGATGCGAGATGTGCAGCACCTGAAACTACAGATGCTGGATGCCTGTGCTGGCATTTCTCCTGCGGTGTTGCTATCAGTGTGTGAAGAGTGGGAGAAGAGGGTTGCATTGACAATCCAACACAATGGGCAACACATTGAACACATTTTATAAGTGGTCAGAAACTTGTAAATAACTCATGAAAGAATAAAGTTACGTTGAAACCAAGCACACCATTGTTTTTCTTGTGACATTACCAATAAGCTTGATGTGTCACATGGCCCTCTTCCTATTGAAAACACAAAAGTTGTATCCAAGATGGCCGACTTCTAAATGGCCACCTTGGTCACCACCCATCTTGAGGAGTTTGCACCCTCACATATACTAATGTGCCACAAACAGGACTTTAATATCACCAACCATTCCCATGTTATTACGGTGTATCCATATAAATGGCCCACCCTGTATGTATGTGTGTATATATATATATATATATATATATATAGATGCCCCCAAGGGTGGTGGAGAATGACCGAGCTAAGATCCTGTGGGACTTCCAGATACAGACGGACAAAATGGTGGTGGCTAACCAACCGGACATAGTGGTGGTAGACAAACAGAAGAAGACGGCCGTAGTGATCGATGTAGCGGTTCCGAATGACAGCAATATCAGGAAGAAGGAACACGAGAAGCTGGAGAAATACCAAGGGCTCAGAGAAGAGCTCGAGAGGATGTGGAGGGTGAAGGTAATGGTGGTCCCCGTGGTAATCGGAGCACTAGGTGCGGTGACTCCCAAGCTAGGCGAGTGGCTCCAGCAGATCCCGGGAATAACATCGGAGATCTCTGTCCAGAAGAGCGCAGTCCTGGGAACAGCTAAGATACTGCGCAGGACCCTCAAGCTCCCAGGCCTCTGGTAGAGGACCCGAGCTTGAAGGATAAACCGCCCGCAGGGGCGTGCTGGGTGTTTTTTTTTTGTTTTTTTATATATATATATATGCAATGCATATGAACTAATGACTCACAAAATATAGTGTTGTTCTTTATCATAGTGTATCAATCAGTGCAATATTCATAGTGTAGGCTGCAAAAAGTATGTGCATTTTGCTATTCACAAGAAGCGTCTGCTCATGTAAATCAGATCTCAGGACAAAAAACTGTTGATTTGCATAAAGCTGGAAATTTTTTAGACAGTCACCTCAAAGAGGTCAGGTATTTGTCAGTGTAGAGTTTAACAAATTCTCCTAATGGAAATGATTGAGTGCTGTGCCAGGCAGCCAATGCCCAGCTAAGGTGACCCAAAGCCACTGGCAGAATGCTAAATCAGAGGGGGAAAGGAAGAAAAATGAAAATGCGAGAAACAAAAACAAAAAAAACAAACAAAAAAAATCAGAACAAAACAAAACCAGAGAGTAAAAGCTAAAGGCTAAAATGAATCTTTGGAGCTGGTTAAAATCTCTGTTCATGAAGTTATTGAACTGGCATGTTGCCCATGACTTTAGAAAGACTGGCACACTAAAAACAAACAACACTGCATGCCTAAGGTTACCAAAGAGCACCTTGGCAGCTCACACACAGCAGGACTGAGAAAATATTTTGTAGATAAGGTTGAAAGTTGAAAACACAGCACCACATAAATGGTGTAAACGTGCCAATGTATACCAAAATGATAACATCATCCCAGAGGTAAGGGAGAAAGGACTTTGGGTTGTCTTTGCTACCTCTGGTTATGGAGGGGTTGCCAATAGACGGCAGGAGGGAATTAACTGTGCCTTTTGGAGATTTTGTGGAATGACCTTAAGTCAGCCATTCACACCAGAGAGTGTGGCTGAGCTGAGGCAGTTTGGCAAGGAAAAGTGGTCCAAAATTCCCCCTGAATGTTGGACATGTCTGATCTGCTTTTGCCTGTTTGAGGTTACTGCTGCCTGGCCAGTTTCAGTTGCAAGTCATCAACTATACTCCCCACAAGCACTGTGAATGTTTGATCTGTATGCTTAATAAGGAGCTTAAGCCGACTGTGTTTGTCTATACTTCTTAGGTCAAAATCTGATGACACTGTATGAGCAGGTCCTGCAGGAAATCAGGTGCAATGGTCATGCATATATCATTAACAAAGTGCAGTAGATGCACATATGTTGTTGATACACACACACACACACACACACACACACACACACACACACACACACACACACACACACACACACACACACACACACAAAGACAGTTTGCTTCTTTTCCAATGCAGACAGTAACTACGCTGCCTACGTTTTTGGATAATGAAACACTTTTGTAGTATTCCCTCTGTACACCACCACAGAGGATTTTAAATCAAACAATCAAGATGTGATTCAAGTGGATACTTTTGAGGATTTTAACGGTTTATGAATTACAGTCAGAACTATAATTGGACAAAGTAATATTATTTTAAGTATTACATTTTTTTTATTATTTAGACAGAAATCCTTTTCAGGCTACAATCTCCATGCTTCTGTGTTTCCTCCCTTGAGATTCTCTGCTAGGTCTTTACTGTGGCTGCCTTCAGTTTCTCAGTAACTGAAAAGGATGCTCTGCTAGGCTGAGATCAGATGACTGACTTGGGCATTTCTTTGCATTGAGAAAGTTTCTTTCGTAGTTTCCTCTGCAGTATTCTTTCGGTGTAGCATTTGTCCAAATCTGAGCAATACAGCTTCAGAATTTATCCTGATTTATACATTTATAAACTATCCCTTAATACTGCCTACTCCATGTCTGACAGATAATGTGGTACACCACATTTCTTCATTTGTTTTTCTCCTTCATACTTTTCCTATCATTCTGCTGATGCTGATTTTGGTTTCATCTGTTAAAATATTTTTTTCTTTTCATGCTATTTTGTTCAGCAAAGTTTAATCTGACCTTCTTATTCTTGAGTGTAACCAGTGGTTTGCAACTTGTGGTCAACCCTCTGTATATTCAATCAAATTTTATACAGCGCCAAATCACATATTGTAAGGTGGACCCTACAATAGTACATATAGAGAAAAACCCAACAATCATATGACCCCCTATGAGCAAGCACCTTGGCGACAGTGGGAAGGAAAAACTCCCTTTTAACAGGAAGAAACCTCCGGCAGAACCAGGCTCAGGGAGGGGCGGCCATCTGATGTAACTGGTTCGGGAGAGAGAAGGAAGACGGGACAATATAGAGTGCAGATGTTAATGTTATCTTTAACTCCTCAACTGTTTTCTTAACTCAGATGTTGTGAAGTTGTTATTCTTAATCATGGAAATAATTCTGCCATCATGCACTTTAGTGATCTTTTGTGGTCTTTCAGTGGTTTTGATGTCTCTCTCTAGTGTATTCATTCTTTTTCATAATGGTCCACATTTTTCATTTGATCAGTCTTAAAGTTTTTGCTATCTCCCTGATAGGTTTATTTGAGGTTTTCAGCCTAATAATGGTTTTCTTTACTTTTATCAACATCTCTTTGGATCTCAGATTATGAGTTCCAGTGAAAAGGAATCAAATGCAAGGTCAGCATGTGGAATCAACAATCTTTAATCTGCTTAATTTGTAATGAAATGCTAAGGGAAGATGCCTCACCTGCTATGACCATTAAACTGCTTGCCAGTCAACTTTCCAATAATATTTGAGCATCTACAATCAATCAATCAATCAATCAATCAATCAAGGCTTTATTCACCACATGCAGGTTGCCCCTAAATGGGGTCTATGCACAAAAATGGCTGTAATCCCTAAACAGTTAATCCAGAACGTTTGTTAAACCCCTTAAATTCAAGCTGAAAGTCTTGCTGACAGCTGAAAATTCACTGCCCTGGTGTACCGAGGCAAGATTGCAAAAGAGCAAAACTGTCTAAAAACATAATAAACAAAAAGTACAGAAAAAAAGTAGTGAAAGGACAGAGTCTGCTTTTAAGGAATGATTTTTAAAGATTAGTCACTGGATTAAAATGCCCTTTAAGCATAGGCTTTATAATTCAGAGAAGATTGCAGACCTGTAGCTATGACAACCCAACAATGCTAAACTCTCCTGTGCACGTCACAATGAGCGCCCAAATTGCTGTGTATCGTAACAAGACATTTTCTGTTCTTCAGAGAGGGTTGGAGTTTACTTTAGAAAATGTGGTTTGGTCTTCGATAATCATTCCCCCCCCCCAAAAAAAGGAAGCGACTGAATGAAACCTTAGCCTGACAATCCTGCTGTATATCCAGACATACAGACATACAATACAGTGCCAGAAATAGAAATTAATATGGAGCCCGTCTTTGGTTTGGGCTGATGAACAACCACACTGTGAGTTAAATGTCACAGTGAGCAATGTGAGGCATCCAAGAATGGCTTAATGACACTTTGGCATTTCACTGGCCTGGCAGTGATGAGCCTAAACCTGAGCCACAGGAAAGCAGACACAAATCTTCAGCACTGGATTTTCATGCTCATCTATCCTCTAACAGTTATGGTACAAGGCTGGAGAAAACAAACAAGGAAATGCCAACGCCCACCCCACCCTCGCACCGCCGCTTAATATACTCACTTCAGAACAGCAGCGTTGTACATCTTGGAGAAAGCTTGATGACAAGGTCAGTGAGTGCCTTGACTGAACATGATTATTACTGTGCTGGGATGCTCACATATCAACCGACAGTCTGTGGTGTTTGAGCATAATTTCTAAAAGAGAATCTCATTTCATCTGCAAAGTCTGCACTCAGACAAAGAAAAGACAGGCATAATTGAGGTCATGATCTGAGAAAAACGCTGACAACAAATACCCAACAGAGCAGACACACACATACACACACACACTCTCTTCCACAGAAGATTTTAAAACGGAAACTTTCCAGCTTCTCACGTAATTCCTGTTTGAATTTTGGCGACACAGCAGTTGCCATCATTACTATTGCGCTATTTGTGCTGACACATCTAGACGTGCACTTTAACAACTGACCCGACCAGACATAATGCATTATGACCACCTGCCTAACAACTACCAACTTAGTTTATGTGCTAATGCTGCAGCACTGAAGGTCAAAATTTAGACATAACATAATTTGTCAACAACTGATTGCAACATCCACATTTCTAATTGTTTCATAATCTAAACTTAAAAAAAATCCTTAAAGTTGTTAAGTGCACACCAAAGTTCTGAGTCTGCAGTGACATTCACTGTATTAATGAAACTTTTGCATAAGTCCAATAATAATAATAATAATAATACCAATAGAAATTTAATTTTCCTCAGCTTGAGAAGTTGAAAAGTATGTGTCAACAGTGGCCCAGTTAGAAAGTAACCTCAGGAAACTGTGTGAGAAGAGAAGTAGAGCTTGTTTTCCCCTATTCAGTCACTCAGACCAAGCTGACTGGACAGCAGCTGTCGAGTGAGATGGATGTCTGTTCACTATGAGGGCTGAGAAACTGCTGACAGAGCCTCCTGCTCTCTTACTAAAAAAAAAAAGAGGGCAACAGAGAAAATCATATTTGGAACTGCAGGTTACAACCAGGAAACCGCCGAACTGACTGCATGCATCATTTTTATTACATTTTAAGAGTTTTACTTTGGATTTGGAACATTAAAAGAGATTTGGGCTTGAATTTCCCTCCATTCAGACTGTAAACTTGGTTTGGCATGTACTCAAAGTGTTAGCAGTCCCTTCATTTACTGTATGAGAGTGACATTTCAACACAATGCACTCACGCCTGAATGTTTTCAGAGCAAGAGGTGGGGTACGCGTAGATGCGGTCACAGATCAATGCCACCACCCATACAAATGAGCCTGGGCTGAATGAGAAAGATTAGAGCAATCACTTGGGCACACAGCAGATAGGGCTGACAAGAGTGTTTGTGAGCTTTCTGGACATGATGCATTCAGGTGTGAAAGGCAAACAGGATTGCTCCACAAATACTAAACAAAGACAAAAGACCCACGTGAAACACAGGATCACATCAATAAACACTCGTCAGAAAAGCATCAACACTTTTTATGGTGAATTGTTTGAATGCATGACTGGTATACGCTCACTGGCCACGTTGTTAGGAACACTGTACTAGTACCAAGTTGGATTCTCTTTTGCCTTCAGAACATGATGGAGCCATCCTTGGATGTTGTTTATACCATATTCTGACCCTACCACCCTAATGTGGCAGCAGAAATTGGCAAAATGTTGCCTAATCCGCTGAGTTAATTTTTTAATTCATTATTTATTTATTTTGGTGAACATGTGTGAATTTTAGCCTTAGCTTCCTGTTCTGACAGGAATTGCACTTGATGTGGTCTTCTGCTACTGTAACCCATCTGTTTCAAGGTTTGACGTGATTTGTTGTATTTTCAGAGATGATCTTCTGGTTGTAACGAGTGCTTATTTGCATTATCAGCTGAAAGTAGTCTGCCTATTTTCCTCTGGCCAGAGAACTGCTGCTAGCTGGATATTTTCTCTTTCTCAGAACAGCCTGTCTGGCTTCAACAACTATGCCTTGATTAAAATCACTTAAGCCACTTTTCTTCCCCATTCTGATCTTCATTTTGAACTCCAGCAGGTTGACCTTGTCTGCATGTCTAAATGCACTATTGCTGTCATGTGATTGACTAATTAGAAACTTCTATTAACAAGCAATCAGACAACTGTAATAAAATATTAAAGTGTATATGTTTCATGTTAATTATCCATACCTGTGTTTTCCTATATCCAAGAAGAAAAATAACATATAGCACATGCTCCTGGGTAAAGTGAAAGAGTTTCGTTTGAGCCTAATATTGTGTTGGTCTCCCTTTTGCTTCCCAAACAACCTTGGTTCATCGAGGAATGGACTACATTAGACCCCTGAAGGTGTGTAGTGGTATCTGGCACTAAGATGTTAGCAACAGAACTTTTAAGTCGTGTTTGCGAGTCGGGACCTCCATGGATCAGAGTTGTTTGTCCAGCACATTTCTCAGATTCTAGATTGCGGTTTCACCACTGTTCCTTCCTTGGAACACTATTGATAGACCACTGCAAACTGGTAAGACCCCAAAACAGCCACGGTTTTGAAGATGCACCAGTAGTCTAGCCATCCCAGTTTGGCCCTTTTCCAGTTTGGTCAAATCCTTCCGTTTGCCTTTTTTCCTGCTTCTAACACATCAATTTTTGACAAAATCTTTACCTACTACCTAATATATTCCACTCACAAACAGATACCATAATGCAGAGATAATCAGTGTTGTTCACGTCACCCATCAATGGTCATGTTTTGCCCAATAAGTGAATACTGCAAGACAGTTTGTAACAACATTTTAAAAGGAATCCTATAAAAAAGCTGTTGTGAATCATGCATCAAAATGTATTCATAACTTTGGGAGAATCTGGATATCAAAGATTGGGTTGTCATGAACTCTTTCTGATCTTAAAATAATTCCAGAGGGCCTTGCAGTTGATATGAATAATCAAACCAAAGGCAAGAGCTCCAACTTCATGTCCAAGGTGTAGAGGCAAAAAAGCACGGACATGACTGAGGGGTTCAGGCTCAGTGTCAAACTGCTCTACTGCCGTTTGAGTCACTGTAGCCAAAATGTTACTATTTGTCAGTGCTGGTAAGATAAGTTCATGTCGGGAACCAAGTTGCTTAAAATGATGTGCAAAATTTAAAGAAAACCTGCATCCTATGATTGTCTCACAATGAAGCAAAACGAAAGAACAACAAAATAAAGAAAAAAGAACAACAGCTGAAAATAATAAAGAAATATACCAATTATTTAATCTTAGTCTGGGAAATAGAAAAATGTAAACATTATTATAATGTTTTTTATATTTCACAGGATAACCTTTACATTAATGTCACAGAGTGGACAGTAATGAAAAAAAGGATGGTTCTCTGGTCTGCAACTTAAACACAACATGGGCTACAAAGTATGCCAGTGTGCGTGAGTGTGGGGTGAACAATTTCCCCAACTCTTGTTAAAAGGTCAGCTGGAGTCATTTTGCTTCTCTATTATCACATCCTGATTAGTTAAGACAACTGATGTTGAGTTAGTGAGTCAGTTTAGTTTCTCATGCAGTGTGGAAGTAGCAAGAATCATAGAAACATAGAAAAGTTTTTCACAAGTAAAATCTAACTCACAGCCTAATTACACTGCAGATAAAAGTACAAGTCATACACTGATTTTGACCTATTATTACAAAAATAATATTACTCAATATATCACTGAAGCAGATTGTTAGTCTGTATTTTCTTATATAATTACATTTACATAATTTTTACCATGAGACATTTTCTGTATTATTAGTATTTTATTACAAAATTAACTTAACAAGGCAGCAAATGAGCAGACACAGGGGATGCGATTAATTTAATTAATTAGTACATGCCCTTTTTTGCGAGGCCCTCCTTTGTTTTACAAGAAAAATGTTTGCGCCCCCCCGGGCGCACGCCCGCGTGCACGCACGAACACATCCTCCAACCACACACACCCATATTTTGCTCCACTGCGGATTATTTCACACGTCAAACATTTAGTAAACAATTAAGCAAATACAAGTAATCAGCAATAAATTAGAGGTAGTAATAAAATAAACTAGGCCTACTAACTAATTTGCGCTACTTCCATAACTACAGGGGTATTTTTGAAAACGCAGCTGTTTCGTCCACACGGAAACGGCGTTTCGAATCACCAAAAACTGAGATTTTTTGCGTTTACGTGTGGACGAGGAATACAGAGTTCGTCATGCAACGTCAAAGGTATGTGCCTTTTTTCACGTCACGCTGTGCGCCACGTTATTGTTTACATGAGATAAATTGCAGAATGGCAGATAGAGACAAAATACTGTTAATCTGACTATCTGCAGGTTTTACACGCTTACATATACACACAGTTACTGTCCCTCCATTTAGAAAGGCAAAGGCATCACGTTGTGATTATTTTATGTGCAGTTGTTTTTTTCCTGTGTAATAATATTCAACATTGCTATCAATACATTTTTCAAAAAATGCCTCTTTGTGCAAAATGGGTTCAAAAACATAAACAACTGTGGGATACTGTTTGTCCGTGATTTGAACCGGGGGAACAAATCGTGGCAAAAACGGCCTGATGTTATTTGGATCCCGCTCTAACTTTACTGTACAAAGAGCTAACATCTCCAAAATGTCAGGAGTAGGTAGTCGTTACAACAAGTGTTTCTGAACTAAAAATCAAGAATGTGGGATCCTGTTTGTCCGTGATTTGAAGAGCCCAGCGCTGCTCCTGACGAAAGGAAAACCAATTCTGCAGGGGAGACCTACATCGGCACTTGTGCAGGTGAAACCAAAGGGAAAATATGCTTCCCCAGATTTTCTAGTCTTTGGCTTAGAATGAAGTTGTTTTGGAAACATATTCAGCGATGCTTCATCTCCTACTTTGCGGTTGTGTGGCCGCTCCGTAGCAGTGTCCAAGCGTTTTTGTTTTTGTTTTCCTTTTCATACCCCCCCGCAATGGCTCTGCACCCCCCCCCCCCAGGGGCCGGGCCCCACGCTTTGGGAAGCTCTGCCTTAAGGTATTGTAGGTACATCAAGGTTAAAAACATTTAAGTTAGTCAATTGCTAGGCAGTTGCTAGGCAACTTTAAATTTAGACCTTTTTTCCCCCTTGCAATTTATGTGTATGAGAGTAAAACTCACCAGGTCTGTTTTGGGCATGTCCTGGTAGTCAGACGAGTAGTATGTTGACGTTTTCACAAAGCCATTGTCGCCCGCAACCTTTGGAGGCTGAGCATGTTGTCGGTATGTTGCGCTCTTTGGGGTCCAGCAGAACAGGCTGATGGACTCACGGACACAGCGCTCAATGTCAATTTCTGCACACCACAAATAACAGGAGACAAACAATATTAAAAAAAATGTTACTTGTCAGTGCATGAGGCCCTCCCAGTCAAAGAGTAATATACTTTTGAACAACAGAGTACTCTTCATATACTTTCTGATGGATTTTGTATAAGAAAAATCATATATTCTTTATGCTCACCCAGCTAGCCAAAGAACTGCTGATGTATACATGCAGCCTAATCATGATCAATGCATTTTTTTTTTTACAATACTTAGCTACTAAGCTGCTCTGTCAGGCTCTAGGACAGAGCATCGTGACACATGGCTAACATAAAGAACACGTATCATAGTAAATTATTCATATTTTACTCTAATGTTGTCCTGCCCTTCGGAAAAAGGTTCAGATCCATCAGGTGCAAAACCAATAAACTAAAGAACAGCTTCTACCGCCTGTCAGAACCATTAATGCAAATTAAGAGTGTGAACAGACTTTATTCTGTCGCTGCAATTGACTCTGTTGCTGCCATTCCCTGTGAAATATTTTGGTCCTTCCTTTTTCTGTGCGATATTTTGGTTTCTGTGCAATATTCTAGCAGATGTGCAATTACCATCCCCATCCTTAATGGCCATAGCCCTTCCACCCTATTTATTATATTATATTATTGCCCTTGTACACCCAGAATGTTTCTGTAACTCATACACTGTGTATATAGTGTACTTCTATTGTTGTACTTAAATTGTTTTTCTTCTTTGTATATTGTTTTCTGTACTTCACACTTTTGTGGTCTTGGTACCTAATTTCCCTGTGAAGGGAAATGCACAATGACAATAAAAAAGTTCTAAGTTCTATTTAGCTTATTATTATAGAATCAGTATATTTGACACTATTGGAAATTCTGTGTAGTTCTGCAGGTCTCAAACTGGGCAATTGGCAAAAAAAAACATTTAGAATATAAAATATCACTGCTAAATAAAATGCCAAAGCTTTACTATACTCAGCCTGAGAAAACATGAATGTTTGTAGTACTTGCCTTATTAATAGTAGTAAGTTAAGCATTACATGTAAAACAAATCAAAGAACTGCTAATTTCTGCATTCTAAGTTAACACCAACATCTTATTTAAGCAAACTGTTTAACTCCTTTGTAAGAATATGAATGAATTATTTAAAAAAATAAGTGATTCTTTCTCTCAACTCACATATAAAGCCTGAGAGATTATGTAAATGTAGTGTGGGAGGTTTGGTCAAAGAAGTGAGCAGTTTGACCTTGGCATTTTGCTGCCATTAATAGTCTTAAGTAGTCATCCAGCAGCGCCAGTGGCTCCTTCAGATAATAACTGCCCATCGTTTAGCAGCCGCTTCTCATCTGAGCTCTTGTCTAGCAAAATTTCTACTCTTCCTCCCGATGCCTCTGTACTATTATAAACCCTTTCTGCTTCTTGTGCTGAGAATAGAGAGGATTAGGGAACAGGGAGTCACTGGATTAGCCAAGGATTTGGATAAATTAGGAATTCTTTCCCTTGCAATCTCTTACACTGACAGCCTCTCTTTTTCACCCCTCTTTTCCGTGGCTAATAAGCAAGACTGGCTAATGAGCACTCCTTGGTATGACCTGCACCTGGCCAAGGCTCAAGTGAAACTATATACAAGATATATCTTTTCCCCTCATCTGTCCCGCCGCAGTGTCAAAGTTAGGGGGTTGTTAGCTCTCCTGGGCTAGCACCTCAGAAACTCAGTTACAAGGTCCATTCTGGTGAGAAAAAAAATGCTCGAGGTCTGAGATTCCTCACCGACAGGCTTGCAGGCAGTTCTGGGAAACGCATTTTTCCCCTCCCTAGAGCTATGAATGCTGCATGCAATCACTCTTGCTACTAAAAGAGGCAGAAATGAAGAAGAGGAGATTGATAGCTGCTTTAATAAGCCCTGGGCTCAGCTGGGGCATTTTCACACAGCCAATTTTGTTAAGAAGTCAATTTTTCTTTTTTGTCAGATGAAATTACATTTACGTAATTATGTATAGGTGTTGAGTGTGGGCTGCGACTTGTTGCCACAAATGGAAGAGTAGCATGATTAGTTAAGAGCAACTCAAAGGCCTTTTGGAATTGGACGATAGCTAATGTAAGATGGAACTTACAAGCATGAAGATGAGAGACCAGTCATTTCAAATAAGTATAGAGCATTTGTTTCAACCCATTATGTTGTAACGAACACACTATGAAATTTTAAAAAAAATTATCCTTCAGTGACCTGTACATAATAAAATCAAATAGTGAGGCTTGTGACAAACCCTTTGTCACTTTTTGAGTGGTGCACTTCTTTAACTGTAATCCATTATGACATTGCAGTTATTCTAGCTACTGTGGGTCATCTGTGGGAAGCTGCAACTTACTGAGGATAACTTCTAGCAAAATACTAGTGCATGATGCTTTAATATACACACTTACAATCGAAGAATATCAAAACTATTGGCAGATGAAGTGAATAAGATTCAATGCAAAGTTCTGCTGTGAAGTCTCAGGATTCATGTGGATGTTTCTTCAACACGTTAACATTTTAGTTCAAGCACAGTCCTCTAATCACAACACACTCCCCCATGGCAGTGGTCTCCTAAAAAAAGAACAGCATTCTCCAACACTCCTCGTGAATGAAGGTAAAAAAAACAAAAAAAACAGCCCAAGGTGTTGACCTGGTCTTTACAATCTCCAGATCCAGATACCATGAAGGATCAAGGTGACATTCACATGGATGACAGGACCCAAGGTTTCCCAGCAAAACATTCCCCAAAGCATCACACTGCTTCTGATGCGTTGCCTTCTTGCCATGATGAATCCCAGTGCATCCCAGGTAGTCCCCAAGTAAGCAATGCGCACACACACAGCCGTCCAACTTGATGCCTTCGCTCTCCACGTTCACCAATGATTCATAGACACCTATGACCCTGTCGCTAGTTCACCACTGTTCCTTTCTCGGATCACATTTTGATAGATGCTGACCCAGTCAACTAGCCATCACAATTAGGCCCTTGCAAAACTCGCTCAAATCCTTGTACTTGCCCATTTCTCCTGTTTCTAACACATCAAAATGTTCACTTGCTCGTTAATATCAGTAACCAATATCTCAGTATATAATTTAAACTGAGATATTGGTTGACTGTATCTGTGAATCCTGCATCAAAACATATTCATAATGTTTGCAGAATACAGTGGGGCGATCGTGGCTCAAGAGTTGGCAGTTCGTCTTCTAACCTTCTAATCGGAAGGTTGCCGGTTCGAGCCCCACTGGTGGTGGTCAGAGGGCCCGGTGGTGCCAGTGTCCGGCAGCCTCGCCTCTGTCAGTGCGCCCCAGGGCAGCTGTGGCATACAATGTAGCTTGCCATCACCAGTGTGTGAATGGGTGGATGACTGAATGTAGTGTAAAACGCTTTGGGGTCCTTAGGGACTAAGTAAAAGCGCAATACAAATACAGGCCATTTACCATTTACAGAAATCAAAAATTGGGTTGTCATGAACTATTTTTGTTCTTAAAATGTAACATGATTCCAGAGGGCCTCACGCTCATATAAATAATCACACCAAAGGCAAGCCTCCAGAGGCTTTCTGTTTATGCCTGATGGGTCAGAGCTCTTCTGGTAGTGCAATGACATCTACACAATAGTGAAGTAGTGTAGTTTATTATTGTGATTACTTAATGTACACTTATAGTAGTTGCTTAGGTCCATGATTTACACTGTGAGTATATAGCTGTAAGTTGTTCAGGTATCATTATTGGAAAGTTTGCATAATTATTTCTTTACCCAGTCAATATATGTCACTACTTACCCACCATCTCGCACTAAGAAATCAATCTTAGCTGATCTGAAGTGTTCAGTATTACTGGTATTATTCAGTATTAGATTTAGAAGAGTTATAGAAGTGCCTATCTTGTAAAGACAGCTCAGTATTGACAATAATATCCTGCAAACAAGTGAGCTCACTCCAAGTTGTGTCACAAGAATGAGAAGGATTCTTCAAATGGTTTGATTGCACTGTTGCTTCTTGTGAATCAATCTGTCTGAGATATTTGGCTGAAAACAGAAGAAATACTTTTGAGAAGTAAAGCCTTGATTTCTTTTCTTAGACTTTTAGAAGTCTAGAAAATTAGAAAATCAAATCTAAAGAAGGTATAAAAATGTTTAGTTTTGAATGAATCAATTGCAATTGTGGCTACAAAGTCAGGCTGCACTTGACACACAGAAATATTGAGACAAAAGAAAAGCAGTGAAAGACAGTGGTTCAGATATTGCTGATTGGTCACTTCATTAGGTACATTCAACTGTTTATTAATGCAACTATCAAATTAGCCAATTACAGTGCACCAACTCAATTTCATCATGTAGACATGGTCGAGCTGACCTGCAGAAGTTCATAGTGAGCATCAGAATAGGGAACAAAGGTGGTTTAAGTCACTTCAAATGTATCATTGTTGTTGTTCCTAGACGTGCTGGTCTGAGTATTTCAGAAACTGCCGGTCTGCTGCATTTTCCCACACAATCATCTCTAGTGTTTACAGAGTATAGTCCAAAAAATAAAAATATCCAGTGAGCAGCAGTTCTCTGGCTTTATGGTACCAGAGGCCAGATGAGAATGGGCAGACAACTTCCATCTGGGAAGGCAAAAATAACTCAAATAACCACTTGTTACCTGCCACATGAGTGGTGTTAATGATCATGTTCATCCCTTAATGACCACAGTCTAACCAACTTCTGATGGCTGCTCCCAGGAGGATACTATGCCATGTCACAAAGCCCAAATCATCTCGAACTGGTTTTTTGATCATGACAATGAGTTCACTGTACTCAAATGACCTCCACCATCACCAGATCTCAGTCCAATAGAGCACCTTTGGGATGTGGTGGAACGGGAGGTTCACATTATGGATGTGCAGCTGATAAATCTGCAGCAACTGTGTGATCCTTTCACGTCAATATGCACCAAAATCTACAAGGAATGTTTACAACACCTTGTTGAATCTATGTCATGAAGATTTAGGGCAGTTTTGAATTTTAAAAATGGAGTCCAACTACCAAAGTGTACCGGTAAATATAGCCAACGCATGTTCACATAAGCTACAATGCAGCATATTCTTTAATGTTTTTTGTTTATGTTTTAAATATACTATAATCTATGTTTTCTGAGAAGTCACAGCCTTCAAAATTATCCAGCTAGTTAATCATATAAGTGGGGCAATTTTTTTATTTTTATTTTAAATCTGACTTATTTTTACAGCATGAAGTTTTTATACAAGCCGACTAGCTGCCCACAGCCTGTCAGTCTGTGGGCTGCTAATTGCATACTGGTACCAGTTGGAACAAAATTATATAACAGCATTATTTATTTTATTTTTGGTTCTAAAATTAAATAAGTAGCGTTGGTAACTCACATAGAAACTTATCCATGTTGAAAGTACGTCTAGGAAACTTAACTTTCAGCAGGATTCCTCATCCATAAATACAGATGTACATCCATTAAGATACTTTACTTACTATCCAGTACCACCTTTTCATTTTTTTATACCATTTTAAATAGCTCCACATCAGGCGATTGGACTCATCCTAAAATGTAAATGAAAATGTAATTTGTAACATGGCAAATTTGTCCTAGAGACATTGTTTTTTCCATCCTCTACATCTCCTTCTACTAACGTTCAAGGTGTCTGTCTGTGATGTGTTTCCATAAGCAGTTTCAGTAAGTCATGGTTGTTTTTCTCAGAGCTAAACATCTATAAGTAGAGCTCATCAGTTCTGTGCCCATCTCGGCTCATTGAAGCAAATGCTAATGTCCCGTGAAGGCAAATGCCTCTGCATCATCAGTAGACACACGATTCCCCCTTCAGCTGGGGAGCCTCTCTGGGCCATTGTGAATCAATGATGTCTCCAAACAGGACAGAGTTTTATAGATTACCTGAGGATACGAGACTAATCAAATGGGAATCACAGAATCCGATTAATTGCAAACAAATGGGAAGCTGAGATGAATGTCTCGCTCCGAGTCTAAATGTTGCACAGCAGGTCACCTACTTCACATGTTATGTTATACTCTGATATATACCGACTCAGTTAAATCATTCACAACACTTAAAAGAAAACTATTCAGGGTCCTTTATCCCTTTGTCTTTTTTTAATCTGGAGACTCAAACAGGCGTTTTGTGGAGATAAGTCTGTATTTGCATGTATGAAGATGACTTACAATACACACCACATGATTTAACTGACATCATGAATACTTGAAAACATGACAGATTTTTCTTTGAATCTAGACCTCCCTTCTTTGTTGGAAAATTTGCAACTACAGACTTCCTGTGTCATGCATAATAGGCTTGTCACTGAGAATTAATGTCTCTACTCCTATTTACTACCAAGAAAGAGGAAAAGAGAGGAGTGTGTCTGAACCATTTAAGGGCTACTGTCTTGCAATATTATCTTGACTGTTAATTTTTATTCTGGTAGCTGCGTCTTTGAACAGAAAGGCAGAAGACTTTTTTTTTTAAAAATTTCACAACTAAATGTCAAGTCTGCTTATAGATCTCTCCAATGTTCATCCAACTCACTGAATCTCAGAATAAGTCATATGTGTAATGTAAGCTCTCTGGGTTCACAGTCATAGTCACGACCACTAAGTATAGGCTTCCATCATGCACAAGTTAAAATTAACAAAATGAACAGAAATCAGTGAAGTGGAGATTACACGAATGCTGCAAAGTAGCTTTCAGTAAACTGCATGATGGTTCAGCCTGAAGTTATTTAAATTAATCTAATATCTAAGAGAGTTTAAACATATGCAGTAAAATATGTAATATTTGATATTGCATCCAAACGATTCTGTAATTTATCCTTCCGTGTGTGCTGCAGAAGCTGGACAGACTATTTGTCTTCTCTTATAATGTCCAGCCAGCAGCATGGGATATATTTTCTGCCTCCATACATGCAGCTCCTGTAGTTACAAAAATGTGACGCATGTGGACTCTGCTCTGAAACAAATGAATGTGAGCTTCAGTTGTATGAGGACATCAATTCTGCACGCCTGATGGCAGAATGGAGCAGGTGCGGTACACAAATCACAGGATGTCTACCATAACTCACTATGTGTGCGTGTGTGTGCGTGTGTGTGCGTGTGCGTGCGTGTGCGCTTTCATGAACATGAATGTGGTGAGGGAAAGCACACACTGACCTTCAAAACCATATTTTTTTCATCAATTGCTGAGAAGCACTATTAAAAAGAACTTCAAACATGACACTAAGCCTTTGTTTCTGTTCATGTTCTCTGCATTTCCCTCTATGTTATTTACTATACTTTTACACGTTCATAAAATGTATGATTTAAGTGCTCACATCTATAAATCACTTGTTATTGTATTTCTGAAGTAAAAACTAAAACCTCCTTTGATGTTGTGATGATTTATCATAACAATTATTTAGCTGCAGTTTTCATTCTTACAAAATAGGAAGCTCAATGTGTCCTGCACTGTGTCATCACTTGCTGTCAGAGCTGATAGCAGTCAACTTTTCAACCTGCTAACACACTCGAAACCAGGGAATAGACCATCACATATTCTGCACTATGATTCATAAATGTTAAGAATTCAGTTTTTGTTGCTCAAGAGACTAAATTTTGAATTTATTGTAGCTTCCTCTGAAATAATACTGCAGTCTTTGTACAAATACTTTCTTTGTAGCAGCCTAAAATGCTGGACTTGCTTTGAATTAAATGTTAACATGCTAAGGTATTTTGGTACACTGCTTTTAAAGACACACTGTACACAGGTCAGCAGACCAGATACTTTTACTTGTTCCAAAGATGCACAGCAAATTAAGAGGTGAAAGAGTTTTTGCAGCTGTGAAACGACATCAGGCAAGCTCCTTCACTTCTGTCTTTAAATCTCGCTTACAAACACCCTTCTATTTCTTGCCTTTCGACCCACTGTGAGATGTTGACTGTGACTTTATTTCACTTTTTATGTACGCCTTTATTGTTAACGTCTACAGTTCTTATATGTCCCCGTATCTTTTTACTGTCTGGTCTGTATTTGTCTTTTATGTTGTGTTTTGGGTTTTGTTTTTTTTAAGTCAGTCCTGCTGTTGTTTTCTTTGAGTTTTTAAATAAGGTGGTGTGGTATGGTAAAATATAAAGATGTGATTGCAGGCTTTGGCACTGGACTGCACTAACATTTGATAACCTCCCCCTAAAAGCACAGACAAGTTTAATGGGGATTTTTCACAAATGAGAGGTTTGAAGCTTTAAAGCAGTGAAATTTTAACCTGATAGTGGGGTTAGTAGAGACAAAGCACCAAAGTTAGAAGGATTCATCATGTTGAAATATCACAGTCTTGACCATTACGGTGGACTGACAGACCCACAATGGCATCTCAAAAGCCACACTACTGTGGGGCTAAAGAAAGAACAATAAATCCATTGAAGATAGACCCATGCTGTCTTAGAAGTGATAAATATTGTGCTGAAGTGTGCAGAACTTAGGAGTCTGTCTTTGTAAGGTATATAAAACTATTGTGAGTAGGGACCAGATTGTGGCTCGAAGCTTAAGTAAACAAGTCCTGTTTGAGGTCATGCAGCAGCCTAGATTTCAGTCCTAATATAGTTTAGAGTGAGTGCCAGATACTACACTGTAACTACCTAGGTATACACAGGCTGCGCTAATGGGGCTGGCAGTGATATACAGAAACAAGCTGGCAGGAGAAACAACTCCAAGGAAATCTTGCCAGAGAAGCTGACTGCAGCTCTAGGCCAACATATTTTACCTTTATAAGGAGAACTGGATCTCCTTTTGCCTTCTGCCTCAATCACATGAATCTCCTGGACTCGGGCAGTAAAACAATGACGTCTTGCAACCACTAAAGTTTGTAGAAGATGGGGCTCAGTTTACAGTCAGCTCCAGTGTCCCTTTTGGACAAATTGTTCCTGTCTCTATTGGTTTTTTTTTTTAATCCCAAAGTCATTTTGCCTTTCAGCAAGAAAAAAAAGGGGCTAAGCACCATTTGGAAATATAGTTTTAAAGGAAATTGTTTGAGCTATCCCCCAGGTGAAACTTATATTCTGAAGACATGCATCAAGAATGCCGCTTGCTGACTTTATGTCACCGATACTTTGCTAAGTAATCGCTTTGTGAAAGTGAAAAGGAGCAGTAAAGTGGATGCATAATCAGAGACACTGTTAGGACTCGTCACTGTACGGCAACATGCAGTCAACGGAAACAGCAAAATCCCAAATGCACTCTGTCACTGTCTGCCCATAACACATTTATAACTCTGACCTGGAGTGAGTCTGTGAAAAGAATTGAATACATTTAACCAACATGGTTAATAAGTATGCATATCCATTAAGCCTGTATGAACAGAACAAACCCGCTGAATTCCTCCCTGATTTGTTGGCCCTCCTCCTGCTTCGTACAAGAAAGGAGTCGGAATTGCTTCTTTTGTCTGTAAACCACTGAAATCTGCAGGGATTAACAACGATACTGCAAAGTTAAAAGACTAAGTATTTGCCATCCCAACTTTTCAATATTTCCTGCTCCTACGTCTCATTCTTGCTGCTGCACTGACAATGGTGCTTAGGTGGTGTAATGAGGTATTAACGAATTTGAAATGTCTGTCCACGTGCAGGTGTATGCATTCATTTCCTAATTCTTTTGCCTTTTGTTCTTTTTTTTGCATTTCAGTAAATATGTCTGTCTCTTTGCTTTCTCAAAGAAGGAAGGGGCCTCAGGCAACATGCTACTCTCACATCGCTATCGCTGACTTTATTTGTTTGTATCTACCTGGAATTTTGCAATTGCTCATTTAATGATATCATACAAGAGACGCTAAGACAAAAAGAGTTTAAACTCTGAATGAAGATGATGTAAATGATGAAGAAGCAAACAGGCTGCGAGCAGACTAATTCCAGGGCGCAGCAATTGACTGTTCAGTAGATGCAGAGCAGAGCGCGGCAGCGCCGGGAGCACATCAAGCAGCGAGTATGTCTGTATAAGAGTGCAGAGCTGTCTGCTTTGAGGATATCATTAACTCAGACACATGAGCGCACATAAGTACTCTGAGAAACTGCCTCCTAGAAATGCACGCTGCTTTAAGATGGAAACACTTCGAGTGAGATTTTAAAAAAGGCAGAAAAAAAGTGTTTTTGTTTGACTTTTCTTTGCTTACATGAGAGATTTTAAAGCTTTTAGGAAACTCTCATATATACTGTTTGGCTGTAGGTAATTAAGTAACACTTGTATGGAACAGAATTGTAAAGAGGGAATAGGGAAAGTCTGTGTAAATACACTGATGTACATACCAGATGATGTTCTTACCTGGCAGGTCAGAGAAGAGCAGGATGCATTCATTGAAGCCATTAGCCAATAGGCGGTCCCTGAGTTGCTGCAATATAGCTACGCCAATACAGAATGGGAATGAGGAGTTACCCAGGAGCAACGTGTCCCACAGGTGGAAGATCTTGTGCAGTGGAAAAACATCTGTATTGTGGGTACATAAAAAAAAAAAAAAAACACAACAAAGACAAGATTTTACAAAGTAAGTGAATATGAGAGTGCCTGAAAAGAAACATGCCTCCAGAGATGCTCAATGGGATCCTGCAAATGGGACAATACCATGCAGCATGCACACAGTGAGAAATAGATAATCAGTTTGTGTATAATGAGGATAATTTGCATGTGCACAGTGCGTTTACTTAACATGGCTTTATGGGTTTAAAACGGGGAGCTCACTAAACAAAACTGTGCACTGTCAATGCTGCCTGGAGGGATATTTGATGTGGGGGAGGCAGCTGGGAAAATGTTTCAAGGTGGGTGTTGTTGTGGAAAAATGACAGGAAGAACATCAGGGGGCTGAGGAGCTTTAGAGCAAGAAACCTGCACAGGTTATTCCAAGCCAAATAAAACCACATCCTGATAATACGTCTCAGAGCAGTTATTATTTCAGTCACATTACTCTCAGTGTTTTAAAATTTAAGGTTTCCCTTCTGTATAGATTTATGCATGGGAACCAGCATTGTCCACCTGTTTATATCATCTCGGGGGTTTGTTAAGGTGGATACTAGGCAAGCTGACATGCGTGTGTGTGTGTGTGTGTGTGTGTGTGTGTGTGTGTGTGTGTGTGTGTGTGTGTGTGTGTGTGTGTGGGCAAAATGTGACTGTGGTGAGAGCTGTGAAAATGCCTCGGAGGATCTGCACCGCATTAGCAGTCAGCCGAGTTGGCCGGTGCATGTGAGTGACAGTCAGTGTGTCTGTGTGTGAATGGAAGATGACCCTCCAACCTTGTCTCATATTGGATGGGGGACATTAGCAGTCAGAAGGGCACACCTCGTGAATACTGGACTCACACACAGCCTCAGGGGGAGGATAAGGGTTAAAAGGGTCACAACTCACACTCCCCACACCAGAACTGGTCTCTGTGTGTGTGGTTTTAACTGAAGATGTATCACCGAGCAAGGTGAAGGGTTCAAAAACATCAGTGGATAGTGCACATGCAGACTAATCTGGCTTCAATTAGTGTAAATTACAAATTGTGTAATGTCTGTAACAGTCTGCACAATACCACAGCTCTAGTGTAACGATCAAAATTTATATCGACAAGGTAGCAAGTTATTAAAACAGTTGCTGTAAATGACGGTTTGCCTAGAGGGAAACAGGTTAATTGCATATCATTTAATTTTGGGCCCCTGTTAATATGATCTTTTTTCTGCGCTATACCTGCACTCAGTGAAAGGATCAAAGTGTAATGCTGCCATCCGCTGACAAACCTCATGCTGGGAGCATGCCAAATCCCCACCCCCCACAAAAATGTTTGAAAAAATGTCCCTTTAATAATAATGATGATAATAATATATATGTTTGATGCTACACCGGTAAAGGAAGCATACATATCACAACTTTTTAAATTCACTAAAACACAAAGAAACCTGCCAACCTGCATCACTGTGAAGACTGCAACCTGCTAATTTTACACTAAAAATGATTTTTATGAACATTTTCTTTTCCTTTTAATCTAATGCTTAATATTGCTGATCTAAATATCTACATCTAGATCATCCCAAAAGGCTAATAAGATCATTTGGCAGTAGTTCACTGATTGATAAGTTATGCATTTCTTTTGAAGAACATCAAAAAGTAAGTTTTCACCTTCTCTGTACTTGTTGAAGTTTTACAAAGCCCCCTTTATCATGAGGCCAACTTCAAAAACATCCAGATCAGCACTATCAAAAATTTTAAGACTATAATAACTTTCCAACCCTCTCAAAGTACAAGTTTATAAGGCCACATCTGCAGTAATATGACTTTCATATTAATTTTAAACGATCTCGGTCCAAATTAGCACTTGAGGACCCTTTTCTGAAATAATGCCCATACATACTAATGCATACAGTATAACACATCTTCGGGCATGTGTGAGCTGGTCTGAACAGGAAGTGGACGATTAGTTGCTTTGTTTTTCAGGGAAGCGCATGTAGTGACTAACAAGGGTTTGAACTTAAAGAAAGTGACTTAATCTTGTGTTTGTGTGTACAGAAGGGCCAGATGTGTTAAAAGTAGAGATGGCACGATACCACTTTTTTATGTCCGATACCGATACCGATATCATAAATTTGGATATCTGCCGATACCGATATGAATCCGATATAGTGTTTTTTAATCAACAAAACTGTTTTATTTAAATATCTTGCTGCATTTTGTATAAGTTCATACTCAAGTTTAAAACAACTACACTAAAGCTATTCTGTTATACCTGTATGCAAAAAAAAATTATTTCATAGTTCAGCAATACTGATCAATCTAATAGACTTAAACCTACACCATCCTCCCTATTCTGGTATTTTAAAGAGTACTTAGCGTAAATATTAAGCAACCTAACTAATAGGGTTCCAACTCCCAGCAACAACAAAAATAAATAAATAAAAAATGGGGAACCACCCCTCACGCTCCACCTCATGATGCTTAATCGACGTAATCAACCTTAATTTGATGCAGTGTGAAAAGAAATGCACAGAAATCAATTATTTTTCAAGAAATATTAAATAGATTCAACATCTTTCTTCAACAAAATTGCAGACTGCACAGATGGTACCTTTCCAAAGGAAAAAGTACTATAGCTTACTAGGGTATATATGTTAGACTTAATAGTCACTATATACAGTAATTGACTTCTATTCATTTTACATCAAATTAAAACGTTGGGTGTCAGATAATTATTTATTAAAAGCTCGACATTTTAAATGAGAATAAGAAAGAAAAGTATGTCTTTGTGCCCCCTTTTCCCTGTTAATGCCCTATCGGCCCCCCTGGCTAAACTTTGCTAGATCCGCCCCTGCACAGTTACCAGCGTCAGCTACGTAGAAAAAGATCCTCGAGTAGAAAGTAATATTAAATAACTTCTAACAACAGCTTATCAAGCTTAAACGTGCTGCTGTTGTTCAGCCGCTGGTTTCCTCTTTCTGGTGCAAAGTGGGCCAAAAACAAACTAGAGACACGGACTCGCGACAGAAAAGCCGATCAGCTGATCATTAAGCAGTTTCATGATTGAAGTAGCAGCAAGAAGAGGCAGTCGCTCCATATATCGCTTGTTAAGCTTAACGCAGGAATGCTTTACAAACATTCAGAGATGGACTTACACACTTGCTTTACTTCTCTCGGGATAACTTTGTCGGAGATGAAATGCTGGGTTGCTAGCGAAGCTCCACGTGCTATCCAGACCACCGACAGGTCCCGCATGCCACAGCCGCTCTATCACGTGATGCATACTGCTCCGACGTGCTAATGTTCTGAGGTGAGTTATGGCGTGTTGCAAGTTTTGTGAGGTGCTTTCGTGATATTTAATGGATCGGATTACATTTTTTATTTTTCTCCGATATCCGATCCAGTAATTTAGGTCAGTATCGGACCGATACCGATACGTAATATCGGATCGGTCCATCTCTAGTTAAAAGCATTAGCAAACTATTAGCAAATAACTTTTCTTAGGTGGTGTCCTTTGCATATTTATCCATGCTTGCAGTGTATGCACAGTAAGTACACACCCTTGTCATAGTGACCAGAGGAGACAGTAGATGTCCCCAAGCTCCTCAGACATTGTTTCTGATGTTTTTGATTCTTTAGGAAGTAGGGCTGTGCGATATGACCAAAATCTCATATCCCGATATAAGATTTCTATCGTCCCGATAACGATATAAATCACAAAAATGTAACATTTTCTGTAAATTCTGTGAATCTCGGGCAGCTCGACTTGCGGGAAGTGTTTTCAGCTGCGCGTCATGTAGCTGGAGTCGAGTGTTTTAACAGATGCATGAAACTATACATTTTTAGACATAAGTTGTAACGGCCGCCGTTTTCTTTGTGAGTATTTATGACATGGCGTGTTGCGGGGAAAAGCCTGTTCTAACGTTTGAGTCTAAGGTTTATTTTTTAGCACCTGGCGGCTCTTTTTTACTTCTCATCCGTAAATAATCTGCTCTTTCACGTGATTCAGTTTATTTTGAAAAGTCTAAACAGGATCTTGAGCTTTATTGTGAAAGGTTTATGTGGCACATAAACAAGCGGAATCGCGATGGTGTTACCGTCGTTGTTGCTAACCACAACGCGTAAAAATAGGCGCTTGTCCGTCTGTAGTGTGGTTATATTAAATATAAGAGAAATAGAGAAGTTTAAGAAATTAATATAGCCACTACAGTGACCATCAGAACCATGACAAAATATTGCTGTAAACAGTTTATTTTGCGACACCACGAAACAAACGATAGCGTAAAATGAAACGATAGACGTTTTTATATTGTCATCCGATATATATCGTTATATCGAACAGTCCTATTAGGGAGGTTAGATTCTTGTTGTTTTTTTTAACTCTACCACCTGCATCCTTGGTGGCCTTAAAACTGGAAGAAACTCAGAGGTAAGATGGATTATACAAAATCCAAATCCAGCCCACCAAAACAACGTAGAGATACCATTAATAAATATAGAAGAGTTTTTTTAAAAAAAAGCATCATGCTCTCCTCCAGGTTCTCTTGAGGGAGGCAAGCATGCCGATAATTGTTAATGCATTTTTTATCATTTTTCAAATCCATATTCATTAAAGGCTTTTTATTTTTATCATCCTGGAGTCGAGCGCCTGGGATTGATTTTGTTTGCCACATCCTACCCGTGTTCTACCACATACTGTATTCTTTCCTCTGTCTCATATCACCTCTAAAATATTTTCAAGGCCTTCATGTACAAATGTATTATTGATCGCTTTAAATTCATGCACTCTAATCAATACTTTTCCAAACAGTCGTCACTCTAACTGGCTATTTTATCTTTATTTCATGAAATACTTCAAGCAAAGCTGGACGTTTATTTAGCGAGTTTGTATTCTTTACACAGACAGGCAGAATTGCAGTTGTAACTTCAGATCGTTAGTATGGATTTTATACATTCTGGACAATTACTTTATTATTTATTCCAACATTCTATTTCATTATTAAATGACTTTACTCTGTGCAGGCTGAAAAAATGTACTCAAGTAAATCAGGTCCTTTCTCTGGCAGATTTTATAGATTCACTGCAAACTCAGCTCAGCAAAACAACTGCACCTGAACTGTGAGCTGTCATATTTCATGTTATAAATTACTAAGTAATAACTGAGCTCCCCTCATGTGAGACGAAATTGAAAGTTCTGAATAAAGCCAGCAGTGGTTGATAGTTTTCATCAGAATATGTGTTTTTTGTTCTTTTCTCGCTTTGAATACAACACACATTTGAGCAGCTGATTTATCTTGTTGGTCACAAGTTGGATTTTTTACTATTTATCCGGATAAATACAAATTTAAAAAAAAAAAAAAAAAGAAGCTGTGCCGGTCAACATCTCAGCTGATGCCGGACTGAGCGACTCTGTCCTTTCCCTTCAGGACTGGAATTAATTAGCAGCGATAGTAAAGGTCACCATGACCAAAATAAATTAAAAAAAACCTACAGAACTCGAAATTTGAGCCAATGACCTTTTCAGTCCTTTTTATTTGCACTCAGACGAAAAGCTGACTTCAAATATCCTGTGAAAGTTTTTGATTACACTCAGTGCCACATCAAGCCAGGGCATTGTGGGTGAAAAAAAAAGAAAAAGAGTACTTACGTGTAAACATTGTTAGGAACCAGGGAATAGCATAAAGCTGTGCGGAAAAAGAAAAGAGAAAAAAGATGATGACATAAGCATAACTTATACATTGGGGAAAATAATGATATGATCCCCTCCTGAATTTTTAAGTTTGCTCACACACACATGGTAATAAACAGTCTTTAAGTTTTATGGTAGTTTCATTTTAATGGAGAGAGACAGAATGTCAACTAAAAATCCAGAAATAACACATAACAGCATGAATTTTGGCTGCCACAGGTTGTGTGCCCATATTGCACACAGATTACAATCGATTGATCGATTATTCAATTATAGATAAGTTGTTATATGTAAGTACACCTGTCCAAACAATTCATTTCGTGGGTAAGACCAAAGAACTGTCAAAGGACGTCAGGGACAAGACTGTGAACCTGCACAAAGACCATCAGCAAGAAGCTTGGAGAGAAGCTGACAAATGCTGGTCCAATTATTCAGAAATAGAAGAAATTTAAATGATTTACAGAAGACTTGGGAGAATAGGGCTGGTACCAGATGAAACCAAAATCGAGCTCTTTTGCATCAACTCATCCTGACTTGCTGGGAGGAAGAAAAATGCTGAGTATGACCCAAAAAACACAATCCCCACGGTCAAACACAGAGGTGGAAACATTACTCTTGGACTTTTTTCTGCTAAGGTTACAGGATGACATCACCACACTGAGGGGCCAAAGGACAGGGCCATCTACTGTACCATAAAAAGAAAAGGCAAAAAAGAAAAGCTGAAGCTTTGAGCTGCCAAGCAGCAAGTAAGAAAATGATTTAGAGAGTCTCTGTAAAGACGGGTGGGCTAGAATCCCTCCTGAGATGTATGCAAACCTGGTGACCAGCTAAAAGAAACGTCTGACCACTGAGCTTGCCAACAAGGGATTCTCCACCAGTTGCTATGTTCTGCTTGGGGATAAAATACTTATTTGACTCTCATTCCATTAAAATGAAACTAGCACAAAAATTTAAGACTGTTCATTTCTTTGGAAGAGAGCAAACTTACCAATTCAGCAGGGGATCACATACAGCATTCATGTGTGCGTACTATTCAACACATCAACTCAAAATAACATGCTAAGACTCAAATGAAATGAATCAATCTCTGAGAAAAGCAGCACACATGGCTGTGTATCTCCACAGCTAAGAAACCGTAACAGCAATAAAGAGCAAACTGCTGACTTTGGTTATAAGTCGACGGGAAAAACGCTAACAATGAAAATGAATCTCAATATACTGATCTTGTCATTCGTCCTTTCTTTCTCTCTTATTTACTCTCTGCACTTCCCCGGGAGGAAAAGCATAAAATTGAAATGAAATAAGGCACACAGACAGATACAGACCTAGACACACACACACACACACACACACACACACACACACACACACACACACACACACACACACACACACACACAACACACATTACGCCATTAACCAACTGTTCTAGCAACTGCTAATTGCTGGCCACTGTCACCAAGGCTTTGTAAATTTCAGCGGCAAAAGCTCTGGAGCAGCAACAGCAGAGTTATCTCAGCCAGTTTACTGATTGCTAATTGCGAGGGAGCTGGTGACTGTTCAGTGGACCTCTTGTGTGCCTAAGTGTGACGAGACGGCCACTGCACTCAGAGTCTCATCCTCAGCCGCAACAGCCCAGCAGCAGGACTGCGAGTGCAGCCAGATTGGATTAGCGTAGGTGTAAATGGCAGACTCAGGAGAGGCGATGTAGCCAAAATTGAAAGTGGCCCTGAATTAAACCACTGGCAACATGCAATTTGACTCCGCTGGAGCGGAGTCCAGGAACTCTGCAGCATTTCCAAAGATTACTTGTGGTTTCTGCATGTTTGCACAACATTTTTGGTTTTTTCTTTTTTTCTGAAAGACAAAGTGTGTTGAACTAGCCATGTTCCGGTTTGCATGTATGAGAAATCCATTCATACTGCAGTGACATTCGGCCTTTTAGTGCAGATGGATTTACTGCCTGAGTAAAACAACAGCTCAGAGTGTGCTCTGCAGTTCACAAAGGGAAAAGGGATTTATTATATATAAAGTCTGATTACTGGGACTGAAATCAAGCATGAAAGCTGTATCAACAAAGAGTGTTCCAGTATTGCCCTGGCCTAACAACAAAAGCAAGCATACAAAGTCCCCTTTGAAATGGCAGTACTGTACATGCTCTAAATGACAACCCAGAATGATAAGCAGTTTTTGGAAGGCCCAAGTCTGAACAATGAAGGCGCAAAAGATTAAAATAATTACAACAGGGCATCTGTTTAATATAAAAACATGTTTAAAAAGCCAAAAAAAAAAAAAAAAAAAAGCAAAATCACCTGCAGGCTACATTTTTTCCCCATACACTTTCATATTCTGACAATCAACAAGCACAGTTTGGTGCTTCACTTGCTCCATTTTACAGCTGCAATATCAGACACTGAGGAAATAGAGACTTAAATCCCTGACTCCTCTGTGATAAAGACCCCACTTTTCATCGGGTAACGTCTCAGAGGCCGGGCTGTGGATGACACACATTCATCAGCACACAAACTGAAACCCTGGAGAGACGGTGGAGACTTTAACCTTGTCACTGTCTGAGCAGAGCCGTAAGAAGGAAAGCAAAGGGCGAGGAGAGGTGGCGCAAAGTAAGAGAAATAAGGTAAGCCTGACAGAGGACAATCATTAAGTGTGCCTTGCAGACATTAGCCGCTGTATAAATCATTACCAGCAGACTATGGGGAAAACTTGACCCTGGCCACAAATTCTGGAAATGGGGATGTGGAACAAAAAATGTCATTGACTATGAAAAGATATACGTAACAATCTATGGATGGTCATTTTCTTTGTCCCCTGGCAATGAGACACTAAGAATATTTTTGCACTATTTTTGACTTGCCATTAAATATACATTTGCAATAACAAAAAAAATGTTAATAACCAGGCATGTCCTACGCTGCTGACTTTTATTTTCATCACTCTGCCAGAACACTTGCACTCTTGGTAACTTACATCTGGGATGAAGCCAATCTCATTTAGATGGTTGCTTAGCTCTGGGTCATGGAAGGCAATCATTTGAGAGAAGACAGTCAAGTACTCTGAAAAAGAGGCAAAAGGTCCATAAAGAGTGTACTGAGTAGTTTGAGTGTTCAGGCGTGAAGAACAGTAGGTCTGACCAAACAAAGCTCTATAGTAACCAGTAGAAAATACAAACCAACAGTGTTGAGCCACCTCTCGTTTCTTTATATTTTGCAAGAAAAATTAAACATAGGTGCAGCAATTTATTGAAACATATGCAAACATAAATGAAATAAAGTATATAAGGCGATTTTTTACAATTTTATTGAGCTTGAAGGTCAATATTCCCCTCAATAGGCAAGGCAAGTTTATTTATATAGCACAATTCAACAACAAGGTGATTCAAAGTGCTTTACAGAGACATTAAAAAAACAAAAACAATAAAAAGCACGATTTAAAATTGATTAAAAAAAAACAGTAGATAAAATCAGAACAGTAGATAAAATCAGTAGTTAAAATATAAGTTTTGAAATTTAAGCTTAACAGTGTGGATTTGGTGCTTTATTCAAATGCAGCTGAGAACAGGTGAGTCTTCAACCTGGATTTAAATAAACTGAGTGTTTCAGCTGATCTGAGGCTTTCTGGGAGTTTGTTCCAGATATATGGAGCATAAAAGCTGAATGCAGCTTCTCTGTGTCTGGTTCGGACTCTGGGAACTGATAAAAAAACCAGATCCAGATGACCTGAGGGATCTGGAAGGTTCATACTGGGTCAGGAGGTCACTGATGTATTTTGGTCCTAAACCATTCACCAGTGGGAGCATGTAAATGTTAAACAGAAGGGGTCCCAAGATGGAACCTTGTGGTTCTGTCTAAAACCTGACTGGAAGGCGTCATAGCAGTTATTAGGTAATAGCCTCTCCACAGTCAAAACCTCAACATTACTGAAGCAGTGTGGGCTCATCTTGACAAAGAAGAGAAGAAAAGGCAGCCAACATCCAAAGAAGAGCTTTGAATGTCCTTCAAGAAGACTGGAGAACTATTCCCAACGACTACTTACATCATGGAGAAGCTCACGGCTCTCCAACGGGAGATTGAGAGACCAGTGTTGGACTGTTAGAACGGCTTTGAAATTCATATGAGCTGTTCGCACTAAAGTAAAAAGCACCATCACTTCATGTGGATACCCTTTCGGCGCCAGCTGTGGTCGCAAGGCTGCAGCCGAACAAAAACACCCTGATAACGACCGTGTTTAGTCTGTTCCTTCCCATTCCATGCAAGGCCACCTGGGTTGGCTGGAAGACTGTTTACTTAGCCTAGCAGGGCGAAAGGACACTGTCTCAGCTGAACTCTGGACACCACACACATACATATACAGTAATATGCACACACTCATCCCCCCTCCCTTTCCAAACGCCTTCGATGCTTGTTCCCTCCTGGGAACACGGCGGGTCTGAGCCCACGCTGGAATGGTAGTGCTGGGCAAGATGGCTGCTGTGTTTGCTTCGGATTACTCCTCACCCCCCACCCGACCCTGTGGCTTGTCACGTGTTCCATAATGTTGTGCTGTGGACATTTATGTGCTTTTTTGTGCAGAGGAGTTTTTTTGTTTCCTGTTCTCATGCTGTCCTCCCAGGAGCCCAGCATGAGTAGAGGTCTCTTTTTTTCCTCTTGTACTTTCCCATTGTAGTGTATATTTCAGTGTTTTTTTCTGTAACGCTACCGATCTCCGACCTGTATCCTCATGTGATGTCTGTGTTGTGTGTGTAAGGTCGGGGGGAGGGGGGGTCCTATTTCACTGCAGGGCAACCTGCACGTGGCGAATAAAGCCTTGATTGATTGATTGAAATGTAAAGCAATCAGACTAAGAGAGTTCAGGCTGTGCTGAAGAATAAAGGTGGTCATACCAAATGTTGACTATTGACTCAGTTTTTTCCTTATATACTGCATTGCTATGTATATTTGTACACGTTTCAATAAACTGCTGAACCTATTTCTCTTTTTTCAAGCAAAATATAAAGAAATGAGGGGTGGTGCAGTATTGTTCATCAAAGAAAAACATACACAAACGTGACTGAGAAAAGCTTGAGTGTAGTAATTCCATCAAGTGAATCAGTTTTATTGAAATTTGGTCAACTCTTATGTGTTTAAAAAAAAAAAAAAAGGAAAACCCACATGTTGCTCGTACTCTCCTGATCCACTTTTCAGCCTTTCTCAACCTCAGTACATAGTGAATGTAAACTCATGCTGCACAAAGCTGTGCAAGCCCCATTTTTTCACACAGTTCATCTACAAAGGAGCTCTGACCAGAAAGATAAACATTAGACAGCTCTCTCCAGGGCATCTAGCAGGGGAAGAAATGATAATAGTCACATTCCCCATGGAGTTCAAGAGGTGTATGGTGCAGCTGTTTATCAGTCACATACGAATTGCCTGTGACATTTCTCTGCAGGCACTTGCAGTTTCATTTGTTTCCCTATCTCTAAATGATGTGACTCAGCTGCAAACTCCATTAAGAAAGACTGAAATTAGTTTTCGGAGCTTAGAAGCAACATGGAGCCAAAATTTAATCAACATTGAGCTGACGGGCTGATGCTCAGTGCCAGCCGATGATAATTTGCTTTTGAACTTAACTGAATGCTCAGACCACGTTTAATGCTTATTACTTAACTTGCAGTTGACTAAATATGATAACCGGTAGAAATGACAACAAGTAATAAAATAATATGGAACAGCGTCTGCTCAAAGAATGAAAACTGAATACTTCATTAGTGCGTAAGTAACTCTCTGAGTTGTGCGAAGATTACTCAAGTATAGCTTACCTTGGATTACATGAGAGTTGTCCTTCAGAAAAAAGTTGTACAAGTACTTGGGGATGAAGGCAGACATGCAGGCATATGCCAAAGCTGGGAAGAGAATCAGATAAAAATGAAAGTATGAAAAGTATGAAAATAAAATGGAGATAAAATACTAGTTAGCTACATGAGTTCACATTAAAAGTCTTGCCTTCATTGTTGAAATTCAGATATAGGAAGGGGGCACAAAGCGAATCCAAACCTGAAGTGAAAATCAAATCAGAACAGCTCATGATCTTCACACAAATTCAACTGTAGGGTCAAGAAATTTAACAAGGAATTTGAAAAGTGTGGCATGACCACCACCTAGTGTCTATTTATGTACAGTACAATAATAAATAGTGCGAGTTACAAGAGAATGACTGACCCTGCCAGTAGACCAGGTCAGGGTGAGACACCACCCACGCTTTCAACACACGTCTGAACTTGATGTGGCCCTGGGGAGATGACAGCAGCTCATCATATTGGTGGCACCGTGGGATGTCCACTTCAATCTGTAAGCATGTGCACGAAAAGACAAAAGAGACTGAATGAAGCAAGATTAAATCCACTTGTATACACGGCGTAACATGCATTTTTAAACAGCTGTGTACCTGTCTGTCAGTTGGTATGGGAGTATCCTTGTCTATACCTTCATATTTAGCTTGAATGTCACCCTGTGCAAAAGAAGGAGAGTAAGCGGTACCACAAACAAATATAAAAATGCAACTTTTCATGATTTATTTTGTACCTCAATGCCCAGCAGGCCAGCCCACGCCAGCCCTCGTACAAGCGGGGGAATGTCCACTCTGGCTTCTTTCCACACTAGGGTCTTCTTGTACGGGTAGGCCTAAAGTCAAAACAATACATTATTGAGTCCCAGTCTAACAATAACACGTTTAAACAACAAATACTACAAATACAGGACAGAAACTGAGGAAATGCTTTTGCATGCTGAGTGCTGCATATGAATTTGTATGGAGCCCAAACCTCGAGCAATCTGTCAAAGAGGATGATGCGGATGAGCTGGTACTCGGTGTCTCTTTCACGGATGATGAGTGGCAGCGTGACGGCGGCCGACAGTTCATTGCTGCTGTTGGACTGGGGCAAACTCGACTGTCTGGAGGAGGGAGAAATAAGCAGAGGGGGGGTATGACATTTCTCAAGCTAAAATAAATGATGAAGTAAGGTGTAAAGTACTAAAGGGGAGGAGAGGATGACAAGAGCAACTTCAAGATTGAGAGCACTTACTCATCTTCGAGGAGAGGGTAATAGGCTTCTCTGGCAACATCTTTCAACCTCTGGGGGAAAGAAAAGACCACTTATGGTAAAAACAGTAACAGAGGTTTATAGTTTCTATAAATATCTAGTCTCTATAGTAATTTATAGTTTCCATTGCAAGTGCAATTTTACTGCAGTTGCAATACAGCAAGGCAACATTAAAAGATTTTGTCAACTAATAAAAACACACTTATTAATACAAAAGTACGAGTGGCATAATGACTGCAGTTGTTTTCAGTATATCAAAGGAAGCCCAGAAGGCTGCAGATAGTGCAGGAGTGTTCATAAAGAAATGTACACATTTTACGGTCTTACATTTCTGAGTTGGCACAGAGACAGCGTCACTGTCGTGTCATCGAGCAAGAAACTCCGATCCCTGCCCTGGCCAAACGTCTCCCCATCCTCCAAGACGAAACTGAAAAGGAGATGCAATCAAGATGCAGACAGGCTCAAAATTTAAATAAAAACTGCCAACCGCTCAGTCTTTTGTGTTTGTGCATATGTTGTTTTATACTTGGGCAGTGTGGAGATCGGTGGTTTGGACTGAATGATTTCCTGGTTGGTGAGCTCCTTTTCTAGGTCTCCACCTGCCAGACACCACAGATGATAAACCTCATCTATGGCCCGCTCCAACAGGTAATCCTCATCGTCGTCTAATAGCACACACACAAAAAGAGTAAAAACCCAACCGGCACAGGTGGCTCTACAACATATGAAAATAAATGGGGAAAGTAGTGACTGTTTGAAAAGGAAATGACACTAATAAAGTCTTTTTTTAAATTATTTCATCTGGCCTGCAACAAATAAAATAAACAGCGTAAATCTAAGGAAATCGCTTCCAGAACTAGAAAGCAGGAAAAAACAAAACTTTCTCATTTCTACTGTCAAGATGTTCTCGACAGTGGAAAGCTGTTGGCGTGGTGAAGAGAAAAGAGATTTTGGAATTAAATACAGGACTGTATGGTATGTGAAACGGAGGATAAAACAATGCTACGACTTTATTAGTAAAGGAACACTTAATTAAAGCAATTTCTGGATAATCTGTTCTGCTTTAAGAGTGTTTTTAAGGTTTTTAATCAAAGGAAAGTAGTTCGACATATGGTTTGTGTATGTCCGACGTTGTTGTGTGTTTCAGTGTCTGTGTAAGTCTGCATATTTGTTTGTGTGTAAGTGGGTAAGACCTTTGCAAAGGTCACTGATGTCGTCTGGGAGCACCAGATGTGCACAGCGCAGGGATGAGGAGAACAGGCTGACAGGCTTCTGGAAGGGTGTGTAGTGGCAGGAGATGCCATTAAAAACAGGGTCTTGCAGTAGTTCTGCAGGGGTTGGCCTATATTATGTATAAAAGTCAAAAGACATGATTATCATGACACCAAAAAAAGATTTTCTTTTTAACTTAATGTCTAATGACCTGCAATAGGATATGAAATCCAACAGAAACTGGATTTACCTTTTAGATGGAAGAAAGGTCAAGCACTTCCTTAATAACTCAAGAACACTGTCAGGCAGCTCCTGTAAATATTATACAAATATGATCAACGCTGTCATAAATGGAACAGACACACCGCATTGATGCTTCCAAATAAGAGTCAAGAAATATTAGTGAGCATTTGCACAGTTGTTTAAGAGTGTCCATAGCCAAGACAACCTGGTTAACCTAGCAGTGTTTTCCATGGTGGAAGAAACCAGAACTCCAGGATAATGACGTGTACAAGCACTGAGAGAACATGCAAACTTCACACAAAAGGGCCCTGGCCATATTGAAACTGCTGCCCAACTTACATTATGTCACATTTTCAAATATAATAATGCATGAAATCTCTTTCTGTTTCTTTGTTTCTTTGTCCATAAACTCCTAAAAATCCATAAAATCTACTACCCTTTCAAAAAAACTTTTTGTGACATTAAGTACAAGCCAAACAAAACCGTAGCATGAGCATGTACTAGTTACAAAACTTCTAGGGATTTGCATGTAACAGACAGTGCTTAAATAAGCCACAGAGTGTGCAGAAGACGTCAATAATGACATCTGCAGAAAAGACCATTGCTGCTAACTTTCCCTCAATTCAGGATTTGTACAAATACAGAATCAGGAAACGAACAGGCAATATCACTGCAGACCCATCACACCCCACACAAAACCTGTTCTAACGCCCCTCCTCTGGTAGGCGCTACAGAGCACTGTACGACTAAACAAGCAGACATTTGTACAGTAGCTTTCCACAGTCCGTCACTCTGATGAACACTTAGAATGGTCACATAGTGTCCGTACATAAACATCCACCATACCTGCTGCTGGATGAAAGCATACTGTATATACTGTTTTTGTTTGTCTTTTATATCCATTCATCATCATACATACCTATATAAGATATTTTTGTTTGAATCACAAACTCCACCATTTATGTAAAAAATATTCAATAATTATTTGAGTGAAATCAACCACCCAAATAACTAAAATAATTTAGGTGAGTAAACAACAATATTTTTAGACTGAATATATGTACAATCTGGTTCATGCTGTTTTGATTTCAGAACCTACATTTAGGTATCCAATTAGCATGAAGATCAAAGACATCAAAACACAGCCAACCTAGAGATAAATGTAGGTTTTACACGTGACTATAATACTGTGATGATAAATCCAACTTTAATGACTCTGTATTTTTATCAGAAAACAAAAACCTAACTGCCTATCGTCACAACATTTGTCAGCATGATTCATAAGTAGGCTTATTCACGTCGTACTCAGATCACACCTATATTTAAACTTCTCTTTCATTTCATCTGCAAATGCTGAAAGTATATCTTGAATAGTTGTGACTTTAATGTGTTGACAAAATCTGGCCACAGACAGACAGAAAGCATTCAAAATGTCTTTTATGGAGTTTATGTTATAGTAGGTTTCACCAGCTATGACATTGCTGCCGGTCAAACAGACATTAGGTTTACCTTAATGGTATCCAAGCAACCATGTTCCTCAGCAAGGACAGTGACAATGTCATCCATGCAACCTAAGGAGGACAAACAACATCGCCACTTAAGCCTAAACGAGACTAGAGGCACAATTTTTTCTGTACTCTGAATAACCCAGACGACCTTTGTACTCACCCAGGGTTAAAATGAATTTCAGCCTCTCGCTTATATCAATATTCTGCAGGAGTCTTCTGCCCTGCAATTGATTCGATTTTAAGGTGGAATTTCTAATCAAAAATCCAAAATCTTGCATGAATGTTTATTAAGAATTCTTACCGCACACAATTCAAAGAGCAAAATGCCGAGCGACCAGACATCAGACTTTGGTCCCGAGGGCAGAGGAGCTTCATCACGGGAAGGGTCACTGGGGTGGAAGGAGCCCTGAGCGATCACCTCTGGAGCAAGGTATGATGGGTACCTGAGGCAAAAATGACAGAGCAGATAAGTATTGCACTTTTATAAGCCTCAGAATAAGACAAATTATAAACAGCAAGTTAATTAAAGCTTTAAACCCCACAGGGCGTTTGCTGAATTTCTGTTTTATATCTAATATGACATCTTCATTATTACTCTATGTAAAGTGTTGTTATTGTTCTTGTTAATAAATGATGTCCAAACAGCTGTTCCTCAAAGCGAAAGCTGTTTGTCAGTTACATTTATTGAACTTTCAACGCCAAATGTTTCATGAAAGTCACAGGAATGTGCCATCATTTCTCTTCTCAGTCTGCAAAAGGATATTACACAGATACTTGGTAGAACATGAAGACCTTTGGATTGTGATCAAAGCCCAAAGATCTGTTACAGTTCCTTAATCAGGATGCCCTAAAAGCTGGTTTCTGTGAAAAAGGATATGAGCCAATTATGCATCATTTTTACGGTCAATTGCCTGTTTTTTGTTGAGTAACAGAAACCAGATATGCGTGAAGACTTGACCCTTTACACTGAGCTAACTGAAGGAAAAAAAGAGAAGAAAAGGACATACCCAATGGGAAAATCCACATCTGCCCCGTGATCAGTCATGTGATAAAGGCCGAACTTTGCCAGCTTGACGTTCCCCTGCAAAGACAAGCTCGACATTAGAGTGCAAGACCTTTTTTTTCCAATTTCTTTAAAACTAGACAGTAACTCAGGCTAGCATAAACCTGATGATTTTGATAGAAACGGTACCTTGCAGTCCATGAGGACATTGTTTGGGCCAAGGGCTCGGTGCACCAAACCATTTTTGTTCATAAACTCCAGGCCTTCAAGAACCTCATAGGCTATTTGCAGCACCTTTTCTGCACTAGCACAAACAGAAACCTTTTTTATTGTTAATGCGCTGAAAAGTGTACATCACATAAAAAACCTTATGAACAATAAGGTTTAAAGGGAACTGTTCAAAAGTGAAAGTAAAGAAAGGCAAAATAACAATGAATCATTCACATGTCACATTCACATTTTTTGTGTATTGCTGTCTGGTTAGTTTTGGTCGTTTTACCTGGGTGCGTTTTCTGGTTTTTGGAAAATGCTTAAACAGTTCTCATAGTGTTCAGCAACAACGATCAGCCGTTCTGAAGAGCAAGAAAAAAAAGATAATGATTATTAAAACCAGCAATAGGGTCACTATTGATAATACACCTGGACTAATTCGAAATCTAGCAAGAAGGATAAAAGGTTGAGATACAAATACATTCAAGACTTTTGCTGTCGGAAAGGCAAATTTCAGAAAGAAAAACAAAAAACTTCTGGATTTGTATTTTCCAAATGTTCACACAACCATTATGTAAGGATGGTGTTTGAAGGACTCCTTAATGACATACTATGTAGTACATGTCATGTTTCCCACTTGTAAATACATAGATATACATTCAGTGGCCACTTTGTTAGGTACAACTAATTAGAAAAAATCACATAGCAGCAAATCAACACATTTAAGCATGTAGAGTCAAGCCAATCTACTGAAGTTCAAACTGAGCGTCAGAATGGGGTAGAAAGGTGACCTCAGTGACTTTGAACATGACAATGGTTGTTGGTGCCAGATGGGCTGGTTTGAGTGAGTGGCAATTCTCTGGGAGAAAATTCTTTGTTGATGTCAGAAGTCAGAGAAGAAAACTCTAATAACGACTTGGAGCATCGCTGAATATGCAACATGTGGAACCTTGAAGCAGATGGGCTTACAGCAGCAGAAAACACCAGGTGCTAATCCTGTCAGCAAAGAACAGGAAACAGGCTACAGTTTGCACAGGATAAGCAAAACTGGAAACAAGAAAACTGGAAAAACGCTGCCTGATCTGATGAGTCTCAACCTTCAGATGGCAGGCTCAAAATCTGACATAAACAACATGAAAGCATGGATCCATCCTGCCTTGTATCAACAGTTCTACCTGGCGGGTGTATTGGTGGTGGTGTGGGTGATATTTCCTTGGCACACTTTGAACCCCTTTGCTTACAGCAGAGTCATGTGCTTTATAGGTATTCCCAAAATCCATAAATCATAGCAAACATGTATCCAACACAAGCGTGCCATTAAACATGTTATGTGTCACCACTTTAGTAAGTTCTGTACTGAAAGCCCAAATTAATAGCTTCAATTTAGATAAGTTGTTTAAGTGCTTAATATGAAATGTGATGACAGGTTACACATTTTTATTTTAGCACTACAAGAGACAAGACAGAAAGCCATACCGTGCTTCCCTCTGGAAATGTCCACATACTGGCAGAGTCTGGGGTGAGTGATGGTTTTGAGAATCTGGAAACGTCCCAGGATTTTGATGGAGTTGGGAGTCAGAGGGAGTCCATTGCTTCCACAGACATCATGTGGAAGAGCTGAGGCAAAGAAGGTAAAGGCTCCTAGCTGGGCGTCTTTAAGGGAGCGCATTGTGCCACTGGCTTGAAAAACAGATAAAGGGAAACAGCAAGGGGAAATTATGCGTAAAACATGAATGAAAGAAACATTAATCAATACGGTGATGTGGTATATTATCCAACTTCACCCTTAATGCAATTCAACACAAAACTGAGGTAAAGCCATGATTGGAGCAAAAGGGTTAACACTGACTTTGTTATTGCAACACACTTACACCAGTTAGTTAACAGAAATATCGTTTCGGAAGCAAAAGACAGAGTGCGAGAGGGCAACGATGCTACTGAATGTATGAAGTTATGAAAATAGCTGTCATGTCAGATGTGGAGCCGTCGTTTAGTATGCATTACCTCAAAAAAATGCGTCCTCTCTAAAGACGAAGCTGCATAACCATGTAAACGAGTAACCTGAAATTATTATTGAAATGAATTATTTTTCCTGTTTCTGCGACTCGATGAAAACAGCTGAGCGAACGTGATCGACGACGCTTATTTCGTGCGACGAGGGGGGCGCACAGAAAATACTTTGCACGAGCGAGATAACGGTGTTGAAATTTCATCAATGAAAAAAAAAAGACAGAAAAGTCACTGAAGAGTAGTTTTATATGTACTTTTCCTATTTGTGGTCTATTTATTTTTTTAATCTGTTAATTATACACAGGCAATTGCCGAGACAACTTTAAGGCTTCCCTAATGTCCGAGCCATAGAACATATGGCTAGCGAAAGCAAACGGCTAACTGCACCTGCTTCCTATCCGTATGCTGCTGCGATCTACACAGTGGGGCCTGAACTGGCGAATCTGCGGCTGCCTGTTTGCTAGCTCCGTTAGCAAAGAGGGATAGCAGCTGTCACGCTCCCCAGTTGAAATCGTGCTGGGTTTGCTGCCGCTCAGAGTTCATGTAAGTTTAAAAAGGCTCTGTGCTATATTTTCTGTTTCAACCCACCATTGTTGTATTTTTTATTGTCAATGATGTCTATCTTATACTAAGTAGCTTAACTACACGAGAGCTAGCCTAAAGTGGAGTTTATTCCCAAGTTGGTCGAGAAAACTGGAGCTGAACCGGCTAATATTGTAGCTTACCTATGCAACGTTAGCTCATGTTAAGCGCACAATAGTGAGCTGTCACGAATACACAGTTAATCCAAATATAGGAATAAACACACCAAAGTGTTTTAACATTTTCATTTTGTTGTGATGCTGGTGAACTTTACTGTTCTAACGCGGCAGCCATGGTTTTATTTTCATTATTTTACCTTTTTCTTAAATCTGTAAAGTGAATTTAACTTAATATAAATATATATACACACACACACACACACACGTATGTATATATATATGTGTGTGTGTGCATGTATACACACACATACATACAAACAGTGGGATTTAAAAAATCTTCACAATAAGAAAATTTTTTTTTGAGTTATCGTATTAAACCCTTAAATGTATGGGACATTTGAGATATATGGGACTTTTGAAATTCAGATCATTGCTTGTATTACATCGTTATTTTCTGTAGCATATTAATAGTAACAAAACCAAAGCAATACAGGATTAGTTTATGATCATGTTACAATGTAATGGTCTTGATTTTGATTGGTTTTGTAATTCTTGAATATTAATGTGAGCTAAATTTACTCTTAGCCTGTCACAGTTTGCCGGCCTTTATCATACCCATGCTTAGACAACTGCTGCAGGATAACTGTCATTGTTCACATACTTTCATGCATACTTTTCTTTTATGTGAAAGGTTTCAAATGTGCATCTGTGAATGTTCTCGAGGGCAAATTTAACACATTGTTGTAGTCGTGAAACTGGGGTATTACAACAAATACATTTATCACCTGATGTACGTTGGCCCAAAGACACATTTTCCCCAGAATTTAAGCCATTTAGTCAATTAAGAATTGGAAAGTCTAGAACCCCCATATGTTTTCTGTTATTATTCATATTCATTTGTCTCTGGGTCTAGCCACTGGGAATTAAGCTGGCAGAAATCTTTGTTACGTGCTCAGCTCAGTGGGACCCCAACGCGCATGCTCTATGAGCCAAAATTGCAGAAATGTGGAGAACATCTGGGTACCTCATGGAGGAAGCTTGGATGTCTTTTTGGATCACTGAGCAACTTTTATTCAATTTTAAGAACCGTGAACTGTGTTGTCTGTGGTATCCAGTTCTCATTTAGGCCTGTATGATACAGAAAAATATCTTATAACTATCATTTTTTTCATATCAGTTGTATATTAATGTGTAAATATGTAAAATTTAACAAACTTTTAAATATAAACAAAAAAAAAAACATAACAAAAGACATATTCACTCTGTTGTAGTCCACTTTGTCTCCCACAAAGGATTGCAGTAGTGTCCCACTGAAGTGGGAAGTGAGGCTCATGCATGGATCAGATATGTGACTTAACTACAAATTTGATGTGGTAGTGAAGTATGACACCGTTGTCTCTCTACACTCTATGTACAGCTGGGAAAGTGTCGCTTGAGAGAGATGTTATGTCCATGGATTTGGACGTTGGACGGGTCAGTTAGCTGCTTAAATCTGATGTTTTTAAATATTCTTACTGACATCATGTCTTGTCATGGCGTTATCTGCCTTTGTGGGAGCATGGTTTTGACACAGTTTGCAGTGCACCCAGTTCTGCTTCTTTTTCAGACTTTTAATGGCCAAAATATCTCCACACTATCAAGTTACTTTGACATTTTAGCCATGTCGTCTTGCTTTGAACCTCTGGCTGTGTCCATTAGGGTTGTCACTCAAGTTTTCCTTAACGTTATCTCCCTCATGCTTAATTTATGGTGCTGCGATTATGTCCGTTTGTGTACATATTTTCTTACGGAAAGCCAGTAGAGAAGGGCTTTCAACCAATGCAAATGTGCTCAGTGCCGTCAATTGAATGCTGAGTGGTTGACAAGTCTGCAGGAACAGGCGAGGGAGTGACACTGTCTAAGACAGCACGAAAACTAAAGACAGTGGCTGGAGTGGACACTTTTCATTGTCTTTAACACTCTGTTTGTCTTCAGCTCTGGCTCAAGGACCAACAACACGAACAAGAGTAGGCTATAGACTAGTTGTACCACATATTTTCGACACTGCACCATTTGACAACAGGTGCTCTCTGCAGGTAAATGAACAGCCCGTAGATGCATACGGGCTGCCAACGTAGTAACACTGCTGGACCATAATTTCTTTTTCACACTCCTAACATACTGGTGTGCACGACTCCAGTAGCCTAAACATTAGTACATGTGCTGCTGCGAGGAGCTTCTCCTAATATGACATTGCTCTAACTCTATTCCAGCCACACGATTGCTGTTCTCACTGGCATTGGCTTTTTGTGTTGTCTGTCAAATTATAGAATGAGTTCTGTTGACTATTTATTGACCATGTCCCATATTGCTATTGAGAAAAGTTATTTCACAATTTTCTATTTTTATCCTTTTATCGCCCAGGCCTGTTCAACTTAATACATCCATGGTGGAAATACAGCCTAATCAGATGACACCAGGGAACATGATGCACTCACAATATATAGACGAGCTCCATTATATCTTTTCTAACAATGTGATTGTCAGTGTCCAGAGAAGCAGTTCTGTGCCAGAATGTTTCTAGTGGTGCAAAAGTTTATCTTTAAACTTTTCTGCCATCGTTGCTCCAACTTGTGATGCACTGATGCATCGTGAAATGTAGTGTTAGGACATTTGCTATGTCAGAAGAGCAGTTTTGGGTGACTCTGGTTTCTAAGTTAGAGTTTTAAAAAAGTCGCTTAAAGTAGCTTAAAGTTGGAGTGCAACACTCAGTGTGGCTTAGGTGAGAAAAAGTTTGGGCATCAAATATGATATAAAAAAAAGACTAGCACACTACAAGAACACAATATCATATTTGGCATAATACCAAGAAAGTAAACATAGTACACGTATTGTCTGATTGATGTTGTACCCAAATAGATTCATATCACATACGCAGGGGAATGATGAAATTAACATAAACACTCGTACGAATGAGCTATGTACAGATTTTTGATTACCCATTGTTAGTAAATGGGGACCAATGGATCTGCATTGACTAAAAACCAATAGTGTGAGAGAATACACAGAATTTTAATTTTCTTTATGTAATCAGTTAATCAGTCAGTCTTTTTTAAGACTGGGCTGCATGATTTTGCATAAAATGAGAATCTTGATTTTTTTTTTTTTGCTTAGAATTGAGATCACGATTCTCTCACGATTTTCTTTTCCAGTATAAATATTTATTGCGCTTATTAACTGCACATCAACTTCGTAACAGTTGAGACTGAACATAAAAACAATAAATAAACATAAAAACAATAAATGTCTCACATTTTGTTGTTGCCGCAAAATGTTGTACTGCTTGTAATTCCGTCTCCACCATTGCTCGACACTGCGTGTATAGAGCAGGCAGTGCAACAATAGAAAATAGTTGCAGGACGGCACTGTGTAGCGTTTGTCTAGGGTGTTGATCATTTTCCTAAATCCCTCGTTTTGCACAGTGTTGATGGGAGCCATATCTTTGGTCAGGTGATAAGTAATAGCCTCTGTAATTTCTTTGTGCCTGCGGGAGTTCGACGGGTATAGGGAAGCGCTGTATAAGGTTCCCGTTATTGATGTTTGGGTGGTTGACTGGGACAGATTTTCTCCTGTCACTTTCTTGTCCTTTACAGCTTCCTCATCTCTCAGGTGCCCTCCGTTGTTTTTTCCCTGCCAGCTGACTTCTGTATCACGTGGTATAAGGCTCTGCCTTTGCCATTTGTTGAGCAGGAAGAGTGAGCGCTTGTTTTCATGCAGCTTATGTCCCGGATCAAAATGCGGTACAATCGTCATCCTTTTCTTTTTCTTTTTTTAAATCGTTGTCACTTGGAAATGAGATCGCACATAAGTATGAATTGAGATCGTGATTTTCTAACGATTAATTGTGCAGCCCTAATCTGATATAATATACAATGATTGAAGCATTGACAATAGTGGAAAGCCTTAGTATTTCTGCTTTCAGTTGATCTCTTCTTCTGGGCAACATTCATTTCAAACTTTCTCACAATACAATTATTGCTGAGATTTTTTGTGTAAATAAAAATACATAGAAATCACTATTTAGGGCAAATATGAGGAAGATGATTGCATTTGTCTTCATAACCAGCAGCTGCATCTGGTGCTAAAGAGTTTTACATCTTCATGGTGTCTTTTAATCTAAAATCTGTAGGGCCTTCCAGTTCCTTCAGATGGTGCTGCCACACTGCACTCTTCTTTTAATCACAATGTTCAGGTTGGCAGACAGGTAAGGAAATATCCTCCCACAGTCAATTTCAACTGTGGGAATGAACCATGAAAAGAGGAAACGTTTGTATCCAGACTGGTGTGCTCACACACCAACACCATACCACAGAAAAATGGTGGTTAAATGATAGATTTACATATGTGATTCAAACCGCCTGTGCTGCCTGTGTCTGTGCAGTAATAGCTTTGATATTTTCATTTAAGAGTGGGTGTACAAGCAATATGTGCATCTTTAATAAGATACAAGTGCACATAGCTGGAAGTGCTTGTAACTTGTTAAATACATGTATTTGCGAAACAGGAGAATTGGAGCTTTTGTAATTAGGTCAGGTGGATAAGTGAGACTGCGTTGCAGGTAATAGCTCACTTCACTCTTTTTCTTTTTTGTTTTGTTTTTTTCTAAATCGATAACGCATTTCAGTGTAATATCCGTCGCTCCAGCGCCTTGATGCTGCATGCGGTACCTCGGCCTCAGGATACATTTTCAGAGGTTATCCAAATGAGATCTGCCTTTTTGTGGCTCTTGTTATTACTCTACCACTGGTCCTGTTTAAATCAATTCAGTTTCTCAAAAAAACAATGCTTTGATCCTTGATTTTATCAACTCCAGCTTTTTAGTGTTTCTAATTTCCTCATCCCCCAACATTTTGTTTTCATCCTGGGCCAGCTGTTGTTTTCCAGTGCCTCCCTGTAATATGTGTAAGACGTTTTCTTCTTCATGTCTCAGCCTTGTAAAAATCCTTCTTTTCCTCTTTCCTCAAGAAGTAATTTGCCAAGCGCAACATTATAAAGGAACATTAGGATAAACAAGCTTAGTATCATTTTATCCAGTCTGGCTTGGAACGTGTCAAGTATTTATTACTTGTTCCTCTCTCTCGGTCAGCATACCTTGTGGATAGAGCTCAAAGACTGTCACTCTAGACAACAGAGTAAAAAGCCCATCAAAATCACATTAGGACTTGGTTTATACTCACTGACGCTGTACTTTATAGAAAACATGTGAAAGTGATTGTTCTTTTTGACATATTGCTATCAGGCAATCAGCACATTATATAAGATTTATGCATTATTTATAATTATTAATAAACATGTTCTAACTCTGCCACAGCATTATATTATGATACATTACACAGAAAGTACAATGGAGTGCCCTTTTGTCCTGTGCAGAAGATCTGCGGCACAAACCACCTTTGAAATTGCAATGTTCTGTTTTTGTTGAGACTGTCTGAGACCTGTTGACTTAACTCTGTGGTCATTTTGGAAGCTGTAGTTTGCGGTAAAGTTGTACTGGAAAGCAAACCAGTAATTCAAACAGGTCTTTGTTGATGTTTAGCATGGTACTACTACTACTTTAAGGGTGTATTCACACTAGATACTTTTGATTTGCTCCCTGCCTAAGCATCAATGTCCCCTTGTACCACTCCAGTACTGGCTTGTGCTATATTTGCCATTAATCTGTGCCTGATTGCACTTCAGTTTATCTTTGTTTGTTTTCATACTCATCCTGTTCAGTACCTTTAAATTGAGCTCTGGTTTGTTTTTCTCCTTTGTGGAGTTCAGTTCATTTCTTCTAAGGTGCACTCTATATTTGCAATCGGACCAAAGCAATATCCCCAGACTTTTTGGGTGAAGTGGTCTTAGCTTAGTTCCAAACAAACTCCAGAGTGGTTCATTTATGATGAGATTGTGATTCAACCTTAAGCCAAACCAACTACCAGGTGTATGTTACAGACTTGAGCTAAACGCCTTTCCATAGCTATGTATGCTTTGCATTTGGGGTGGCTGTGACTCAGGAGTTGGAGCAGGTGATTTACTTATTGCAAGGTTGATGGTTCAATCTCTGGCTGCTCCAGTTTGCCCAGAGTTTTCTTGCACGGTGCATTCACTGGTGTTTAAATGTGTGTGAATGTGTTCCTGAATGGGTAAATGAGACATGTCGTGTAAAGCACTTGGAGTGTGGGTGCTATGTAAGAATCAGTCCATTAACCATTGGGAGATGCAGCAAAGTACCATAAATCGCTTATTTGTTTTGAAAAGTGCTATACAATTAAAGTTTTTTGCCCTGTCCCAGTGTTGTCAATAAGTGGGCTGAACATTCTTATGTGGTTTGTAGAAATGCAGGAAAATTGGTTTTCTTTGAGTTTACTTGCAGTTTCTTCTGTGTGAAAAGAAACCAAGGCACTTAAAACAGTTAAGTTTACAAATATATCAACTGATTGAGAGCAGAGTAAACGAACTATAGGTGTGCAAACTCTTCCCTCTTTCATACATTTATGCTTTTGAGAATTGCACTAGCACAACGCAGTGACATCCATTATTTTATGACATTTTGCAGCCTAATTAAAGCAGTTTTTGGAAGTAGTGGCACGCTGTCCTGTCCTTATGGGTATGGCTAGCAGGACACTACATGCGTCTCAGGGCCAAGTTACACTTGTCAAACAAACTGGAATTTAGGAGTCAAATGTGCTCAGTCACAGTGTTGTGAGTACACCGTGATATACCTGTATTCTTACTTTGACCCACTAACTTTTATAGTGTGAACAATGTTGGAGTGGTTAACACATCTGCCGAACATGCAAAAGACCCCTGATTTTAGACCAGAAGGAGGCAGAAACCCAGCCTCGGGGTGTCACAAGCTAGTGTACTCACAGAGTTGGTTCCAAGCCTGGATAAAAGGGAGGGTTGACTCAGGAAGGGCATCCGACATAAAATCTGGCCCACGTCAAATTTGCGGATCCAGCTGCTGTAGCAACCCCTTAAAAAACAAAGGAGTAATGTGTAGTAGCCAAAAGGTTGAGGTACTTGACCCTAAGTTACTCAGCAGTGCATCCATGCAGTCTGAACCCAAGTGAAAACACTTGGGTAGAAAAAGCACAGAAAATTTTGCTTGTATGAATTGGTGTGAAGGGGTGAATAAGTCAAGTTTTATAAAGTCCTTTGAGTGTTCAGAGTAGAAAAGAGCAATATAAGAACCGTTTGTTAATCACTTCCTGCAGAGCTAACATGTATAATATTTGAATTACAGCAATCTCAGGATGCTGGCTGCCCTCAGTATTCACCAGAAGTCATCATATTGCATTTGTGTTTTTGACTGTATGCTTGTTGTTTTGTTTTTGTTTTAGGTTTTTAGTCCGCTCATTGATCAAAATGAGTCACAACCCTTTGTTGAGGCTGGAGCAGCGGGCAGCTGAGGCCGATCAGCTCATTGAGTACCTCAAACAGCAAGTCCAGCTACTGAAGGAGAAAGCCAGTAAGATACGCTCATACACTTTTGTTTAAAGAAATTTCTCAGCTACTTTACGTATGTAGGGATTTATGTTTGTTTGTTTTACATTCAGTTTTTCCGTTATTTATTACACGTACTGGCAATAAAAAAAAAATAAAAATAAAAAAAGCTTTTAAATAGTTTCAGCTTTTTAGGGAAATATATTTCCACATTTAGCCTCTCCAACAATGATGTTCTGGGCAAACAAAAACATTGGGCACTGCCATGCCTAAATGCTAATACCAGTATTTGGGGTGGGAAATTATTGCATACTGGTTTATAATGAAGTTTGTTTGATTTTCTAATTTGTTTAGATTGGCTACATGCAAAAAGTCCCTGCACATGCCACTCCAGTGCCATTAACCTGTAATAAATAATAAAATGTTGCATTTCTTTTTTGTATTTCTCCTTTGTTATTCTCATGAAATAAACAACGTTTTGGGTGGATGCAGATGTTTACAAGAAACGTCGAATGAGCATTACATTTTTTCTCTTCTGTTAACTCATAGGTGCTGCATTTATTTATAAGGTTTGCCATAAATGTACAGTCTCAAAACTGTGAAACTCTATGTTAATTTTGTGGGGATTTTACATTCAATTGTGTGCTGACTAGTAACAAGAATTTACTGCAGTTCTCCAGGCCAGCGTCAGAGAGGAGAAGAAACTGATGGTGGAAAATGCCAAATTAAAGAACGACATAGAGGAACTTAAAAAGCAGCTGCTGGAGAAAGAAAAGAGAAGAGGAGGTATGTTGACTTTTTGTTCCTGGCAAGGTTTCCATCACAGATTAAATGTTTGTCTTCAAAAAGATTGATGTTGTTATCCTTTATATCTAGTTTTTGAAGCAATGGTGAGCACCCGCCTGACCATTTGATGTTAGTTGTTGCTCATTAGAGCGTTTGTTTGGTTTGTGCTATCAATGATAACATCTTGTGCATTCTCGCCTTAGCCTATTATAACCAGCTCTTTTTTTTGGGGGGGGGTATAAAACAACCATACTGCTTCAAAAATTCCCCGTTATATTGTGTGTGTCAGCCATTGCACTTATGACATATATTGACATTGAGAGGTAAACAGCTGAGGCCATTTAATGCTTTCCAGAAAGAAGATGCAGGAATAAAAGAGGGCTGGAAGAAATAAGTAATTTATCCTTGCTCAAAAAGCTTTTGGAGAGTCGAAAGAATGTGTTCCAATGAACTCAAGACAATGTGTTTCCACACAGTATATATGATTGTGATGTTTAGCTTTGGGGTTTCTTGTCGATGGCTTTAAGGTGACTGAAAACGGTTCAATCAAAACGTGGATAAATATAAAGGTTATTGAAAGTCAAAGAAATTCCTCAGCTTTGGATATCTGCCTGCAGCGGAGTTATGTTTTCAGTGCCTTTTGTCTGTTTGTTTTGTTCTGTCAACAAGATTACACAAAATCTACCAAGCTAACTTTAATGAAGCTCAGTGAAGAGGTTAGGAATGACCAAAGGAAGAACGTGTTCAATCCTGATGAATTGATTGAAAATGCTCATGTGAAGAAGGATTTCAATGAGAAACTCAGCATATTGCAGAAAAATAAATGTCAGGGATTGTATCTTATGTAATATTTTGATAGAGAAAGGAAAAATTGGTTTAAATGTGGAAAAAACCTCGAGAGGAAACTTAATGGGAATGTTAAGAGTTTTAGAGGTTGTTGCCTGTAATTCCAAGGTAAACCGGAAAGGTCCTGATCTCAGGTCCCAACATAGAATTAAGGTAATTAAAAGCATTATGGTGACGGTGGTGTGCCTGCAGACCGATGTTTGTCAGACATAGACACTGGATTTTGTAGGAATTCAAACATCAGGCGCCTGAAATGAGGGGTTACTTGTTCCTACAGAGTTATTGTCGGACATTGTTCCCCGCTTTATGGTTCCTTTTCCTTGTTTCCATCAACTTGGACACTGTGATTTTCCCATCAAAACAGTTTGCATCAGGAGAGCAATCCTCCCACTGGGTGTGTAAATAAAGCACCCCCCATATCATTTCATCATATTATGTTGATGCAACCAGCTCTGTGCATGAAAAGGGTCAACCAAGAAGTTGTGTGTGAAGTTTGAATATTCTCTGTTTTGTTCCAGTGCAGCTTTGTGTTCGTTCATTCATTCACATCGGATTTGGAAAACATGGAGTGCGTTCAGATCAGCCACAGAAAAAATGAGTCAATTATTAATCATGTACATTTTACTAATATTTTGCATCTGTTCTTTCTGTAGTGCTTGATGTTCCCATGCCATCAAGTGCCACCACTGTCGAGTGCAATTCAAAGCCCACTCCTCCTAAACCCTCTGGTCCAGCGCCTTCTGGTTCAGCACCATCTGTTGCTGCCGTCAAGGACATCTCTCCTAAAGATGAGGCTAAAAAGAAGAAGCCTGAGAAAAAAGGTAAAAGGAAAAAGAACACGTTACATGATGAGGTGTTCCTATGAATCCACTGATGTTTTCATATGTTCTAAAATCATAAAAGAAGCTGTTCAACTTTTTCAGATCTTCCACATGGTGGTATTTATTTCTTGTATCCAGTTTCATTTTGGTCATTTGTTAACATACAGTTCAGGCAGACCATGAAGCCAAGCTCAACCGCAATCCTGGCAGATCAGCAGATGTCAAGCTGGCTCAACTATTTAAGTTGCTTTAGCTCATGTGCAGTTGCTGGACATGTGCAAGCTGCTTTGCAGCCCACCTCCACCCATCCATCCATTTTCTTTCACATGTCTAATTCAGGGGCTGGAACCTATACCAGCTGTCATAGGGCGAAAAGCCAGGTACACCTGCACAGATCACTAGTCTATCCCAGGGCTAACATAGAAAGACTGATCATATAAAAGACCCTCATTGTTCACCCTCATATTCAAATCTATGGCCAATTTGTAATCACCATTTAACCTTATGCCGTGCATAAGTTTTTGGACTGTGGGAGGAAGCTGGAGTACCTGGCGAGAACCCACACAAGCACAGGTAGAACATAAAAACACCACATAGAAAGGCCTCAGGTGGGATTTGAACCTAGGACCTTGTGGCCGCGAGGCAAACCTGGTAACCAACAAACATCTTTCTCTATGTAAATGTCTAATATCAAGTGAAAATGAGAATTATCTGCACATGTGGTCTGTTTTTATTCCTTAATGGTTCCACAAAGCACTTTACAGTATGTTCCTTACTGGCCCGTTCATGCACACATTGACACGTCAGGTACAACTGGATGCAAACCAACTTGTCAAAGGACTTTTATTACGTAGTTGGGTCTGGGATCACTCCCATTAGTGGACAACCCACTCTACCACCTGTTCCATGGCTGCCTCATCGCCACAGCCTGTTAATGGATCCAAGATTTCAGGCTCCGCAGGACAATATCCAGTGACGTTTGATTTGTCTGGAATTTGTAAACCACATATATGACAAGTCGTCTTTGTGCAATGTCACAGCTAATTGGATCTAATTTGAGCGTAATTTAATGTTAATGTTTCATTGATGTGCATCATTTGTGTACTTTATTATGAAGTTAAACTGTTTTACGTTTATGACAAGTTTACAGTACAAAACAAGAAAATCCGTGCCATAAACCTGGATTAATTAGCAGTAAAACAAATATTTATTCTTGTTTCAGGAAATCTTGTTTGACCTAATTGCGAGGGCTGCAGCATACACACAGGCAAGAGTCAGCTCTGGGTTTGTTTATGAGGTTACTATTTAAAAAGACACTGACAAATTCATTGGAGCTTCTGGCTTTTCTCACATCCAGAACTGTTCATAAAAATGGTGACTTGGTCTTTACTTCATTCAAACACTTATCACTAGCTAAACTATATAAGCTCATGTGCAGCTTTGGAGGAGTTTAAGTAATGTTACATGACTGTCCTGCCATCACAGTAGAGAAACAATAACATGGTGTAAAAGCGATGAATTTAAATTAAATGCAGGTTGCAATTTCAATGCTTTAGAGCTAGTTTGGCCTTTGAGGAATGATAGAAGACTGAGATGATTTCATCACAGCACGGTGAAGGAAAGCTGCTTGACCTCTAGAAAGTAGCATTCAGTGGCACTTTTCGTAAACCAAACTTGGGTATTGATATTGTCAGTAGGTCAAAATATGTCCTCTGTAATCCTGCGAGTATGTGAAAAATATCCCCTCGCCAAAATTATTTCCGAAGTAAAGGAATTTGCAACACAGCTTTTCCAAACATCTTGGTTTTATTTTGGATGCTTACATTATTTTACTTTGCACACAGAAACAAAATGATTTCAGCCTACAGTTGTCTGTTGTAGTTTTAAACTACAGGGAGTGCAGAATTATTAGGCAAGTTGTATTTTTGAGGAATAATTTTATTTTTGAACAACAACCATGTTCTCAATGAACCCAAAAAACTCATTAATATCAAAGCTGAATGTTTTTGGAAGTAGTTTTCAGTTTGTTTTTAGTTTTAGCTATTTTAGGGGGATATCTGTGTGTGCAGGTGACTATTACTGTGCATAATTATTAGGCAACTTAACAAAAAACAAATATATACCCATTTCAATTATTTATTTTTACCAGTGAAACCAATATAACATCTCCACATTCACAAATATACATTTCTGACATTCAAAAACAAAACAAAAACAAATCAGCGACCAATATAGCCACCTTTCTTTGCAAGGACACTCAAAAGCCTGCCATCCATGGATTCTGTCAGTGTTTTGATCTGTTCACCATCAACATTGCGTGCCTCAGTGCCGCAACCACAGCCTCCCAGACACTGTTCAGAGAGGTGTACTGTTTTCCCTCCTTGTAAATCTCACATTTGATGATGGACCACAGGTTCTCAATGGGGTTCAGATCAGGTGAATAAGGTGGCCATGTCATTAGTTTGTCTTCTTTTATACCCTTTCTTGCCAGCCACGCTGTGGAGTACTTGGACGCGTGTGATGGAGCATTGTCCTGCATGAAAATCATGTTTTTCTTGAAGGATGCAGACTTCTTCCTGTACCACTGCTTGAAGAAGGTGTCTTCCAGAAACTGGCAGTAGGACTGGGAGTTGAGCTTGACTCCATCCTCAACCCGAAAAGGCCCCACAAGCTCATCTTTGATGATACCAGCCCAAACCAGTACTCCACCTCCACCTTGCTGGCGTCTGAGTCAGACTGGAGCTCTTTGCCCTTTACCAATCCAGCCACGGGCCCATCCATCTGGCCCATCAAGACTCACTCTCATTTCATCAGTCCATAAAACCTTAGAAAAATCAGTCTTGAGATATTTCTTGGCCCAGTCTTGACGTTTCAGCTTGTGTGTCTTGTTCAGTGGTGGTCGTCTTTCAGCCTTTCTTACCTTGGCCATGTCTCTGAGTATTGCACACCTTGTGCTTTTGGGCACTCCAGTGATGTTGCAGCTCTGAAATATGGCCAAACTGGTGGCAAGTGGCATCTTGGCAGCTGCACGCTTGACTTTTCTCAGTTCATGGGCAGTTATTTTGCGCCTTGGTTTTTTCACACGCTTCTTGCGACCCTGTTGACTATTTTGAATGAAACTCTTGATTGTTCGATGATCACGCTTCAGAAGCTTTGCAATTTTGAGACTGCTGCATCCCTCTGCAAGATATCTCACTATTTTTGACTTTTCTGAGCCTGTCAAGTCCTTCTTTTGACCCATTTTGCCAAAGGAAAAACGTTGCCTAATAATTATGCACACCTGATATAGGGTGTTGATGTCATTAGACCACACCCCTTCTCATTACAGAGATGCACATCACCTAATATGCTTAATTGGTAGTAGGCTTTCGAGCCTATACAGCTTGGAGTAAGACAACATGCATGAAGAGGATGATGTGGACAAAATACTCATTTGCCTAATAATTCTGCACTTCCTGTAGTGTCACACACGTCTCCTGAGCAATGCCAGCCCATTCTTCTTTGGCGAATCTCTTAAACTCCTCCAGATTTGATGTTCCTTTGGCACGGACCTTGATCTTAAGTTCACCCCACAGCTTTTCAATGAGATTCAAGCCAGGGCTTTGTGCAGGCGGCCTGTTAATACCATTCACTTTGGTCTTCTGGAGGTAGTTCTTCACCAGGAACCACATTTGTTTTGGGTTGTTGTCGTGTTGGAAGACCAATTACAACCCAGACATAGTTGTGCTGCTGACTGCTCAAGGTTTTCTTTGAAAATCTTCACATATCCTTTTTTTCTTAGTGATTCCTTCCAGTTTGACAAGATTCCCAGATCCAGACATGTGAAGTGTCACCACGGCATAATATTCCCACCGTTGTGTCACAGTGTGGAGGCGGTGTTTTCTCTATGCCTTTTCCTTTTTCTCTATATAAACCTAAACTGATTCCTTTTGTTTTTGGCTTGATGTTTCATCAGATGACAGCTTGAACCCTTGAAGTCTTTTATACTGTATGTTATTGGAGGATAACCCTCAGTTTTAACTTGATTTTTAAGTATCACAAAGTTAAAGTTCATCGCTGCACAGCAGTTTGTTATTTTATGGCTAAATATATTGTCTGTTTTACCTTTTTGTGACTTATCATCTTATGTGCAGCACTTTGTGTTTCTTTCTAGAAAGGTGCTATATAAATACAATTTTATTTTTTATTTATTTATTTATTTATTTAATAAAAGGGTCTGTTTTTCAGCGGGGTAAATAATATCGGCACCAGTCATTTTTGGTTTTTTTATTAATATGTTATTCTGTTTTTGTGTGCAAATAGAAACTATTTATGCTTTGTAAAGAAAACTGCTATATTTAGAAATGTTATTTCATTGGGGGGCTAATAATTTTGTCCTCATCTATATGGTTCACACTTTGTGGCGTCTGACTTCATTTCCTTCTATGGAAATGGAAACATACATTGGTGATATTGTTTCAGCTATGGTTTGTTTTCTGCAAGAGTCCATGGGAAGTCACCAGTTGGCTGAAAATATTCTCAATGCTTTTAAATAAATATTTCCTGTCATATTATTCACATTTATTATAATACCATGAAAACTGTGACAGATGTGTTTCTTCAGCAGATGTTTCTTTTAATACATGATGAGTAGCTACTGACTGACTTTCCTTTTAAAAGCATTTTTGGCACTGAAATGTGCAATTTTAAATTAAACCATGTTCCTGTACACTCTTAGTGTGAATTTATTTATTTTTTATTTCTGCAGGAGAGAAAGCTGAGAAGAAACAGGCTGCCCCCAGCCAAGAGGATACCAAGGTGGATGTGTCTCGTCTGGACCTGCGTATCGGCCGTATAATCACTGCAGAGAAGCACCCGGACGCTGACAGTCTGTATGTGGAGCAGGTTGATGTGGGAGAAGCTGCCCCCAGAACAGTGGTCAGCGGACTGGTCAAGCACATACCTCTGGACCAGGTACAGTATTACTCCTTCAGACAAGATAAAAGTTTTCCTGTTATAAATAAGATTAGAGAAAATACGCATTTACGTTAAAGTTTAAGGGGTTTTATTTGCTTACAAATTATTTAGATTTGTTTCATTACAGATCCTAAAGTAAAATGTTTATTAGAATTTTATTAGATAAACAAAGGTACGACAAACAACAAAACCCAACATGTCGAAATACCTTATTACTCTAGAAGTAGAGCATGATGGAAAGTTTTCAAATTGATTTTGCATAATGTGTGGTGTTAGTTACACTAAAATAAAAACAAGTACTGAAAAACGGAAACTGACGGGCTCATCGGCTGCATCTTAAATTGAACTCACAGCTGGCTACAGCAAAATAATGTATTAAAATCTGTTTTTTATTATTGCAAAAGTACAACAGTGAAAGTTTCTGTGTGCACTTCACTGGACCTGCAGCCTCTCGTCCACTCTGCTCCACCTCAGTTTGCAGCCAATCACGTACTAAACTTTGTTTGATTCAGCCTCTGTGCTCCAGATTTGACTCCTTATTTGCTCGGATTAGCTCTCCACACTCTGGATTCTCTTCTCAGCTCAGCTACAATTGACCAGTCTATTATGGAAATGCTGTTTTATAACATTTCTGTACTTTCTCCAGCTTTCTAAAACTCCAGAGACATGAATCAAAAAACTAAATGCAACAGCACAATGAGTTATTTTTACATTGATATAGCAGACCTTATTATTGTAGGATCTTTACCTTATAATGTAAAGCAGATTGAGGCAACTGCTGCTATGATAAATTAAGTTGAATTGAATTTACTAAAAGGTGTCCTACATTTTTTAGAAAAAGGCCTTATTTTCTTAGATCTGGGATGCATCATCTCATCAAAATCCTTTTTTTTTTTTTTCTTCTTCTTCTTCTTCTTCTTCTTCTTAGCTTTTAGGGAAACTGTCTTCTTTTAAATCGTGGTAAACCTCAGAGGTCTCCTGGGTTTTTGCTTCCTTTGGTTATTGAAATGAGGCAAAGAGACCATAAAGCCTTGGATGCAGTCATTTCGAATTAGAGCATTGGAATTAGCATTATTGTTTCTGATGTATTATGAAATTCTCAGTCCTGTCCTCAAACAAATGAAATTCCTTTCAACCAAAGGAATTGGATATAATTTGTTTTTCCTCTTTCTCTTTGTATGCAGATGCAGAACCGCATGGCAGTCCTGCTGTGCAACCTGAAGCCAGCCAAGATGAGAGGAGTAGTGTCCCAGGCTATGGTCATGTGCGCCAGCTCGCCGGATAAGGTTGAAATTCTTGATCCTCCTAGCGGAGCAGTGCCGGGTGACAGAGTTACTTTCCAGGGCTTTCCAGGTACGGTTACTCTCGTCACTTTAATTTACCTGCACAAAAGAATATGCCGACCCATCAGAATTGAGGATTTTATCTTAAAACTATTTCCAGACAAGCAAGCACTAGGGATCACTCGCTGACTACCGGTGATAGTCACTGACATTTAGTTTGAAAAAATTTCCCAGACTCGTATCCACAAAATGACTCTGTGTTTGGGAATTGAAGGGTGTCGCTGAACCCTTTCACTGCCAGAAACAACATGGCGGTTTGAGCATTCATTCCTATGACGACACCAATCACAATTTGTTTTTAGACCCCACTGAAAACTCTCATTAGCTGACCCCTCGTTTCTGTTTGGTGGTGGCTAAATGGCCTGTGACTGCTGCTTCGGCAGGCTAATCAACACTCCCTGCTAGCAGCGTAATGTGATCTTTTTTGTTGTCAGTTGAAAAGGTAATTACCTTGTTAAGCCCAAAGGATATAAATGAGTTTAGAGAAGAGAACACACGACCCCCAGTTCCTATCTGTTAACTAATCAGCAAGACCATGTAGGAGTCAGGTTCCTTTCCTCTGAAGTTTCCCAAACACTTTCCAGGATATATGACCTGAAACGGCAAAAAAAAAAAAGCCATCACAAAATACATTTACAAAGCTGAATATGATGAAGGGGTTCACAATAACAATATTGGGAGTTCACTTTTTTTGAAATGAGATATAATCAGCCTCAGTCTATGGTCCAAGAAAGGGTATTAGGCTACGTTCACACTGCAGGTCTTGATGCTCAATTTTGATTTTTTTGATCAAATCAGATTCTTTTTGTCTGCTTGTTCACACTACAAATAAAATGTGACAGCAAACGCGCTCTAGAGTGAACCCTCAGAGCGGCCCGCATGCGCAAAAGAAGACGTCACACACAACGCGCTCAGTTTAGACCCAGACCAAACAGTATTGTTCGACTGATCGCAATTAATATAAAGACTTGTTTCGGACTTTACGTTTCCCAATTTTGCTTTATTTTGTTATTTACATATGGCCTAATAATTATCCTTATTGCTGTTTTAGAGAGGAGCAGTGCTTCAAAGGATAGTTGCAGATTTCTGTCAGAATCTGCAGATTATACAGTACAAATAAAATGTTCACGTTTCTGCAACATTGTCTTCCCAACAGTTTCACTAACATCTACACGGGATGGCCAGGAAGCGTTCGCGATGTCTTCTCGGGTGCTTCTCCGGAGCTGATAATTGCCGTCTGTCTTGTGTCAGTGACGTAAAAGCCGGATTTAATGCGACATGACCGTTCAAACAGCAGTCACTTTCTAAAACATCAGATATGTATCGGACTCAGTACCACATACGAAAGTGACCCAGATCGGTCAAAAAAGTCAGATTTGATGTGCTTTCGCCTGCAGCGTGAACGTAGCCTTAGAGGTAACAGACACTAAATGCTGCAACATGCACGGGATGTGAACATGAATGGGTGTCTTTCTCTAGCGCTGTAATTGGCGTCCTGAAGGGAGGGGCAGAACTTCAAATGAGCACTGACAAAAAAATTTAAAAAGGAAATGTATATACAGGAAAAATCTTTAGTTTTTCATCTTTGGTGAGTTTAAAATCGCAAAGTCATTGGTGCATATTCACAAATCACTTGCCCGCTTGACTAATGCAAACAGGTTTGTGTTGTTTTGAACTTCTTTAATTGACACTAAACTGAAACATGCAGACACTCTCCGGAAATAAAATTACACAAAATTGAAAAGAAGAAATATTTTTTAAAAATCTGAGACTTTAAAAAAATAAATAAATAAAATTAAGAAAAAAGAAAATATAAAGAACTATAATAACTCTTGCCTTAAGTGCAGCAGGCCACATGCATCCGCACAGGCTTTCAGCTGTGCCACTTGAAAAGCGTTCCTATTCATCGTGTCCTCTTTTTAACCAGAACATTTTTATGGATGCTACATTAAAAGAGTCCTGTTCTAACCATCCTCTAAAATGTGGTTAATGAGAAAACAAAAGGAGTGGAGAACGGGAAAAGATGGATTGGGATTTTTTTTTTTTATTTGATTTTTTTTTTTTTTTTTTTTTTTTTTTTTGTAATAACGTTTTGTTAAAAAAGTCAGGGAAGTTTTTAAAATACAGTGAAACAAAGGTGAAAAATAAAGCTGTCCTTTATTTTCCTCCTATCAAAACTCTTATAGCAGAGTTTCAGTTGAAGACAAACGACTCCTGGTGTTGGTAGATGGTTGGCAATTGTTCACATTTCCCCCAACTAATGGGGCCCAGTACTTCTGCTTGAACTTAAGAATGTACACAAGTGGCTCATCAAAACCTCTTTCACGCTTCTGATCAAAAACTGATTGTTGCCACTCTTGGGTTGTAAACCAACAGAAATTGCTGCCCTGAGAAATGAAACACATTTGTGTCCTCATAGCCCAAAATGGTTGTGTAGAGTAGAAAAAGTCAACACCAGACAGAAGTCAGCCAGTACCGGCTATAAATTTTCCGCAAATGCCAAGCAACATCAAAAACAAGGGCATCATAAAATGAGAACCTCACCTAATTGTTTCCCTTGGATTCATATTTTGATTCTGAGAAATTCGGTTTAGATGTTTTGAATTACAAGACCAAATGGCCTTTTTCAAAAAGCGGATGCTCTAATAGCACATGACATAAAGTCAAACCATTCACAATTCATGTGGTAGACATAAAATAAGCATTAGCTGGATAAATCATGAAATTACGTATTGTTGGTCAGTTGCTCACACTTTCATGGTTTCAAGGTCTCCAGGGCCCGTTTTTATATTCATAAACGAACCCTCATAATCACAGAGAAATGTGCTTGCTTATTATTTGTATATGCAACCACAGAAACCCTGTATTTTGTATTAGCAAAAGTAGACTTACTTTAATAACAGAACCCTCTGTATGTTCCAGTAAAAGTGTCAGCTGAATGATAATAGCTTTTGAAAAAAACAATTATGAAGTTCTTTGTTTTGTTTTGTTTTCGTGTCATCGTTGCCGTCTTCAGGGCCAATCTGGCATCTTTTGAGTAACAGCTGGTGTGTAATGCCACATAGGAGACAGTATAAAAGATGGATTACCACAGCAACTTGGTGAAGTCCCATTTAAAGGCCTAAAGCTGAGCGTTTTTGCTGTAGCTTTCTTGATGTTTTGAGACGTGATGAAAGAGGGTTGGATCCGACTGTTAAACCACAGATTCATTTGGTAACTTTCTAACTTCTGACTTCTAATGGCTTGTGATTGACAAGCCACTCAGCATAACCGCTTCTTTTTCTCTGGCTTTAATAATGACCAAACTTAAGACTCAGTCACTTTTATTCATTATTTATTATTCATATTTATTCTCACTCCAAGCTCTGCACAAGATTCTCGATGTACTCAGACATAGTGTATGCATACGAATGGGGAAAAATAAAAGATTTGATCTTTATCCATCTTTATTTAGCATTTCTGGAGGTCACAAGGATTTCAGAGTGTTACATGCTCTCTTGCCAGACTATATTCCTGGATGACTGGGGCTTGAAAAAATGGAAATACCAGTTTAGCCCATAATGCTTTCTGAGTTCTCAGAACGTGGGAATCAAGTGCCCTTTTTCCATGGACTCCTGTAGGCAGTTTTTTGCAATCGGAGAGGGTTGCTTCGGGCTCGCCTTTACAAAAGATGCAGATTTAAGCCAATTCTGATTTGTCTTCATCATTCCTCAGGGTAAATTCATTTGTTTTCAACTTTATATGTGCTCATTAAGCAGTGCAGAGGCCAACATGTTCTTATTTGGATACAATAAAGCTCCTGGATAATGGGTTTTGACAGAAAGTGTGGGTCTTCACACATTTTTCTCCCGTTTTGGATCAACCTTTAAAGCTGACATGAGCAATCACGTTTAGAAATGATTAGATGGGTCACAGTTTGCAACAGCTTTAACCCATCTGGTTATAAGGGATACCTAAAAATCAAATGCAAAGACTTTGAACATCACAATAAAAACAAACTCGTAGTCTTTGAGAATGTCCTTCACATGAGCAGAGAATAAAAGGTGAAGTCTAATATTTTCTTTTGATTGCAGGTGAACCTGATAAAGAGCTAAACCCCAAGAAGAAGGTGTGGGAGCAGGTTCAGCCAGACCTGCGCACTGACGACCAGTGCGTCGCAACCTACAAGGGAGCTGCGTTTCAAGTCGCTGGTAAAGGAGTGTGCAAAGCTCAAACAATGAGCAACAGTGGAATCAAGTAAACTAACAGAGCTGCTAGAGAAAAAAACCCTCAGTGTTTACTTTGCAATCATCTTCAGTGATGGATGGTGGAAATGGAAGTAAATGCTTTGAAGATGTTCAATAAAGGGGATTTGAGAAGTCCTACCAGTCTGTCCTTTGACTTTCAGGTCTTTTCTTTTTTAATGCCTGAACTAGACACAGTCATGGTCTATAAAGTGTAATCAATATTGTTGTGTTTATGGTTTAATTCTCCAGGTTTTGTCTTCCCCCAGGCACATTAGCTTGATTGTGCTTTGATTTTGCGGATGTAACTCTACCAAACTGGACTCCAACTAGTTTTGAGCATTTTAATGAGCTGGAAAGGAAATGGGGATGTTATACTGCAAGACCTCAACATATATCAGCTGCTTAAGCATCTTTCAGAGGCTACCTAAATGGATCTCAGCCCTGGCATTTTAATCTAATGGTCCACTATTATTAGCTCCACCGTTGCCGGTGCCCTGTGCTTTGTTTATTGCCGTCTTGAAAGTCTACCTTCCACCAGAAATTTCCATCTTCCCAAAAGAAACAGAGCTCTGCATCAGAGCCTTTAATGTTACATCAACAGTAATTAAGGCCATCCACACTACAGAAACATCTGTCATGTTTTTAATGCAGGCCACCACAGTCTGAGTCCTATTCTCAAGCACTCCAGAAAGTATGTGCTCAATTTCAAGCACAATTTTCCGAGGTTTGTTTTGCTGTATGGTTAGTGAGTTGTGATGGAGTCAAGAATTAAAAATCAACAACAACTGGATACCAGTGGTTATTTTCTTTTTTTCATAACAATGAATCAAACAGAGACGACATGATTCACACTGAAACTACGGCAAGATATTACATAGCTTAGCTCTAGCTAACAAACTTATTCTGTGGAGGGATGTTTGTAGTTCAGTTAGTTTATCTGCTGATTGTTAAGGGATAATTTTCATCTGTTGCCAGAGGCCAAAAAAGTCACCTGAACTTCAAATAAAATGACATTTAATTATAACAAGGAAAGCGACTGAGATCAACAGCAACTCGGCCATGAAGTGCACAGAGGTTGAGGACTTATCCAGAGTCAGTTGCTACTACAGACCTTCAAAATTCACGTGGCCGTCAGATTACCTCAAGAACAGTGGCCGAGCAGCTGCACCCAAGCCTTAAATCACCAAGCGCAATGGTGATGTAGTGCTATAAAGCATGCTGCCACTGGACTCTCGACCAGTGGTCCTGGTGATCTTATCAGAAATGATGAATGCAGAAAAGTACCATCAGATTTTGACCCACCATGCAATGTCACCCCGAAAATATCTGAGTAGCAGCGGCTTAATTTTTCAACATAACAATGATCCCACTGCCAATGCAGTAAAAGCATCCTGCATAGAAAAACACAGTGGAACACCGCCAGACATGGATTGTCCTCCACAGAGCACGCACCTCAACGTTAATGAAGCAGTGTGGGATCGTAATGACAGAGAACAGAACAAAAGGCAGCCAAGATCCAAAGAAAAGCTTTGAATGTCCTTTAAGAAGACTGGAGAATATACCCTATTTTCCTGGGAAATGAAATAAGCAGGATTCTTGCACAGGATTTTAGAGAGTGTAATCTGCCCAGCAGGTAAATCTGCAAATTTTACCACAGTATGAGTGGTACCTCACAGCATATAGACTTTAATGGCTGGACCTCGATGCTTCACATTTTCTTTTTTGAGATCCAGAACATATATTTTTGTTGAAGCAAACATCTCAGCTATTAGACAGTGTGGCATGGCGGTCATATGCTTATAAATGGCTTTGCTTGTCATATTCAGAACCCTTGTATGGCTCAAGTAAAATAACTGTTTGGAAATCCTCAAGGAGAAAAACCTGTCATTTGGGTTTAGGTGACATAGACAGCTCTACAAAGTGACCCCTGCTAAAATGTACACTCACTTAAACCACAGTGTTCTATTTGGGTTTTGTGCAGCCGCAAGGAGTGTTGCAATCTGAAGGAAAACTCTCTCCGTGTTTGTTTTCAGGCACATGTTTGCACATTTCCTGACAAAATCTTCACCTTCTTCATGAAACGGTTTATTTATTCCAACAGATTATCATGTGTCTCTCATATCTCATTATTAAAGTTTACCAGATTGTTCTGTGTTGAGTGCATTTGGTTAACCAAAGCCTGGATAAGCAGGAATAAGAGGGGAGCGCTGTGTAGTTATAACTGTTGATATCAGAAATAGTTGGCTCACCAACTGAAAATACTTTGTGATACCTTAGCAGTAGATGTTGATGTTTTATTCTTTATCTTCCAATGTCCTCAACCTGACCTGTGCAAAGAAAAATAATTCTTCCTGCACCTTCAGAAATCACTGAATATGGATAAACACACAAATAACTTTTTGATGTGGTTATGTTAAACTCATTTATGTGAACAGACAGATAACAATAACTATTCGTGCCAATCTGATGTAATTTTTCTCTAAACTTTGTGGTTCTAAGCTTCACAAAGAGGTTCTCTACATCATAAGACAACAGGGCCATGAGGAAGATATTTCTCATTTCTGTGGCCAAGTATTTATTATTTCACCAAAGTGTCAAATTGTTACAGGTCTTTACAGAGGAATGCAAACCTTTTGGGATAAAAATCATGATTTGCTTTTGACGTGTGATTTGTATTTATATATGATTCAATCGAAAAGGCGCTGTGTGTTTCTTGATTACTTCAAGACCCTTTGGGTGTGTTTGGTGTTCTGTCAAGTTGATAAATGTGAGTGTGAGAGTGTGTGTGTATTTTAACAGCACTTTTTACGAGCCTTACTTGCAAAAATGATGTGTTCGCTGATGATCCAATTTATTGTTTGTGTGGCAAAACACTTTTTCCCATGCATTCTTGAACTGCTTGATCAACAGTTGCCTCGTGTCTACAGCATAGAGCAAGTCTATAACAGGAATCAACTTAGTAAGAAAAAAAATCACTATCGTACAGTAGCTGCTTACTGTAGCCTTGCTCGATCTTACCCACATAATATATTTAGAACAAACTGCTTATGCTTATGTAACTGTCTAGACTCTAGATGATGGCACTGGGGCAACAAGCACAGTTTGCCATGAAGAAGGTGGCCAGACCTTTAGAGAGGGAGGGACGCTGTAGTTACATCCCTGTCTACTCCAGTCTGCATGCTAGCTGCTTTCCAATGTGTAAGTAAATTGGAAAGCAATTTGTAAGCATGTAAGCATAGAACAAAAAACAACCTGCTGGCTGAATGAGGCATGCTGTATAAAGTGCAGCATGCGTCATTCAGGCAGTAGAAAAGGGCTATTTAAGAATTAATCCAGATTTCTGGCCCTGCTCACTTCTACACCTACAGAGAAAAAGAAAGTACAAGTACACCCTGACTGCTTCCACAGGAAATAACAGGCTAACTAGTGACCTGTTGTTGATAATTATATGCACTCATTCAACTGATCATCAGCAAGTCTGAGCACCTCTATAAAAGCAGAGCTTTTGGCATTTTGCAGCTCTTGGACAATAATCCCACAATAATGAAACAATGTCCCCAAGGTCAGACAATGCAGTGCTCAGAAGAATAACCCAAGAGTTGCTGCTCAGACTACATCCCTCCATTAGCATGCTGAATATTAAATTTCATGACAGTACAATTATAAAAAGAGTGCGTTTCCAGGTGTTTCCTTCTTCTGACTGAAAAAGAACATGGCAGCACAGCTTAGGTTTGCAAAGATGCATGTGAAAGAAAACCACAAGACTTCTGGAACAATGTCCTTTGGAAAGACGAGATGAAACTAGACGTGTCTAGCCATTATTGTGCAGCATCACATTTGACAAAAATCAACATATAATCACACAACACCTCATAGCAGGTGCTAAATATGGTGTTGGAGGGGTTGTTCTGAAACCAAGGGAGCTGAGTATAAAAAGTATTCTAGAGTCAAATGTCAGGCCTTATGTCTGCTAGCTAAAGCTTGGCTCAAATTGGGTCATCCAGCAGGACAGTGGTCGTAAGCACAGCTGCATATCTTTAAAAGAAAAGAATCAAGGTGTTGCAATGATCCTATAATTGAAATGTGGAGGGACTTTAAAAGAGCTGTGCATAAACGAATGCCCACAACACTGACATTGCGTCTCACTAACCATTGTTGATGACATTAACAATGGCCATCAATATTTCCAAACAGCTGATTTATGTATTACCTCCAGAGGTTGTAAAAGTAAAAATTTTAAGTGAACTAAAGTTAAAATTGTAGATTTGGGTAAAAAGGAAAGTACAAGGGCAGTTATATTTTCTTGCTGATTTAACCTGTGCTTCTTTTATGCCTTTCTTTTTGTTGTTGTTAATGTTTTATGGAAATTGTTTGAAACCAGGTTTATATGTGAAAGAAGTTCATGTATATCTATATCTTATATAGAAGTAGCAAGTGTGATCGAGGAGACACATGTGACGCCAACGTTCAGTTCACATTCATTCATTCTCCTGCATGATAATCACTGAATACAAGACATATATGTGGCAGGTCGTCCAAGGGAGAAAGGGTATGTACAACCACACAGCGTCTTTTTCCTTAACTAAGAAAAGAGGAGATCCTGAGTCATTACATTCTTCCCTCTGGGAGACCCATCATCAGAGTGACCCCTGACAACCCTGACTAAAGAAATGTTTCTCCAAACTGATTAAGGAAGTTTTGAGCGATCGTATTTTGTCTATATTTGGAAGAATTTTGCCGATGGAGCGTTGCTGTATGACTGTCACACTTAAGCCTCTGAATATTCATATCTTCTTTTCTTTTTCATCCTTCCGCACTACATCACAGTTTAAGTAGTATTTACATAATGGCAAGTAAAATGGGACCAGTCAGAATGTGGTTCAGATCAGGGATAAACAAAACCTACAAATTAAAATAATCAACAGCTTTTTCTTCTTCTTCTTCTTTTTTCTCAATAATGACAATAGATGGGCAGAACTGTGTTTTGAGTGGAAAATACTTGTGAGTGTGCTGAGGGAAAGACAAACCTCCATGGACATATTTTGGCTGCAGTTGAAAGAGCAGCTTTTGCATGCTCCTCAGTGTGTGGTTTCATGCTTCACTAAGGTTCACAACGAACAAAATTATCCAAGCTTCTCTTTCAACTGGAGGAAATCTATTATCCATATGATGGGCCCCACTGGACATTTTAAAGTACTGATTACGTATATGAAAACATGTCTGCATCTGACATGAGTGACGGGATTTTTTGGTAGAGAGCCGGTGTTCCCAGACCATTTCGGTTGTCGTTTTTGCCCAAGCTCCTGCGCTCCTGTCTCTTCACTTGTCACACAAGTGCTGCGACTCTACTGTCATGAGACTTAAACTCATCAGTCAACAATAAAATCAATGCAGAAATCACAAAAGTAGCGCACAGTAATTCAAAACGTGGATCCAAAGATAACAGCTGGAGGCTGTAGCATCAGCTTGGCTAACGCTGTCTGACAAGTCCGACTAAAAGGAAGAAAGTGATACCAGTTATTCTGTGGACACATGCAACTGATGAACACAACGCACAAAATTCAAATGGTTAAAAAAATATATCGGTCATTAAAAAAACATGAATGCAAATGAGACATAAGAAACGCTGCTGTGATTTAAGACTTCATTCTCTACCTTGGAAAAACCAGTTGACAAAATACAATCTCTACTGAATGGTCCATTTAGTAGCTGTTTTGGACCACTGAGTCATATCAGATGATCTTCAGCAAGCTAATCTGCCTGTTTTCATAAAGTGTAGATGTTGTGATAAAGATAGCATGTAACAAAATAGTCAAATCTCTGAAGTCCGCAGAGTTTTCAACTGGAGCTTGCAGTCTTCATCTCATGTGTGGAGCTGTTATTACCAAATGGAAGTCCCACGTTTAGAGTAGATCAAGCTTTTAGTCAAAAGCCAGTAAATTGATCTTCAGGACTGCTGCTAATGGTCAAATAATAAAGGCCCATTCCTAAATAAACATGGCGACTGGAGAAAGATGAATCAAATGCAAGTAAACTGAGTATTTTATTTCTCATCAGTGTCATTTTACTTGATTAAAAGTACAAAAAGTATGAGCGTCAAAATGCATCAATTAGCAAAGGAACTAGAGTACAGTTATAAACCATAATCTCACCCTAACCTGCAAAGTAAAAGAAACTGAAGTTATGAGATAAAAGAAAAGGAGAGTTTTTAATATATTGGATAAATATCCATCTGTCCGTCCATTCTCTTGTGCTTTAGGGTTTAGGGTTGTGGTTGGACTGAGGCCTATCCCGTTGTCGTAGGACAAGACTTGTAATTATAAGACTCATAAACAATAAATTGTAATACTTCTAATACTTGGTTGTGATAAAAAGACGACAATAAAAGAGTGTATTCTGACGTCCAGACTTTGTCTGGTGGATCTGCGTCCATGTTAAATTGTTGCTCACATGTCTTCTCAGGATGTTTATTGTGGCTTCTTCTATGGCCTACATATAAGACTACATAATTACACCTCTGCAAAATGCACTGTTACACCTGTCCTTTACCTGCTGCTACAATCCAATGACTCCTACATACAAGGTTGTGCTTGTGCTTAGACATCCGAAAACAAAGAGAAGACTTAAGGACATTATGTCATCGGACATATTAGTCACAGTATACAACAGTAACAACAAAAATCACTGAACAAGTAAATGTATTGTACTTCCGAGACACCTTGAGGGTTGCTTTGCTGACCACAGGAGGGCAGAGCCCCACCACAAAAAATTGCCACCCTCACCGCACAAAGAATAGGCTTTGTGCGCTTCACTGAACAAATAAATGTGCCTGATTGAGCTGACCTTTTAGTATGGTAAATTGCCTTTTTTTTTTTTGCTCTGTTGACATTTAAGCCGATTTGAAGTGGTATAAGGAAAGTCCTGCTCATGTGGAATCATTCATTCCTGCTGCAAAGTGTAAGAGGATGTAGCGGAGGAGGAAGTATTATATGACTGTATAATTACCTTTCTGAACAAAATGCTTTGTTTGTGCTTATCTGATCCATTTGTGATACTGATCCATACAGGGCTGGTACATCTAGCCATCCATTTCTTATCAGTGAGCTAAATGATGAAAGAATATTAGGAACAGAAATTTGAGTTAAAAAAAATCGAAGTAAATAAGGATGTGGTTAGCTTTGCTAATTACTGGACCTGATGCCAAAGAATGAAAAAGGAAAAGGCTGCTGAGACATGTGTTTTGAGTTGCAACCTTCGTGGCTATTCCCTCACTTGTCTTAGGAGATGGCTGAGAAACAACCCAACTGAAAACATTTTGTTAGGGCTATATGTGTTAGCGCTGACCTGTAACATCACACACAGAAGAGCACTCGCGGCAGCAACATCAAAACCGAGCTCGAGGTTTTGATGCCGTCTCGATGACCTCATTCGTCTTTCAGCAGTCAGCTGGCCCGCAGAGACACTACGACATGCCAGAGGAGATAAGACAATTGACAGAAAGCGTCTCCAGTGAGACTCCAGTGGAGCTTCACCTCCTTTTCAAACAGCTTGGGCTTGTCTTCATTTTCCTTTACACTTACTGAGTCAGTCTGAGTGTGTCTTTAGACCTCTTGGAGGAGAGAGAGGAGGGGAGTTCCCAGGGGGGAACTTTTGAGGTGAGGACCATAATTAGAATCAAACAAGGACACCACTGTCCCCCTGCATCCACAAGTGAAACCCAAGATAACAAGGAGGGGAAATGTGAATGGGAGCTTTTTTGGACAAATTAAGACTTGAAGTTGAGACCCTTACCTGTTTTGGTTTATGGCTTCTTGCCTGTTAAAGGCTGATTTGTATGCCAGTGTTCCTGGGCTTGACGGCAGATGACAGTCAGAAGTGTAGGGTAAGCGTAATTTGATACCTGGCAAATCAGTGAACACAGTTGTTTGATTTACAGAGTGAGAGTTGGACAAGGGGCTCTTGTTTCGCTGTGGTTGTTGTGTTATAAAGTATTATTATTCAGAGGATGAGATCGGTTTACCTTTCTAAGCGCTGTCAAGTCCAACTCACATGAAAGCAGATGGCACGTAGCTGCAGTCAATTACCATATGTGGACAAGTGATATTGCGATATTAATGAAAGGCACCATGTAATCCCACGTTGTCTTGAATAACATGCGGTACGCTGAGCAGAGCAGCTGTTTTAGGTATAAACAATGAAGACAGGCATTGGCGGTGCCCACAGTCCTTACTGCATTCGCCACATTGGATATAATGTTCTTGTTTCAATGCTTGTTGAGTTCGCTTATTTACCCGTAGCATTTTGGGGAAAACCCCTCATTTACTGACGAGAGAGGAAGTGCTGATGCGGGCTTTTGACATCCTGGTGCTGAATCACTAAATAGCCACATATGCGCACAATCAAACTGCAAACTAAACTAAGAACAGGCTGAGCAGTTCCGCTGTAAATTTTTGACACTGGGAATATGACATTGATTCATAGTGCCAGGCAGAATTATCAGTTGAATAACCCATCTGGCTATTCAGCATCAGTGTTATTGATGCTATCATGCTGTTGATCTATTCAGATGTGGAGCAGGTGACTGCATTTTGCACATCATTGCCTCTAACTCTGTGTAGTGTAGGAGCCAAATATAAATAAACTTGGAATGCCAGAGAATTTGTGTCACTCCAGTAACACAACATCAGATGGTGGAAAAAGTAAGAGGTATGACTTCAGCGTCTCCTATTAGTCAAACCAAAGTCTGAACTCCAGAGCCCTCCAAACACACCTGAAGCATGGAGTTGACTCATCCCTTTATGTGTGTGTGTCTGTCTGAGCAGCCTCAGCAGCCAAGAGGTGCATGGTGGGCTTTGATGACATCCCTGAGTGGAAAATCAGCTATGACTGTGCCTGAATCGTGCTCAATTGAGAAGCAACACTCATTTTAAAAGAATTGCTGGCTGTTAAACAGTCATTTAATCCCTAATATGGATTTTAATGCACTGTAGCAGGATTACAGATGTTTTTCTTAATGCTACTCCAATGGATGGTCCAGACATATCTTAACAAGCATTTAGTTAAAATTATGTGCCTGTATTTGGGATAAAGAATACAAACTTTGGTTTTTCCTGTAATATCACTACAAGTCTTACTTTTTGGGGGGTATTTAGTGCGATGTTTTGACTGGTGTTCTTGCCAGGGTATCTCCTGCCTTGAACCGTGTCAACTGTAATAGGCTTCAAACCTCTTATTTAAGAATAAATGCTTAAGAAAACTGATAAATATATGAAATGTTTTGTGTAAATACTCATGGTTTCTTGATATGGTGCCACAATCATGGCAGCAGTTGCCTCAAGGCACTAAAGTAAAATAGAGACACTACATTAATACAGAAAAAACGACTTTACAACTGGCTGGTCATGAGGGAAGAAAGACAGGACAAAAGACACACATACCGTATATCTTGCATAATATATGGACAAATGTTGCACTGCACTGCATAATCTCTGAATTCAGATGTTTTTACTCCCATTCCCACAGGTAAATAAAATGGGTAATTCTCAAGGTTTGACTTAATTTGAGCGTAGTGCTGTAATAGGACACCACTGCAACAGGTCAGTTCATGAAATTTCTTCCCTCTTAGATATTCCACAATTAGCTCTAAGTGGTATTATTGCAAAGTGGTACAGCAAACTACAGGAACTCAGACAAAAAGTAAAAGCCCACATAAATTATAGAGGAGGTCTCAGAGTGTTGAGGTGCACAGAATAAAAGTTGCAAACGGTCTGCTGATTCAGTAACTGCAGTTCCAAATCTCCTCTGCCATTAACATCAGCACAAAAAGGAGCCAAGAGCTTCAAGTCATAGTTTTCCACAGCCAAGGAACATGTAGGTGTAACATGTAGCTGGCTAGTTATTTCTGTCCATTTAGGGTCTTCATAAGTTATCATATGTTCTGGGCATTAAGCTCAGAGCACCATTGAGCCCAAGTTCATCTTTACAAAGCTGATAGCACTGCTATAGACTTACTCTTTTTCTCCTCACAGAGAGGCCTGCCAAAGTGGCATACGTAACTAGCACAGCACCTCAGCCACCTTCACAGCCCAAGTGCAATGATGTAATGTGAGTGTGTGATGTAATGATAAATCTTGAGGCCAGAATACAACAGTGACCTTCAGTTTAAGACCTGTCGATCAATGATGCCTTATCACGCAGTAGTTGATTGAGAGATATGCTCGGTGTCACGTAGGAGTATAAAGCCTGTCTTTCCTCTGATCTTATCAAACGGAAGGCCTCAGATTATGTTACAGGAGTAAACAACAAAAAAGTCACAGAGATAAATGGAGCTCTATGCTGGCTGATTCCTCCATATAGTGATAAAGACATGAAAATCATTTCCCCCAGTAAACATGCTAGCAAGACCTTCTTCTTTCAGATGTAGATTAGTCATGCTTACAGAATAATTTCAGCATCAAATACACCACAAAGTTGTGGCTAATATGTCTGGAAGCTTTTTCTTTTGAACTTTTTAAAAAATAAATAAATAAGAATATCTACAGGAAGACTTTGAGTTCACTTTAAGGGAATTTACTCACATATAATCTGACTTTTTCTTGTGTGAACAAATGTTTGGGATTATGTCACTTAAAAACTGAGCTGTCCAACGTGCTGAATTTCATGACAAAAGTATTACCAAAAAAATTAATCACTCTTTTTGGGTTTTCAGAATTTTCATCTTTTTAAAAAATGTTATATTTATTATATTCAAACATAGTACTAGCTCTATATTATTCACCTGTGAGGGGATGTGTTTGTGTGCATAGACCAGCTGTTGGTTGTCTAAGAAGAAAAGATTGCATGGGAATTCAACCTTTTTTTTTTCATAGTGGAACGCTGAAGGAAGAGTCACATCAAGCCCGTCCCATGGAGACACTTAGATAAACACACAGCTAAAAGAGAGGGGGAGTCAGGTTTCACCATGAGGTACTCGTAAGAGAAAGGAGAAGCAAAAAGCATTGTGAAAGTATTGTAGTTGCTCTATTTTCTATCCCCCGTAATCCCCCCACCCCATTGCAGACCGGACATCTACAATTTTCAGAAACAAACACGAAGCAGCTCAAGCCTCGAAACAATGGCCTGGAGACCCGATATAATAATGTGAGTTGGTCGTAGGACTCACTTCTGACTTGAAGAGACAGTTAACTGAAGGGACTTGTGGAAGGGACATATGGCCAAGTGTATCATTAGTATCAGTGAGCCACCTCCAGCCACTGTCATTACTTACCATCACCCATTTCACCTCAGACTGGCTAAATCAGTGTTTGAATCACCAAGGAGCCTTGCTTTGCAACACTTTAACATCTGGGCTCTGATTTATTATTGTTATTATTTTTTTATGTTGACAGCCAAGTAACTGCCTCAAAAATAAAACAAAAAAACTTGTATTTTTTCGAGAATCATCTCTAGTGTTGATAAATCATAAGTGGGAATCAAGAAGTTTAATGGTTTTGATTTGGCTCCACCTCACAGTTAATATGAAAGGCTTGTGAAAACACCAGGATCCAAAATAAAATTCCCCCCTCTGAATCACCAACTAATATTTGGAAACTACCAATAGCTGCAGTCAAATAATTTTGGTGGTCCTGACATGTGCGCTTTATCCTTTTGAACCTCAAAACCATCCAGGTTGTCATTAAAGATTTATTTCTTTCATATCATACACCAGAGATGTTTGGATAGCGACTGTAATATTTCTGGAAAGCAAATAAGAGTCCAAAAAGAATCTAAGCACTTAGTTCAAATGCAGATTTAAAGGGTGTAGTACCACAGTTTTAATGGAGATTTGGTTTAGTTTTCAGTGCAACTGCTGAGGGTCAGTACTTTAACATGCTAGTCTGATCTTCACTGAATTGACGAGCCTGATTTGCGACTACAGATGGGAATTGTTTCAGTTAAGATGTGTTAATTTGATCTTAAATGGAGATTTGGACATGGAAAGTGGAAAAATAAAGAATAAAAAGAGCAGCCAATGAAAAGAAAACAAACAAAAAGCTTTGATGACTGCCAACGGTGACAAATGAGTGTGATTTACCAGAGCAAGATTTCTCTTTCATTTTAAGACTAAAACAGCCAAGACAGTTGTTGTACACTGGAGTATTTTAACTTAAAACAAACAGAAATTCATTAAAAATGAAGGCTAATTATTAAACCTCATATGGCTTTTTTTCAAGGTGCTCTGAAAAGGATATCTGAACACATCTACAGTATAATCTTTCAATGCTCGAGTCAAGACTAATCGAGTCTGTCATTTATTCTGTTCCAAAGGAAAAGAAAGCAATCATCTGGCGTGGTTATCTGCAGGTACAGTTACTAGAGAAAAAAGAAAAGACCGAAGCTCATTAATAATATGCAGGGAACCATGTATTTGAAAAGCACTGAAAAACATCTTTCTCTCTCTTTCTTTTTTTCCCCCTTTTTTTGCCCAAAGAAAATACAGAAGTACTCCATCATAAAAAGGTTCAGGTCTCATTACTCATTGTCAGTGGGTACTAATGTTAAATCTGTCGTTCTCTTTAATGTAACATGTAAGGCAGATTCCTTTTTTTTTTTTTCTTTCTTTTTGCCTGTCCCGTTTGGCTCTTTTGCCATCAGAATTATTGTCTAAAGGCGAAGAAAGATGCCCAACGGATTTACTTTACCAAATGGACCATCCCAGCCTTGCTGTAATGGTCTATTTGATTCACCTTTTATTGTTTATTTTATTTTTTATTTTCACTTGCTAGATACGGGACAGATTTGACTGGGGAAAAGAAAGGGGAGAAAGGAAGAGGGAAAGAAAAACAGCGGGGAAGAGGGACGGGGATAAAGGGCAAAAAACAAAAAACAACTAAATAACCAGACAAAAAAAATACATATTGCAATCACCTGGATCACCTGTTGAGAAAGAAAAAAGAAAACAAGCAGAAGAAAACGAGAGCAATAGAATAAACAACATCACGATGATCTATGGGAATATAACAGTAAATACTAAATATTAAACATTATTGTGCAGCACGTAAGATCGACAGCGCACAGTGTGCTTTGAGGTAGGAGCCAAAAAGGGTGTCGTTTGTGTGTGTGAGCACCAGTGTTGGTCAAGTTACTTGAAAAAAGTAATCAGTAACTAATTACTGATTACTTCCCCCAAAAAGTAATCCCGTTACTTTACTGATTACTTATTTTCAAAAGTAATTAATTACTTAGTTACTTAGTTACTTTTTAAAAACACGATTTACAACCTGAATAGGTGATAAAGCGATAGATCTTTCAGCCCAATTCTACTTTTTCTGCATAATCCGTCATACAAAATGTAATCAAATGGAAAAGTCTCTTTATAAAACTTGTTTTATTAGTTTTAATCTTTTAACTTTATGCATCAAGCAAAAATTTAATTAAATGCAACATTCTCTGACTGGAAAAAATTTGTTTAATATTTAAACCTATTTTCTGCACATTCCAGCACATAAAATAAATTTTTTTTGTGTGTTTATACTCACTCTTTCAAATAGATGCAAGTAAAACACAGCAGAAAATAAATAAAGTCAAAGACTAGCGGTCCTTTTGCTCTATTTTCACCTGTAAAGCAGGAGTGGGGTAGGCGGAGGTTTACTTGTAACGCGTTACTGCCCATCTCTGGTGAGCACCCGTGTGTACACCTGTGAGCATGAGCGCGCTTGTATTTAAAAGGTTCCTTCATGTAATGATCTGCTAGAGGGTGTGGGGGGGCCACTGCCCCGTCCTCCAGGGCATGAAGCAGGTATGGAGGAGATCAAAACTCCAGACATCCAGAGGCCCTCAGAACACAAGAGACCAAGGAAGACCAACAGAGGGGCAGCTGCACCACCATCCCAGAAAGAGCTGGCGAGAGCCCCAGATGAGGGGTCACTCAGCAGCCGCGGAGCAGAAGCCAGGGGGGGTTTCAGTGACGTGACTGTGAGCTCCGCCGGCAGCCAGCTGTGCCAGAGTGACCGAGCCCCAGGCCGAGAGGCCGAGGGCAACCCACCCCCGAAGTGGCCCGAGCGAGCCCCAGGCTCCAGGCCCCGATAAGCAGCCACCGAGGAGTGAGCCGGTGTGTACCTGGACGCCCATCCCCGGACACAAAGAACCACCAACGCACCGATGTCTGAGGGGGTCTGCCACTGGCAGGAGAAGTGGTGGGGGGAGATCGGCCTCCATACCATGGAGGGCCTGAGATGTCCCCAGAGAGGTGGCGTCTGATACCCAGTGTTGGGACTAACGCGTTAAGTAACGCATTACAGTAACTACGTTATTATTGTGGTAACGAGCACGGTAACTAGTTATTATGCCAAAACCGGGAACGCGTTACTCGTTACTGGGATTTAGATAGGGTCGTTATTCGTTACTTCGTGTGGTGGCTGTCGCAGAGCTTCCACAGATTCAATAACATTAGCAAGTGGTGGAAGCCAGCAGGTGGATGAAGGAAAAGGGAGGCAAGAGGAGAGACCCGAAGCGGCCGCTGGTCCGAGAGTGTCAGGTGAACTGAACTTCAGGTAAGAAGTTATAACCTGCAGTCCATCTGGGTCAGATATGAACCAAGTTTAGGTGGAGTTTATTTTCGTTATGCTGACTTTTTCGTAGCTAGCTAGCATGATGGAGTTTCTATACAGCTGGGTGGGTGCTATGTTACTGATGTTGAACTTTATTTTGTTCATAAGGTTAATTATTAGAGTTGCCAACCGTCCCGTAAAAAACAGAATCGTCTCGTATTCAGAGAAAATATTACGCGTTTCGTATTGAGGTGAAAAGGAACACAGTTTGTCCGGTACTTCAGCTACAATGAAAAAGACACAAAGCTGGATTTATTCTATGTCTTTGCTGCACAGCTGCCTCTTCGTCATTCTCGCCCCCTCCCTCTCCTGTTTCTGCTTCAATCATGAAACTGATCAATGATCAGCTGATCGGCTTTTCTCTCTTGTTTATTTATCGCCCACTTTGCGCTAGAAAGAGGAAACCAGTGGATGTCGCAGTAAACAACATCAGCACTTTTAAGCTTGATCAGCTGTTGTTAGAATTTATTTAATATTAATTTCTAGTATCAGCTGATGTTTGCTGAAGCCACAGCCGTAAAAGCTGCTGGTCATGATGTCGGTTTGAATATGTGGTGAGAGGGAAACATGAAGATGAAACCAGGAGATGTCCTTACCGAATCATCAGAGCTGTGATGGAGAAACAGGTTTACCTTTTAGGTGACATGAATGAGTTGAAGGGAAGTTATGAACTGTTTCTGAGAGACAAATAACACCAGGATCCTTTTTTACATAGCTGACAGCTGGTAACTGTGCAGGGGCGGGTCTAGCAAAGTGTTGCCAGGGGTCCATGTAGGGCATTAAAAGGGAGAGGTGGGCACAAGGAAATACTTTCTTATTCTCATTTAAAATGTCTCACTTTTAAAAAAATAATTATCTGAGTCTTGCAACAAACAATTGATAGATTGATACATATATACCATCAGAACAGTGTACATCACTGTCACAACAGTGTTTATTTTCATTCAAAGGCTTTATGATTTTTCCTATAATGGTGGGCCAGTCTCTAGTCAAAATGCCCGGGACGATTTTTTTGTCCCAGTCCAGCCCTGTAAGCAGCTCATCTGCAGTCTGGTGTTACCTACATCTTCCTATTCAGAAGGTAGAATTTCAGAGTTCTGAGTACAATCGAAAGCACCACGACTGCAGTTTTTGTGTTGGATGTAAAAAGCAGGCTAGGATAGAATCAGGCGTGGGATTTCTCTCGTGGAAATGTGCACATTATTTTTTCCTTTCTATTGGTAGGTGGCACAGTGCACTTGTGGCAAGTAAGCAAGCTAGAAGACTGGCAATCTTGCTGGGTATCCAGTTACGGAAGCAACACATTAACAAGAGAATTCTGAGTAAAACCAAAGTTACTTTCCCTAGTAACTCGTTACTCTGAAAGTAACGAGTAACTTGAAGTAACTGAGTTACTTTTGATAGAAGTAACTAGTAATGTAACTAAGTTACTAATTTAAAGTAACTTACCCAACACTGCTAATACCCAACCTGACATATGGACACAGACATACAGGCACACACAGATACAAACATCCATTCCCACCCTCATGCTCTCATATGCAATTTACTCAACACTCACCCAACGTGCAGACAGACATAGAGAGACACTGTACACACAATCACACTCCCCAAGCGTACTCTAAGAACCGGGTCCAAATGACTTGCAACTTGCTCTGGTCACCATGAATAATAAAAAGAAAATGAAGGAATTTTATTTTATTTTCGGGGTGGGAGGATGGATTATTAAAAGATGGTCCAATATTGAGGGAGAATGCTATAACTGACTGGAAAACAGATGCAATGTAATCCCGATTCCCCACAAACTTGGGACACTGTGCAAAATATAAATAAAAAACACAATGCAATTATCTGCAAATCTCATAAACCCATATTTTATTCACAAAAGAAAATGGAAAGCATATCAGATGTTTGAACTGATACATTTTATTAATTTCCAGACTTTGTCATCTCATCTCATCATCTACAGTACATATTAAAATCAAAAGAATCTGGAGAAATCTCTGTATCCAAGAGACAAAGCCAAAAACGAATGCTGGAAATCTTTGGGACCTCAGGGCATTATAAACAGGGATGATTCTGTCATGTCAACACAGTTTTGCCAACACCAGTGTCTTCTTTGGGCCAACACTCAACTAAAATGGACTCTGGCAAAACTGGAAAACTGTTCTGTGTTCATCGCAACTTGAAATTATTTTGGGAAAACACAGACGCCGCATTCTCAGGAGTAAAGAGGAGGGAGGCCATCCAGCATGTTATCAGGTCTCAGTATAAAAGCCTGAATCTCTGATGGTACTGGGGCGCATCAACCATCAGGTTGGTGGTTTTTACATTTGGAAAGACTCTATCAATGCTAAAAAAGACTATAGAGGTTTTAGAGCAATATTGGGTTCCATCCAGTCAAAGTCTTTTTAAGGTAAGGCCTTAAATATCTCAAAATGACAATGCTAAACCACATACTGCATCTATTATGACAGCATGGCTTTGTAGTAGAGGATAAACTACAGAGGGCCCAACTCTAATCTGGCCCACTGGATGGCTTTGGAAAGTATGAAGAAAGGCATAAATGTTCGACTTTTAAATGCATTCTCACAAACGTTACACCTTCTCCTACTGATAAAGAGGTCCCCCACATCTATGCTAATAACCTAACTGATAACCAGTTTAGCGTCTACAATACAAAAGTGTCAGGGTTTTTTTTTTTTACAATGTGTTCACTGTAATATAAATAATAAAAATAGAACATTTTCTTAGAATTAAAAACTATCTCTAATATAATAAGTGTAAATGGAGCTCGACATCGCTGTTGTCTGTGTGCTCAACTGGCCTGCTTGTAGTCCACACCATTTACCAAACGAAATAATTTAGTGCATCATTAAACAAAAAATACAACAAAGAAAATCCAGGACTGTTGAGCAGCTAGAATCCTGTATCGGACAAAAATGGGACAACATTGATCTCCAGAAAGTCCAGTAGCTGGTCTCTTCAGTTCCCAGATGTTTACATTTACATTTTATAAAACATCCCAAAGTTTTTGGCCATCCCAAGGTTAACCCTATATCTTTGTCACACTCAGTTTCCATCTTCAATCTGACACTGCAGACGCTCCATCTTCATTGACTGATTTCCATGAATCTAACATCATTTGAAGTCAAGACCGTTGCATGTTTTAACAGAAAGAAGATACCATTTTGAGTCAAAGCTACTTAGAGCTAAATTAACATCATTTTAAGTTAACACTGATGCATAGCCATACCAGCATACTGATTTTGTCGGGTTTTTAGGTGGATAGTCAAAAACACATCTGTTTTCCATTTGTCAGTCAATAATTATGCTGATGTATATCATCTGATGTGATGAAAACAAGCGAACACTGGCTATTAGATATATCTCTGTTGAGCTTGAGAATGCATACAGTATTATTATTCCTACCCACATTGCTGATTGGCTAATTGGTCCTTCCACATGATTCACTAGACAGATGTTTAACATGTTTAACAATGTTAGCCCAATCAGACAACTTGGTGGAGTCGAAAGTTACAGAGGCCTGCAGCCAGACAAAGGGTTATCCCTACTTTGACATGGAGTTATCGTTCCATGGGGTTACACTGCAGCTGTTGTGTGTTGCCTAAAAACTTTTTTTTGGGTTACTGTTAATACTTTGATCCGAAAATAGGAAAAATAGAGCCAAGTATAAATACCCCAGTATAAATACTGGGATTTTCATCAATCATAGTGTACCACTGACTTTATTAGATATGTTACTTCATCCTGTAAAATATCTCGAGGGAAAGAAAGTTGTTAATTTGTTATGACAGGGTAGGATATAGTTTCTGATAAAAGATTAGTAAGCCTGCCAAAGAGTACATTTCTGCAGCAGGAGAAATCCTTCTTAGTCGACTGTGCCGGGTAAACAGAACAGTGTTATTCCTGGTTCTGTACCACATGGTACCCCATAATACTTCTGAACAGGCCAGTTGTTATAGTGAAATACAAAAAGTGTCACGTGGCCGGGTGGCCGGTACTGAACAGGACTCAGGTGCAGAAACCCAGAGCGGAGACAGCAGATGATGCAACAATTTATTAGGTTTAAGTGCAAGAGAAAAACGTGGCAAAGACAAAAAAACAACGAGACGTGGAGTCTTGGTGCGGCGTGGCCTGGGGAACGTGGCTATGGCGAGGGAATAAGGCCTGAGATGCGGAACGGAGCTGAGTGGGGAACAGTCACACTGAAGGAAGAGGATATAGGAGTTAGGTAGGTAGTGAAGGCAGCTCTGCAGTGGCCAGTTGTAAGAGCAGCAATTCTTACTTGCAGTTAGGGACCTGGAGTGTTGAGAGGGGGGTGATGAAGATCCAGGGGAGGCTGAGTGGCGTGGAAAAGCTGGCCTGAGATCCGGGGCTTCAGATGGAGTGTGATGGCAGGAGGGCAGGCAGGTGAGGCACAGAGAGATTTCCAGAATGATTACTAGGTATCCTGAGTCCAGAGGTGGAGTGTGAGCCAAGGTGGATACAGCAACTATAGCACAAGAGAGTCGTGTTAACAGGATGAATCACAGCAAGAACTTAACGTATACGGCCTGTTACCAACATGTGTTGATGACGAACTGGCAGTGAATGAACATCAACGTGTGGTTTAAATCCCTCTGGCTTGATTGCCTGCAATAGGCTCCAGGTGTGCGGGAGCTGGAGTTGGCCCTGCCCAGGGGCGGATCCCAGGTCAGTTCAGGAGCCTTATGGAAATTCCAGCCACCCACCGCAGACCATGACAAAAAGATGGGTTTCAGAAAAAGTGCATGAAAGCAGAACATCACATCATAAATGAAATCTAAACACTCTCAACATCCTTTGTCTGTGCAACTTCTCAACTATATCAGGCAACCAAGTGTGCTGAGGCCAGACAATGGATTTCTTCAGAGAGACGCACTTCAGAAAAATATAAGTCACTGCAGACTGACACATGCCATTACCCTAGTGTTTGATAAATGATGACATTTGGTTTCAACCCATGCTAGTAGAAAGCCAAAGAAGAAATACACAGCACAGTATATTGTATTGGAGCAGATAACAAATATTTCATGGTGCCTCTGGTACAGTTGTGTGTGGAATACCTGTTATGCCATTACTCTTGGTGCCACGTCACCTTTTATGGTTAATTTTTTTTTTTCAAATTTACTGAAAAAAAGACATTGTGGAGCTGATAAATAAAAACCTAATGTTATGTAATGTTACCTAAAAATAGAACATTTTAGGTAAAGTTTTCCACAAGTGAGCTCGCCCACACAGGATCTCACTCCATATTAGTTATGGTAAATGAATCTGGGTGGCGGCAGTTAATCAAGGAGTGAGAGGGACTTCACCTCCAGTGTCTGTGAGAAAACCTCCCAGCGAGCTGTTGATAAATGACGGGTTGGCAGCCAGTTTTGCGGTTCGGTGTGCGCGTGTGTTTTTGTGCACGTGTTTGTGTGAATGAGAGAGAAGGGGAACAGGGCAGGCTGCTTCACGGTGCGCACATGGGCACTGCTGTAAAAGGAAATTAGAGGCCAATGTAAAGCTGTGGGCTCAGCCAGGGGTCCTGTGTCTCCATGTGTGTGTGTGTGTGTTGTCTATTCAAGTGGAGGAATGGGTGGGAAGCGGGAGCTGTCTTTTTAAATGGCTGGAGAGAGGAAGGATGTCTCCAGCCTGGACTCTGGCGTCCCTTTGTTGTTCGTGAAAACAAAACAAAAAGAGAGGAGGACAAGGGGAGAAAGGGAGGGAAGAAAAAAGAGCACGAGGGAACGGAAGAGAGAGGGAGGGATAGAGGGAGGGAGAGGGAAAGCAGAAAGTTAGAGCCAGTCACTGACAACAATGAAGTCTGCTCTGTGACAGAGACATGATGTCACATTAGTGGAGTCCCTGGTGTGGGGGTGGGTGATGAACGGGCTGGGTGGGGCCATACCTCTATCCTCCCTCTCCCCTGGTGTGTCTGTCCTTTTTTTTTTTTTAGTGAATGAACCTTGGGAAGCACAATGGGCCAGGCTCACAGCTCCACTTCCGACACTCGTCATTTGAAACAGTGAGATTTCCAGGTCGTTCATTCATGCCCTGGTCCCTACTGAGCACTGCTTAGAGAGAGTGATGGAAGCCCGGTAAGGGATCGCCCTCATGGGAATGCCTGTGTGTGTTTGTGTGTATGTGTGTGTGTGTGTGTGTGTATGTTGGGGGTAGCAGAAAAATTGCAGGTGGAAAGAAGTAGAGGAGCCATATGTTTTTTTTAAAACACACTCCGATATAAATGGCTGTGCATCACATTCACTTCACCCACGTCGGGTTCATGGCCTTGTCTGGCATTTGCACTTTTTCATGTGAACATGCAGCTTGCGTTTGGATCACACATGTGGTCCTTGTGACTGCATTCCCCGACACCGTGGTGGGTATGAACCTCAAATGATTGCCATATGCAACACTGGAATATTTTCTATGTTTAGTGAGTTTTCATTTATGATTACAGGCTTTAATTGCTTCTCTCATTAGTTATTTCACACAGCAGAAGAAATTATTTGTAAACTTACAAAACTCTGTGTTTTAGTCAGTATATGGACAAGTAATCCCTGAGCCAAAAGCAAGACTGCTTCAGTTTTCTTTTTCCTGGCTTAAGTATAGAAGCTCCATCAACCTGCTGTTCAAACCTTCTGTTTGGGAGGAGCAGCCAGTCAGAAGAAAGTTGATTTAAAGTGAGCTTGACACTTTGTGTCAGAGTGGATGAACAGAGGAGCTGCATCAAGATCCAGGAAGGATAAATAAAGGTTATTTCACACTGTGAACTAAGCAGAGCATTGGAATAACATATGATGCAGTGAAAAAAACATCTGACCCCTTAGCTTTGTCTAATATTAATCCGAGTAAATACAAAATATAGTTTTTAACTTCTAGTTTAATTTATTTAGAGAAAAAGCTGAACCTACCTGGCCCTCTGTAAAGGTAATTGCTTCTCATGTTAAATCATGAATTCACTGTCATTAGCCACATTGTTGAATTCAGTTTCTTTAGCCACACCAAAATCTGAGTACTGTCTGACCTGCTCAATCAACAAATAAAGTGAAATAAGTTAAACTGTCTCAAAAAGCACATCATGACAGGATGCAAAGAAACAGCTGAGAGTCAGTGACATCTACCAGTCTGGAAAGGATTAAAAGACCATTTCTAAGGCTTTGGGACTCCAGTGAACCATGTTATCAATTATCCACAAAACTTGGAACATTGGCGAACCTTCCCAGGAATGGCCAGCTTACCAAAATTACTCCAATAGTGCATCAATGACTCATCCAGGAGGTCACAAAAGAACCCAGAACTACATCTACAGGCCTCACTTGTCTCAGTTAAGGTCAGAGTTCATGATTCAACGGTAATAAAGAGACTGGGCAAGGCTGGCATCCATGGCGGGGCTGAATAACTCAAAAAAACAAAATCAAGGTTTTGGGGGATGCATTCAAAGTCCGGACTTAAATCTGATTGAGATGCTTTGGAATGACCTTAAACGGGTCTTTCCTGCTCAAAAACGGGTCAAATACTTTTTCACATCATTGTAAGTCCACTTTAAACACGATACAGCTTCAAACCACTCAAAAATCACATGATTTCATGTTTTAAAAGACTAGGTAAACCAGTTAAATAACCCTACTCATCCCCACTGGTCACATTAGGTGATTTTTTTCCTGCAACATTTACTTTCACATTAAATTTGAAACGTATAATTCACACATTAAGTATTTATTATTTCATTAAAGTTCCCCGTATTCATGTGAGTGTTCTTACCCTTTTGGCCTTCCATTTCCTTCTCTCCAAACAACCACAGCTTGATCCTATTTTACAACAAACTTCTCAGCTCAGCCTGATTAGTGACACTGAAGAAAATTTAAATTAAATCCAAACACATCCACTGCTTGTGTAGAAACACCTGGGTGGCCCACCATGTAAAGGGAAAAAAAATAGCTGGCAAGAGTATTGTTCTATTAATACATGATCAGGAACAAGTGAGGATTTGAATCTCCCTGTAGTACATGAAGAATTTGGGAAAGCCAGGAAGAAAGTGTGCAAAAGAACCCACTGGGAGCCAAACCACCCATTAAGCAACCTTCAGTAAATGCAGCGCAGTCTTGGCTGCTGTGGACAACCTTTTGTGAGCTAATCAGCATTCACATCTGCCCCATCCAATATGTGAAACAGAAATGACCCCAGGGAAGCTTACATTTCTGCTTTACAGCATAACCAAAAAAGTAATGTCAACAGTGTGCTCAATTAGATGTACACGACGTGAAGATGTTTACCAAAGGCCAGGGCATCTCATGGAGTAAATAAATAGCTTGTAAGTAGGGAGTCTGCATGTATCTCATTGTCTTGATTGGTTGCAGAGTCCGTTGGCTCCTGCCTGCTGCAGAGCTGTAGAATATAATCAGAACTGGTAGGGGTGGTAGTATCCCACTATGTTCAAAACTGAGTGTGGAGGGTGTGGGGATCAAAGATTGATAGTTATAGGCTTAGAATAACAGAAAGACAGATGGACAGAGAACCAGGAGTTTAAGGACAGAAGGACAGTTAAATAAAGAAAGGACCTGTGAATCCACCATGGGAAGGTCGCAGTAATTGTTGGAGTTTATTATCTAGCTAAAGGAAATTGTACCCTTTGCCACCCAGGAGCACTCAATAGTAACTATCAAGTTAAACTGCCAAAGTGAAACACTGTGACAAAGCATCTTTTTAGAGATGAGGGATGACAGTGAGATGGGGATGGGGTGGGGGTTAAAGCTTGTCCCCTGGGAGTAGGAGGGGCAGTATCACCATTTGGAGCTGTTGAAAGGAGCACAATGATGCCTAGTATCAGATTTGCCTGTTTGACAAATGGATCTCCTGCTGTGATCGTGGCAAGTCCAAGAGCTCTTATCTGTTGACAACATCATAGGATGGAGATAAATATTAAGCATCTTATTAAATGCATTGCAAACATGTAAGCAAATATATTTTTTAAACAACATAATAAATGACACAAAAAATACTTTGTATCAGGTTTTATAATATTGCTGCCCAAGTCACTGGACTGAAAACACAAAAAAATGAACAATGAATCACTGAAACATAACAAAAGACACCTAACTCAAAGGATGAATCAGTGTTGTGTTTACATATAACAGAAAACTCAGCAAAGAACCAATTTTATATTCTATCTTTATCTTACAAGATGGTATATTTGTAATTTTTTAAATCATTAAAATACAGGAGAAATTATTTGATGGACAAAAAATTAATAATTTGGAAACCAACAATCATATGATAATAATAAATGGAGGAGATTAGGAGAGGTAAAACAGCAAGTGCCAACAGCCATCTGTAAAACATGGTGGAGGCTCTGTCATGATTTGGGGCTGAGTTGGAGATCTAGTCAAAACTGACAGAAAGTACTGTCAGATTTTGATTCACCATGCAACACATCTGGAAAACAACTGATTGGCAATAACTTCATTTTCCAGCATGACAATGATTCCAAACTCAGTGCCAGTGCAGTAAAAAAAAATCATACCTGGACAGAAAAACACACAATGAAACACTGGCAGTCATGGACTGATACCCCAGTGCCGGGACCTCAACATCACTGAATCACTCTGGGATCATCTTGAAAGAAAATGGAAAAAAAAGGCAGCCAACATCCAAAGAAGTGCTTTGAATATCCTTCAAGAAGCCTGAACAACTATTCCTGAAGACTGCTTCAGTAATTGGCTGCAGCTATCTCCCATTTTTCAACCAAAATATAAAGAATCAAGGGATGACTTAGGATTTTGCACAGCGCCATATACTAAACCCAGAGAGTTCCACCTTAGTGGTTTGTGAAGTACTATTTTGGGTCGAGATCGAGCTGTGTCTGCGTCCACCTGTGTATCAAATTTGCCACATCCCAAATAATACAAAATTGTAATCCTTAATAAAAAACTTTTATTTTCACAGGCTGTGCACAGCTGAAAGCAGAAATCTGAGCTGGAAGCTGTTTGTTTTTTTAAAACGATGGTTTGAGAAACTGCTGTTCTTTGGCGCTTCTGTGTTGATTTTATCTTTTTACGCTCTAAAGGTCACAGCTTTGCTGTATAGCGGAGCTACCATATATACCGTCCACTCATCTGTGGGAATGTTGATTGAGCAACAAAGTAATGGCAGCCACATCTTAATGAATCCCACTGCTGTTGATTCCAAAAGGACCTTGGTAAAATAAACTCCAGTAGTGTTTGTTTGCAGTCAGACACACTCAGTGTCCAAAAGAGTGGAAACTCAAAAACAGAGCGCTGTCACCACCTGCAAATTAATGACTCACAGCATTGACTGAAGCTGTCTTTTTGTACATTTGGCAGATGTAGAAACGCTGCAAACATAAAGCTGGTTATTTGTGGGCTAAAAAGATGTATATAGTTTGTTTTTTTAAACAGCCTTGAAAATATAAGCGCATGAAGGGTTTTGTGAAAATTATAATTATGTAAAATAAGAGCAGCACAATGAAGTACACATTGTGTTTTTTTATGTTTAAGTTTAAAGAAGTGAAAAGAAACACACCCAGACACTAAGTGAGTGATTTAAGGAGGTGAGCATTGACAAATGACAAGTGTTTCTGCGCGTGACTACAAGATAACCCCTCACCACACACAGGCACGTATTTTCTTACCTAATAATTAACCAGTTTTGACACATCTGCCCATGAAGTCCGTATGGGCCTCACCTTTTTACAAAAATACAGCCTTTGAACTGAGAAACTGCTATCCTCGACTTACTCTCACCAATAAAACCACACACAAATCTTCAATCCAGGCCTTGTAAATCAGAGTGAGCGCTGATCAAAGCAGGCCTGTGAATCTTACATGACATATCCTGCATTCCTTGCTAAACACATTCACATGCTGCCCTCAAAAGCATAGCACTTGTTTGTTGAGCCTTTATTCATTTTGAGCGTTGTTTTTTTGTTTTGTTTTGTTTTTTCGGAGCTGGATTCATCTGACTACTCTCATGAGTTGCATCGCAAAACAGCACGAAGCTCGTTCGAGACATAAACAGGAAGACTGGTGACTCATCTGTGAGTTTAAGACCCAGTGTGTATGTGTGTGTGTTTTTATTTTTAACTACTGCTTACTGAGGCATCAAGTATAACAGACAAAGTTAACAGACAAGTAAACAAAGCTTTTTTCAATTCGTTTCAAGCGGTTGAGGCATTTCCTCATTGATAGCGTACAATAAATCACAGACCTGAGTTCCAGATACCTGATGGAGGTGTATGTGAGATTGCAAATGTCGGCTGAAGTAGGATGGGTTGGACTACTAACACTCTAATATATAATAAGTGTGAAAATGAATCCACCTACATAACCCTGGCACAAGTTGTAGTCAAGTGCATTCAAAGTGACCGAGTATCTCTTGGTTAAGATGCAGACTATCTGTGATTTTACCCTACATGCTCAAAGGAGCAACAACGTGCAGACATGATTCTCCTCAAACTACCTGGAGTTGACACGGGAAAGCAGCTTAATTGTGTTTGAAAATCCGAGATACACTACATGGGGAAAAAGTACTGAGCACCTCTTAATCATTCAGTTCAGGTGTTCTCAGGCCTACGGCCACAGGTGTATGAAATCAAGCACTTATCCACGTGACATTTGTGACTGACTTAGTTTGAGCATGGTACTGTAATGGGATGAAACTTCTTCAGTCTTGGATATTTCACGAGCAGCTGTAAGTGGTATTATTGCAATGTGGGAGTATTTAGTAACTACAGCAACTTACACACAATGTGACAGACCATGCAAAACTACATAGCAAGGTCACTGAGTGCTGAGGCACATAGTATTTAAAATTGGCCAACGCTATGCTAATTAAATAAGTGCAGTGTGGACTTTTTTGTTATTTAGGAAGGATTCATCATTATTTAGTACTCTAGTTTCATTCTGCAAGTGTTTATAGACGTTTGTCATAGATATTAGATTTATTTTATTCTAGCTCCCCTAGTATCTTTGTGCATCTTACTGTTAAGTGACTCAATTGCTAGTTAGTTCCTGTTTTATTTTGGTAGTCATTCATCTCCTGTGTCTTGTTTCCAGTTGTACTTCCTTTGTTATTGTCTTAATTCGTTTCAGCTGTGCCTTGTTATCTGGCTTGTTGTCCCTGATTTCCTCCTGTGTCTATTTTAAGCCTCATTTTGGCTTAATTGCTTATGGAGTCATACTGTGTCCCCATCTGCCCTTCCATGTGCTTTCCCTGTGTTTCAATTTGGATTTATGGGCTTAGTTATTTGTTGCTTGGGTTTCTTGCTGTTTTTTATTAATGAATGTTATTCTTTGTTCATTGAGTCTAACTCAGTAGTCTGCGTTTCGATCCCTTTACAACCCGACATTAAGGTCAGCTAGAAATCTGTGTGCCGGAGCACTTGACATGGATTTCCATTGCAGCAGGTGTATTGTGTAAGCAATCCAGTACTCACCTAGGGTAATTCAGAACTAGAGATTTACTCTTGTTTCCACTTCCTCTTATGGCTTCATTTATCTTGCATACAATTAGTAACCCTCCAGTCTGTCTGAACAGCATACACTATGCTGTCCACACTAAATAAAGTGTATATCCTGAAGGGCTGCCTTCAGGAAATACACTGATATATTTTTTTTGAAAACCGATTAATCTTTCACTGTTACAAATTCAAACATTTATCTAATTTAAATGTGCAAATTTGTAGGCCACTAACATGTTTCAAGTGGTTTTCCATGTTCGTTATTTCCTGTTCCCAGAGTCTACACTACAATTTATTCAGTGCTCTTGCACAGGGTGGGCCATTTATATGGAAACACCGTAATAAAATGGGAATGGTTGGTGATATTAAAGTCCTGTTTGTGGCACATTAGTATATGTGAGGGGGCAAACTCCTCAAGATGGGTGGTGACCATGGTGGCCATTTAGAAGTCGGCCATCTTGGATACAACTTTTGTGTTTTCAATAGGAAGAGGGCCATGTGACACATCAAGCTTATTGGTAATGTCACAAGAAAAACAATGGTGTGCTTGGTTTCAATGTAACTTTATTCTTTCATGAGTTATTTGCAAGTTTCTGACCACTTATAAAATGTGTTCAATGTGCTGCCCATTGTGTTGGATTGTCAATGCAACCCTCTTCTCCCACTCTTCACACACTGATAGCAACACCGCAGGAGAAATGCCAGCACAGGCATCCAGCATCTGTAGTTTCAGGTGCTGCACATCTCGTATCTTCACACCATAGACAATTGCCTTCAGATGACCCCAAAGATAAAAATCTAAGGGGGTCAGATCAGGAGACCTTGGGGGCCATTCAACTAGCCCACGATGACCAATCCACTTTCCAGGAAACTGCTCATCTAGGAATGCTCGGACCTGGCACCCATAATGTGGTGGTGCACCATCTTGCTGGAAAAACTCAGGGAACGTGCCGGCTTCAGTGCATAAAGAAGGAAACACATCATCATGTAACAATTTCAAATATCCAGTGGTCTTGAGGTTTCCATTGATAAAGAATGGACCCACTATCGTTGTACCCCATATACCACACCAAACCATCACTTTTGTTGTTCCAACAGTCTTGGAGGGATCCATCCAATGTGGGTTAGTGTCAGACCAATAGCGATGGTTTTGTTTGTTAATTTCACCATTTACATAAAAGTTTGCCTCATCACTGAACAAAATCTTGTGCGTGAACTGAGGGTCCTGTTCCAATTTTTGTTTTGCCCATTCTGCAAATTCTGTCCACCGATCTGGGTCATCCTCGTTGAGATGCTGCAGTAGCTGGAGTTTGTAAGGGTGCCATTTGTGAGTAGCTAATATCCACTGAAGGGATGTTCGACTAATGGCACTCTCCAGTGACATACGGCGAGCGCTACGCTGTGGGCTCTTGCTGAATGAAGCTAGGACAGCCGTCCTGACGTTTCTTCTTTAGTGACAGTTTTCTTGCGTCCACATTTTGGCAAATCCAACACTGAACCAGTTTCACGAAACTTAGCAAGCAGTTTGCTGACTGTAGCATGGGAGATGGGTGGTCTCGTAGGGTGTCTTGCATTGAAATCTGCTGCAATGACCCGGTTACTGCGTTCACCAGATATCAACACAATTTCGATCCGCTCCTCACGTGTTAACCTCTTCGACATGTCAATGGCTGTGAACAAAGAGAAACTTGTAAATAACTCATGAAATAATAAAATTACGTTGAAACCAAGCACACGATTGTTTTTCTTGTGACATTACCAATAAGTTTGATGTGTCACATGGCCCTCTTCCTATTGAAAAAAAACAAAAGTTGTATCCAAGATGGCCGACTTCTAAATGGCCACCATGGTCACCACCCATCTTGAGGAGTTTGCCCCCTCACATATACTAATGTGCCACAAACAGGACTTTAATATCACCAACCATTCCCATTTTAATTTGGTGTTTCCATATAAATGGCCCACCCTGTAGACTTAAAATGCTGATGTGTCTTTACTACCATTTCACTGTTTGAAGAGTTCTGCAGTGATGGACAGGCAGAGAGAGAAACCTGTAATACTGCATAAAGCATACCAATATTTCTATTAAGATAACTACTTAGCTTTTAAAATGAAACTAGTATGTCACTGGTTATAGACACTGGTTGACAATAGACTTAATCAACTTAGAGTTTCTACTGATAATGCTTCTTCACTCACGCATACACACACACAGGTCTCACACTGGCCTACATCACACGTGACTTTCTGCAAGTGTCAAGTCTCAGCTGGTTGCAATACTTAGGCCAACATATGAGGTAAAGGCAGTGTAATAGCATGGGCATGTTACACTGAGGAATGCAAAAGAGTTGGATTGTGCTGTGCAGTACAGATGGAGGGTGACCTGAAACACAGTGCAACAGCAACTGTACTGAGAATGCCTTTCACTTACGGTAAGAACAAGACAAACAAGTAACAGCTGAAAACAGCTGCAGTGAAGGCTTGCAAAGATCAAACGGGATGAAACCCATCCTTTAATGCCCATGAGTTGGACACATCAAGCAGTCATTGCAGGCAAAGAATGCTTGTACATTTTTTAACACTATATTATGAGATTCTATGTTTCAAACACTTAAAACCTCATTGTGTTTTACTTACAGTGGGAGCTATTTGATGTACTATGTTTCATGCAAAATTTAGTCACGTAACTAGTTATACATATAACTATTTGTGAAAACATTTCAATCAGCATATTAGAAAAATGAGCACCTTATCATTTTTTCACAGCCCATGACGAAAAAAAATTATATGCGCGCACACACACACACACACACACACACACACACACACACACACACACACACACACAATATGGGCTGGGGTCGTTGCTAGATTTGTGTTAGCATGCAGTCTGCAAGATGCTTGCAAAGGACCAATGTTGCATTAGCAGTTGTCTCTGTCCTTGACGCACTTTTCCATCACGCTCTTTTCATTTTGCACAATTTAAGTATCACCACTAGACAAATCCACCATTTTCCTCCTTCCATCACACAAATGGAAATCAGCTCATTGTATCTTTCAAATGATTATCTGATCCATTAGTTATTTTTGGTATCAGAGTATCAAAGGGTTTTGTTTTTTTTTGACACTAGAAAAAAAAACATGTTTTAAGAGTTTTATTATTGAAAGGTACTGTAAGGATCTGTTCTGGTGACATCACTAGATAAGAAGCTGATAAAAGAAATTATATATAAATATCATAGGTGTTTTAGACTTATGATATTTATATATGTACACACTTGTTTTGAATGGTTCAGGATTACGTGAAACAGTAGATAGTATGTTAAATTATCTGTTGTTGTCTTTTTGAAAGAAATGCCAATTTAACACCATGTCTGACATGCAGTAAATCACCTCTCTAGTGAACGTGACCTTGGTGTGATATGAACGATGGCAGGTTTTTTGCTTGTTAGGTTAAAAAAAAAAAAAATCTTTGTTGTGACATGAAATTGCAACCCAAAGGAGTCATGCACATGTTTGGCTTGAAAACAACAACTGGCGAGCTAGTGCAGGTGGTCTAACGTTGTATCTAAATCAAGCTTTTTTTTGTATTAAATCTGAATCTATCCATATATTTTTAAAGGTTCCAAATTAAAGAACTAATGAATACTTATTTAATTTGACTGTATTATACATGCTGTTTCCTAAAAGTAAAATCAATGTGTATACCAGCAACTAATTTCCTTGAGGATTCTCATAAATTTTAACACCATGAAGTCTGGCTGAGGCAAAGCTTGAGGGAGCCAAAACAGATGTTTTAAGATTAAAAGAGTGAGAAAAGAGCCATGACCCCAAAGTGTGTTGGAAATCAACCTCAAACAGGTGTAAATGGGTTTATTATGATGATGAAAATGCTGTTAAGAGATGCATGGTATGTATTAGAAACAAATTCCTTTCATCTGTGCTAAGGTGCTGCCGAATATACAGCGCAGAGCATCTACAGTTACACAACTAATGACCTGTAATGCAACTATTAGTGGATAAACAACATGAAAATACAGGTGAATACACATGAACGACAAGATACACATATACTGTACCATGGTAAATGCACATAAGGTTAAACACATTTTGAATGCATATAGATATCACCCACTGCTCATAATATCTGTAGGCTGTTATGCAGATGTGAAGCCTTGGAAAGCAGAAATACTTCAAGCACATGGTGTCTGATTCATAACTCGAGCATGAAGTAATTGGATCTAATATTTGAATGCTGTGCTTAATGTCCTGATGAAGAGTCCATCAGAAGACATTATTTTCCCTTGATTTGAACTGTGATTTTGCTCCACTGTATGGAAATCTGAACCAGAAAGTATAAAAACAGGAATCAGTAAATACAAATGCTGAAGGTTTGGGACGTTAGCCAGCAATCCAACCTGTCAATGACTGGAGATGCCTCTTTTTTTATCTTCTATAGCTGACTGTAATTTATTTTTATAGCATGAACTCACAGCATAACTCATCTTTAGTACTTTAATCCGACAATATTATACTTGGGATTCTCTTCGCTTAAGTGTTTGGTGATCATAGAAAGGAAAAAAACAGAAACGTTTTATTGTAAGAAACCTCCAGAGGTAGGCTGGCAGAGAGCGGTCATCTGCAAAACAAAAGCAGAGAGAAGTAAAATGAGCAGCGATAAACCACAAACAGACAACAAGTAGACAACAAGTATTCCCGGATACACACAGGTGGCACATAAAAATGTAAAGACATATTAAAAGCTTTCAGCTTTGAAGTTGGGTAATAAAAATGTCAATGATGACAACAAAATTAAGTCAGATCAGGTTGAGATTTAGTCATAAAAGAGGTCTGGCAATTACCGCTTTAATGTGAAAGTTTTCCAAACAACATGAGACAAATAACACAGCTTCAAAGATGTTAAATTGTCTGTGACCAAATTCCAAAATTATTTGGTAAGCGTGGAGATTTATGAGAAGACATGTCAAACACATGGACTCACGTACACAAACTATCAAAAGGGCCGTGGCGGCCAGCGGCCAAGAGTATATACGCACACATTGGTCTCGGATTAACTGGCATTTAACCTGAAATGTCACAATTGTAAGGCAATGCTTATGTATTGTAGAACTGAGAGTGTTTCTCCCATGTGTTTTCCTTGTTATTATCTATCTGTCTATTTGTCATGATTTTGTAATGTCAGAATTATTTTGGAAACCTGATGCATAACTGACAATGAGATGTGGGAATATTCACACACTGAGAACGGAGGAGATTATAGTTCAGGTGGAAACATCTTGTATCATTTTGTTTTATTTATGTGTTTATTTTTTTGCATTTTTTTTAATTCTCTGTTTTTTGTCAGACTGGTTTTTAAGACAACATTTTTTCTCTTTAAAACATTTGAATGAAACATGTAAATCTAACAACGTTTTTTAAATATGAAAGGAAAAAGCAGTGAGACTAAAGTGGTGACTGTATATCAAATCTGCCAGTAAATAACTTAAAAGGATATATTCTTTTAAATTCATAAAAGACAGAAAAGCTCCGCGAGAGAGGAGGGAAAGGTGTGCAGTAAAACACTTATAGGTATTTCAGTTCTTTTTAACATTGTTGGAAAGTTCTTGTCAGCGATTTTAAAATGCTGAGAATCTGAAGCACATACACAGGTTAATGTGAATATACTGTTGTGGATGAAAAGCAGCCATAATTTGACTTATCTTGACACAGATTCTATTTACAACACGTTGTATAGTGCCTCCCTGGCTCATTGGGCTGCTGTTACATGCACTGTGGTATTTCCATTAAGGACCAATGCAACTGTTTAATAACAGCACCGATATAGAGAGCTGACAAAAAGCAGCGGTTGAACAGGCAGGGGGCCCAGAGTTGGCAGGGACATTTCATCTGTTTGAATAACCTATGATGTAAAAAATATTCTTTTCTTGGACCATACACTGTTGCACAAGAAAGTCATGGAAAATAATAAATGTGAACCTTGCTATTATGTCAAAATAGAAATTTTGCCAGTTCAAACGATCGCTTCAGTGGCCACAGACTGCAGATTTAAGAAGATAAGAACACAATAACCAGCCTCCAGGCTTAGATATTACAATACGTCTGATTTAGTGCTGGCTGTGTGCACACATGGCTGCATGTGTGCATTCGTAGCAGTCCTTAGTATCCACTCTCTTAAAAAAAATATAGCAGGTCATGACCCAAAACACAGTGTGAGCTTTAAGGGAATCCAGTTATCCATGCTAGAAATAACTACAAAGTAACTATCCTAATTTGCTCAAGTACTGTGAGTGTTATATCACCAAAAAGTAAATGCATTTCATCGTAACTCAACATTTCATGACCTGTCATATTTATCTTGTGGCCTTTCTGGAGCAGTAGCAAATGTTAAGTTGGCAACCAGTGGACTAAACTAACCAACTGCATAAAGTAGTGAAAACTTACCCCACCACCACCTCCACCTACAACAGTAAATTATCTTCACACCACTACTGACATAAATAAAGTGAATGTGAGTGATACATCCCAGAAGGACAACATTATTTCAGAAAAAGTAACAACTTTCCTACTTTAAGTGCACTAATGTAACACTTTCTGCTCAGATTATTGTGCTTTTACTCAACTAAAGGATCACAGTTTTTCTTCCACCACTGGAATACAGATGTGGCTATCTCATTAACGCAACCTGTACCACCACCGCTTTTGCATTCAGATGGAGTGTGTCTAAAATGTATTTCACTGCATATGCTGCCTACTATTCCCTGCATACTATTAAAGCTTTAATCAACTTCTAATTGCAGGATTTAAGTTAATTCCTTAACTTCTGGTCTCGTGCAGACTGGAATAAAAGAGAACTCACAATAAGACCCAGTGACACAAAGGGTTTTTTAGTGGTTCAACCTGGTTTTCTGGGAATTTTTCCCTTAGCTGACAACATATTTGTTTTCATGGTGAGGATATGCAAATGATAAAAGACCAAGACAGAGACAAAAGAGACAAATAAAAATCACTGGAGCATCGTCATTTTTTTTTCCGCTCCATGTAAGTGTGATGCAGAAGGCTGTGTGATCAAGTCATGAGGTCTGCTTGCTTGAGAAGACTTTATTTCTCTGCCACAGAGAATGATATGAGCCATACCAACCCAAATTACATTTGTGATTTACATGGTGCAAACACGGGCACAAAATCAAAGCCTTCCACTGAATCATTTAGCATATTTTTTTCTAGCTGCCAACCTTATGGGTAGTCAAACCTGTCTGCGTAAACGCCTTCATTTGTAATTTTTGCTGACACATACTGGAAAGTGCAGACCCAGTGACAGTCACTCTCTCATTAGCAGGTTTTTGGAGACTCCAGAGCCTGTGGGTGGCCTGGAACTGGAGAAAAGAGCTTTCGTTTTGCATCTACCTCTTCTTTCCATGGAGATTTGAAGTCTCAAGTCACCCTGAATCTACCCTTTCCAGCATCTGTAGAGATTTTCTTTGCTGTTTATATTTTCAAAAAATGTATCCAGTATTTCAGCAAACAGAAACCTTATCCAAACAAAGGCAAAGGTAGGGCTGAGTTATTACGTTCCATCAAAAGCACATGTGGAAAAAAAGGGACTGGACACTTGCTATATTGAAAGCACAACCTTTGGAAAGGGCGATGCACAGGGTTGGTGCTGAATACGCTGCTGCTTTTTACTTTCATGGAATGTGAGAAAATGAGTTGCGGCGTCTGTTACCATCTTAAATTGAAAAATGTAGTCAAATATCCATAAAAATGGGCACATATTATGGAAAGGTTTTTAGTTTTTTTAAGCTAAAGTTTAAATAATTTTTATTGTTATTATAAGAATAATACTAAAAGTTATAACAGCAGAAGAAGACAGCAAGAATACCTTTGAGATTCTACACTTTTTTTTTTTTACTTCAAAAAAATATGCATAGTGAACATCTGGTTAACACATTTACATAACTGGTCACTCCCAAATGTTTCCACAGCTAATGACTGAGGGAAAAACTGTACATGACTGAATATTATTTATTAATTTTCAAAGAAGACTAATAAAGTTCAGCAGCTAATTTACAATTACGCACACGGACCAGATGTTTATGAATTTTTACTGAATAAATATGAGAAGAAGCATTTATCTTGGATTGAGGACTGCATTTTAGTGTAAATGGATACTGACAGTAGTACTGGGAAATTTACTGCACAACACTTGTAAATCACAAGTAATATTGTAGTTGATATATTGCAGCACTACCTTCATAGGGCCACGTGAACCTAACATCTGGTTCAAACTGTCTGTAACAACTTGAACAAAACCCTCCAACTAGTTTGCATGGGATTATTGTTAAGACAGTTTTCAACACCTCTGACATCAGGCTTTTTAACATTTTTGTAAGTCATTTTGAAAAATGAAAAAAGTCCCTTGGCTAGTAAGTAGAAGTGCGTTTTAGACTTAATGAGGCATACGGAAAAGAACAATAGCTCCAAAATGATGCTGCTGCATTTGAAGTTTTGCAAAGTCTACATCTCCTGTTAGAGATGATGGAAAAAACATGTTGCTTGGGAACGGTCAAAAAGGATTGTACAATTATGTTCTCGAAATTGTGAGTACTGTTTCAAAGTAGCCTCTTAAAGAGCTTTCATCACATGTTAGCACTTTGAAGTGGTAAAAACAGTGATCGCATCTAGAAATGTCAGTATTATTTTCTATATCTCTTTTTAACCCTTGTGTACACAGAACATGCTATAAAGATGTTGGCTTGATGTAATCAAACATATGCTGCACATTTTTACTGTATTTCTTTGAGCATATCAAAGACTTTTGTCTAAAGTTGACATCTGCAAAGCATCAGCCTATAATGGCTTTTATGAAGTCTTATTTGTACTTCTGAAAAAAGCACAGTGGTGCTTGTACAGGACAGGTTTTACTCATAAAAGACAACTGTAGTCACTTTCATAGCACGTTCACAGAAAGTCTTCCTAACACGCTATCCCATCATGTCAGAAAGTAAGTACACCCTGTGATGCAATAGTTTTTAGAACCACCTTTAACTTCAATAACTAGTTTATCAGTCTTTCATTTTGTTATGGAGGAATTTTGACCAATTCTTCATTTTATAACATTGCTTCACTTCACTGAGGTTTGTGGGCATTTATTTATACATTCATTTCACTCAGACTGTGGTTTTGACTTTGACCAGGTCATTGCAACACCTTGATTCTTTGTTTTTCAGCCATTCTGTTGTAGATTTGCTGCTGTGATTTGGATCACTGTCCTGTTGCACAGCCTTAATTCAACCAAGCTTTAGATATCAAATGGCCTCACATTTGACTCTAGAAACCTTTTGAATATAGAAGAGCTCATGATCAAGACAATAACTGCAAGGTGCCCAGATCTTGTGGCTACAAAACAAGCCCAAATTATGACCTCTTCACCACAATGGTTGACAGTTGGTATAAGGTGTTTGTGCTGATATGCTTTGTTTTGCTTTCACCAAACATGGCGCTGTGCATTATGGTCAAACATCTCAACTTTGGTTTTGTTCGCCCACAAGATATTGTTCCAGAAGTCTTGTGGTTTGGTCAGAAGCAACTATTGCAAACTAAAGTTGTTCTGCTACATTACTTTTAGGGAGAAGAGAATTCTTGCCAGCAACCCATTCCAGATCTTTTTATTGTTTTTAACGGATGGATGTATAGATGGTATTGAATAGGTCTGACCTTTCAATTTATTTACATACAATTCAAGTGTATTTATATAGCACCAGATCACAAAGACAGTCATCTTAAATCCCTTTGTAAGGTTAAAAAAACAAAAAAAAAAACCTAAAATAATACAGAGAAAACCCCAACAATCAAAAGACCCGCTTTGAGCAAACACTGGGGGACAGTGGGAAGGAAAAACTTCCTTTTAACAGGATGAAACCTCTGGCAGAACCAAGGCTCAAGGAGAGGCAGCCGCCATCTGCTGTGACCTGTTGGGGGTGAGGGGAGGAAGACAGGACAAAGACATGCCGAGGAAGACAGCCAGAAATTCATAATAACTATTGATTAAACCAAGTGGTGTATAAAACATACAGAGTGAAAACAGGTAAAGGAAGAAGAAATACTCTGTGCATCATGGCAACCCCCCAGCAGCCTAGACCTAATGCAGTATAATTAGGGGAATGTTTAGTTAGGGGCCAATCCAGCTCCTAACTATATGCTTTATCAAAAAGGAAAGTGTTAAGACTAATCTTGAAAATAGAGAGGGTGTCTGTCTCACAAATCCAAACTGTCAGTACGCAGCATTTAGGACAAAGTGATAATAGTCCAGCTTATAAGTAATAAATGTGTGAACCAGTTTTTCAGAGTTACTTTGAGACAGGATATTTCTCATTTTAGAGATGTTGTGCAAATGCAAGAAAGCAGTCCTACATATTCTTTTTAACTTGTACATTGAAGGGGATATCCTGGTCAAGAAAGACTCCAAGATTCCCTACAGTGTTAGTGTGGGGGATCTGGTAATGCCATTTAAAGTAAGTATCTGGTTGGACATCACATTTCTAAGATTTTAGGGTCAAATACATCTTCAGTTTCATCTAAATTTTTAAGCCAGAAATTAGAGGTCATCCAGGTTTTTGTGTCTTTAAGACATTCCTGCTGTTTAACTAATTGATGAGTGTCGTCTGGCTTCATTGATAGATGCGACTAGGTATGGTCTGCATAGCAGTAAAATGCTATGCTATGTTTTTGAAAGTTAATGCCTAAGGGAAGCATGTATAATGTAAACAGAATTGGTCCTAGTATGGAACCCTGTGGAACTCCATAAGTACCTTAGTGTATGAAGACGACTCTCCATTTACATGAACAAACTGGAGTCTGTTAGATATCATTTAAACTACTGGAGCGCAGCACCTTTAATTCCTGGAGTATGCTCTAAGAATTAAAGCTACTTCTCATCAGCTGGGATTTCCTAAGAAAGCCATGACATTGTATTTGCTGTTCTGAATGCTACAAGCTAGCAAAATGCCAAAACATATGCATTCATAGAGGTGTCCAAACTTGCTGATGATCAATTAATAAAGTACATTTGATTATCAGCTATCGTTATTTTTTGTTTCTTTGTTTTTAAGATGACTGCAAGTCCTGTGAAAACTTTCTTTTTCAGATAACTGTAAATAAACTTTTTTCATATTGAAAATATTTTTAAAGCCTTAAATATAGTCTTCTTATTCAATTAAAACGTTGTAAAGAAATATATCATCTTACTGTAAAGCTGTAACAGTTTAGCAAGAAATTTCTGCAACTGTGTTTTGGTTATGTTCTAGTTTTGCACCAATAAATAATTTTCCTTTTTTAATTTCCTAGATTAGTTTTTATTTTCGGTATATGTTGGTAGTCACTATTAAATTGATAAGACTTAAAACTTATTTTTTTTTGTTTGCATTTGTAATAGTTTGGTTTCAAATTATATAAGAGGTAACGACATGCCAAAACTCACCCCATCCAAAGATTGCTATCAGTGTAACAAAGCAAACATTTCAAAGGTTTACACATGAAGATATTTGAAAGACCATTTATTTAACACAGAATGTAAATATAACTTTGCTTTTATTTATAACAAATAAAATAATGTCCACACCTTTAATATCTAAAGTAAGATTTTCAGGGGCAAAGCCTGAATAAATTTGAGGGTCATGTCAGGAAGTGCATTCAGCATCTTTGCCAGATCAAATATCCGTTGGCTGTCCCAACCCCTCAGGGAAAGGGGTTTTTTTTAGCTATCAAAATGCATTATACAGTGTTTAATTTCCTGTTGTCATTGTAAGAATTCAGCATAAGAAGCAACACGATAAGCAAAAACAAGGCCCGTGTACTAGGAATACAAAATACATTCTTTTATTAATTCATCTTTGTAAATACATGAAACAGATCAATGCAGTGAATTCACAGAAACATCATTTCGTTGGATGCAAATCTTGAAACCATTTACACACAATTTACACAACACATTTTGGATTTTGATGCTCCCTATTTTAGGAACCATCCTTTTGATGCATTCAGTTTGTGATATCAGTCCATGCTATCTAAGCCTTTACCCCTTATCTACACCCACAACTTTTATCGATTTCAGTCTATCCAACTGTGCTTGTTTCTTCTGACATTACTCTTCTCACCTAGATCATTTTGCTATAACTTTTAGGATTCCTTTGTTATTATATGTACATGATATACATTGGTTCTTAAATACATTTGCTTTGCTTCCAGTCTATTTACAATATTAGAGCTTATTGGTATTTTAATGGTTACAAAATATATGTACTTGATGCTCTAAAAAATGTCTTAAAGCGAAAGGAGGCAAATGTTATATTGATTTGTAGGTAATGAGTGGTTATTTAAAGCACTGACACCAGGGGAGAAAAAGCATTGCTTCACATCCATTACACCATAAAACTCAATATTTCATCAAAAGAAAGTATCCAGTCATATTTTAAAAGCAGAAAACTAAAGAGGGCTGTGTGCCATCAACAAGCCATTCGTTTTAACTGCAGTTCTCTTTAAAAACATCAGATTTGTGGAGCATTTTTGTAAATCTAATCAATCCTCTCACATCTCCATTTCTACTGGCTTTCTAAAGGGAAAAATTGCGATTCCAACATATCCCTGAATCCCGTTTGTATGATTTGAAAAGCAGAACCATTCCGGTATTGAAACCACCAAGTCTGCAGCAAAGGACTACCTCAGTGCAAACAGTTTTAACCTGCACAGTTGTATCACAATAGATTACAGCTGTATCCTACATCAAACAAGATTCCCACAATGAATACAATACTTTATCTCTCTTCTTGTGGCTAAAAATAGGGCGACAAGCGAATGCCCCAGACGAAACTCATCATTCCAAAGCAAATGTTCTTTCTGTCTTTGGTGTAAGAGGCACACACACACATCAGGGAATGTATATTTGTTCTTTGGACATTGTTGCTGGTTGTAAATGCTTTGCGTAGCAAAAGCTGGGTTCGATCTTAAAATAAGTACTAAAGTTGGCATACAGACAGTATAACATGCCAAAATTCTGATCCTATGAGTGTCACATGCGACATTATTTAAAGCTAACTGACTTCAGAGTTTGGTAGAGCATGTACTATTTAGTAAAAATATGGCTTTTGTGTTAATAGTCCTTCGGCTTCGAATATCATAAGCTGGAGGTTTAAGGAAAGACTTCTATGACTGTTGCTGCTATCTACAAAAAGTCCACACCTATCACAGCATCAGCTGACAAACTCTGCGGTTCCCTGATATTCATAAGAATGTGTAAAATGTTGGTTTTTCTTTGGGGGGGATAGCATCCTATAAGCTCACTAATCTCTCAAAACTGTGAGTGTGTTTGTGTGTGTTTGTGTGTGTGCGTGTGTGTGAGGGTGCGTGGTTGTTATGTGGGGTGCAGGGATGGACCATTCACAGAGAACACATTAAAGCATTCCCATTTGCCCTCCGTTTGCAGAATAGCGAGCCTGAAGCCGCATCTGTTCTGTCTCTTGTCAGTCTCTGTCTTTTCCTTCTTTTCAGTACCGCCACAACCCATCCTTAAAAAAAAAAAATCCCCTCGCACATGGAGACGGAGGCCTTTAAGCCGACAACAGCTGCCTCCTGCTTCAGATCTTCTGGCACATGTGGAGTCTGGACTTGGACGAAGAGGTGGCGTCTTTCCACACCTTGCAGGAGAGGCCCTTGGCACAGTCACAGCGCTGGAAGAGTTCCAAGCCGTGAGTGCCTTTCTTCCTCTGCTTGGTGCACACTTCTCCCTGCCTCAGCACCGGTTTGCAGATTTTTGTCCAGAAATGGCGGGCGCAGCAGTAGCCGTCCGAGCAATCGGAAGAACGCAAGCACGGGTCACCCTCGTGACCTAGAGGAAGAAAGCAATAAAAATATATGAGCAGTGATAAACCGACAAACAATAAAATGCAAACTTTACATTAAACTGGCATATTTGCACTTGGAAAAACATAAACCAAAAAAAAAAGCATGTTCACATATTATTGTTTAATACTGTTTTTAAATTGCAGGTCAACAGCAAAAAGCAGCCATGTTTTGCTAATTAAACAAAAGATATCAACAGCTGACTGATTCTTTTCTAATAATAATTTCCATATGTCTAAATATGCTTTTTTTTAAACGCTCTTTCATAGGCTGTCCTAATTTTTTCACATGACTCTGTATATATCTAACACACTTGCCTGACTGAATCTTTATAAATCAACAATCACTAGAATTGCGTGAAACACTTTTACTTGCAGGCCTGTGACACAGCTTACCAGAAGCCGCATTATCATCCAATCCAGTCATCCTGTTTCCCTGACAAACCCCACTTTGCTGACTAGTTATTCCATTATTCCATCAGTGTGATGGACTGCTAAGTCAGACTGTTTTCCACTGGTTTAACATCACTGAGTTTCTGGGTTGAGTTTATTCAAGTGGCAACCTGCACCAGCCTATTATAATGTAATAATGTGTAAGGAGAGCGGGTGAGTCAAGTACAAGTAAAACCAAATGGCCTCATTTATGGCAGATTTAAGTAGTGCTCCTATTTCCATGATCATTTTAGCATTGGAGCCTTGAGGGCGTATTTATAGTGTAGTAATTTAAGTGTCTTATTAAACAGATTACTATATTGATAGTCCATTACTTGGCTTAAATCAGGTGACATGACTGCTAAGAACAGGTCTCTGTGAGTTATTTGCCTTAATTATGCCAAAGTTGCATTTTGTGGATAAAACTGGTGTATCATGGAAGGTGTCCTATCAATGAGACTGTTTGTATGGATTTAAGTAAGTGCAGAAACAGCAAAGGCATTGTGTTTTTTCTTTCCTTCTGGGATCTCCACGCTTAGATTGAGACACAGACACATGGGCAGAGGGGAAATGAGGGGCATATTTTGGTGCACTGCAATACCCATGCGTACTTTAGGGGTTTCTTAAAGTTGACAAGAAAACAATTCAGCCAGACCAGGATAGGAAAGGGACAGAGCAAATCTAATATTAGAGGAAAAGTAATGATGATAAAGGATAATGTCTTGATATCACTCGGTTCATACTGGACATGCTTTGCTGTCAGATCTCACCTTTTAGAGAATGCTTGGCCTGTCCCTTTCCATTCTTCCCACCCTTCCAGCCGTGGTCTTTGGAGGAGAGCTTGATATGTTCATCTAATGGTGAGATGTGAGGCGAGATCACGCTCTCAGAGATGGGGACACAAATGACTGTAAAAACAGGAGAAACATATATAGTTAATGAAAACGCCAATGCTGCTTAGTTTTTCAGGAAAACATGGCACAGACTGTTAAAGCTGAGCACATTAGCCTCTGTGAAAGGTCTCTTAAATGGATGCTTTCAGTGCATAATGCAAAGAACTCCTATATGTGTTAGTGAGCTATGTTGATTTTAAACAAAGAGCAGTTTCAGCGCAGCCTCTGCACACATTCATGCTATTCACACTACAACATGTGACCACTGATTCCTAACCTCTGGGCCTCAATTGAATACAGTTCAGCTATAGTTCAGGGTTCTGTCTGAAAGCATGTGTTCAACATTATTTAAAGAGATTGGCTCTATAACTAAGACCCGCTTTTTCAAGAACATTTGAATAAAACCAGAAATCGAATTTTCACGATAGTGCCCCACAGTCATAACGTAATTGAAACTGAAATGCGCTACAATCATGCACGTGTGTGTGTGTGTGTGTGTGTGTGTGTGTGTGTGTGTGTGTGTGTGTGTATTCGTACAGTTACTGCAGCGGTTGCCGGGGCAGCACATAGCATCTCGATGACAGCGCTTCTTCCTCCTGCGACAGGTGAGGCAACGAGAAGGAGCCTGTTGAGGGCTGTGGCAGTAGCTGCCCACGCTGCACTCCTTGTCATTGCTGCAAGGGTACACCTGGATAGAGAGAGAAGATGTTATGTCCAAATATCTGTCTACCCAGTTTATGAAAGAACCTGTTATGTTGCGTGACTTCCTGGCAGCAGAATTTTGAATGATTGCCGTGGACAGCCCGATCTAAAAACCATGCCTCACATAACTTCCATTGGTGAGGCGACGTGTTTAATTGAAATTCTCCCTGATACAGTTTGAGCTATGCTGATGCCAGTTAAGTTGCAGGTTAATTACCCACTTACTTCAGTTATGTTAAAAGCACATTAAAAGTGCTCGCAAGTCCTTAAAACACATTTTATGAAAAAATAAACAGAAAATGCTGCCTTTTGATATTTGACTTTGATGTATTTGCCTAAGTGACATCAAGCAATATAAAGCACATGCACATATGGCTGCAGTGTAAACACAATTCCCTTAATTGGATCTGCAGGGTCGTTATTTTCTTCTTTAGAAAGGCACACATCAGGCCAGAGTCAGAGAGTTCCCATTGGGCATGCGGTTCCCTTGGCAACACTGATCCTGTCAGCATCCAAACTCATGTTATGCCTCTTTTTACTGGGCCACTGGAACATCTTGAGATGGTAAACTAATCTGTTATCTCCACCCTGTATTTTTAATTTAACATGGCATATATTTTCTTGTAAAGATTTTGTGTCTCCCACATGTCATCACCCTCTGAATGTCTACAGAGTGCTGTGGTGCACATGGCATCACTGTTTCAAAGCGTTAAAGCTGATAGTTTGTGGCTCAAAGTATTGCGATACCTTTCCTATACCTTTCCAAAAGTCACGGCTGCAGCAAGCTAAAACAGTCAAGCCAAATGAATTTCACGTTACATCCAGGGGTCTTTGCAGAGACCCCTGATAACAAGAACACCTGATCCACCCCTGCAAAGGTGGTAGGTCTGTTCTTTCTAATCTGCAGCTGGGTCTTCAATTACTTTGCAAAATTATTGATTTAAGCTGTTCAACAAAGTTTCGTTTGGACCAAATGCAGGACCTAGGAAAGAGCGAACTGAAGCCCAGGAGTTGTGTTTATTCGCTGTGTGACAGCTGGTTGCTAATGTACATGCCAGTGTCTGGTTGGTAGGTAAGCCTCTTGCATATTTTCCACCCTCTCATGAGCTAATCAGCAGCATTTCCCATTGCTAGTCACCTCAGAGTTGAGATTAGTTTAACATGTCACCCACCCACTTTGTGTCGCTTATTTCTCTGGTTCCTCCAGTTGTTAATTCTACTTTCTGAATAAAGAATTCTAGCTGGATTTTGATTGAAATACAGCAAATTCATATTTCTGAAAAGTAAGTTTAAAAACATGTGTTATTGTTTTGCAAGCCGAAGCTAAATTCCGCTCACTTTCTTTGTAATTACTGGGTGGCCCAAAAGACCCAAAATGTTAGCAAATTAACCCAAGAGTATCCAAGTAAATGGCTAGATACCAGTGGGGGTATGTGGTGAAACATATTGTTCAGTTTGTTGTTTGTAGATTGTTTGTTTTGGGTGAAATTACTACAGGCTGCGGTCCTTCTATACCAAGTTTAAGGGGAAAATATGCTGTAGGGATTAACTAGTCTATTACTGAATGTTTCTTTTTTTTAATTTTTCCGTGGGCAAACAATACAGCTATTAAAATGACCAAACCAAGGCAAACCACTTCAGTTTCTCTCAGTATTCCCTAACTGTTCACAGGCTTAATGGGGCTACATTTCGGTAGCCAATCACGCTCCTTTACAGTTCATTTGCCTTTGTTTTTGCTGTAGCATTTCTTGTTTTTACACCAAAAGCCTGAGAAATATTATGTAGCCAAGTACACAAGAGCTTTTACGTCTTTTCCCTAATGAAGGGACCACACAAAGAAGGCATAAAACTAACTATCCATAGCAGTGAGAAGTGCAATTAAACCCAAGCTCAGTCTTCTGATAACAAGCGTGTACACCGACATGAGACTCTCTTTATTGGAACCACTGTCTTGATATAATTCCATACACATGCAAGTCCCATTGTCATTAGACTTGGAGCAGGAGCAAAGGAGTTTGGTGCAAATTGTAACACAAATCAAACTTTGCTGACAAATGGAATAATGTCACGAATTTGAGCCGAACTCATCAACACAGGGGGACATTTTAAACAGCTGCAGGAAAGGCTCACATCCACATCTGAGGGGGCGCGCGCACACACACACACACACACACACACACACACACACACGAAAAAGAAAGTTCAGGTCACTGTGTTTCTGCACATCATTCTTTTATTTCCAACCATTCGGTTTAATTTGGAGGATAAGCTAAGATATGAAGTGGACCACATATTTGCACAACAGAACACCTATTCACGCATAACACCAAAGCTAAGATCAAATGGAATCTACTATTAATCACGTTCGCTGAAGACTGACATAAGCACACAATGTTTTGGTGGCGCTCCGCTGCCAACACAGCATCCACATTTCCCTGGCACTGCATTGACAGATTTGATTTATTTGGTTTACCACTGACAAACATGGAAGAGTCAACATGTGAGTGAACATAAAAGAGGTTTAAATCAGAGTAAAATCATTACAGCCACAGTAAATATAACAAACTCCTTTTGGGGGTATGAAGGTCAGTACAGAGAGGTCTACCATCCCCAAAAGAGCGGGCGCCGTTCCAGACGTCGATGTACACCACATGTTTAAATCAGCTATCGACAATATCAATATTTCAGCACATTAAAAGTTGTTACTCATGTGCTTTAGCTTCAGAAAGTGAACAAGATTAGACTTGCTGGAGGTTTGCCATGCTGACTTTCTCAGACTGGAAACACATGGATGCAATGATATAGCCGTAGAAAAATGAGCTGAAATATTCAGCTGAACGCTCATCTATCATTATGACAGATTCCCATAATGCAAATGATTAACATTGCTGATGAAAGCAACAAATCCTTGGTGCTTTATGGATTCCCAAAATTTCTTAATTACTACAAGGTTAAGAACTGCTGTCAGGATGTGGAGAGGTCATATTTGTGCGTAAGCAGGAGGAAACGCTGAAAATTTCACCTCATCGATTGTTAAGACACGAACCCGCCCTGCCAGCACTTCTGAAGCTCATTAATAAACACAGTATGGACTTTTCCCAGCTCTCAGTCTTTGTACTAAGCCGAACTAATAACCTCCTAGCTTCACCTCTCTATTTAACGCACATTAAGTCGGCATTGATTCCTCAAAACAAACAAGCCCAAACTGTTCCTCCCAGGTTTTTACAAACTACTGCTGTTATAATGAGAAATAAACTTTCCCGCTCAACTGTGGAGTTCAGTTTCTCTGCTAGCTCCTCTTTTAAAGAAATACGGACATTGCCGTGGACTCTCAAGAAAAGAATTTGCTGGAAATGTGGACTGAACAGAAGTTCAAGTTTTCTTTTTCTCTCCTGACAAGAAAAAAATTCTGGTTATCTAATGAAGACAAATGGATCCAGACGTGCAGCAGTACTTCATACTACCTGCATTCAAACCTATCTGTCTTTCTGAGCTAGCAGGTTTGCATCGATCACAGTACACGGGGCACTGTGGGAATGGGGCTCACCTCTTCCATCATGTCTCAAACTGCAAGACAATCCTTTGAAACCCAATGATACGAGGCCGGCCCCCTAAATCACAGCTGATAAACTTGCCTTATCTTGTCATGTTTTAAAACGCCTCTTTTGCAACATCTGAGGGACAGGGTTTCATTTTGGGATGCATCTTATTAATCTCATATCGCTTTTTTTCCCCTGTTGCTCCCTTATTTTTCCTTAGACAGCCTAGCAACATAAAAGAAGAGCCTTGGATCCTGCATAGGAAGTGGGTTGAGCGCTCTGTACTGTGCAGCCTCTCATGGTATGCTGGTGAGACGATAAAGGAAGAGACAGAAGGAGGGCAATAAGGGAAGCCCCCGGCCCTGTCTCGTGTTGCTCTCGTGCTGGTAAAGCTCCACGGCTTTGAAGAGGAACCTTAAATGTGCGGGAGCAACAATCTCCAAGGGATTTACTGCAGGATATACAGGGCTTTGAACCCTCTCTGCCAGTCTTTGGATCCCCTATTTACCTCTCTACAGTCATTCCAAAGTGCTGATATAATTCAACGGAAGAGCGCGGTAATGCATAAAAAAAAATTAACACCAAGAATGTCTCCTCTCCTCTATGTCTAGAACCTAGGCAGAACCAAGAACCAGTATGAACGCTGGAAAGCAGCAGTGGAACAACATAACAGAAGGGTAATTTAAGCCCTTAGACTCCAGCTCTTTATGATCAACTGACAAAAAAGCAAAAAAAAAAAAACCCTCAAAGGTAATGTGAGAGAATAACAGACAAGAGGTTGGATGGGCCAACAAAATAATGGGCCAACATCAGCTGACAGGTTTGTTTGTTTTTTGTTTGTTTTTGTTTTGTTTTGTTTTTAATAAAATTTCTACAATTGTTCCCCCAGACTTGTGTTTTTATTCTTGTGATCTGGACGATGAAGCTCAAACTTGCCAAAAACTGTATATAAAAAAAAAAAAAGAAGTGAATTGAATTCTTCATCTACTTTGAACATTTTCTAAGATCAGATCAGATAGCACATGAGGGCATGGAGAAATGATGTATTTTATTGCTTCATTTGGAGCACTTGTAAACCTCACTGCTGAATGGAACGGTGATATTGACCTCCAATGCAAACACTAATAAAACGTAAGGCAGAACTGCAGTCTGCTGCAAATGGCAAAGATCACCTTTAAGAACCATGACATTAGTGAAGTCTCTCTTTTTCATGTAACTATTGACTATAACATCCCTCTGCCACCCGAATCATTTTTAGCATCTTTTACAGTTTTTAAACACACTAAGTTAAAGAAATTAGCGTTATTTCCTTCCACTTATTTTGCCTGGAACAAAAAAAAAAAGTTGCAACAAAGCTAAAGCACTGTCTTAGGCATCCGCCCTCTTTGCTTTTTGTGCTCCTTCAGAGCTCCAGCTCATAACCTGAGGCAGTGAATGGTGTTAATGAGTGGCAGCGGCCTTAAAGAGTCAAACAAACGATGTCACTGAATAAACAAACTTCATTTGCCCTGAAAGCACAGACGGCCGCTATCAGATAACATAGGGAAGACTGCACACAAGTCACTCATACAAACTATGTCCTCAGACACAACTCGGCCTCTTTCATCACTCAAAACACATGTGTTTATAACCATATCCCTTTGAGCAGTAGGATCCAGAGTCTCTAAAAACTAGGCCTTCCTTAAGTTAAGTATACATTCTGAGTTGATCTTAGTCATTGCACCCATAGCAAGGCTCACAGTCACTGTACGCGAGCGGTGTCTTCAAAGGCTATCGGGGGAAAGGGAAAAAGTGCTCGATAGTAATCTGGGAGGTATGCTGCTTTAAAAGGTGTAATCTTGTGAAATAAGAGGTGCACAGGGTCTCTTCTCTCATTAACAAGTCTAGTTACAGTTAAGGTGGTCTCCACACAAGAACCCTAATGGTTCCGGCTCAAGGGCCTCATGGTACCCGAGGGACCCACATGCTGGAAAACCTGCAGAACTGAAGACTAAAACACACATAAGCAGTCACACCTTTTCTTTCTCTCTTTCTCAGCTCATTAGGATTCTTGAACAATCATTTTTGGCTCGGGGAGAAAGGCTACATTTTAATAGAGAGAGTCTCAGGAGATTGCTTGTTAAAAGTAAACCCTCTGGTGAATTCAATAAAGGAACTAGTTAAGGCCGACTGACCGGCTGCCGTTTTACAGGCACGTTATGCACGAATGCCGCCAGAGTGTTGGTTCCCTTGTGGGTTCAGAGGTTACAGTGGTGAGCGCTGCCTGCCCGTGCTATCCATTTCTGTTGGTTCCCTTCCAAGAAGCCCAGAGTGCCACCCACGAACACTGGCTGTCAAGGTCTTGGAGGTTTTGGCTTTGTCGGTTTTACTCCAGTCAGGCTGACGTGTAAGGGACGAGACAAAAGGAAAACACTCAGCTGTTTGCCCCGTCTGTACACGCAGGAATTCCTAACGCCTTTCCTGGTTTGTGCGTGATTAATGTCACCCTTATCACCAACCTTTGTCAGCAGCTACAGGAAATCAAAGCACATTACGTTGTCAAATGCTTCCTTTAACCCAAAAGCTTTGACCAACATTTCTTATATCCATCATCTGATGGGTACAAAACTAAATTACACCCTGGTTTCCTGCTACAGCCACTCATCGTATTCCAGTAATCTTCTACGAAGTGATGTAAAACCAAGGTTTGGGGAGATTCCTGGTAATTTTCAGAATAATTGTTAACCTTGAGTGAGTTTCAGGTCCCCAAACAGCTGTATTAAACCATGTAAAAGTGAACTGAAGCACTGAAGAAAAAACTGCATTTTAAAATAAAAATGGATACAGTGGTAAATTGTTCAGATTGTCTTTCACATAACTGGGGATTTCATATATCCCCGAACACTAATTTGCTAACTATCCTCACCAGTTGTGGCAAACTCAGCAGTATTACAATGCATTCATAATACAACAGCGCCAAAGTCTCCTCCTAAAACTGACGCCAAAAGAAAACTTGAGCCGACACATGCCCTTTTCCCCAATCTTCACCCGAGCGCTAAACTGACATATGAAAGTAGAGAGGCACCTCAAAGATGGAAATATAGGATGCCAAAAGCCTCAATAATGGAGATTTTGTGTGTGTGTGTGTGTGTGTGTGTGTGTGTGTGTGTGTGTGTGTGTGTGTGTGTGTGTGTGTGTGTGTGTGTGTGTGTGTGTGTATAATTGTGCAATCTAAGGTACAGATATTGCAGATTTACCCCAGAAAACTTGTAAAAACTGCATCCTGTTGTTCTCTTCTAAATTAATTGTGCAGGACACTTTTACTGAAACACAAACAAGACTTTGATTTATTACACTATATAATACGGCTATTTACAGATAGCCACTGCATGATGAGAGGCAGAAGGACAGTGCAGCTCGCTCACTATCGTCGAGCCACAAGTCTTCGCCAAGGCCGAGCTGCGGCTGTTTCTTTACCACGCTGGAAAACCTCATAAATGATATTAGCCATCCTGGTTTGGACCCACCACACCATGACATTATACTTTTGTAACAGTGTGGTGGTTTCTGCACACACATATTGTTTTCCCTCAGTCCACTCTTCCAAACCATTGCAAAGGCATGGAAGTAAGCAGGCGCTCAAAATTGTGGTCTGGCACAGCAGCTTTTCCATAATTCTTCTGTATCAGTTCGATGCCTCCTTTTTCAAAACTAAGCATTTCACTGATATGCAAGACGATCAAAAAAGGCAAGGTGTACAGGCCAAATGCAAACGAAGCAGGTGCGACCACTGGGGGGAGGGGTGTCCTGGAGATGTGGCAGTGCCATCTACTGCTCGCACACTGTCTGCTATGCTTATTTTATACATACACGCCTGCCTTCCAAGCTGATTTAAACATCCACCTCTCAGGAATTATTATTTGTTGGATTGTGAATTTTCCTGGCCAATCCACAGGTCTAGATGTTCACAGTTTTTTTTTAATCTCATATTTGCTCTCACAAGCACTCTCTACAGAAATGCGGCACTTTGTTGAAACAGTGGGGATCGATACCCCTTTGAGTGGGTATAAAGTGGTTGGTAAGAGTGGCCCCACAGAATCTCATAATCCCAGCAAGCGCCTGGACCGCTTTAATGACACGCGGATCCAGACAGAAAATTACCCCAAGTGTTAACTTTTTCTCACTTTTCTGACGGCATTAATGATTTACTGTGGAAGTGTGCTGCACCCGACTGTGGCGTCAGGTTTGAAAGGCAATTAGGATTTATGAGGGGTCCAATCCTCCCAATTTCCAATAACGATCCACACATGACGCAGCTTTCTGAAGGTGTATATTACTATTTTACCCTTTAATTGTGCAAAGGAAAATGTTTCCCACTCAGCAATCATAAATTGGAAAAGGGGAACTCGTGGAAGAAAAGTTTTTGCTATTACGATTGTTTTTGTTGCATTTCATAAACTGTCTTCTTAGTAATACAGGGCAAAAAGTGCTCTGACATCTCCGCTGATATTTTCTCAGACAGTGAAATAACTGAAGTTACCTGGATGTTGTGTTTCTTGGTGACTGTTGCAGATCGGTTGGTTGCCGGTGTCGGTATTTCTTCCAACTGACCGGGTTTGATGGAATTCGCCTTCGGGCGCGCCTCTGATACCTGGGATGTCCCAGTCCTGAGCGCAGTGACGAGAAACACTACAACACAATATCTATTCCAAGCAGAGACGACCATCCTCAAAAAATACTGAAATATATGGAAAAAGAAAAAATAATAATTTAGTAAAAAAGAAAAGAAAAGAAAAATAAGTTTCTCAATGAGACGTGTGCGCCCTGGCAGTGTCCATGCGTCACGCTTGTCAGACTGCAGTACACACAGTGGTGATGATGATGATGATGATGCCAAGTTTCTGGTCCTGAAAAGGTCAAATAATTCAAAGGACTGCCATTGAAGATTCTTTTAAAAGCAACGGCACAAACAAACACGGGGAGCCAGGTGCACGAGTAAAATTTTTTTTTTTTTTTTTTGTATGAACCTAAACTGTTAAAATGCCGATGCTCTGAGGGTCAGACAGAAACTTGACAAGAGGTCTCCACTGTGCCTCAGTCTGGCTGCGAGTGAGCGCTTAGTCCTGTAGCCGGCTGTTTTATGATCTCGGATACTTTCTTTTTATAGGATTCTAATGAGTTTGCTTCCTCCGCCCCTATTCACAACTGACAAAGAATGAAACTGATCTGTGCGCTGCGCTGCTGCTCTCGCATTGTCGTCTGGACACCGGCACCAGGAGCTCCGTTGGGAAAAAGCTATAAAATTATACACTGTGTATTTTAACTGAGCACTTAACCCTTTTTTTACTGCGATCACGCAAAGGAAACGGGAAGGGAAAAAGTCGCTTTAGCGAGTCCAAAAAAGAAGGAGAAAAAGGCTTTCTTTTGGAAGTGAGGTGGAACGCTACTTTAAAAAGAGAATTAATTTATCTGTCTGGGGAAAAATTTGTACCTGTGCTTAAAATGTAAAAACTGCCCCGCCTAATGTTAAAGAGAGAGAGAGAGAAAAAAGCAGTTTAGGGTTAACCAGCATTCCGGAATAACGTAGAATTTAAAAATAAAATCTGATAACTATTGTTTTCTCCCTGGGAAAGACATCCCTCATGATGCAAGGGATGACGACGGTGATAAGGTTACTGATGCAAGAATTATAGAGGCTCCTTTGTTGTTACGAGTCTTGCATGGGGATAAATTATATTCATGTTGGTTAGATAATGTATTTCTTGGTACAATGGCTTCTTTCAGTTTTAGGCAGGTAGAGCAGACGTGAATAATTCACTCAGGGAGTGATTCATTGTAGTGATTTCGGTGATGTATTGCTCTTATTGTGCGCACTTTACATGCATAAAATAATGTGAGGTGCTTGGTCATGATCATTGACTATAGCGTTAAACATGATAACTTTCCAATGTGAACCACGTGCATGTAAATCAAACACAAAATTTAAAATAAAATAAAAAAAAATAGCTGCCAGCAATCAAAATCATTTGCACACAATAGCTCACCTAATACTACTTTAGTCTTCACACAAGCTGGAAGCTTCTATTGAAGGCTGGAAGCCTGGCTGGGCAGGGATGAAACCAGAATACTGGTAAAGGCTTCTGACCTCAAAAGCGATCCATCACAGCCTCCAATTCAAAGTGTCAAGTTCTTTTGTCAGAGACAATGGGCGACCAACTGAACTGGGGAGTGGGAGGAAGTATTGGACTTGTCTGATGTAACTGTAGATGCGGAGGTGATACTATTTTAGCCTCTGTTGTCACCTGAGCGTGCACTGATTTACCAGACAGATGCTTTTACCAGAAACACATCTGAAAAGACTTCAATCCATTTTCAGACAAGTTTAATGTGGGAAACAAGGTTTGGATAATTAATTGGAGTAAGTCTGCATAACATAAACTTGCACTGAGTTAAATAGTTCTGTCACAGGGAATTTTTTTTGTCCTTTGTGAGATAAATGGAAGATTATGTTCTTATGTTCAAATAACCATTGCAAAAAAAAAAAGAAAGAAAGAAAGAAAGAAAGAAAGAAAGGAAGGAAGGAAGGAAAAAAATACACAGAGCAAAAACTTTGATTTATTCCACAAACACTGGGTGGTGCCCAGCTGGACTTTGTCTGGCTTCGTTATTCCTGATGAAACAGCTGAAAAAGTCCCGAAAGAGACGGCAAAATGGGCTGACAGTGAATCAGAGGACCAGAGCAAAGAGAGATGGGTTTGGTTGGTCTGTGGCATTTCAGACAGTCATCAGTTTAATACATGCAAACAGGAAAGAGAGGACACTTCAAATGATAGTCTGCAGAAGCGTCAGAGGGGAGGAACACGGCGTGTTGATGCACTAGTGCTGATAAGTGTGGAAACATCTGCAGAAACCACAGCAGATTAAACGTGACGGTATCCTGCTGGAGGGAAGGTGATGTGAAGACTGCGGGCAGCAAAGCTTCTGGTCCATGACGGTGTGAGCATATTGCATGTTAGTGGATGTCACTGATAAGTGTAAGGAAAAAAAGATATTAAAAAAATAATAATATTTGAGTTGGGATTCACAGAGGGGGGGGGAAGAGCAGGCTAAAGAACCTGGGCCAAAATCTGTGATTGCTGTCTTGGCTCTTTTAGTAGGAAATAGTTTCCCGTGGGATTATCTTATGTTCTGACACGCTATCATCACCCGAGCCTCCACACGGTAACCACATTTGGACTGTTATGTTGCTGTGTTAATACTTTAACAGAAGCAGATTCTCAAATGTTTAAGAATTTAAGCCGTCTGTAAAATCACAGCATAGAAAATATCACCTGTGAGTGACAACGGTGAAAGCAAAGCACAGCCGATTTGCACTTTTGCACTTGAGGGAAGATTAAAAAGTGTATAGTGGAAATTAGAACCCATTCACACTAGACTGGATTAAGGTCTTCCATCACTTTCAAACAACTTGGAGCTGGAGAAAAACTGATAAAAAACTGTAAAATTTTAGCCATGTTTACACTGGCTGAGGCGATCTGATTTTGCAGATGCCCCAGTTTCAATAGAATTCATGGCAACTAGACAGTGTAATAGCTGTGGCCAGTTAGGTAAACACACATTTTAGGTCTTAGATACTCCAGACTAGACTGATTAAGACTTAAGATTATCATTTGTTGTTGCTGGACGCACTGTTCACCGGCTTTTGTGGTCAAAAAATTAATTTTCTTGAAAGTCAAGCATTTTCCAGTTGTGCCAGATGTGTGTCAGCAAACAGAAGGAAGCTGACTGCAGGGAAGCAAACGTGGATGCTAGCGTGTTTTGGCATCCATGAACTGACGTGACAAACTATTGTCATCTGTAAAATGAAATCTTTTTTTTTTTTCATTATTATTTTACTTCATACAAGATTTCAGCTACTCAACATCCCTGGTCTCACTTGCGATATTTTGAGTTTGGTAATATACCAAAACTACTGTGGGAAGGCCAGTTGAGCAGCCACACGCATTTACAACTAAGTAATTCTGCAAAAATCTGTGCAGTATATGGTTTAGGATTGTCTTGGTGAAATCAGCAAGGACACAACATAGGTTTTCTTACTTCCTGAAGTATGTGTTGTAGCAATTACTGGCAATTGCAAGCATAATCAGAGCTAAACTGTTTTTAATTAACCCAAACTCCCAAACCTAACGTCTCTTGCGTGGCCATTTTTTGGTTTTATGCTTATTAGTTTTGTTGCTACGTCACTTTACCTGTGACACAAATGTTTAGATGGAGAAAACTGATGTTTCACATCTTTTAAATCAACTCAGTTTTTCCCTTGTCTTAGTTTTTCTTCACCATCATTAAAGTCAATGTAACCACCAAGTTAAAACCTAAAATGAGGCAATCAGTGTTTTTTTTTTTTTGTGTTGTTGTTGTTGTTTTTTTAACTATTTGCCATGTTTCTCTTGATATGCACTGGAGTTGTGCCAGATGCGATGAAGAGTGCATTATACTGAAATGACACAGGTTCAAAATCAAATAAATTGGCACAACTACATCCGAGCAGTACGGTAATCTGTAGTTACAACATTTTACGTCTTGTGTGAAGAACAATTTGGATTAACATTTTTGGATTACCATCAAAGCCGTTGTGGGTTTAAACTTTTGTGTAATTGAAGACAGTGTAAACCAGTTTCACTGTGCCTCACTGTGTCTGCTTCTTGTTAATAGATCACACAATCCATGAATGGTTTCACCTTCCCAGGCTTACCACCCACAACTATGCTTCATTACAACACATCAGTCAGTGTAGTGTAAGTCTGCCTTTGATTCGGGGTCACTCAGAAATTTGGGTGTTTATGTTCTGTCCGTAGTGCAGGGTTTCCCGTGGTGGAGAACCAGCAGCATATCTGTCATGCTTTGTCAGTGAGGTGGAGCTGAGTGAAAGACTGCCGCTGACTTTGATGTGGCTTATACAGAACATGCATATGGACTACACCCCACAATAGATGAACAATTTATCCAAGAGACTGTCTCTCCACTTTTTTTTACACATCCAGCAGATGTGAGCTGGCCTGATGACGTGGGTCATGCGGCAGATGGCTCAACATTAGAACAGCCGGCCAAAAGGAAGCAAGTCTGGATCCAGCAAATTAAATGTTTGGACGTCACACGAAAAAAAAAAAAAAAACACATTGGCTTTGATTTCATTGAAGGTGACTGTTCTCATTTTTTATCACCAGCTTCCTTCAGGACGAAATTAATGATGGATTATCTCGACATCTCTTCTCATAAAGAGCTGTTACCAAACACCATTTTGCTCCGCATATTCTATTGCTTAAGTTGTGTTTTTACAACAAAATTCCTAGTTTACATCTATCGCTTGCAGAAATGATCCAGACAGTTTTTTTCACTACTGTTTCAACTCTTTCCAAGTAAAAAAACATTCTGCTTTTAATAAAAGATGAGCCCCGTGACTGATGCTGGAGTTATCCAGAAATTAAGACTTTGGGATCAAAGAGTTTTCAAACTTAAGTGCATTCAGAGACAAACAGAGATGTATTGCAGAGATACGTCTCGCAGTTCATCAGCTCTTCGTACGCTCTATTCTTTCCATTACTACACCGAACACATAAAGACTGATCAGTCCCTATTGCAATTATTCTTAAATCTTCTCTTGAATGCACTACTTCAAAATGTTCATGCTTCACTCTCCACAATTGTCATCAATCCTTACCAATAAGGATGGCTTGAAGATTCATTTTTCTGAAGCAGAAGTCAACAAAATCCCATATTTATTTTCCATATCCAACCTACAGTCGCTCTATAGGCCAGCAGTGAGGCGTCACTGCCATTTTGTAGCCTGCTCGTAGGTTTTCTTTTACCTTTCTTTAGGATTAAGGTTAAAATGTTAATTTAAAACTAAGGTCCAGGTTGAAGGGATAGGTCTGTGCAGGCAGAGACACCAAGACCTTCCAGAGGAACACCAAAGCGTTCCCGAGGCAGCCGTGGACGTGATCTCTTCAGTGAGTATTGTGTCTGCGCTGGAGTTACCTCCCAGTAGGTCTGAGACAGCTCAAGAGACGAATTGTGACTGTGCAGAACTGCCTGCAGAGAATTTACATTATAATGTACCAACTATGCATGCTCCACAGGTGGCAGACCGCAGCAGAGTATAATCAAGGCATATGGCTAAAGCCTTGATTATACTCCGTTCCTGACACGGATATAGAGACCTGGAGACACCACAGCCGAGTACTCATGCCTGTTATATTTTTTTTAAGTCCACTTGAAGTCCACCGCCTGGGATCCATACGCAGTTGTTGCTGCGATGCTGCAGTTATGTCTGTTTGTGTTATTTGCTATTTGCTTACGGAGAGGCTACAGACAGGACAGGACACAGACAGTGTTCCAGTCAGTCCTCTAAAATCCAAACTGCATTTTGCTTAATGTGGATGGCACTGTGTGTCGGTCAATGCTTATTCAATGACAACTGGACCAGAACAGGGAGTGACAGTAGAGTTCAGGGGGAATGGGAAAAGTGTAAAACAATGGTCACAATTTTCATCATTCTTAACACTCGCTTTCACTTCGCTCTTTTTATGTTATAAATGGAACAGCATCTCACAGCTGACTGACAGCCCAACAACAGCAAGAGTAGCCAAATGACCAGTTGTACCACATATTTTTGACACTGGCCCCATTTGGCAACAGACGCTCTGTGCAGGTAGATAGAGGAGCACTCTCTAGCTGCCTATGGACAGCCAGCATGCTACCAGTGCTGTACCATATTGGTCAAATATAAAGTCTCCTAGGACAACCCCCCTGAGGTCACAAAGAACAGGCAGGCACATGGATGTCCACACAGCCCTTGTGCTCAACCTCTAATGGTGAAATTTACTTCACTCGGACCCGAACAGACCCTAGTGGCCTCATGCAGGTGGCAAATATAATCAAGGCCTAAGGCTGAGCCCAGACACCCTGGTCTTATTCTTGTGGTCAGTAAACTGACAGATAAAATGACAGTTTCACTTTCGTGCTCAGCTCTTTCTTGACCACAACAGACCTGTACAGCATTCACATATTTCATTAAGTCTTACTGATCTGTCACCTCACTCATTCAGATGTTTCAAAAGAGGAACAGAGAACCTTTATTTTATGTCAAATTAAAAACAGGGCGACAGGTAGACTGAGTTTGTCTCTATTAAAAGCAGCAATTAGACACTATAGTGTCAAAGTGATGTCATATTGTTTTCAGGCGCAGGCTTATAAATACAACAACTTTTAAAGAATACAGCAGCTAGAGAAAAAAAAACAGTAGTTACGAATCCAACAGTTTCCAAAAAAGCAGAGATGGAATCTTATTAGGTGCTTTGGCGACCTGTAAAAAAGCAAGAGGCCAGTTTTTACAGAACACTCTGTGGTTATGATGTGCTACATGTTAAAGTTAGACGGGGAACTTTTCTCCCCTCTCAAGAGTTTTTGGCCTGAAAAAGTTTAAGAGCTCCTGTTCCCAACATCATTTTCTCTGCTTTACTTTATTACCTCTGCTTCAGCGAGGGAGCAAATTTCATGACAAAACATTTCTAGTTCTGATCTCAGAAGTGCAGCTACCAAAAACTAAGTATTGTCTGAATTTGGGGTCAACAAAACAAACAAAATTCCCCATCTTATTTCCCTGGCTTATGTATAGATTTGCCATACTTTCAGGGGTTTATGTAGTGGCTTTGATTTCTTAATCGCAATAATATGTTCAGTATTTCTTACTTTTTCTGGCAGGACCTGGATTACAAGTTGAAGCAACAGCAACATCTGCCCATCTCTGTCTCAGTTTTTGCCATTTTACTGTGACCGGGCATTGGGAAGCCAAATCATTAAACGCTAAAAAAAAAAAGCTATTTTGTAGACCTAATATAAAGAAACAATACATTAACCAATAATCTATAAATGTTTCCCTTACAAACATAACCTCAGTGACACCAAAACTACTCAAACTGTTAAATTACATCAGCGGTACAATGAAAGGTAATTATTTTGTCATTAGGGTAGTACAAATTCTGATCTCTGCCATATGTGCATGTCATTACCCAATGACTGAAAGCAATTTTAAAAACTTTAACCAGCATACAGAAGTGCAAGAAAGCTCTAGATGTTCATTCTTGTGACTATTGGGAAACTAAAGCCACAGCATAACTTCCTCTGACATGTAATGATTAATTGTTCCGACCCGAGGCTCTCATCTGGATCATTAGCAATATCACTTTAATCAAAAGTCCAACACTGCTTTCATAACTTCCTTCAACTGCACATTCCAGGAAGATGAACTGGAGGCTGCAGTAAGCAGTGTGCACAGCTCTGTTAAAAAGAGAACATGCTGCTTGGCAGATAATTGTTCCTATCCTCTCATTTCTCAGGAAGATGGATTAGGCCATTTCCGAAGAGTCTAGCTTTCAGCACATGAATGCACCCTGTTTCTGCTTTTAAACGACTGAGATTATTTAATCGATAACACTGACCCTTCCCTTGCAGAATGCTGACCACATGAAAGCACGCAGGGCTCCACTAATCAGGGACCTAAAAGGCCATTCCTGCCTCTAAATCAAACGATGCTTTCTTTGCCTCAGGCTGTGTGATGTGGCAACACACAGAGGCGCACTGTCACTGCTATTTGAAGTCGTCTTTAAAGATGCCCTCCTGAAGTTTCAGCATAGACAGCTGATATGATAGAAAGGCAGCTTTGGCATTCTATGATCATTTCTCATGTGCAAATGAGCAAAGACATTAGAGTACAGGTACTACAACAAGACAATGGCATGCATACATACCAGGCTTTTGTTCTGCTGGCTTTAGTGCCACAGTTACCATGATAATACATGGAATGGGAGAGAATTTAAATATAGTTGTCTATGCTGAGGTTGACAAATTTGAAAAGAAAATTTCAGCCTGCGGTTCAGACGAGCATGAACCACGAATAACAGACTTCAGGTACGCATTCAGCAGAGCAGTGTGTACTGGGGCCAGAGTCTGGCAGCTTGTGGCCAACTCTCACAATGAGATTTATGATGTGCTTGACCAATATAAGCTATAAATACCATGTTCTCATGATAAACTGTGATTTTGCAAATATTTCATTGAATCAATATGGTAAACCAGAAAATTAGATAATACCATCTGTGGGATTTTAATAGCATACTTAGACCTCAGCAGTCCATGGACAGCAGAGATAAATGAAAGTTTAATTATTGTTGCTGAGGTCCCCGCGAGGAGTGTTGATTAGTTCTGACAGTAATAGTGTTTTAATTGAAGCCAGCCTCAGCCACATGCATGTGAGCTTGGTAGTATACATGCTATGTCTGGCTCACGCGTGCTATCAGCAGTTTACCCTAAAGTGCTGCTTTAAATATGTCTGCAGTAATTACAGCTGCATTTACAATTTGTGGTCTGTAACTCACAGACCTGTCTGTATATGTCCAGTAACAGCGTTTTCAGGTTTTCTAGGTAGCTGTTTCAGCAAGTTTATTACACTATGCTGCAAAGGGTTTGCAGCAGACATGTGATTTTCAGCTGGTAAATCTTTGATATTTAAGAAATTACATACTTCTCTTTCTGCCATTTATGTATGTGTATATATGTTTAGGTATAAATAACAGAATACTTGCAACTAATACAGGAATTCATAGATATTGAGAAGTCGTGTCATCAAATTGTCACTTACTTTAGAAAATAAAACAATAAAACTGATTTTAAAACTTGGCTGGGAATATTTTAGCCTCAACTCTAAGTGTTAAAACCAGGATTCAAAAAGCCCCGAGACAAATAAGTCTGTTAATGCTTGAATGTCTTTTTATTGACAAATGAAAAGGAACAAATTTTAATTTTACCCAGTCAGCCTCTCTGCCCATGCCTATCTCCCCATCCTCTTTGTCCTTTTTCTTCCTGTAAACAAGAAACTGATCTTAGCACACAGGCTTAAATGATGTCTCAATTCCGAAAATGCATCTGGAGCAAAGATGAGAGGAAGCTTCCTGGAGAAGCTATGATATGACTTGTGTATTTCTTGCATGTAGTTGCACTTTTAGTTTTAACTATTCTGTGTGTTAATGTTTGTATTTTTGATATATTTCTTGTTGTGGTTGTATTCGTCAGTTGTCATAAGACAGCAATGAAATAAAAAAATAATAATAAAAGTTACTACTAGTTTGCATGTTCTCTCCGTGTTTGCTTGGGTTCTCCCCGGGGTCCTCTGGCTTCCTCCCACAGTCCAAAGACATGCAGTTAGTGGGGATAGGTTAATTGATTAATCTAAATTGCCCATAGGTGTAAATGTGGGAGTCAATGTGAGAGCGAATGGTTGTCTGTGTCTCAATGTGTTAGCCCTGCGACAGACTGGCGACCTGTCCAGGGTCTACCCTGCCTCTCGCCCTATGACAGCTGGGATAGGCTCCAGCGCCCCTCACAACCCTGAAAAGGATAACCGGAAGTGAATGGATGGATGGAAGTTACTACTTACTGAGTGAGAATGCAAAGGTTGATGTGGGAGGGGGTGAGTGAACACAAAGACTGGTTGTGGTAGTCCAGTGCGGGGAAAAGAATCACTTTAAATAAGGGACAGTCATTTCTGTTGTGAGATCCAGCAATTTTCTGTGTACCAGCTGTGATCTGCTGAGTTGTGCTGCTGTTTTTGAGATCTTTGCCAACTGAATTCAGCTACATATAAGCAGAAGCCATGTCAGCTGTACAGCTAATTTCCAACCTCTAAGCAATATAATGGTTTAATTCAGTGAGTGAATCGAATCAACATCATCACCTTAAATTTAGTTTGATCTCTGCTACACCTTGTGTAACCTAAAAATGACCATGAACACCACAGCTGCTCAGCACCAGTCGAACATAGTGCATTACTGCAAACTTCACAACAGTAATGCAAACTAAACACTGTAGATTGCATTAAACTGCCCAGTATTTTCATGCAACCATTAAATAACAAACTTAGACTTAGACTTAGATCCTCCCGCGCCGATCGGCGCATCGGGCGACAAGCTAACGCCATCGAACTCTGTCTATCGCGGCAGTTGTTGCTTCATCCCATGACAGTTCGACTGAACGTAAATCTTCAAGGAAAGTTCTCCTCCATGTTATTTTAGGTCTTCCTCGCCGTCTCTTTCCATTCTTCGGGTTCCACAGAACCGCGACACGGGCAGGTCTCAGGTCCGGTAGCCGAAGGATGTGACCGGCAAATCTGAACCGACGCTTGGTGACTTGGACATGAAGCGGCTCTACTCCCGCACGGCGATATACTTCTTCATTGGTAACGCGATCCCGATATGTGATCTTGAGCAGCCGTCGAAGACAACGTTGTTGGAAGACGTCAAGATGGCGGTTGATCTTTGCAGTTGATTTCCAAGTCTCCGCTGCATACAGTGCCGTCGGTATAACGATGGTCTTCAGGAGCCGCAACTTGGTTGATAAAGGCAGTACGGTGGTCATCCATATAGGTCGTAATCGTTGAAAGGCTGCCCATGCTTTCCCAATTCTGCACTTAACGTCATGCTCCACGTCCCCGTCACTGCTAAAAGTGCAACCCAGGTACATGAACCTGTCCACCTCTTCTAGCTGCTGCTGCTGCTTCACAGTAACCACTGTGTTTGATGGTGTAGCGTAACCAACTCGCATAATCTTCAACTTCTCACCGCTGATCCTGAGTCCTATCGGTGCTGCTTCGCTTTCCAAAGATGAGGTTGTTTTCTGAAAAGCCCAGAGTGTTGGTGCAAGTAAGGCTATATCGTCCGCAAAGTCCAAATCTGTGAACTGCTGCAGGGGATCATGTCCGGCGATGCCCATCGTGTTCGGTCCAATTGCTCGGCGCATGACATAGTCAATGGAGATGTTGAAGAGGAATGGCGATAGGACGCAGCCTTGTCGCACACCAGTATCAATGTTAAAATATTCCGTGATGCCGTTGTCTGTTCGGACGCAGCAACTAGAGTTGCGGTACAACGCTTGGAACGCGGTAACGAAGCAGTCGGGTACGCCGTAAGACTTGATGATTTTCCAGAGCGTGTCTCGATTAAGGCTATCAAAAGCCTTTTTAAAGTCCTCTCGTCCAGTCGCCGGGTACTTTGCCTCTTTCACAGCATTTGTTGACCAGAGTTGTCAAAGTTCTGACCAGAACGGGGTCGGCGTACTTCAGGAGTTCCGCGGTGATTTCGTCGGCGCCGGCTGCCTTTCCACTCTTGAGAGACTTAATTGCCGCCTTTGTCTCTTCCATAGTGAAGGGGCTAGTGTCCACAACGAGTTCATCATTTTCGGCTAAGTCATTGTCCAACAAGGGCGTGTCTGGGGCGGGTTGATTCAGGAGGTCTTTGAAGTGTTCTACCCAGCGCTTATCTTGGTCTTCCTGCGTGACGAGAGGTCTGCCATCTCTGCTTTTAATTGGCACTCCTTGACCCGAAAAGGTGCCAGTGAGGTCACGCACGATCCGGAATAGCATTCTCGTATCATTCTGATCAGCAGCTTCCTGTGCCTCCTCTGCTTTCCGCTTGACCCATTCGCGTTTATCCCTTCGACAGCTTCGCTTCACCTGCCGATCAAGGTGTCGGTACCGCTCCTCTGCGGCTTGCTGTTGTTCATTTGATATCATCTGATCCCAGGTGATTTTTGCTCTTCGTCGTTCATCGATTAGCTGCCATGTTTGATCTTGGATCTAACGTTCCTTGAAGGTACCTCTTCTTCGCCCGATGGCCTTCTCAGCGCTGGCGCCACAGCAATTCGAAGACACTCCCAGTATGCCTCCAGATCTTCGACTTCTTCCAAGATGGCAAAGCGATTTCGGATCTCAACGTTATATCCTTGAGCTTGGCAACATCGAAAGGGCGTACGCGGCGAGCATCTTGTCTTGTTCGTTTGAGCCGCAACTGGATCTTTGCCATAACAAGATAGTGGTCAGACCCAACATCCGCGCCACGTCGAGTGACTACGTCAGCAGTAGCTGACCTCCATCACCTCGATATGCAAATGTAGTCGATCTCATTTGCTGTTTGACCATCCGGGCTTCTCCACGTCTTCTTGTGAATTTGCTTGTGACAAAAGTATGAGTTCCCAACGCAGAGATTGTTTGCCACACAGAAACTAGTCAATCGCAGGCAATTGTCATTTGTATTCGCGGCCGATCCATGCGGGCCAATCACCTGCTCAAAGCCATTTCGATCAGGTCCAATCTGTGCATTGAAGTCGCCCATGAGTATGACGAGGTCATGCCGGTGCACCTCGTCCAGAACCGTTTGAAGCTCGTCGTAGAAGGCGTCCTTGTCCATATCATCAGCGTCCTCGGTCGGAGCATAAACTTGAATCACAGTGGTTTTTGCATGGGCAGAGATAAATCTTGCCACGATGAGTCGTTCAGAGATTGGTCGCCAACTGACCAGAGCGGCTACCGCTCGTTCCGATAGGACTAATCCCACACCTTTAACGTGATCGGTGACATGTCCCGCATAAAGTATGCTCTTCTTGTCGCTGACAGTTCGCCCACTTCCAGTCCATCTTACCTCGCTCAGGCCCAAGATGTCCAACGTGTATCGCTCAAACTCGCGCAGCACTTGTGCTAACCGTCCACTCTGGAATAAGGTTCTGACGTTCCAAGTCCCTAACAATAACAAAAAAGGTCAAATATATATATATATATATACATATATATAACTTCATCCATAGACCCAGAGATCTAATAGCTGCTCAAAAAACACTAAAATAAATGACACTACATGTAAACCTATAAATTTCCAGATCAAATGTCACTAATTAGTCCTTACCTTTATAAATGACCTCTTCTTCATCTTACATTTGGAGTTGTCTCACACTCTTTTCTCTCCCTGTAAAATACAGCAGCTATAACTTTAGCTAGCAGACGCACTGTGAGACAAACTGCACAGTAACAGTTTGTGGGTTTGTTTGATATTTTTTGAGTTCTTGTAAATGTTGCATTTGAAACTACCAGACAGTTTAAAAATGTTATTTCCTTTATGTTCACTTATCTTCTGTAGCACTAGCTAAATGCTAACCATATCTCGACCGCAACTTACCGACACCTGCAGCAAATACTCACTTTAGATTACTGAGGGAAAAATCCCCCAGATGTGTTAAATCTGAAGCAATGAGACTGTTTTCCAAACGTGAGGAGTGAAAATTAAAATGTATATACAAAAATTTTGCGTAAATACAGTACTTTGTTACTTCCCTCCTCTGGAGTTATTTCATTCTACATCTGATGACTCAGCTCTTCTCTCCTAGTGCCTCCTTTGCTTGTATTTCAGGTTGAATGGACTAAGAGGAGAACAAGAAATGAGGATGTGCACATTGAGAAATGAAAAGGTTTTCAGCAAGGTGCTTACCTCTCTGAAACCATACCTCTCAACAGTCCACTACCAAATGCTTTCATATTTGACCACAAGCCATTATCATAGACTGTATGATAATGATGATAATCTATTGCTCATTCGCTTTTATACCATCCATCTCCATCAGCTCGCTGCCAGAGTGTCAAGGCTGCTGAGAAGCCTGTGGATTCTCTGCAGTATCTTTTCAGACCGTCTGCCTTGTAACTTCTAGAAGATGAACTATTTTTCTTGTTTTAAAAGAATAGGCATGTTTAATTTGAGCCTTTACTATTACTGAGCCACTGCTATAGCTAGTGTTGTTTTCTTATTTGCCAAAAATCAGACAACTAAACAGAACTAAACAAGGAAGAGAGCTGTTTACACTTGGGGATTTGGTAGGCCAACAGCATGAATACAACACTGAATGCTGCCCATGATGCTGCCTATGATCTCCAAAAAATATACATGTTATTGAATACAAGTTTGAGTTTTGTTTTTTCTTTGTTTTTGTTTTGTTTTTGTTTTTTTGCTAATTACCTGTTTTAAACATGTAGGTCTTATATGTTATATTCTGCAAGATCTCTGTTATGTTTTGCTTAATAAGAGTTTGTTAGGTAGTTAGCAGGGAGGAGTTAGGTAGCAGGTTTCAGATCATTTGAACCTTGACTCATGTTATCGGTTACGTCTTTATAGAAATGTACCCAGCACTGCAACACAATCAGTGTGTTTTATTTGGGGCTCTTGAAAATCTGACTTCCCTCTTGGGTTTAATCTGACTTCAGACCTGCCCATTCTAAAAGGTGCTTTTTTGTTGTTTGAACCAGACAGCTGTGGTGACATCACTTTTCTGTGGTCATTTGCTGTCATTGTTACAGAGTACGAATAGACTGAGTGACTGCCACACAATGCTGTCTTGTCCCAAAAACTGTGATGCTGATGCAAAGAAAAGATATGGAAGTGGATTTCTTTGCACAGTCCGAGCATAGACTTCCACCACTGCAATTACCTCTGAGGTCTTTATTTGTGATCACTCAATCCGCTCCGTCATTCATACCACGCTTGCTTTTATTAGTTTGTTATTTGTTTCAATTACTAAATCTCACTGAATGTTTTAGTGCTCAGCCAGATTATCTTTGTTTATTTGCTCTTGTGTTGATTTAATACCATTACAAGTTCAAATATATTACAGGTTTTAGTAAGGTACAAGTCAGTTGCTCACACTGGTAGTTCTTTACTAGAAGAGCAGTAGCAGTTTATTATAATGCTTGTGGCTTACATTGCAATTTCCCACCATTTACCATGTAATTGTTTTGATGGTGTATTTTAGGCATTTTATTAGTTAATGATTACTTTTAGAGTTTTTAAAATAAATTAGATTCCACTTATGTATTTGTGTAACGTATCTTCACATGTTGTAGAGAGAAGGAAAAATTGCCCTTTTTTTTACATTGCATTTAAACAGTATTATTGGCTTTTTTTGTATTTTAGAGAGTCATATCCGCCTCCTTAGAAATTGTAATGCACATTACTCTCAGGTGTAGGTGTAGTGTGCTATTCTGTATTAACATATAACTAACATTACAATATAGTCCTGTGAGTCTAATAATGACAAACCCAGACTTTTAATGTAAAAAAAATAGACAAGGATTTTTTTCTCTTTAATTTTAGATTATTAATCATACACTGAAAATTTGGACAACTTGTTGAAATATAAAAATTTAAATCACTAAAAAACTAAATGCTAAAAGTAAATTTAGCAAGGGAAAACAAAACAAAGTATTAAAAAAAATCAGGCGTATAACTAAGCAACTTTATTGGTCATTTAATCAACATTTTTCATGTATTTATTTAGTCCTTTAGGCCAAGGCTAGCTCCCCCTGTAAACGTGACAATTGTAGACGTAACTTGCAAAACAATGTTTAACTGAATAATAATTAATTAACTATTTGGGATGTTATACTTTAAAAAAAATCAATAATAGTATTTTCTAATGCCAATGCAAGACAGATTAGGGTACTCTCTAACACAGCACACACACACCATGATAATATGTGATCAAAATGAAATATTCGGACTCCTAACAATACTTATCAGAGCTTTATATTATATGTATAAAGCACTGATTATGAGACACATAATATATATTATATATTATGTGTCTCATTTAATTTAAAACACCTTACTCACAAATCCACTTAAAGTACAACTAATTTCTCCTTTGCTTTAAGTTTGCTAGTTGTTGCTCCCTTGTTCTGTCGTACCTAAATTAAAATATCATCAGAAAGTATTGTTAAAATTACACTATATTCACTCCAGTTAAGAAGAATTTAAGAGGTAATTAATTTGTAAGTTTGGCAATACACAGGGTTAAAATAAAAAGCATCTGCGTTGGTTTTGCTCATGAAAATAAAATTACTGCTGCTGTTTTTTAGGCTCTTGTGTAATAATTTAGTACACGGAAATAATCATAATCTTATTTTTGAATATGATCATTTGCACATTGATTTAGTTTTGGTTTTAGTTTTCAGAAGTCCATTTTGGACACCCACACACAGCCAAAGCTGCCAAATACAAATATGGTGTGATCAGTAGCCACAGTATTTGGGCACTGAGCGTTTTAAGCATTGTACTGAACCAACAGATGAACCAACCAAAGTTAATTTGTGGTTCATCTGCGAATGCATTTTCATTTCTCAACAGCGAGGTCTGGCGTGGCGTGCCATGGTCCTTTAATTGATTGTTGACAGCGTAAATGAGAACAAATTCATTCCAGAGGATCCTTGAAGTGTGAGAATTTATCAAACTAAAGACACTCTTCCACATTCACTGAAACACGTTCACCACAATACCAAAAACATTTGTGACTCCTCTTTCCGGTTCAGTTATGAGTTACTCAGATTTGTTGGTCACAGCTGAAATATTTCTGGTTTGGACAAGTGAAGATATTCAGATTCAGATCAGTCAGATCCCAAATCTCTGGCCTTAATGCTGCAAAAAGATAACTCACTGCTGAGAAGCTGACTGTTTGTCGCAACTGAAAGACGGACATAGTTGAACACACACTTGATTAAGGCTTAAGCATCCTGCTTAATGACCCTGAGTGATGTATTAGGATGTTCCAAAATCATGTTGTTGTCACTGAAGGCTGCAGAAATGTGACCAGACGGTAAAGAACTTTGTAAATGGGGCAACAGTTAATCTTAAGGTCTTCATCCACTGGTGTGCAGGCTGTTCCTGAAAGATTCTTGGTAAAATCAAAACAGTGGTCACCATTTAGAGATGACAGTGTGTGAAAATGTCTGTCATTCATGACCACAGTCATGAGTGTTACCCACTGTTTATGTTGTTATAAAATAAAATGTGGGTAAACGCTACCTCACCTCAGATACTCAACTGCAGGCCCAAAAGGGTACTAATGGTCAATCGATACCTCAAAGCATGTGAGCTTGTGGAGAATAAACAAGCTCCACATGCAAGGACTTTTCTTGGAAAGTAAAGCCCTTCTTGTGAAACAACTGAGTTTCCGTGCAGCTATTTTGTGCACTTAAAAATTTCAATTATGTTTAAACCTTACTTAAGTTCAAGAGATTTCTTTCAATTCATTTTTTTAAAAATCTCATGCCATTTGTTATATACTTGTTTTAGCAATATCACAGTATTTTGAAATCTTATCAAGTAACTGTTTTAGGAGCAATGAAAGTGTCAAAACTATAAAGGAAAACAGACATCCTAATAAATCAGATCGAGACTGCAATTGTCAAACAAAAGGTTAAATGTTGAGAGAAGTAATAATAACAAAGTTCAGTGCTGTTCCCCTCTAAGTGTCAAAAAGCATTTTGGGAAAGCTAAAGGAAACTCAGCTTTTCTGTTTCCATTCTTGTAGTGTCAAAACAGCACAGGCGATACAGAAAGACAAATCTGTGGTGTCTGGATTAATGTGTCTGGTGAGTGTAGCTGCATATGTGCAGTGGTGTGAATTACGAGCCCCCTGAAAGACTATTATTTCGCTAAACACCCACCTCTCTTAATAAAATAATCCTACAGGAATTTTTCTCCAGCTGTGGGCCTCCCAAATTGTCACAACCTTTCATCCATCTAGCATCAGCAATATCCCGGAGGCAAAGGGCTGAATCCCTCTGTACAACCTCTGGATGCTTTCTAAGCTACAGTGGTGTGTCCAATAACCACAAATCATAGAGTGTTTTTGATTATGGTTAGCCATATTGGTCCTGGGTGTTTTTAATGATTTGATGTGACCAGATGTGTTTAGGTGTTAACTTTGACCTGGTAAAATATTATGTTTTCCCTTTGTCCCACAAAAAAAAACTTAAAGCAAAACTAAAGTTAGTTATGTGATATGTTTTCATTGTATCTCCTAGAAAGTTAAACCAAAGCCTTCAGTGTTTGAAAGCAGTTATAAATCTAACAACTTTTGGGAGAGTGATGCAATAATACAAAATGGACAAAAATCATCCATCCATCCACCCCGGGTCGCGGGGGCAGCAGCCTAAGCAGAGAAGCCCAGACCTCTCTCTCCCCAGCCACCTCCTCCAGTTTATCCGGGGGAACACCAAGGTGTTCCCAGGCCAGCCGAGAGACATAATCTCTCCAGCGTGTCCTGGGTCTGTCCCGGGGCCTCCTCCCGGTGGAGCATGCCTGGAACACCTCACCCAGGAGGCATCCTTGTCAGATGCCCGAACCACCTCAGCTGGCTCCTTTCGATGTGGAGCAGCAGCTGCTCTACTCTGAGCCCCTCCCGGATGGCCGAACTTCTCACCCTATCTCTAAGGGAGAGGCCAGCCACCCTTCGGAGGAAGCTCATTTCTGCTGCTTGTATCCGCGATCTCGTTCTTTCGGTCACTACCCACAGCTCGTGGCCATAGGAGAGGGTAGGGATGTAGATCGACCAGTAAATTGAGAGCTTCGCTTTTACACTCAGCTCCCTCTTCACCACGACGGACCGGTGCAGCGTCCGTATCACTGCAGCCGCCGCACCAATCCGTCTGTCGATCTCCGGCTCCCTTCTCCCATCACTCGTGAACAAGACCCCGAGATACTTGAACTCCTCCACTTGGGGCAGGAACTCATCCCCGACCCGGAGAGGGCACTCCACCCTTTTCCGGCTGAGAACCATGGCCTCAGATTTGGAGGTGCTGATCCTCATTCCCGCTGCTTCACACTCGGCTGCAAACCGCTCCAGTGCGAGCTGGAGGCCTTCACCCAATAATCCATTAAAGGAAAGTTCCTCCTTATAAATTAGTAAGCACATCATTAAGAGATGGTGTGTCATAACCATGTGCAACCTGTCCCACTCACAATATCACAATTTAGAGATGTGAAATTTTATTTATAATTTAACTAACCCCTCATTTTACTGTTAAATGTATCATATTAAATATTGTGATTTATCATTGTATATATGTAATTGGAATACATTCTAAAATAATTTAATATATTTCTTTGATTATTAAATATACTCTTATAGCTATATAGAGACAATGGCAATTACATTCTGATGAAATTGGCACAAATAACATATATATCTTATATATTACAGTATAAGAAGATATCTTCATATACAGTCACTGGCCATTTTATTAGTTACACCCTACTTAGACACCAGGGTGCTGGAAACATTCCTCATAGACTCTGGTCTGAGTTGACATGATAGCATCACTCAGTAGCTGTAGATGTATCAGCTGCACATCCATGATGCCCAACAAGTCTCAGTAGGTCGTTGCATTTAAATGATGATCAGTGGGTAATAAGGGGCCCAAAGTAAATATCACCAAAACCATTACACCACCAGAGCCATGCGTTAATGTTGTTCATGAGAAATTCTGACTCGACCACCTGAACGCTGCAGCAGAAATGAGGACTCATCAGGTCAGCAAATGTTTGTCCAGTCTTCTGTTGTCTAATTTTGGATTTGCATCAACAACCATGCTGGATTCCAAGTCACTTAAATCAGCTTTTTTCCTCATTCTGATGCTCAGTTTGAACTTCTGGAGGGCGTCTCGAACATACATACCTAAATGCTGCCATGTGATTGGCTGATTAGATAGTTGATTTGTGTTAACAAGAGTTTGAACAGGTGTATCTAATGAAGTGGTTAGTGAGTGTATGTGCTAGTGGATGACAATCAAATTATACTACTGCATAAGGTTATGCAATATTTCAACATATTGTCTCAAGAGTGAAAAAGGGGCTGCACTTTTCATATACATACCAGGTAGTTTTGGCTTTTATTACCTTCAATTTCAAAATTTTCTGATAGCTACTTTGTAAAAGGATGTCAGTAACAACCATGTATAACCAATTAGCCAGAACTTAGCCAAATGTCCTGCTTTGGTTAGACTCAAAGTCAAGCGTTTTAAATTGTATTTATTTTGAAAGATTTATGAAGCCCATGCCCTTGTGTTGCACGCTTGCTGCTTGCCCTTGCAATATGCATTGTTTGACAGGCCGGACCTGGATATTTAATGTTTCCTCTAAAACTGAGGTAGTGAGAAAGTCAAAGCCAGGGAACTTGTTGCTTCCAGCAAGCCACTGGTTTCAAACAATGTGTCACTAACAAAAAGGCCTAATAAAAAAAATTAAGCGCTGAGATAAAAGATGAAAAGAATTGTTGATACTGGCTTTGCTAATAAGATCCAGGTTCAAGCCGGAAAACTATGACAGCAATGAATCTGTGAGTCGATGTGTTTACCTCTGTGTCTCTGTACGTGTGTGGATTCAGTACGCGCCGTAATAGATGCCAGGTGTACGGCCACTCTCACGTAGCAGAGGAATACGCTGCAAAACGTGATAAACATTGACCAGTGACTCTGCAGTAATACAAGCTTGGTTAAAAATATATGCAGCTTCTGTGACTGCATGAGATGACACCACAACATAATGAATGATGTGAAGCATAGTCATGTGGGGCAAGCATATTTACATAGCAGATGTTAGACTTCATGGAGGTCTGCTACTTGAAAAGACCGTTGATTTACACTGACTGTCTCAAAAACTTTAAAACAGGTCTACAGAGCACTGAATCAAACCAAATGAAATAGTTATGGTTGAGCTGGCAGTGAGCTCTGCATAGTCCAGTCAAAGAAAGTTCTCATTTTTAGAAAACATGTCATGGACACACTTTAGTCATTTGTGATATTTGGTCAAATTTCAGTTGGCCCTAATTGTGGCGAAGAACCACATTTGTCATGGTGGTTTTGACAACACTCGAATACTCGAGGGGTATTGGGAATTTCTGAGAGGCATGCTGACCCATTGCCTCTCCGGGGAGTTGTTAGATGCAGATGTGATGCATATTGGGCATGTTTTGTTTCTCAGTCACCGTGCACATGCTGTGGCTGGAATTCTGCCTCGAGAAAGTGAACAAAGTGTCTGTGGTCAGGCTCAAAGAGAAGATCCATTCCCCAGGAAACATCAGAGGAAGATGATGTCCCTTTCCCTGAATGTAAATGACACTCAAAACATTTCCCAGAATTTTGTTTTTGTAATATAAGACCTCTGGGCCATGTGAAACTGAAACACTTCACCTACATTACATATTGATGACTGCGCTAAATTAACCCCGTCAGAGAAAATGTGTGTGGACTCTGAGTGTAGACGAAATTCGAAGCTACTTTGAGACCATTATAATCTATGTTGCATTACTTTTAACAGATGAGTGGAAGTGGGTTTTTTTTAAATAAGATTAAGCATAAAATATTTTCAGGAAAGCTGAACAAAGACGAAGCAGATTACAGGCCTGATATCTAAAACCAGGCCAGTAATTACCAGAGGAGATGATGTGTTTGTGCCGTGGTGGTAGTGCTACAGAGAGGTCAATAACAACATGGGGGACTCGATTTTCCTTTCTTTTTTTCTTTTTGAAGAAACATTTGTAATGTGTTTGGTTCAGAAGACTCACGCACAGCTCCCCTGCAAAGGTATTTTTTAGTCACTCAGAGTAGCAACTAAACTATATTCAGATTACACAGTCACTTAAATAGTGTTCATACCTTTATCTTCTCTTCTACTATAATGAGTGTAACATAGTAACACTTATAGGAAAATGCTGCTGTCAGGCCTCATCTTATCAGAGAGCACTTCGCACTCATACTGTTGGCTTACTTGTATTTCCAATGTATTGAAAAGTAGAATGGGAGGCAGACCCTTCAGCTTTCTCCCATTCTACCAGCTCCCAGTTTGGATTCAGGAGACAGGCAGCCTCCACTTTTAAGATTAGGCTTAAAACGTTCCCTTTTGATAAAGCATATAGTTAAGGCTGGATCAAGTGTGATACATCGATGTGTATTTAATCAAAAAGTTATTATCAATCTCTGGCTGTCTTCCACAGAGTGTCTTTTTTCTTGTTTCCTTCCCCTAAAAGGGAGTTTTTCCTTCCCACTGTCTCCAAGTGCTTGCTCATATGGAGTTGTGCGATTAATGGGATTTTCTTTCTATTACTGTAGGGTCTTTATCTCACAATGTAAACCAATTTGAGACAGCTTTTGTGATTTGTCGCAATATAAATAAAATTGATCTGAACAAAAGTAAAGAAGCAATGTTTACAGCTGTTTTTGTTGAGATTTAAAGCAATGAAAGTGGGCCGCAAAGTTGCATTTACAAATGTTCAGTCTTCATAGAAAATCCTGAAGTAAATTAAATTACTTCATGGGGATTTTCTTTTTTCCTCATGCAAGTGAACAGACATATTTTATCATCAGAATTCATCATTAACTTGTCAAATGTGGTCATAGAAGAAAAAGAAACCTCAACCTTTTGTTAAAGTCTCCACCCATTTTTTTTTTTACTTCATCAAAGAGCCAACATTTGTTTTTCTCCCCAATGCTTTGTTGATTATTGTTGTGAAATTTGTTTGATTATAAGGATCTTCTTATGACAGTTGGGATAGACCCCCCCCCGCGACCCTGAAAAGGATAAGCAGAAGCGAATGGATGGATGTATGGTTGAAGGGATGGATCTTCTTCTTATGGCACAAACTCTGTATTTCAATAATAAACACACTTTCATATTTAGCCTGTGTGGTTGATGAGTGACTCATTGTTTGAGGACACATACTGCGTTTGCATGCCTGGGGCTCAAAATTGGTTTGGAATTAAGCTCCTGCTACAGATTGCATTTTATAAAAGATGAACATGAGATTTAGAGATTTATCAATCAAGACATTACTGGAGACAACACAAAAGATTGAAATGCAATAAATGTTTTACATAGATAAATTCATTATTGATCCCACAAGGGAATGTGTTCATATATTAAAAGTATAACAAAGATTGTATCTGTGTTCTGAGGATATTTTTAACCTAAAGCACATTTACACAACAGAAGTTGACCCAAAGTGCTTTAGAGACAGGCACATTTACATTCCAGGTCTCCAAAAAGTCGAGTTTCAAAATACATGAAAGGCTGAAAGGTGAGTTTCGTTGTGGAAAGTAAAAATCAAAGTGATTCACTGGTCACTAAAATGTGTTCAGAATTTGCAAATTGATCTAATAAAACATGACACACTATTGTCCCCTACATAAGTTAACGTACCCAGCCAATGGCTGAACCTCACAAACAAAAAAAAAATCAGCTGTGCAGCCACCAAAATGTGAAAATAAATGCTTCCAAACACAATTTCAGAAACCAACTCCTGAAGTCATTGTGTCCATCTTGTATAAAGTGTGTACAGGGAGGCTCAAAATCTTTTTCAGACCTCAGACCATAAAACAATTTCCCTTTTAACTGATTACACTGTATTTTATTACACTTTTTAAAGTTTAGTGAGAATGACTCATTAAACATATCTGCATTTCATGTTTAGTGCAAGTCATTACGCTGGAATAAAATCTTTTAATAAAATTAATCGTTTAACCTTTTTAACAAGCTCTTTAAAGTGTTTATGAGCTTTATAATGTGAAGCTACGGGAAGCATCTGTGAAACAACCAACCCAGCTACAAAATGGTCCTACAATCACCTTTAAATCTCATAAAATAACAATTTATGTCGGTTTTACTTAATCCATACAAAAGTAGAGTAAATATGCAGAAAAATAAAATAGCATTGTGATTCTAAGAAAGCTTGTATACAGGATGAAGTCACTGTACGCCACAGTAACCTTCTTAATGTCCTCACTATCTGCCAGGCAACTTCATAATGTCATCAGGTCTCAATGAATTAGTCAACCCTCATTTCCTCTAAATACAATATCACAAGGTTTCACCTGTTTTTCTGAAATTATATCTGACTGAGCATGGCCGTGGCAAAAACACCAAACTCAGCTTCTGAGGGGAAAAAAGTCACAAAATCTGTTATTTGTTTATACAGTGTGTGATGTTACCGTGCATATGTATCTATGGTACATGTACACCAGGTGATAGAGTGAACACCTACCGGAGGTCCTCATCCTGAGGCTAATGCAGGGTAATATTATAATGCTGAGGTTCAGCCTGTGATGCCGCAAAAGATTAAACTGAGCCTCAGGCACAAAACTGCAACCACAGAGAGTAGGATAAATGCTCTCTTTCTGTGGAAGCGTAAACCAAATTACAGGTTAACATATTAATGTAAGCTCAATAAATTTTATTTGGGATGTGATGCATTACAGCAGCATGTTTGTTTTTTAGTAACCATGGAGAATACTGGGGAAAATAGGAACAGATTTCTTTGGAGGGATTTTGGTTCAGGCCTAAAAACGAACAGTTGAACACTTTTTTATTATTATTAAATTGAATTGATTTTTGTACAGCTGTATAGCTTTTTTATGGTGGTGAATTCTTTTATTTATTATTTCTTAAACGTATTTATTTTTGTATGTGTGTTGGTGATACTGGAAATGGACCCTCGCCCAAATTTGCTGTACCAATCATCTCAAATGCTGTTTTCAAGTCTTTATCTCTTTAATTTACTTTGTCAACAAAATTTGATCCTATTGGCTTTGATTTTTTTTGGAAAACTTCTGAAAAATCCAATTTATGCTATACTGGCTGGGGAACAAAATGCAGCATTAATTGGCTAGAATCTAGAAATTTCTCTTTGGACTTGGCAGAGAGCAAATCAGAGCCAAAATGAGCAGTGGGTTTATATTCATCAGTTTGGAGTTGTTCTGAACTTGTTGGTTGAATAAGCAAACAATCTCTGTCTGTGATGTCTGAGTGCTCATTTTACCTAAAAATCTTCTGAAACTCATGAAACATCTTCCTACTTCCTAGTTTAATATCTGTTCCAGTGTGATGGTATCATCTGTAATTCTGAGTCTGATTAGTTTCCAAAACAAATATTTTATAACTAAAATACAGAAACAAAAAACAAGTTGAGTCAATTTGGGTGGTGGTAGAATTGAAGAATATGATCTCGTGATGTAGTTTCACTGATTTTCAGGATATTAAAAATCAAAGTTTTAAACAAAGGTCGACTCAGAGCTCGGTGTTGCAATGACAACAAGGCTTTCTTTTACTCGTGTGGTAACAGGTGAAGGCAAACTGATCTGTGTGAGCAATGTGAAAATCTGGCCATGGAAATGTCAGGAGTATTTATCTTGAACTGCAGTGTTTGCTTGCAGAAGACAGTGAGCAACCCATCTCGAGGTGCATCATTACACGCTGGCATCTGAACACACCACATCATAAAATAATGACCTCCCTCAGGATACACATCTGATACTGTTGGTGGGTGCATAGTTCCCTCCCTGTGTTCTGAGGATGTTTTCCAATAAGAAATCAACTCAAAAGTTGCACAATACACTGCAAGTTTGGGGCCTCGTTCCTAAATCAGCTTTGTTTTGGGTCACAGTAAGCTCTTTAGAGGTGCTGGCAAAGACATACTCTGCCAGCACTCACCATGCTTTTGACATGTCAAGAACCAGTAAACTTTAGTAGCTACTCAAACAGTACAAAAAGTGGCTACATAGCCATGACTGCATATTAAACATTTTATCTCACCTGAAACTTCATCCTATTCTTTTTATTCTCAATATATTACTGTATGGAGTGAGATCGCAATATAGGCTTTTCAAAAACACCAAAAAAAAAAAAGAAAAATAGATAAATAAACCTACATATTCATTGTATTAGACAAAGTAATCAAATACAGGCACTATTAGCATCACTATTTGATGAACACATTCCAGCGACTCCAAAGTGACACAGTGTGACGGTTGCCAGGAGAACGGTACTTGTCTGACCACATTGTGCCAAGTGTAAAGTTTAGTGGACGGGTGGATTATGGTGTGTGGGGTTGTTTTTCAGGAGTTGAGCTTCCCATGAAAGGATCTCTTGATGCTTTGGCATAACAATACATTCTTATACAGAAGCTTTTAGGACATTCTGGATGCATTCTCATTAATATGGCGTCGGCTCACCCTTTCCAGTTATAACAGCTTCCATTCTTCTGGGAAAACCTTCTGCAAAATTTTGGACGGTCTCTGGGACTTTTCATCCAGTCATCAAGAAAACCATTTTTTAAGGTCAGACAGTGATATTGATGAAAGGGTCTGGCTCACAATCTCCTTTGCGGTTCATTTCAAAGGTGTTCAGTGTGGTTCAGATCGGTGCTGAAGTTCTTCTATGCTAGACTCATCCAACCATCACTTTACGGATCTTGCTTTGTGTACTGGGGCAAAGTCCTGCTGGAACAGAAAAGGGCCTTCCCCATCCTGTTACTGTGACGTTAGAAGCATAGAACAGTCCAAAGTGTCTTGGTAAGCTAAAGCATTGAGATTTACCTTCACTGAAAGGTGCCAAGGTCAACCCCAGAAGAACAACCCAACAGCATCATAACTTCCTTACCAAACTTTACGGATGGAGCAGTACAGTCAGGCAGGTAATGTTCCTCTGGCATTCAAGCCCAGACTCTTCCATCAGACTGCCAGAGAGAAAGGAATAATTCATCATTTCACAGAACTCATTTCCACCACTCTAACATCCAGCTGGGGTTTTCTAAACCAAGCCATCAAAAGCTTGGGCTTGGTTATGTAAGGCTAGCATGCGGCTCCTTGGCCATGGAAACCCAGGCCATGAGGCTCCTGGTAACCAGATGCTATGCTGATGTTTGTGGAGAATTGTTGTGGTTACTAAATGCTAATAATACCACATACAGCTGATTGTGGAATATCTAGCAGGGGAGAAATTTCATTGTTTTATTTCCTTGTGTTACAGTGCCACGCTCAAATTCAGTAAGCTCTTTTGAGTGACGCATTCTTTAAACGTTTGTAAAGACAGACTGCATGCTGAGGTGCTTGATTTCATATGCATGTGGTAATGGCAGCGAAAGCACCTGGATTTATAGATTAAGAGATGTGGCCCAGTAGTTTTCTCCATTTACTGTAAACGGTGGTTGTGATTTCAAGAAGACAGGATTTAGCAGGTTTCTGTCTTTTATCAGTTTGTGTCACAAAATAAGCTTGCACTGAAAAATGCAATGGTGCTAAACAAATTATTACCATATCTAACAACTTCATCTTCAAAATCACTTAATTACTTTTACACAGATTTTGTATTTGACTTATACCAACATCTTTATGTTAATCTTGCTGTATTTGCAGCATTAAAGTATCCTTTTAATTCTTATCTTTGCAGTAATGTATTTGGAAGTTTTGTGCTGATTGTAAACTTTTGTCCTGATCCTGATGTTTAGTATAACCACTTCTTCCGTTAGCTGGTGCCAGTACTTATTTTTCCTGTTTGTTGTTGTTGTTCTGCTCCTTCTGCTGTGATGCTTCTCTGTTTGGGTTAAAAAAAAAAATACGACATTCAGTTTCAGTGCCAGTCTGGACAAAAGTTTACAGTATATGCACAGATTGTTTCAATTCCCTATTAAAACAAAGATATTCAAATGATCAAAAAAAAAGTATTCCATTTTTACAGGTTCGTCTTTTTGGTGGCACATACTGACATGTTTTTGATGATCAGTAAATTAAAAGTCTCCTGAAACCTCTTCTTTCCTTAAACAGCATGGCCAATCACCACTGGAAGGGTTAGAGCTCACATAATTAAAGGTTTTATGGTTATAAATGGAGAATTTCCGGAATTTCTGTCATCATATTTTTGGATAACCACAGTGAGGTTCTACTGTGGCCAGATGTTTAATTCACAGAGGTTCAAGATCTTCCAGGAAGTTACAGTGGCGTTTCACAGGAATCCTAATTACCAAATATTATCACGGTATGCACGCAGCGTTTGGAATTCAAACATGTTTGTTTCCTGTCAAAGGGAGGCTACGATGGACTTTTTGGCTCAGCCTTGTGGCAAGTGGGGGGTTAATTCTACCCCCACCCCCCAGATAAAAATGAGTCACAGCTTGTTTTTAGTTTTGATTACTGCGATTTTCCAGAGTTTATCATGAACCATTTCCTGTAGTCAGGTATTGCTCATTTATTTGTGACTTGACCTTTGGAATAAAAGCTAAAGGAAGGTGAAAGGGAAGATATCTTTTTAGTTTCGGAACACCGATTCATTACCGCATCTGTACTTAAGTGATGGACTGCTAAGTGGCTGCATGCTGGTAGCTATGCAGCAAAGCCTGTTGTGGATGACAAGCATGAAGGCTGTACTTAATCAGGTCCATTTACTCTCTCCCACATACACTCGGCCCGTGTCAGTGCTTTTGTACACACTCTGGATTCTCCTGATCCAGCATTGTTTCCAGTGGGAAGGATAAGGCCTAGAGTAATTACTGCAATTTATGATCAAAGCTAGAACAACGTCCAAGAGAAACACAATGGTGGCATCGGGTAGTGGTGCGTGTGGTTATATGGAGCAACTTGACATTTCCTGAATGAGCGGTGGCAAGGAGAGGGTGAACCCACATCACTGCGCTTAAGAGCAAAAGCGTGTGGAAGTCAATCACTGGTACTTGTTATGTCTTTATGAGTCAACCTCATGAACTCAAAATGAACTGAGGCGCATGATGTGTGATTCTGAGAATAATAATAAGGGTCAGCAGCAGATGGGCCACACTGCAGAAACCTGCTAATTTGTAGCGTACGAGAATGGTAATTAGGAGTAGAATTTGTTTTCCTAACATCAAGAACTACAAATCTCATATCTCGTCATCACATAGTTTTTCCATTACTAGCTTGCAGTGTTTTACTTTTGGTGCTGTCTCACAGAATGGCCTAGGAATCACTGAGGAGTATTTTGTGAGGACTTTTAAAGGGAATTTTCTGCATGTAATAGGAAGCCAGAAATAAAGACATTGTGGTATAGTGATATGGGGGCACCTAGATGAACCCCCGGGACTTTAAAAGTAAGTTGATGTGTCATTTTAGATACTGTTACAAGAATGTATAAGAAGAAATAGAAGAAACTGTGTTAGCTTTGGCATTTTTTACAGATTCGGCTAAAGAAGTAGAAGGAATTTGTGCTTTTATGACACACTACAAGTAACAAAGGGTCTAAAGATACTAGCTTCAGTAGCTCTTTCCCATATCTTCATTGTATGGCTCCTCCCTGAACCGGGTTCTGCTGGAAGTTTCTTCCTGTTAAAAGGGAGTTTTTCCTTTCCACTGTTGCCACTGTTTAATAATAGCGGGCCATCTGATTATTGGGGTTTTCTTTCTATCATTGTAAGGTCTTTACCTTTCTTGTCGTTGTACATGTACACACATTGTACACGAACAAAACTGTGGATGCTCCACACAAACTCTGCGGGTACAATATAAAATTAGTAAAACAGCAGGAATAAATAACAATCATGAGAAATATATACAAGCATGAACGCTTTAGACAAACAGAAGGCATATGTACAAACAAGAGGAAGACACACATTAGAAGAACAGGTTGCAAAGTGCTTGGAAGTAGTGCAATGGAGGTGTCATTGGCATACTTGACAGTCACATTGGTTGGATGGATTGGATTGGTGTACAGTCATGCAGGCATGCAGCAGGGGGGCTGTGGGGATCTGGTGCTGAGTGAGATTGGGGGGCTTTATATTGTAAAGGTTGCTTTACAAATAAAACTATTGTTGTGATTTGGTGCTATATAAATAAAATTGAACTGAACTGAATTGAAGTGAATTAAACTATAAAACGCAGATATGGAAAACACAGAACAATTTAATCCGTCAATATTCTTCAAATGTTAACACATACTGAAAATGTATACACCCAGCATTCACCATGTTATTTTGTTGGCTTTCAGGTCAATATACTGGATATTATAAGACTTATGAGTCCTGTATCTTCTGTTTTTTCATACATTAACCTCTTCCAACATGTGCAATCCCAAACCGAGTGATTCTCTGCCGCAATCAATCCCAGCGCTCTGCAGAGCAGGCTCTTTATTGCCAACACCGCAGCGCTTCCATCTTATTGTACTTATTGCAGCATGTCAGTGGGAAAATGGTCTGTATACAGAAAAACCAGCCGACTGTCAAAAACTGTCCAGGTTCAATAAACCATCTACTTCCAAATAGGAATTGGCATGAATAAGTAAATAAAACGGACTCATGCTGAAGCAAGTGACAGGTTTAGTCATTTTAAAACATATCCAAAAAACAACTTAAAAACAGAGCGTTTCCCACTACCGATTCCAATCACGTCTGAGCCAATGTTTGTTAAAAATTTAAACACTTAACACTGAAAGACAGAAACCAGAGTAGTTGAGGTGACAGTCTGACACAGACAAGAGACAAACCTTAGAACTACATCACAGGCCACAAAATGAAATATCTGGATACAGAAATATAGAAATGGGATTCTTCAGTGTTAAGTGGTTTGGTTTTCCAAACAGCAGAATAACCATGTGTTCTAATGTGAACCAAGTCATGTCCCATCCAGCTTTGCAAGAAAAGGTTTAATTAATTTAGTTGAATAGAATTATTTGTGGCTACTTTTATGTGTTTCAGATGTTGCAATAATAAAAATACTTTGGTCCTTACCAGATCTTAAAGTTGGGTAAGTACAACAGCAACACATGACATATTACAGCACGTAGTTATTTATTTACCAGAAACTGAGCAAAAATGCAGAAGAAGTGTGTGAAAAACTAAATAGACTCTTACTGCCTCCATAGTCTATAATCAAATGCAGTCAGTTGGTCATCAGCAAGTGTGAGCTCTTGTAAAAAGCAGAGGTTTTGGCAGTTTGCTGGTCTCGAGCATACAGGGATGCCTGTATGCTCGATGCAAAGGAGGAAAGACATCAGTGATGATCTTAGAGAAACAATCTGGGAAGTGTTATAAGACTATTTCCAAATAAATTCGAAGTCCATCACTCTGTGAGAAAGAATATTCACACCATGTGGAAAAAATTCAGAACCAATCTTCCCAGGAGTGAACGTCCCAGCAAATTCACCCCAAGGTCAGACTGTGCAATGCTCAGAGAAACTGCAAAAACCCAAGAGCTGCATCTCAGACTCTACAGGCTTCAGTTTGCATGCTAAATGTTAAAGTTTGTGACAGATCAATGACAAAACGACTGAGCAAGTATGGCTTGTTTGGAAGGGTTCTTCCCTCTATAAAGAACATGACAGCACAGTTTGCAAACCTGCATCTGAACAAGACACTACACAGGCAAGACCATAGTGGAGATTTTTGGTTTCTGGTGAAACCATAACATAGCATATCAGCACATAACAGCCTCGTGCCAGCTGTCAAGCACGGTGGTGGAGGGGTGATAATCTGGGCCTGTTTTGCAGCCACTTGTAACTGAGCTCCAATAAACAGCTCTGTATATAAATTATTCTAGACTAAAATGTTAGGCCATCTGTCCAACAGCTAAAGTTTGGTTGAAACTGGGTCATGCAACAGGACAATGACCCCAGGCACAGGAGCTAATCTAACATAAACTAGCTAAACGAAAAATAATCAAGCTGCTAAAATGTCCCAGTTAAAGTCCAGACCTCAACCTGACTGAAATGGTGTGACATTAAGTCAGATGTGCATAAACAAATACCCACAAACCTCAATGAACTGAAGAAAAGCAGTACAGAGTGGGCCAAAATTCCTCGACAACCATGTGAGAGACTGATAAATTCTTACAGCACATTTCATTATTTGTTAAACAAATAATAAAATGGTGAAAATTGTTATGTGTTGTTTTACACCTGGTTAGATCTCAATTACTTTAGAAGCTGTTAAACGTCAGGTGACTTTTATTTATTTAATACCTCAGAAATGATAGAGTGTACTGTGTGCATTCACAGTGTTGGGGAGTAAATGGAATACATGTACTGGTGTCGTGCCAAACCAGGTATCCCCGACAGAATTTGTTTCCCCTGTGTCGGGAGCATGAACTGGCCTTTCAAAATCATAGACAAACTGTATCCCACATTTGTGATTTTTAGTTCATACACATTTCTTATAATGACTGACTACTCCAGAAATTTTGGAGATGTTAGCTCTTCATACAGTAAAGTTACAGTGGGATACAATTAATATCAAGCTGATCCTGCCACACTTTGTTCCCCCTGTCCAAAGACTTATTGCTCCTGAAATTTTGGAGGTTTTAGCTCAGTACAGTTCTGTACAGCTACAGAAGGATACAAATAATGATCAAAATGTCATTGGTTTATTTAAATAATCCCGTCCGATGTTGTGCCAAGGTCCCAACGCAGGGGAAACAAATTCTGTGGGGGACACATAATTTGGCACAACACCGGAACCCGATGTATTAGCCAGAGGTCCCTTTACTACGGTTCAGAGCCGCGGACCTGCTTTATATACACGCGGAACAGTTTTCTATACGAGATCGCTGCTCAAAGCAGCCTTACCTAATGTCCACCCTACTGTTACTCATTTTATATTAAGATTTAAAAATGTAGTTGGTATTGGTATGGCGAGTAACCTTCAGTAATAGTAATAAATCACACAGCAATAGTACAGTCATGTAGTTGTAAAAAGCATGACAGTATATTAAGCAATCCAAAGTATTCAGACTACATTACTCTCATTGAGTAATGTCACGGAATATGTTACGAAATAAATTTTGGGGCATGCATTCTGTAATCTGTAGTGGAATACATTTTAAAAGTAACCTTCCAAACACTGTGTATTCATTATGGCATCCTTGAACAGTGGGGCCCATGGTACGTTCCCACCATACAGATTAAACAGGTCAGTAATCCCAAGTGGAGGAGGAAGGAGACCACCACTATAGTAATCCCCATTAATAGTTATATAACCTGCCGTGCAGCCTACGTTATTGCACATATAGCATAAAAAGACTAAGTGAACTGGACATAAACAATGATTTAAAGAATCTTTACCTTGATTTTCCTGATTAGACTCAATCAACTGTGGCTTTACTGTTCCTGTTCATTGATCAAATTTTAATCTACCCTACCGTATTCATACAGTGGCTTAATTTAATAAACAAAACCTTTCTAGGAGCATCATAGTCCAGAAACATATTGCTCCTAAATACGAGAACAATGCAGGATGCTAACCACATGTGAGAACTTCCTAAAAACCCACTTCGTAAAACAATATGTGAGAGAGCTCACTCCACTGTCATCATCACCATCCAGATGGTCATTAAAAAAAAGTGATTTCTGCCGATGATGACCGACAGCACACAGTCAGAGCCATCACTAAGGAACACGACTCTTCTTGAATTTTAATAGCGCTGTATTGCTGTGTGACACTTTTCAAAGTAAAGCTTGTTTTTGTCAAAGCTGCCTTTGAATGAAACTCGAACCAGATGGATGTAAACTGGAGATGAATGCAGCTTGATTCTATATAAAAAACAGAACCTTTTGGTGGTATAGGATGACATGGTGATGATATTACTGCATGTATGTATGCACAGGAGAAAGACTACACTGGTACAGTCTCTTAAGGCAGAACCAGGAATTTATATGGTGTCAGTGTTCAGTTTTTAGGCAGTTGTTGACATATATCGAAAGTCTTAAAGACACAAAAAGTGATGAGAGTTTGTTTGTTGTGTTTTAACTGTGTAGGAAAAAGAGATTTGGAGGCTGACACTAACATAAACTGAATGAATTACAGTTTTCTTTAGTCATTTTTATTAGTTCCATCTGAAATACACTCACTTTATTAGATACACTTGTTCAGCTGCTTGTTAACGCAAATATCTCACCAGCCAGTCATGTGGCAGGAACTGGTTAAGCTCAATCAGAAGAAGGTGATAAAAGGTGAAAGTGACTTTGAATGTGGTATGGTTGTTGGTGCCAGATGGACTGGTCGGAGGATTTCAGAACCTGTTGATCTATACTGCCATTTTCCCACAGTAACCATGTGGAGTGTTTCCAGAGAAACACTGAAAAAGAGAAAACATCCAGTGAGCGGCAGTTCTCCGGGAGACAATACCTTGCTATTGCCAGAGGTTAGAGGAGAATGCCCAGACTGCTTCAAGCTGTTGCATCCAAGGTATGCAGAAGAGCATCTCTGAATGCACTACACATCAGACCTTGAAGCAGAACACCACACAAGGTATCACTCAGGAACATGGAGCTGATGCTACAATTCACACAAACCAAACGATGACAATAGAAATATGTTTACTGGTCTGAAGAGATATTTTCTTGGGACACTTTGGGCCCCCTAGTACCAATTGAGCATCAACGCTATAGCCTATCTGAGTGTTACTGCTGAGCGTGTCCAATCCTTCATCATTACAATGAACCCATCTTCTAATGGATGCTTCTACCAGGATAACACACCATGTCACAAAGCTCAAATCATCTCAAACTGCTTTCTTGAACATCATAAAGACTTCACTGTACTCTAATGGCCTCCACAGTCACCAGATCTTAATGCAGCAGAGCACCTTTGGGATGTGGTGAAACTGGAGATTCACATCATGAGAGAAACTATCAGCACATTTGCACTTCCTCGTACTGATTCCCTCCAAAACAGTACAAACAATTCAGTTGTCATCTTTGTCCCAGATCTTAGTTCTAAGCAATACATCAAACATGCAGCTAAGTCTGAATTTTAATCACTGTGAGAATATTGCCAGAGTACAACAGTTTCTCTCTTGAGCCAATGCAGAGACATTGTTACACATTTTTATTTCCTTAGGATTGATTCGACCCCAGCTACCCCAGTAGTCAGCTGCATGGGTTCTGACCAAGGCCATAAAGAGAGCACATGTAATACCAGCTTTAGAGTCTCTGCACTGGTTTCCTGTCGGAATAGATTTTAAGATTCTTATACCGGTTTTTAAGGCTCTTAATGGTTTTAATCCTGACTATTTATCAGAACTGCTTTTTAATTATGAGCTTATTAGAACCCCCAGGTCCCAAAAGTCAGAACTAAAACTTACGGTGAGACAACTTTCCATGATTATGGCCCACGTCTGTGCACCTAAGGACAGCAGACTAAAGCCAAACCAAAGACCCACATCTTTGAAACAGCTTTTATTTTAAATGATTTCCCCCTTTTACTTCTGCTCACACTTTTTATCTTGGTTTGTTTTTTTATCCTTTATTCTGCTTTTTTTTTTTTTTTTTTTTTAAACAATGTTTAATTTATACATTGTGCTTCCATATTTCATGTATTTGTTTAACATTTTTCCATTGGTGCTTTTTGGTCATTGATAGTGCTTCCTCATTTGAGTTTTTAATGTTTTGTATGTGTTGTTCTCAGAGTTTTTTCAGCAGTAATTTAAGAACATTTAGTGTTGTGAACTTTTATACATGTAAAATAGTTTTGGCATATTAAAAACTGCTGAAATGATACAACCATACATGATCACTACACTGCAAACATATTTCATATTTACACAGCAGTGAAAATGCTTACCTCGGTTCAAAAGAATATATTAAAGTATGCTTTAGCACATTAAACATAAGTGTACATATTGCAAAATCTACACCTCCTTTGAAGATGACACTAAATGTGTGGTTTAAAAAAAAAAGTTGTACAATAGTCCTTCAAGTCATACGAACAGCAAGTCACTCTGGCAGTTTGCCATGTAGTAACACACCTTCAAAAGGGTGAAAAATTTCAAAGCAAGATCTGATTATGGTGCAAGCAAGGTGAAAATGGACCCAGAAGTAAAATACACTGAGCATCCTACAACTGAGATAACATCAAGAGGTTATAGATACACACAGTAACAGACACCTGCATCACCCAGAGAGCACTGATCCTCTCCAGACAGTTAAAAGGACAACAGAAATCATAAGGCAATCTCCTTAAGAGAGGGGGAAAAAAAATCATTTGATCATTTTCTGTGTGAAAAAATAGCTCTGCTTTTGAAGTTGCCCCAAAGTCCCAGCTTGATTACCATTTGAGATTAAACAAGATCTGGTGAAAGGTGGAAAAATTTGCTGCTGACAGGTCTCTTCATTACATCTTGGAGCTGGGTTAGATGAAATATCCAGGGTCTCTCTGACAGATCTACTCTTCCCGGGTCTGGACTTAACCCTGCAGGTTCCACTTTCACTGCATCTGGGAGCCAGCTGCAGATCATTGTATACAGCGTGGAAGTGTGTTTAAGTTTGATTGGGGTCACTAGAAGGTCTGTCTTATTCAATATACAGCTCAATATACATAATGACCAACTGGGAGGTGAACTGACGTTCCAGCAGACAATGCTCACTAAGGTGGAGAAATGTAAATCTCCAGAGTTCATTGTTCATTCAGATGACCGAGTCGATTGAAAGTGAACGCATTTAGCTGCCAAAATATAAACAGCCACGGTGAGATAACAGTTAATTTCTAGAATAAACCAAATTCCTAGCTGTCAATTAAAAAAAAAAAAAGAAAAAAAAAAAAAGAAGAAGAAGAAATCTTTGAGAATATTTTATGTATATAAATCTCTTTGGTGTGCCTTAAGACGTGTTCCTTAATGTATCTAACAACTTAAGTTTAGAGAAAGAAAAAGGTACACAAATTGTTCTTTTGGCTAAAAATGATTTATTGGACAAGGAAAGATTACAAATCTGATCCCATGGTAAAGCACAATAAAATATTAGCAATACATGACATGGGAGAAAAAAAGTAAATAGATCTCAAAGCAGCAAAGCTACAAACACAACACACAAAAAAGCAAAATTAAAATGGAGTGATACGTTTTTCTACAAGTTTAAGAAAAACTGCACTATACGGTAAAAAAAACAAACAAAAAAAACATAACTGCTGATCTGTTTTTCACAATTTTCTTGACATACTGGACCATTTCAATGTAAAAATACAACCAGTGATAGAAGAGGCAGGTGTCCAACTTCAATGTGAACATGTGAACTGACTTTGAGGACCAAGGCACTCAATTTTTACTTTAAACACTTGTGTACAGTAACATTTGAGCCACTACCACACCTGCGTGTATGCATACAGTAAAGAAGGAACAGCGTTAAGTCGACTCTAGTGAGTTGAGTAACATTTTAAATACTAGGACAAATTGTAACAACTTCTCCCGAATATTTGAGTACTGGTCAACAGTGACTCTTCATCATCATCATTTGGATGTTTAAAAAACAACACTTTTAACCACTGATCAGAACTTACAGTTGTCATGTTAGTAAAGAATATCTACTTTGTTCTCTTGAACTTCTTAGTATACTGACCTGTGCTTCTACATTTCATAGTCAGAGGAGAGGTTTAGTTAAATAAAGCACATACAGCTAAAACACAGATAAGACTAAAACCATGACAGAAGCCAGAGTGAGTGAAGTTTGTGATAGAAATGAGTGAGTGGTCCCAAACCTCAGTAGAAACCACCACTGTGTTCCCATGTTTTTTGTCACGTTTTTCCTCCCCCCAGCTGAGACCTGACCTTTAGGCCTTCTCCAGTGACTTGTAGTACTCTTTCAACACGGCCCAGGCTTTGGGCGCCATGAAGCCGTCGGGAGGGTTCTCTCCCTCGCGAGCCATTTTACGCATGCGTGTGCCTGAGATGAAATCGTAATCTTGATGGCTGTAATTAAAAACAAAAAGACAGAGAGTGTGAGAGTCACACACAAAAAGCAGGGGAGCTTTGAATAACAGATCTACTTCAATCAGTGAAAAGATGCCGATCAACGGCACGCCCAACAGAGCCAGCTGCTCTTTTACAATCAGTTGGATCAAGGAGCAGGCCAGTTAACATTTCTGCAAACCAAAAATGAAGCTTTTATGACACTCTCTTGTGACACATCCCACCCTGTGAAATTTGACATGATGATTGTTTGCATATGAGAATATATTTATGAATGACATTTCATATGCTGACCATTTCTCACAGCATGACATTCCTGCAAAATCACTCTGTGGCAGGAGAGATAATGTCACACGATCCGGCAAGCACCAGCATGCCATAGCAGTGGTGGCTGGAAAAGGAGGCCAATGCAGCTGACTGTCAACATGTTGCGCTGTGATTTATGCGCCTGTGTTGTGCTGCTATCTGCCTCACGATAGCTGTTGCTGCAAACCATGACGAAGTGAGAGAATCTGCATTTCTTTAATCCTGGGTTTAAACTGCAAAAAGGCAGCTATGCTGGGGAAGCTTTGCAGAAAATACCAACATATAATCGCAGCTGCTTGATAACAGCAGTAACTGAGAAACGCTGGCTTTTATTTGGAGTCATATTTGTGTCCGCCTGGCCCATTGTGTTCATCGGCTAGACGATCTGATATTTGCAGTTAAGCCAGTTACAGTGAAAACAGTGGTTTTCTACAGTGAAAAAGCTCCATATGAGAGCAGAGAGAATGAATAAAAACAGCTGAAACCAGGAGGAGCTGGTGGGAACTCTCTTGACTAGTGTATGGACAAACGCCGTGCGTCCAGCGGGGGAAACATTTTGTATTTTATAATCAGATTTGATAGACCCTGTATTTGTGATCATGCAACATTCTTCAGTGATTTGATTTTAATTGAAGCATCTTCTGAGTGAACTCACAGACCTCAAATGCATTTCCCACTGTTGCAGGGCAAACTGTGCTTACTGAGGTTCTAGAGCTAGATGCTACATGAACAGTATTAACAGTGTTTCCCCTGAGACCGCTTTGAAGGGAAGCACTGCATAAAACCTGCAAAAAGCCTAAATAAACAGGTATGTCAGTAAGCTGGATATATAAGGAACTCTGGGTGTTAACCTAACTTGCATGTTTTGGACTTTTAGAGGAAAATGGAGTATCCTGAGAGAACCCACACAGAAAGATCCCAGTCGGCTGGTGGACTTAATTCAGAAACCCTTTTGTTGGTTTGTTCTTCCCATTCAAGAGCAAAAGGTTTAGTTTTTTTAAAACAACACTGTCAATAAAACGTTTTATGGTTTATATTATGATTTTGTTATTAGTTTAAACTTTTTTTTTCATTTCGTTTTGACTTCTATCTTTTTTAATTCAGTCAAGTTTCCAGAGTGCATTTTCCTGTTGCAGTTCAGTTTTTATTGTTTAGAAAAAGTTTGGTTTTAGTGTTGTTTTTATTAGTTTCAGCACTAGTTTTAGTTTTTTTTAATTATTATTGTTGCAGGTTATATGTCAGAGGCAAGATGTACATAAAAACTAACCGTTTTACCTCAATAATTTTATTGGAGTCTTCCAAGTTCACAAATCATTTTTAATCTTTTTCAGTAGTCAAGTTTTTATTTTTATTTTAGTTAGCTAAAATGATTTTTTTCTCTCCTAGTTTTAGTTTCAGTTAACTACAATAATCACGATTTGTGGCATCTTAAAATGACAGTTATTAAACTTTTACGGTTTGCAGTTTAATGCAACCTTGACTGATTCTAATACAGATTTAAATTATTACAATTAAAGAAAAATAGTCTTTGGTCCTGGAATCCAGAGCCTGCTTAAGCATTCCCGTATTTCAGTCCAAAGACTGTTATGCATGTTAGGGTGACTCTAAATTGGCTGTAGGTATGAACACTTGACAGACTGACAGCCAGTCCAGGGTGTAGTCCTTCTTTTGCCCGATCACAGTTGGGATAAGCTCGAGTCCCCTCAGGACCCTGGACAAGAGGTTAAGAAAATGGATGGATAATATAAAATAAGCATCACCACTTTTGGGTAACACACAATACAATCAAACTGTCAGACTCACTGTCTGCACAACAGAAATGTTTTCTAATATTGAGACTGAATTCTCCTCTCCAAACGTTTTTTTAAGTATCTTTCACACGTTCTGAGATCCTCTCCTTTATATTTTTATGATTGATGGTTTCTCGCTGCACATTTGAGGTCACATGAAAAGTTCTGAACAGCGTTGTGTGAAGCAGTCAGCCAAGGACAGTCTTCATCTTAGACCAGTGCCAAGTGTAGCCCAGGCTATCCTCATTTATAAATTACTCTGAGGGATAATCAAGACTTTAAACATCTTGTTAGCAGACATTCACACTTATCTGAAGTGGGCTCACATTCAGAGAGGGTCAAAGTTGTGCTATTTAAAACGCTAAATTGTTATCACACGAAAGCGCACATCTTGAGGCTCTGAAACATTAAGAAACAGTGAAAGTAAGGTAAAGGAGCTCCAGGCAAATTCTTCAGAGAACAAGTTATACAGTGTCAAATTAGAAACAGCCTTCTGTGGTCTGAGCCATTATGCTTCAGAGAAAGACTGAGGGGTGTTGTGATTAAAATGAGCGCCCATATTAAACCTAAAATGTGGCAAGGGCACCGTGCTTGAAAGAGTAGAAGATCATAAATCTAACTGAGTGACGACTGCAGATTTTAGAAGCTGAGTTGTGTTGAATGTCTGGCATTAGCATTAATATAAAAATGGACAAAATATAAAATATGAGGTAATATTTTGAAAATAAATAAATAAAATAAAGCCCGTTTGCTCGAGGCTTCAGAGAACAGTCAGCAGTATGGTTGCTGGAGGTTCCTGACAGTCATCAGGTAAAAATGCACTGTGTAAACAAATACACAGTGCTACTCCAAAAACCTCCTTGTCCTTGCACTGCTCGCTAACAGTTTGCTGCAGTCCCACATAGTTTGCATGGAAGATGCACACGTTTCTGCAAACACCCGCCAGCTACTCACTGAGCAGAAAGTGCAATTTTTCTGCAGACAGCGTCAAAGTCTGCAGCAAACTTTGACACGCTATGATGCGTACGGAATTGTTTCCATACATGTTCATTTAACAATATGTGGCAAGTTATTTTTTTCCCTTTGGTTTTTTTCTGTTTAGGTTATAATCTAAACTGTCAGATGCTTAAAATAATTCAAGCACACATTCCATTTTAACACAAAACCTCACATCCTATTTATATAATCAGACAACAGAAATTTTCTGTCAAGTAAATGTTTCACATGCAGAGCACCAAGCCAGTGGTGTCACTTCAAAGCCAACGATTGCTTAACGAAATCTGCTGATAACATTTTAAAACAAACTATTTCAAGGAGGCAGCGTACTTCGATTCACAGAAGAACTAGATGTGCCTGATCGGCACTTCACTTTGGACTTTACATCATAAACATGCATCATGGAAAACAAAGGCAATCTTTTGATTAGTGCTGCAATATTTAGTTTTAACGCTGCTGGCTGAACACAACCCAAGTTGCACAACCTGATGGAACAGGCTGCATCAGACTGCAGGAAAGCCAAATAAATTGCATGATTGTTGTTAGTCACAACGTGCAGTGTCCATATACAGACTGTAATTAATGGCAGGTCTCTGTAATTTTGAGCAACATCAAAGCCCGTAGTGTTGCACAAAAGCTTTTAACTGTATACGAATGAAAAACAATTGCTGTTATTCTTGGCTCAGCTTTTTAGGGCACAGAGAGAAGAAGAAAGCAAGAAAGAAAAATGAGGATTTTTTTTTTGCATACAAGACAGGCCTAATGAGTAATTAATTTAAGGAATATAATTTCTGTTTAGGCTGCTCACTCTAATTGGCCTAAATGTGAAGTATTACTCTAGACAAAATCTACAAATGTAATTTAATGTGAGTGAGCTCTGCCTGTGAACCATCTCTGTAATAAATTGATTTAAAACAAAGGAAACAAAATGGAAAAGTTTTTTCTTAAATGAAAAACCTTCAACAAAAGTACTCACTTTTTTGGATCATAAAAATCCATTGCCCTTTTGACCTTGTTGTAAGCAGCAACCTTAAATGGAACAATTTCGAGGGTGATGAGGCCCGGAGCCATGGTGAGCACCTTGGCTCCGTGAGTGGGCTCGTACAGGTCCTTTCCTGTGGCAGGGTGAGGCATGCCTGCAGGGTCACGACCAACAATGTAGAAATTGGCCCCGGCCACCATTCGTGCTCTGCAATGCCACTGAACCTGTGGACAGAGAGAACAAAGAAAATGCTATAGCTGTGAAACTAACACTGCTCCACTTGTGTGGGATTTATAAAGACACACAATATGTCTTTATGACAAGTGTGCAAGACTGTACTAAAACACAGCAATCTGGGTAATGAAAGCAGCAACAATGACACTGTTAATAGCTCAATCACACTAGAGTCAAAATAGCACGGCAACCTTTCTGCAACTAGGAAAAACTGTTGGTTGCCAGGTGATTCTGGCAACCACAATCCTCCATAGCAAGGTGCGGGACGACTGGTTGGAGGACTGCAACATGTCTCCAAATGGTCTCAATCTGACAGAGACTGACTGCATTCACTCTCATGCAGGCTGATGAAGGTTTGCAAATATCTGCATTTATAAATGCAGACAGACTGCCAACACATTTCAATCCGAGTCAGTCTACACCAGGGGTCAGCAACCTTTAACACCCCAAGACCCAGTTTCCACGCAAAAGAAAACAATGGGAGCCGCAAATATCTTCATTTTAGATGTCAGAAAGTAACACTGTATATACTGTTTTTTACTTTTATGCTTTGTGTGAACAACTAAGGTGTGTTGCTTATGAAATCCATGAAGTGCTACAGAGAAAGTTACATTTTATCTATGTAATTAATACATTTTGAACTCTTAATGAAATATAGCAAAAGGAAAGACACCCAGCTGAGCTAAAATGATCCATGTAGCAAACAAAAACTGTTATATCGCCTTTGGGCTTTTGGAGCCTTGACCTGACTTTTAAAAAAAATAATTGGAAAAAAGCACTATGCTGCTAAAAAAAAGAAAAATAGATATTTGCAAAATTCTGCCTAAATATGTATTTTACTTGGTTAATGTGTGTGGCGGGGCGTGGTCTGCAGCGCCGCTGCAGGGGAGGCGACGCACCTGAGCGGCACCCGCAATCACACCTTGCCGCCTTAATGTCTGTGCTCTCTATGCTGTTGTGTTGGTATGTGTCGGCTGTATGCGTACAGCAACCATGTGTGAAAAGTGGTCAATAAAGAGATGCTGAAAAGCGTGTTCATGCAAACATCGTCGAGTCTGCCGTGATATGTTTACAATGGGACTTCTGGTCCTGCACCTCTGCGCACAGCGTCTGCAAATCGGGGCTGTACGAAGTGACTTTCATCTTTACGCAGGACTGTAAGCTGTCATCTGTGAGGCGTGAGCGGTGTTTGTCTTTAACATAGTTCACGGTGGAGAAGAGCTGCTGACATAATATAGATCCGAAGATCCATAATTGGCCTACCTGGGGTTGAAAGTCTCAATAAATGCACGGTGTTTCGGCGGGTACACCGGCTTCCGCGAGTGTGACGCTTATTTCAAGCAATGAAAAAAATAATAGAATATAATTTTATATTTCAATATCACAATAATCTTCCAATTTAGAACTATAAGTTAAAAAAGAACTAACATAAATAAAATAAAATACAATACACTTCAGCTAAATACTTCTAATTTATTTTCCCAAACCACGCGGAGCCGCACTAAGGACTAAAGGTTGCCGACCCCTGGTTTACACCAATAGGCACAACTCGACTCTCTTTGCTTTCGGGTGCTCAACTCAACTAGCTGCAGATTTTGGTTATATTCTCATACAAAAGCAATGCTGCAGAGCACCATTTGGAGGAATTTCTAAATTATCATTTCAGAACTGTGAGGTTCTGGATTGACTCTGAACGTATCAAATGTCTGTGTATGTAGACAGCAACAATTGGTTGTTTTCACTGATTTATCATGCTTAATTGGTATATTATCATCACAAACAGATTGCATGTAATTGCCAACTTGACCCCATTCCCTAACTCACTGCACTGAAAGCAGACTGAGTGCAACACATTTTATTGCTGCCTTGATGCACCACAGTTACTTTGAAGGTGGCAACTGACTGCAAGTGATCACAAACCTGGTCCTTGTCTTCAAAGCAACCATTTCAAAGGTGATGGAACTGCACGTTTATTGCACACGGTCACATTAACTTTGGTTGTTCCATTGTTTTTTCCTAGAGTGTGACTGTAGCATAACAGGATATAATGTGCACATCTTCAGTGTCTACCAATTAGCAATAATTACTTTACCAAATATGTCAGATATATCTGGGAAAGTTTAAAAAAAAAATTATTTAAAAAAAAAAAAAAAAGCTACTTTTACCATTTTCACCTTTAGGCAGACATCAACTCCACACAAGTTCAGCCAGCCTGCAATAATTGCTCCCCTTAGGACTTGCTTTTCTCCTACGCTGTTGCTGTTTTTCCATTATCAATAACATCAGAAACTGGACTTTTTGCCTTGAAAATTACTATTACTACTGCCATTAGGTTTCTACATGTTCTACATGATTTTTAGATAAGACTGAGGTAACAGCAAGCCTTTAATGGGCTAAAGAATACTTTGAAAATTGTAATAATGAAGAGGAGGTTCTACATCTCTGTGGAAAACCAAGTCAGAAAAACTATACTCAGGTTGCAACCGTGCATAGTTTTCAAAAATCTCTCTTTCAGAATTAGAAACTGATTAAATTCGCAGGCTGAGATCCACCATCCTGCAATCTGCTCTCAATAATTTGTAACATATCTTTCTGATTATCATAAATGAGTGATTAAAAGATTCTCAGCTACGATCAGTCACACACAGAGGTTTGTGTATGGCATGAAAACGTTAAACAGAGCGCCTCAAGACAACTGTAAATTTCCTTTCCTGCCATTTTTCACTCTCAGAAATTTGCAAAGAAATCATGCGACAGCCCACTTCCTTTTCTGCCTGTTGTTATTATTCAGAGCTGCAGCCACGCTTTTGTTCTCTATCACTTTTGAAGCGAACCTGATGCCTTGTTTGAAGAAACCTCAAACATTCTTGATAATCATTACCTCAGTTGGCCCTGCATACATCATGGGTGAGGGAAAAATGGCAACAATGGTAGATTCTGGATTCAGAACGCCCTCCTCCAGCACAGCAGCATGCTGCTTCATTCTCCAAGGCAGTGGCACGTCATCATCTTTGGTCCAACCTCCTAGTGGGTGGAGCAGCAGAACAGGCCGACGGTAGCCTCGCTCGATCAGACGCTTGTGGGTGTCCTGCATCAGGAGAGCATGCCCGTTGTGGACAGGGTTACGCAGCTGAAAGGCAAATACAGCATCTAGACAGAGAAAAAGGAGGAAACAAGTTTGTTAAACGACAACCAAACACATCTGCAAAGCAAAAGCAAAGCAAACAAAAGAAAATCATTGACACACAGAAATCATCTAGCTGCTTCATGCACATGAACCACATACAGTCTGTGTATTATTGATGAAGTGTTGAATAACACTGTAGTCTTTTCTCTTGGGACCTTCCTACTGTGATGCTCTTATTTATTTACCAAATAAACAAACAAGTGAGTGGACTGAAGGCACCAGACTGCTTAAAGTTTTCCTCTCCTTTTAAAAGAGAAGGAAGGTAGCTGTTTATAAATACTGGGGCATTACCATCACTCTCCCTGGTTCAGAATGTCATCACTGGGTTAATTTAGCTCTGACAGAAAATAAACAAACAGATATTGTTCCAATACCTGCATTCATTTCTTTGAACTTCTGTTTGAGCTCAGTGGGTGTCAGTCTGTATTGGTCGAGACCGTCATTCCAACAGATCTTGTCCAGAACCTGCAGGTCACCACCGACCAGCCAGTCCCCGCTTTCCATCACCATCTGAAATAGGAGCCACAGTGATCGTGACGGTGAACGCAACACAAACATAAACCAGATTTAAGACACCGCTCTTTAAAAGTCTCACTCTGTTGGAACCACTCCAGGGTGAATTCAAATAAACCCCTGAGTTATTACCCAGTTGCAAAAGGACAAAATGAAATAAATCAAAGTCTTGGTGAGTTGTTAAACAACCAACAAAACTCTGCTGTGCTTTCCCCTAAGCATTTGTTAATTTCAATAACAGACAAAAACAGATTGCATTCCACAACGAAACCTGGGGATGAGCTCATGACCACAGCGCAGAGAAATTTTCCCCTCGTGAGATTCATCCAACAATGTCACCAAAGTGCTCAGGAAGGATCCAGGCAAAGGCTGCTATTGTTTCAGGCAATATCTTCCGCCTGCTTCCTGTGGCACTTTTGAGACTGTAGCTAGAGTTACTGAAAGCACTGGCCTGCACATTGTTAATGTGATACAAAGTGACAAATTTCAGACCAAGCAGCAAACGCATCACAGCTCCAGCATTTAGACTGTGAACTCAAATAAGACCAAAAATAAAAATGAAAACAATAAGTGGACAAAAAAAAACTGTCTGTCATTATTTTGTTGACATGTAATTTATCATCTGAATACGCTTTGATATCCATACTTTACAAACACACTGATTCCAGTTTGAGCTGGCAAGCTATATATAGAAATCTGAATCTTGTCAGCAGAGGAGTGTCTACGTGATGCGATCAATAACCACCTGCCCTCAAGTGCTCCAGCTTGTCTGCTGCTCACCCGATAAAAGTCACGACATACGCTTTACAGCACTGATAGCGCTGAACAATAGGATAGGCAAATCACCACCGATTTTGCCAACATAAGTCAACAGAAAACAAAACGTCTACACGGCTGTATGAAAGCAGGAGGTCTAAATCCGCGATGTTTACTCATTATAATTTCTCTATGACTTCACTTGTAAAAGGGGGCCCTAGCCAAATAAACCACACCATAGCTTCCAGTGCCGTGGATTTCATGTCTGAGTGACAGACAGGCAAACAGGAAGCGTGTGGATTAACAACATGTTCCGTGGAGCAGAAAAGAGCCTGGATCAGAACGTCGTAGTCATGAATGAAGGGGTGTGCTGACAGATTGGTTCTGGTGTTGGGAGTTAAACATTCACTCGTGTATACATACATACATTCTAATGAGTGAGAGCTTAATTAGAGCAGGCTGAACACATGATAAGTTAAAGTGGATAAAGAACGACGGTTCGGGAAACACAGAGCATGTGGCATGTGCCTAAATCCAGAAATGAGACATCAGGTGTTGACACTAAGGAGTCACAGTATCAATTCATGAAGCCTGCAGCTTCTAATACATCTCAAAACACATTACCATGCCAGACTCCATTATGAATAAAGTGAAAGAAGGAAATCTTTGAAAATTAAAAAAAAAAAAAACTGCCAATAGTGGTGCGATATTAAGAGAGATGTTAAGCCAGAGGTTAAAAGTAAGTCTGACCCAAGAGAGCAAAATCACTAGATACCACAAAGACTATTAATTTTGACTTAAACCTTTGCCAATAAGCAGACTGCACTAATCCACAAAACAGCCACTTTTAAAAGTTTACTAAGGTGAAATTAAAAACAAACTGTGTCACCAACACCAAAAAGTTCTGCTGCTTTCCATCAACCCATTGACACTTTAAGCCAGATCATCTCAGGACATTAGCACACCAGAGCGTCTACCTGAGCCCCACAGTGCTTGATAAGAGACACATGGAAACAATTCCTCGATCTACTTGGAGATGGGCTGGGTGAGCAAAAAGGTGGAAGCTGGCAAATGAGCAGTACAATCTCAAACACATTTAGTTGGAGGCTGAGCAAGAGACTCTGGATCCAACTATAACACCTGCAATATGAGGGTGTACCAAAAAGATCAAGTGATTACACTGGGCGTCCTGACAGACTGAGAAAAACTCCACTCCTCCGCCTATTCAGTCTTTCCATAAGCAATGCGCAAAGGCCAGCTGGGATCTGTGTTCTATCAGTGCCGAATCCAGGGAGGCAGTTTGCTTTCACATGCAGCATGTTTATCACACAGTACTCTGAGACAGACAGTCTGGAGCTCTGCAGATGGTCTTCAGTAGTTTCGCCAAGGCTCAGCTTCTATACCATTTCTAACATACTAGCCCATATTGTAAATTCAATCTTCCCAGCAGGAGAGAATTCATTTAAAAAAAATGTTTAAAAAGCCTGAACAGCCAAGGAATGATCTTTGCATTTGTGCCTTTTTTTTTCATAAAACATGTACTAAATGTTACGTGTATGCATTTAATAGTTGAGTGGTTCATGGGGTGTGAAATAGTTCTGGATTGAATTATGAAAGTCTCTTCATCTCTAATATGAATAGTTACACACTAAAGCTTACAGGATGGTTAGCCTACTATAGAGCTCTCAGTCAGAATGCCTAGATTTTGCAGCCTATCATTCAATCCAGACGGACAGGCTAAAAAAAGACTGCACGCTAATCTGAGCTCTGTTTTTGTTTGTTGATGGGATATTACTTTTGGCTGTGAGATAAGAAACTGTGGAAGTCAAGTGAACAGGGTGTGTATCCCACATTGTTCAGGCTACCCCTGCTGGAGAGCAAGTGCTAGCTGTCTATGGATATTTGGCTTATGTCTTCTTAAAACAAACCGAGGTCACCCTTGCTTTTCCTTGAAAGTGATGCCATCCCTTAGCTAAAGCACCTGGTAGTGACAACCCAAGCTTCATGGGGTAGCCTTTTTTCTTTTGACTGTGTGCAATATGAGGATACCTGCACGAATAGTACAGGTGCAGTCTATTGGCACAGGCCCTGGAAAATATCAACAGTTTTACAAATAGTGAATGCATTTACCGTGTGTATATTACACTATTTCACTTCCAAGGAAACAGTGTTGAGTGCCTGACGATGGAAGAAACTGAAGTTCCACAATAAATTTTGAGAACTGCTATAAACATCAAGAAGTAAATCGAATTAATCCTGGCTGCTATTGGAGGTGCGTTTCACCTGTCTCCACTGGCATTTATGAGACAGCCCCTGGACTTACTGACTGGGCTGTGCAATGCTGATGTGATACAAAGAGACAATTTTCTACAGACTAAGCAGCAAACACAGCAAAGCTCCCATGCCGAGACAGAAAGAACCAAAACAGAAAGGCCACAAATGAAAAGCTGAAGATGACAAAGAGAAAACCATGTTGCTTATTTTGTTGATATGTAATTTATCATGTGAATATGCTTTGATATCCATACTTTGCAAACACCCTGATTTCAATTTGGTCTGGCAAACCATACATACAAATCTGAATGTTGTCAGCAGCACGGGTGTCTACGTGAGGCGATCAATAACCACTTGGCTCTGTTATAAGACGTTTTCAGGATCATGTTGTGATTTGTTTTCCACACTCTAATTACTCCAACCTGTCCACTGCTGACCCGATAAGAGTCACGAATGATGCTTAACAGCCTTATTCTCTGGAGAGATCAACAGCATAGGAATGTCCGTATTGATTTTCCTAACAAAAGTGAATGGAAAACATGATGTCAATGTGGATAAATCAAAGGAGGGGGCCAACATATACATACGTATCCACTCTGTTTAACCCTCTTAACTGCCCCATAATTTCACATGTGAACACAGAGTTAGCCAAATAAACAGCCACTACAACACCACAATTCAAATGAATTCTAGACAGGAGATATCCCGCCCTTCTTCACTGAGCAAAAACTGGAAGGTTGAATGCACCACTCCTCACAGGCACTGACCTTGATGTAAGGGTGGTCCTTGCAGGTGGTTCCCCACTGCCGAGCACAGCGCTCTTCTTTTCGATGTTCGTAAAACTCGGGATTACGAAGGATGGCCACTCGCCTACCCTCGTAGACCAGGGCCATAGCTGTCGCGCCATCCAAACGCTCTTTATCTGAAGTTGACACTGGCAGCACGATAGGCACAGAGAGGTTGATCACGCCACCTATGGGGTGAAAAATGCTGATTCATGGAAAAAGAAAGAATCCAGAATCTGAAATAGCCTGAAAACATTTCAGATCATTTTTCTCGTCAAGGAGTTCAAGTGTGTCCTGGTCAACTGAATTGTTGATGAAATTATCAGTGTTAATAGTTTCCCGAGGGAGTTTTTCAGTAATTACAGGTGTTGTAGAAACCTTGTAAATGACTGATTTTACTTTGGGTTTTTGATAAATTTGGAACACAAATTCTAAAACTATTTTTAAATTGCCAGAAATGTAAATCGTATCTGCTTTAAATTTTTTTGAAAAGTCCAAAGACACTAAGATTAGGCAACACACAAAAGGCAGGTTAAAATGCCCAGAGACTGGGAATGTGCAACAAAATATCCCGACCATTCTTGTAAAGTATAACGTTGTACGGCTTCAGGCTAAATGTGGAATATATGTTTCAACCACTGAATACAGTGAGTCTTCAAGGCTGCAATTTAAGAAGCTGGAGAATAAATATCCTTACTCTACACTGGAGCCAGACCCCCTCTCACTCACGAGTTAATATGGTTAGTCACAGCAGTCTTTTGCGGCATTTATTTCACCATGCACATTGATGAAAATATTGAGACAGCACGTTTTTCACAGATCAGCTAAAAAATATAAAATAAAATAAAAATATAAATTAAAAAAATTAAAAAAAAAAAAAAATGTGGAACTGCGACTGCTGCTAGCCCCAACTCTCCCTGGACCCGCCTTTGGTCCCCTCTGTCACAAAGTAGAGCTTACAGATGGTTCCAATAAAATGCACACACAAGCCTGCCAAATGTCCAAACGAGGGAGACACAAAATGAATATATTGGGGTTTCTGTTTTGTCAACTACTTGATTAGCAGAACTTGCAGTTCTATGCTTCTTGACCAGTTGTAGCATAAATTGTGTGTAATCAATCCTCCAACTGTCAGACCTCTGGAACATGGTGACAATGGGAAATGGCTGTGTGTAGTGTTGATCAATGCACAAGCTTTGTCCTCCACATTCCAGTCCTCAGGACTAACAGCAAAGTGACTCATAACTTCTAATCTATACACAAACGTATACAGCATGCTTAAAATATGTGTAAAATATGAATATTGTGAGCATGCATAAATACATTTACTACCCACTTCATTACATACGCCTTGCTAGTACTGTTTGGATCCCCTTTCCACATTCACACACTGCCTCCACCAGTGTGTGAATGTGAGAGTGAATGAATAGTGGCATTGTAAAGCGCTTTGGGTGCCTTGAAAAGCGCTATATAAATCCAATCCATTATTATTATTATTATTTTGCCTTCAGAACTGCCCTAATTCTTCGTGGCACAGATTTAACAAGGTGCTGGAAACATTCCTCAAAGATTTTGTTGACATGATAACATCACGCCGTTGCTGCAGATTTGTCGACTGCACATCCATGATGCAAACTTCCTGTTCCACCTCATCCCAAAGATTTGGATTGAGATCTGGTGACTGCAGAGGACATTTGAGTAGTGATCTCACTGCCATGTTCAAGAAACCAGTTTGACTGGTCATAACAGGATGGTCAGCAACAACATTCAGGCTGTGGTGTTTAAATGATGGTGTTTGAATGATGCTCAGTTGTTACAAAGGGACCTAAAGTGTGCCAAGAAAACATCCCTCAGACCATTACAACACCACCACCCCTATGAACTGATGAGTAGACACTTTCATGTTGTTTATACAAAATTCTGAGCACATCTGCTTCAGGTTTCCACATGTTGTGCATTCAGAGATGCTCTTCTGCACACTTTGGTTGTAATGAGTAATTATTTAAATTACTGGTTCCCTCCTATCAGCTTCTGATCCAGAGAACTGCCACTCACTGGATATTTTCTCTATTTCAGTTCAAACAGAAAGCCCTTTTCTGTTTTGGGTAATTATTGTGTCAGCATTAAACTCCACCTAATGCCCAGCCACATGTTTAATGAGTTTCCTGTGAATATATAATAATCTTACCATCCAACAGGCAGTCAAAATGAAGACATTGCAAAAACTCTCTCTCTCTCATGAAACCATTGAGAGGAGTGGCCCAGCCTTCAGCCAGCACCTGTACCCACTGCATGTCCACCTGAGGATTAAACAGTCACATAGAGCAGAGAAAAGGTAAATCTATCAGAGGATACTCGGATAACAAAACGATTATCATTTAGCTTTACTTGTTAAAATGCTTTGTGATATTGAGATATTCACCTTCCCAATCTGTACAGCAGGAAGTGTCTCTGCATCAGCTTTGGCCAGATCCAGTTTGTTCTCTTGAACGTACAGCTCTTTCACTTCATACGAAGCATCGACAGGAACTATATCCTGCAAAGTTTAAAATCAGGATGTCAAATTAATAGGTATAAAGAAATTATTCCAAAACATCACACATAATGAAGATGCTGGTAAAGGAATTTGTATATGTATATATAACAAAGGGGAGATGCATTAGCATCAACATCCATACAAATGTGATACTTTCCTGCCATCTAGTGGCTCACAGAAAAACAACAGCACTGTAATGCATTAAGTCTGAATTTATAGGCTCCAGCTTAACCTGTGATGGTGGTGTAAAAGATGAGGGAGCTAATTGGTAGAAGAAAAATAGCATCAGCACCAGATATTTCCTCTCCTCACCCTCTCCTGAAGAAGGTCAACAAGCTGCTGTATGCACTCGTTCACGTTGCAGGAGTCGGTCTTCAGCACCAGCTCTGGTGCCTCTGGCTTCTCATACTCCGAGTCAATGCCAGTAAAACCTGATTACCAAAAAGAAAAAAGAAAAAAAAGCACAGTCTGAGCTCTGTTTTGTTTTTAAATAAAATATATTTACACCTAAGCAACAGGTTATTTTTTCCTATTTTTGTATTTTTATATGTTTGAGATGAACACAATATGAAATACAGAGCTCCAATTTAAAATTCATACTATTAAACACATCTGTGTGATAGTTTAGCTGTCAAACAGATCGATTAACCTGATAAGCTGAATCAGATCGTTTCTTATTTCGGTGTAATCAGAAGTGATAAGCCTCAGTACAAACAAAATGCAAAAGCAAGGAAATGAAGTAGATTGAACATATTTCACAAGCAGTAGTCAGACTGTTGAAATATGTTGCATGCTTGCTTGCCTCCTGAGCTAAAGAATAGTTGAGAGCACATTTTGACCCAACATTTTAGCTCTAAAAAGGTAAATGCATGAAGTGTTTCACACCAACCATACACATAACATACAATCATACAGACAGGTAAAAAATACATAAATGTAATATATAAATTCAAAAATTTATATCACTCAGTTAACATAAACCTCGTGAGCTACAAAAACAAGATAAACGAGATGTTCTCCAAGAGCGCAAAGCTCACGCTTGGTGCAGAACTTACTTTTAAAGGAACAGTATTGTATTTTCTAAACATGTATTCTTTGTTCATTTTAAATATACTTTAAGAATTTTGTAGCGCAGTAAAACTCTGTAAAGAGTAGCATGCTAGATGTTTACTGTATAAACATGTAAGTGTAGATCATAGATAATAGGTAATGATTTGTAAATAACTGGACATTAATAAGTTGAGCTTATAATAAGATGTTATACTACATTATGATATTTTATATTTTATACATTTTGGAGGTCAACTTGAAAGAAAGCCTGGTGTAAAATGTAAAAGTGAGACCAGAGGCCAAATGTGACATGATATTTGGGTGCAAATTATAATGTTATAATTACAATTCCCATATATCATTCCCTATATGCCGGTCTGTTGTCAATACAAACAATGGGAGTAAGAAACATAGGTTTCATAAATAGCTCTTTATACTATTATCATTTTGACCTTGAAGGAGAGGTCAGAGGTCAAATGTGACGTGATTATTTAAATCTTTATATGGTACTTTCTGTACCAGCCACACTTGTAAGTCACACAGTTTCTAAGTTATAAGTCTTTTTAAAAAGTTTTCTACCAATTAATCATTAAGTGGACCTTAACTTGAATTAATTTGAATTTAATTGACCAAAATTTATTGGACTCTTGACATGACGCAGCTCTACATCTGTACAAAGTTTTTTCTGAATTCATCCAAAATATTTCAGTGCCCATGTTTACAGACAGAAATACACGTATGCAAACGCAACCAAAAAAAAAAAAAAAAAACTTCCTTGGAAGTAATCATACTGTACCTGTTATCTCCCCTGCTCTTGCTCTCTTGTAAAGCCCCTTCACATCCCTCTGCTCACATACGTCCAGTGGGGCATCCACAAACACCTCAAAGAAAGGTAGCCCAGCAGCCTCATGGATCTTTCTGGCATTGAGGCGATCCTGATGGATGATAATAACATACAAAACTATGTATAAATAGGAAAGACAAAAAGTGAGAGCAAAACTTAGCTTGGTGTATTGATGATGGTGACAAATTAAGAGCCTAATTTACTGAAATACCACTGAGATCTAGGCACGCTTCTCATTGTCATCATCTCTTTGTCTCATTCAGCTAATGCCTTCTTTGAGGAGCTACTCACCCTGCTGTAGGGAGAGATGAAACTGGCGATGCAGACGAGCCCTGCATCAGCAAAAAGCCGGGCCACTTCAGCAATACGTCTAATGTTCTCTTCACGGTCCTCTGGGCTGAACCCCAGGTTTTTGTTAAGCCCCTGACGGATGTTGTCCCCATCAAGTGTGTAGCAAGGGATACCATGACACACAAGGTACTCCTCCAGAGCCATACTCACTGTGGTCTTCCCTGCACCAGACAAACCTTTACACAGAAGAAAAACAAAGGGTTAAACTAAGAAAACAATGACATCTTCATTAAGTCCAACTTAAAATCTCTACAAATAACATCTTTCAGCCTACCAGTCAGCCAAACAGTGCATCCTCTAAAGCCTCCTCTTGTGCCCACAACCTGCCCACGCTTGTTTCGGCTTACATGATGAGCTTGATAAGTGACATTAGTTGCCCGTTGCATTCCCTGAAATAATACAGATTTAATGTAAAGTCAGTGGAGTGAATACAAATTTTAAAGAAAAACTATTATTTGAATAATTTTCAACACCTTAGATTATGTCTTAGGCAGCATCATTAGAAAACATATCATAAATTTTCACTGCTATGCAGATGACACCCAGCTCGATCTGTCCATGAAGCCAGATAACACACACCAATTAGTTAAACTGCAGGAATGTCTTAAAGACATAAAGACCTGGATGTCCGCTAACTTTCTGCTTCTTAATTCAGACAAAACTGAGGTTATTGTACTCGGCCCTGAAAATCTTAAAAATATGGTGTCTAACCAGATTCTTATTCTGGATGGCATTACCTTGGCCTCCAGTAACACTGTGGGGAACCTTGGAGTCATTTTTGACCAGGACATGTCCTTCAATGCACATATTAAACAAATATGTAAGACTGCTTTCTTCCATTTGTGCAACATCTCTAAAGGTAGAAATATCCTGTCTCAGAGTGACGCAGAAAAACTAGTTCATGCATCTATTACTTCCAGGCTGGACTACTGCAATTCATTATTATTAGGATGTCCAAAAAACTCGCTGAAAAGCCTTCAGCTAATCCAAAATGCTGCAGCAAGAGTCCTGACAGGGACTAGAAAGAGAGAGCAGATTTCTCCTGTTTTGGCTTCCCTTCATTGGCTTCCTGTTAAATCCAGAATTGAATTCAAAATCCTGCTCCTCACATACAAGGTCTTAAATAATCAGGCCCCATCTTATCTTAATGACCTTGTATTACCATATCACCCTATTAGAGCACTTCGCTCTCGCACTGCAGGCCTACTTGTTGTTCCTAGAGTATTTAAAAGTAGAATGGGAGGGAGAGCCTTCAGTTTTCAGGCCCCTCTTCTGTGGAACCAGCTTCCAGTTTGGATTCGGGAGACAGACACTATCTCTGCTTTTAAGATTAGGCTTAAAACTTTCCTTTTTGCTAAAGCATATAGTTAGGGCTTAGTTATGCTGCAATAGATGTAGGCTGCTGGGGATTCCCATGATGCATTGAGTTTTTCCTTTCCAGTCACCTTTCTCACTCACTATGTGTTAATAGACCTCTCTGCATTGAATCATATGTGTTATTAACCTCTGTCTCTCTTCCACAGCATGTCTTTATCCTGTCTTCCTTCTCTCACCCCAACCGGTCGCAGCAGATGGCCCCGCCCCTCCCTGAGCCTGGTTCTGCCGGAGGTTTCTTCCTGTTAAAAGGGGAGTTTTTCCTTCCCACTGTCGCCAAAGTGCTTGCTCATAGGGGCTCATATGATTGTTGGGTTTTTCTCTGTATCTATGAAGCGCCTTGAGGCGACTTTTGTTGTGATTTGGCGCTATATAAATAAAATTTAATTGAACTGAATTGAATTGTCTGCAGAGCAGGAGGTAAGGATGATTTACATTATTAATCAATGCAAAAACTTTCCTAATTTACTAAAAACGGTGTGGTCTCAGAATCTCATCTCTGCTTTTCATGGATGATGTGGTTCTGTTGGCTTCATCGGGTGACTGTTCTTGTTTATCCATTATTATTGTTGCCACATGTTAAGCTGCAGCTACAGGATACACACTGCTAGTACCATGCTGTGACAGAGCTGCAACAGTGTGTGACATTCAAACCAGATAAACCTGCGACACACCTCCACCTCGCTTCATTTTGTCCACATTTCCTCTCAAAACTTCTTATTTCATCTTCAATACATCAGACATTTTTAAAGATGAAATATTCATGCTGCAATTCATTTCCCAGGTTGTCAATCAATCCAGTCCTTTTCAGCCACTTCAAATATCTCTACACGACTGTGACATTTTATACTTGTTGCAATTTCTGCTGCCCTTTTGGCTAGAAAGAAAGGTGTTAAGATTGTTCTTTCTGGCTCAAAATAACTTTATAGCATTCATGTTTGAGACATGTTTGACAGATTATAAATTATTTGCAGATTACAGATGACAGATTATTTAGGCAATTATTTAACAATTCAGAAGCTTTAATAGAAAATTTCGGGTTGTTGTGTTTTTCTGAAATTACATTGTGTGTTCAAATGTGGAAGACTGTGATGAATGACAATACTGTGCTGCAGCGTTATGTAGCAGAGAAATTACACAAAGAAGCACAGCACAGTCTGCCTGTACCACCAAGGTAATGTTATCACACCTGGAAATGCTGTAACTCAAATCAGTCAAAGCCCCTGCATTCATTACCGGGGGTGGTAGCAGCTGATTCGTGATTACTTTTATTACCCAAAGCTTTACCCGTAAGACTAGCTTTAGCTTGCAACTAACGTGTAACAAAAGTGTCGCTAACTAGCTTACTGAGCCTGGTTAGGCAGTTAGCTCAGAAGAAGCAACTTGTTTGTGGATGTGGACGGATATAATGAAACGGTGCGTTGAATTAACACATCTTGGGAGAGAGAAAAAAACTCACCCAGCTTTCAGCAGTGTTGGTTAGCTTCTGTTTCTTGTTCGAGTTGCCGAGAGTCTCCATGCCTGGCAGCAGTCAGCAGCTAATTCAAACGGTACCTCTTTAGAAAAACAACCAAAAAAAAAGCAAATACAACACCTAACCCGGTTTATTTACTTGTAGAGGTATCTGTTCGTGGGTCAGGTGCGTCTAGCGGATGGAGGAGACCGGAGCTGAGCAGCCTATCTAGCACAACAACCGGGAAGAGGTATTTTTCCAAGCTGCCACGTCACCATCGAAGAAGTGACGCGTTTCCTCCGTTATTGGTTGGTTCCAGAAAAACTGACCTGGTGTCAGTTCTGCTTCGTCATCGTCTCCTCTCGTGCAATAGCTGACTCGGAGACGTAACTGATCCGCAACCTGCAAGTGTGAAAATACATTTAAAAAACCGCTGTAAAAATAAATAAATAAAAGTAAATAGATGTTTTCGAGGAGTCATTTCAAATATTTATGTTTAAAAAAAATAAAATAAAATCTGTAGGTTATTATTACCAACCTGGTCATGTGTGTAATTATACAAATAACAGCGCTGGCAACTGGAAAAAAAGAGGGGTTTGTAATTAAAAAGGTAAACTTAATAAAAATAGAACAGCTATTTGCAGTTGCAATCAGCTACAGGGTGGTGCGTACGCTGATTACAGGACTGCTGGTGTGATTTGAAGGGGATGCTGGGCAGGAAGCTGCTTACTGAGGCTAAATCAGTGTGAGAAATACGCGCAGCATCAGGGAGGAGCGCTCCCTCAAAAGCGAGCGGCTCTGTGGCGTAATGTAACAGACCAGACCGAGAGGAGCGGCGAGCAGACAGCAACGGGGATTTAAGGAACTGCAACTCCGGGAAGAGGCCCGAGCAAGGCAGGTATGATGCTATGAACTGTGCAACATGTGAATCTAAATACAGAGAGATCGCATTCTCATCGTTAGCCTATATGCTGTCTTAGATGTGTTTAAAAGGCTACAGTAATTGTGATGTTAACAAGCTATGTGGTGTTGGAATAAATGAATATTGCTTTAGTGATGACATTTAACTTTTCCCCTTTTTCTTGTTTACAGCTTTAGAAATGTACTGTAGGTATGACTCCTAGTAAACGTACGTGGACTGTCTCTGATGTTGTATATAGTATAGATTTCATTTATTTGCATATATTAATGCAAAAAGTTATTTTCCGTAGATCGTTTTGCATAAGCTGGAAGGATCCGTTTTTATATGACGATGAAACATCAGGTGACATAGGCTGCAGTGAAAAAACCAAGTCCACACAATGCAAATTAGGCGGCCTATTTTTGAAGTATACAAAGTAGTTTTGGCCTCCTTGCACCCTTGGCCTTGCTTTAATTCTATTTTTAATAATTCACTTCTCTGTTCCAAGTTGCATTAGCTTTGATTTGAAACGACAAGGCTTAATTACAGGACGTGTAATGACCTGTTGCCCCACCCAGTAGCCTTGTGTTTTAACCTAGTGTTTCAAACTGTGTGTGGGGCCACTGTGCTACACCCCAAAAGTAAACTTCAAAAACCAGCTGTGCCGCACACATCACATGTGACAGACTGCCACCCTCTTATATATATGGGAAGCTTGGGAGACACTCAGTCCCAAACCTGACATTACTGCCAGTATCCACCCCAAATGTGGTCAGGCAAGCCAGAAAAGTACTCTGAGGCTATTTTTACATGTGCTCTGTGGAATAGGATGTGTTATACCAGAAGTAAAACAACAATGGCTTGTTCTGTTAGTAAGAAATTAATACTTACGTTTCTCGGTGAGCAAACTGAGATGTTAAACTAGTGCTGTTTAGTAGTCGTGAGATCTATTACAGGACAGAAATGTTTCAAACATTTGCTCTGTGATTAACATTATTGGGATACCATGTTTACTAGGAGTCAGGGAGAGAGATACAGCATAGTATCACAATATTTATCTTATTGGATAAAGTAAATACTGTCAAAGCTTAGCTTTAAGGACGTTATTTGCAGTTAACAAAAGGTGATAAATCACAATATAGGTTATTGCTATGCTCCGCATATTGCAAAATTTAAAAACAAATGGCAGTAATAAGATATCATGAGTGAAGTATTGTAAATATTAAATACTGTAGCGTTGGGTCTCTGGTGATTCCCACATCTAATGTTTACTGGTTACAAAGGAAGACACAAGAATAATATAGTTAATTAAACTACTGCCAGTATATGATCAAAGTGCATTGTCTCCAGCTCATTTCATACACACACATATATATCTATATCTTTATATGTATATGTATATATATATAGATAGATAGATAGATAGATAGATATGTACATGTTGTTAATAACTAATAGTTTACAATAACATCGTTTATTCTAAAGAAGCTTTCTTACATTTTTACAAACTTTCATTTTCCCTTCATTTTGATTGTATTTCTCTTACTTCCCAACAACAGTCATCTTAAAGTTTTTTGTACTATAAAGTAAAATCCCTACATTCCCCTGTGAGTAAGCAGTCAGCAATGGTGGGGAGGAAGAACTCCTTTTTAGCAGAAGCAAACTCAGAGAGGTGCAGCAATCTGCTGTGACAGGCTGAGGGGGAAGAGAGAAAAAAGAGGAGAAGAAATGTTCAGCACATCATTGGAAGTCCTCCAGCAGTCTTACCCTGTAAGAGCACAACTAAGGGATGGTTCAGGGTCACCTGATCCAGACTAAACTCTAAACTTTGTCAAGACTTTTTTAAGGCTAGTTTAAGAAGTAGAGAGGGTGTCTATCTACCCTATCTGAACCCATTTGATATTTACTTTACTTATTCTCTCTTACTTGATGTTACACATTTCAGCAACAGAGAACTCAGTTGTTTTTACTTTATTATTTTTAGTTAAATTAATTTAGCTAATAAGAGTTTATGTTACACATTTTGTTACTTCACACATTATGAATTTGTATATTGACCGTTGCAAAGCGAGTTTGTTTGGGGGCACAGGTACTTCTGAGGCTGAAGAAGCCCAGTTACCCATTAATGCATCAGTACTTACAATCAGATAAATATTAATATTAATAATTAACAATTTGGGACCATTTATCTGGAACAGCAAAGACTTGAGATATGAGAGTGAGTAAATACTTAAAGAGCTAGCATTTAAACATTAATTCAGTTTGCTCATAATATTTATCTTGTTTTATCTAGGCATGATGTTGAAGGCAGTATTTCTTTTACTTCCAGTATTGAATTTTTACTCTGAGTCTGTAGTATTTCTACTCTTTTTAAAGAGCAATGAATTATTGCTATTCCAGCTACCAGTACTAACTTATATTAATATTAATTATTGTTGCAGTGTTATTATTGTTGTTTTTGTTGCCATTATACATCAGCAAATACCTTGGGAGTTTCATCAGCAAGGGAAACTGGTATAAAAATAAAAACAAATAAAATATGTAGAGTTTGCTGTAGATACCCCCATGTGAATGATTAGCTTTTTTCCCATCATTGCAAGCCTATCTGGACATTTCTTTTTTATCATAGATTACTACTACACACAGATTATTACAAAATCTCAACTATATGAGATACTTCTTTAACACATTTTTGTGTTTATGTCCCGAAACAGTAAAGCTAAAACTCCAGAAATGCTTTACTTCTGAACACAGAGAAGCCTAGCTGGTTTTAGTAACTTCATAACATAAAGTTAACTCCCTGGTCTCGTCCCTTCCTACAAGGCAGGGCCGCCGCTTTCCTTTAATGAAGGCTAGCTACATGATGCACAGACAGAAATGATTGGACAGCAAGGCAAGCATATCATTATGACGGGCCCAAAATGGAGTTGAAAGCCTGGTTCCCCTGGAGTAAAATACAGCCTTTGAGGCAACTGAGTGACTTGTCTTGAAATAGCTTGGGTGAGTACTGGCGGCCAAGTTATCCATCATGGCTTGTGACCATGTGGAATAGTTTTTTGATGCCAGGTTTCCATCACCACCCATCCCATGAGTGTTCTGGTGCTCTCTGGCCAGTGGGAAAATACTGTCCTTGGCACACTGGGGAGGGAAGGGGACAGGAAAACGGGTCCGCTGACACCCGTGTGCAGTGTATATAGTGCAATCGTCTAGGAAACAGAAAACCACATAAAAACACGTGTCACAGATAACCCCCCCCCCCCCCTTTCATTCTCATAACAAGCAAACAAATAACAATAACAACAGCATTTAATATGTGTTTACATTGTTGTTTATTGACACCTGAGACTGCTTTAAACCAGAATGAATGAATGGTTCCTTAGGGTTTGTGCTCAACCACACTGCCTCTAAATGATACAGTGAATCACGTCTTGCATTATACCAAACCAAAAGATACATAAAGCCTTGTCACTAACATTACGATGGTCTTATAATGTTTGCTTTCTCGTGTTGACCTTGTCCAGAGTCTACATTTTAAGTTGCAGGTTATTTTTAGTGCAGTGTTTAGTGAATATTACCAGACAGGCTAAAGGTAGAGCTCACTTTACTTAGAAAATAAATGCAAGAAAGAGAGGACAAGGGAGGTAATGACTGATTGGGGGAAATTATAGTACTACTGTGGATAATTAACTTTACATGTAAAGTTCAATATAGTTTACCCATCCGCAGGAGCGATGATCGAGTCTCCTTGACCTCTCAGCAACTTTTAATCATCATTAGTTTGTGCAGTACAACCAGCCAAAGACAATGAAACTTATAACTTCCTTTCTGTACTTCACACATTACAATATCATGTGAAGTGTGACAGATCGTGAGCCAGATGAGTCAGTGTCTTTGACATTCTGGCTTCAATCAGGCGGTGAATTCATACATCGCGTGTCGCTAATGTGACTTGGTTATTTAAAAGTGAAAAATGCCGTTAAATGATTAAAAACACATTTAATGTTAATCCAGGACGATGACCACAGACTAAACTCGGTAGTTTGCATAACTGTGATGGACTCTGGACTCTTGTATTTGTGGACGCTGCTATCTTAGGTCCTGGGTAGCAGCCGAAATATTGTGAGGGAGAAAGAGGCGGAACTGAAAGAATTCCAAGCTGAAATATATGGGATCATTTTTTAAGAACCAAAGATGGTGGAAAAATATGACTTCCAGAGGGTGAAAGTTTTTTCAAGACATGCTGTTTTACGTTCCAGTTAACCACTGAAATGACAGTAAATTTAGCTGTAAGTGAATAGCTGTGTTTAAACTTTCAATTTGGATGCTTTGTTTTAATAGAGCTTACTTCTAGCGGGACTTTAATCCTTTGAATGTAAGCAGATGATGTTCTTTACTGAGACTTGCCAAATTCCACATTTATGCTAGCTTTACACCAGCTAGGGGCTGGAAAGCAGCTGTGATAGGTCAGGTAACATCTGCTTTTATAGAGCAGCATCCATTTGGCTAAATCCACAAAGAGAAGTAAAGCTTAGAATCACCAGTAGCAGGTGAGCTGACCAAAGCCTGTCCATGAAGATCACAAATCTAGTGGAGCTCATAATACAGATTTTTATGTGACTTATTTGTGCTGCACAGCAACACCAGAATTTAGGGTCCCCCCAACCTCCAACTGTTAAATCCCACTATAACCCTTTATTATAAACCATTAAAGCCTGTTAGACTTTGTGTTCTTCAGACCTCCATCAGTTACATAACACAGACTGAATCCTGTGTGGGTTAGTCAGAGGGCATTCTGCTCTAATGCTTTCTCTCCAGCAGTAATGTTTTCCTCAAAATTGATCTGAGGAAACTGATACTTTGGGTAGGCCTCCTGTATCCAGCCACGCTCTATTTCTATCCCATGTTTTATCCTACTGATAGGTTTCTAAGTAAACATAACATCATGTATGTATCCCAGATGACTTTTATTGTGATGCATTTCAGGGCTGATTGCAATAACCTCCACGTCCATTAAAGGAGCTGTTACCTTTTGGATGTCAAAGGATGAAAATGATCAGTGCTGTAGTGTACTCTCACAGTCATTAAGTGAAAATAGCCCAACAACAAACACTTCACTAACTCTTCTCCAGTTTTGCAAACAACAAGGTAATGTTTGGCCATACACTGACTGGAATGACCATAGCAGTTGCTCGCTGAGAAAAAAAAAATCTACAGCAGTGTAATGGAAAGACTTTAGAAGTACTAAAAAAAAAAGGATGATTGAATGTCCAAACAGAAAACTGCCCGAGTGCTTCTGGTGAATGTCCAATAAATGGAAAGTATAACTCGCAGCATTAACTCATACAACCACATTTGGCTTTGTGTCGCAAACTCCAAAATAGCTTTTCAAGATTAAAATGGACGTTTTATCCAGTGGAATCCAAGACTTTGTGTCAATAAAACATTCACGTCTTCATTGATTACTCCTAAAATAAGGAAGAGCAAAAATAAACGTAAACCCGAGTGTTTTCCAGCTCTCGTTACTTGTTTGTACTTTTCTGTCTTGTACAAATGACAGTTGCACACGCTTTCCAAACCTAACCGCTTGTCAGTGTAATCCTTTTGTTTTCTCTCATCACAGCTATAAAGCCTCAGCCCAGAGCCACATTGTCTGTGCATGGACAGTGCAGGCACCCATGGCATCACAGGAGCTCGTGGATGCGAGAGACTCAGCCGCTGATAATACGAACCCAGGAATGGAGGGTGCCGCGGTGCCCAACGGCGGTAAAACTTGCCCCGTCCATGCAGCGGGTGGAGAGGATACAAAGAGGAGCTTTCGGAAAGGCATAGGCAGGCATAATGATTACGTGAAGATCTCCCTGCCGGAGTCCAAGGTCAATCGTCTGCCTATGGAGTGGTGGAAGACAATAATCGCTTTCTTTTATGCTGGTTTTAATTTGGTCCTGACAACAGTTGTAATCACAGTGGTCCACGAGAGGGTTCCACCCAAAGAAAACAGCCCGCCCCTCCCTGATAAGTTCTTTGACTATGTTGACAGAGTCAAGTGGGCATTTACAGTAACAGAGATCAATGGGATGGTGCTGCTGACCATTTGGTTGATACAGCTGTTCTTCTTTAGATACAAGTAAGAACCAACAGCATTACCTGTATGTTGTTTTCTTTTAGTTGTTTTCTCTTTTCAATTTGTTCACGATTGCTGTGTATACTGTATGTGATAACCAACCCTTGAAACTTGTCAGTGATCTGCACGTCTGCATGTGTGATGAACTCAGGAAGTTCATCAGATTACTGAGCCTTCTGATCAAATCAAAATCATTTTCCGGCCGTTTCAACACTGGAGTTTCCTCTTGTATGGCTGTTCATTTAGAAAGCAGTCTTTGTGATTTAAAACTGAGTACAGGCTAAGTACCAGGCTATAATCATTTTAATGCAGCTGAAAAATGATGAATTTACATCATGTTGTCTTCTACATGAAATTACTTGTGGGAACTAAGACATAATTAAATTGACAGTGCAAGTAAAATCACAAATTTTACCGTCACGGCTTAACCTCAGTTCAATTGGCTGAACAGGAGCTATCATAGTTGATGCGTTGACTGATCATACGGAGTTAAATTGCCTCCAGTCATTAGCATTTTGTATACTTTGATAGATTTTTCATTTTTTATCAAATAAGTTTACCTTTTCACAATTAATACCAGTGACTGTAAAAACTGTACGTATCAGGCAGACGCCATCATTTATACCTCTGTGTCACACTCTCTTCTTGTAGGTCAATAGCGTGTAGACGGTTCTTCTTCCTCATTGGCACCCTGTATTTGTACCGCTGTGTCACTATGTATATTACCACCTTGCCTGTACCTGGCATGCACATGACCTGCGCTCCGAAGGTAAGAAGCATGCAAGCATCAGAGTGTTACTCGTCATTTCTCGCCTGTGCACTCTGATGCACTCTGGGACTAGTTGTCTTGCACAGCCACTCTGGAAAAGCAGCTATAAAATAAAGAAGTCATTTTAGGTTTTTATTGCCTTGAGACATCAACAATACTGAAGTGCATTAGTGTCTGAACAAAAACATCTGCTCCTGGCAGTCGTTTTGGTTGGATACTGCAAAAAGGTTTGCAGGTTAGACAATTTAGTAGTTGTTCTTTTCCTAAGAATTGGGAATGTTGTGGATTGAGGGTCAAAGCTGTCAGCTGTCTTTAGGAAGGGAAACATCCTGCATAATTTGAGCAGCAGGTCTAACAGAAAAATCTAATTTACATTTACATTTATTTAGGTGTGGTTGTTGGTACTTCCTGGCTTGTGTAGCCACTAGGTAACAAAAGCTCAACACTGCGCCTAGCATCCTGGAGCACTTCTGTTGTGTTTTTTGCGTGTTTTGGAGTTTGTACGTGCTTTGGAGTTTTTATGTGTTTTGGAGTTTTTACGTGTTTTGGAGTTTGTACGTGCTTTGTCTCTAGGGGCCACCGTAAATATACTTCTATTTATTCACTCCACATAAAATGTAATAAATATATCACATAATATAAAAACCAACTTTTTACATTTCAACTTTTAACTATTTACATTTTCAGCTTTTTCCTTTTAAACAAATTTAAAGTGAAACAACACAAAACACTGCAAACCACAACACAATTAAATATAAATTAAAATGTGAAAACAAAAAGAGCATGCATATTCTCTGTCATATGGGCCTGCATGAATAAACTTTCTGAATCCTTTATCATCTGCAACTGAAAATAGTTGTGGATGATTACTATACCTTTCTAATGTGACATTGTTGTCCCTGGCTCTCTCTCCCTCCGGCTCTGTTCCTGTGCTACTGCGAGTGTAACTACCGTCCCTCTGACCCTCTTCCCAGCGCAAAGCACAAGGCTCGCGTGCGGAGTGAAGTGGGGGAAAAAAGTGCGAGAGAGAGGGTGAGAGAAGGAAAAAAAAAAAACCCACGGCTCGCGTCGTTCACTTCAAAGAGTCAGCTCTAAGAGCCGTTTCGTTCGCGGGTTGGTTTTGGAGAATTTATCCAATATTTTATCTATCAGAAAATATACTCTCATTGTTAACTTTGTTGGGTACACCTAGCTAGGATCAGGTTGGACCCTGTTTTGCCTTTAGAACAGGCTTAGCTCTTCGAGGCACATATTCAACTGGAAACATTTCTCACAATTTTTCATCCACATGGACTAGATAACCTCACACAGATGCTGCAGATTTGTGAATCTTGTGTCCCACCACATCCCAAAGGTACTCTGCTGGATTGAGATCTGGTGACTGTGGAGCATGGTTGAGTGTAGTGAACTCACTATCACGTTCAAGAGATCAGTTTAAACGCCAAATTCTGAACTAACTGTCTGAGAAATTTAGACTTGCAGACCAGGCTAGATTTTTCCAATCTTCCGTAGTCTCCGTTTCCTGTTGTTACGAACAGGATGATCTACAGCACTACGAGAACAATGGTCTTTAGTGCAGTAGCCAATGAAGTTGTAGCGCATTCGGAGATGCTCATTTGCAGTCCTTTGGTTGTAGAAGGCAGTTATTTAAGTTACTATTAGCTAGAAGCAGTCTGGTCATTCTCCTCTGACCCCTTGCATCAACAAGGCATTTTCAAAAAAAATCCTATAGATAGTTGTGTTGAAAAGTTCCAGTGGGTCAGCAATTTCTAAAATACTCAGACCATGCCATTTGGTCCTATCAACCATATCATTTAATCACCTTTCTTCGCTATTCTGATGCTCAGTTTGAACTTCAGCAGGTTGTCTTAATCATGTCTACATGTCTAAATGCACTGGGTTGCCTCTATTTGATTAGAAGATTAAACATGGGTGTTAATGAGTAATTGAACATGTGTACCTAACATAGTGAATGGTGAACATATATTAATACTAATAATAACTCTCTTTTTCTAGATTCTCAAATGTGAAGATTAGCTTATTTTTCCATTTCACATTTATTCTCTAGTGAAAATAATTCCTCTGTCTCAATATTACCTCTGATCCCGTGTTTATCCCTCTCGTTACATCATCAGCTTCACGGAGACTCCCATGCGAAAATTCAACGAGTCCTGCGGCTGATTTCAGGTGGAGGGCTTTCCATTACAAACTCCCATCTCCTGTGTGGAGACTTTCTTTACAGTGGGCACACTGTGATGCTCACGCTCACCTATTTGTTCATTAAGGAGTGTAAGTACTCAAAGTAATGCTTGTTTGCTTCCGTGTGTGGGAGAATTTATGGGATTTCTCTGTGAATAATACATGAACTACATTGGACTCATTCAGTTTTTATGAAATAGAGCGCTTTCTTAGCAGGAGCTAACAGGCTACATATAACTGACAGTTGCTGATTTGTTGCTTGCTTTAGTGTTTTATTAAAAAGTTTGACCACAAAAACAATCAGTATATGTTTTATTTTAAAGCCGTGTATTTCTGGATATGTACTGTATTGGTAACTAAAGGTCGATAAAAATGTGTTTAGCCAAAAAAAAAAGGGGGGGGGGAGTCAAATGTTTCAAAATAGCATGTGTCTTAGTTTTTACTGTTACTAAGATTTTACTTATGGAAGCAAAATAAATAAAGTCATAATTTTAGCAGGACAATGAAAAGCTGTTCTGATATTAAAGTCACAAGAAAAAACTGCAACCATACTTTTCAGCACTTTGCAAGAGCAGATCAACATCATTACATTCAAAGACATTAGTGAGGAGGTGCAACAGTATACTAGATGTAAACAGTGGTATATTGGCATTTGTCCATTGCAATTTGCTTCCTAATGAACAAAAAGCTACCATGTCATCCATCTCAGTATATTATTCTGAATAGTAATCTCTCTTCAGGCTCTGGATGTGTATGATAATATGGTGATAAAGGCCCGTTATTTCATTCTACTGTAAGCAAAATATGCAACATGCTGTATCTTTGTGGTGTGATGATGTTAATTCAGCCTTGCAAAATGAAGCAAAGATGTTCTTTGGTGGGAGGAAAACAAAAGCTTCTCCCAAGTTAATTGCTTTAAATTCACGGAATATGAGAGATCTTTTTAACCGAATACTATCCATCACCCTTGGCTCTCTAATGTTTTCCTACATTATCTTTGATAAGACTTCAGTAAATTGAAAAAACAACATTTTACAAATAAATACTGACAGCAATCTTGTCTTTGCTGCTTCCCCCGAAAGACTCGCCGCGGTCCTTTTGGTGGTACCATCTCGTTTGCTGGCTCCTGAGTGCTGTGGGCGTGGTGTGCATCTTGGTGGCTCATGAGCACTACAGTGTGGATGTGGTTGTGGCATATTTTATCACCTCCCGTCTGTTCTGGTGGTACCACACCATGGCTAACTTACAGGTTTGATCAAAAGACACAGGACTCCTCAAGCATGGAGGACTGTTTTCCTAATGGCACTGGGTCCACTTTGTTGTGGGGGGCAGTGGGGAGCTATTAGTTATTACTGCTTTTGTTTATAGGAAATGATCTATATTATTATATATGCTTACAATTCCTCAAGTATTTTTAAACTGTGTCAAAAGCATCTGGGTGTAATTCTATGTCATTGCACCATTACAATGATACATTACACCCTCTAATGGACAAATTTTAAGCACTGTTGATGGAATTGATTAATATGCTTGGCACACTGACCACAATTTATTGTTGTTGTTTGGCTTAAGCATTATGCTTTCTCCCTTCAGGTCCTTCATTTATTTTATATATATATATATATATATATATATATATATATATATATATATATATATATATATATATATATATATATATATATGGAGCAATCCGAGTTACACAAATCAAACATTTTTATTCTGAAGGGCAGCCTTTAAAAAATCCCTTGTTATTTTATAATTCTTCAACAATAGTAGAGACTTGGAAAAAAATCTATCTGCTGATTTCTTGTTTCGAAGTTTATTCTAATATTTCTCGTTTGAACTCACACTCAACCCCCAACAATCTTAAAGACATCTATGGAAGCCCGTTTCCGCCACTAAAAAAACAAAAAAAAAACAAGTATCCATAACTCGATATTTCGAGTTATTTTCTTGAAATTTTAAGTTATTTTCTTGAAATTTCAAGTAAGCTCTGCCAATCAGTAATCTACGTGAATGAGGTCACTTTCTTGTTACACGGAAGCATATGGCGCAGAGTAACACGGACTCAAAACCGGATCGCAACAAATTGGCGCTTTCGCGAGTACGTTTGCTGATAGTAACGCCATGTGATTCAGCTAATAACACAAGGATTTCATCATTTTTGAAGCCACGCTGAAAATACTCAGCAATCTGTTCATTCATGACTGGATGTAATACTTAGCTTAGCTGTAGCATTTGTACCTGAGGGCTTCAGCTTCTGGGTAACAAATGACGTCATCCACGTAGATTACTGATTGGCAGCGCTAACTGGAAATTTCAAGTTACTTTTCTCAAAATTTTGAGTTAATAACTTGAAATTTCGAGTTAATAAGTCGAAATTTTGAGAAAATAACTCAACATTTCGAGAAAGTAACTCGAAATTTTGAGTTATGGATCCTTTTTTTTTTGTGGCGGAAACGGGCTTCATAGACATCAGACAATCTTCTGTCACAGACATTTGGGTGACATAATGATATTACTCTAATGTGAACTTTTTTTTCGGTCTTCTTTTCAGACCCTGAAGTGCTCACCCAATAACTACCTCACCAACACCTGGTGGAACCCACTCTTTAACTTCTTGGAGAGGAACGTCCAGACCGCAGTGCCGTGTTCATACAGTTGGCCCATAGCCTGGCCTCCTTCCTGCCTGAAGAATCCCTGTAAGAAGTACTCCATGGTACAGAGCACACGAGAGGAGTAATATGACCTGGATATGGCAGCAGTGTTGCTCGATAATCCACCGAGGTGGTATTCATTCATCAAAGTCTTGCCTACTGGGCAGAAACATTGATACCAAATGTGTAGATACGTATGTCTAAGAAGATAATCATACCATCTCTGTTTGTTGTCACTGTGATTTATTTATAAGTTCAAGTCCTGTAAGTTGTTCTTTTTTTTCCGTAAATGATAAAGTTGATTTTGCTCCTGGTCAATTTCTTTTGATAAATGGACAGTTTTATGATGCCTACTTGCAGTTTTGTTGCAGTATTTCATTTATATGTACATTTTGTCAGGGTTTCTCTCATTGTGATATTAATGTGCTCAAGTCACAAGGTGCCTTAGTTTGTTAAATGTCTATAGGTGTACCAAAGCTGCCATTATTGGTCTAGGTATATTTGGGGGGGGTTTCTCTATTATTATTAATTTTGTATTAATTTAAGTAGCATTGACTGTGTATCCCAGCTGTAGTCTTATCATTGTAACTTTGTATTAAAATGTACCCTTACCAAAGCATAAGAGTGTTGCTTTTATTTCACTGAACACTTCATCAGAGGAGATTGTTTAAAAACTCCAGGTTAACAGAAAATACTTCCTCTGGGCACATGAAAATTAAATCAAATCCACATTAAAAACAAAAACTCTCTTGCTTTTGCAAACATGAAAAATTTGAAGTTCAACTTTCTGACTGATGAAAAATTAAAAAGAAATAAAATTTTTACTGTCAGACAAAGGCTGCGAATACTTAAGTACATGTTGTGTTTTTATTGTTTAAATTATAATTTTTTTAATAAATTTGAATTACAAGAATTCCTTCTTTTACTTTTCATGATGAGGTAGTGTGTGTAGAATCTTGAGGTGGAAAATGAATTGAACTCACTATGGCATATGGCTGAAATATGAGACTATCCGGAGCTACTTTCTAGATGCCTTGTATATAAGTGTTGACAGCGCAGCTCTTTGTATACATTTGATTTACTGGTCAAAAAAGTGAAAAAGTATTTTTTCTTTTTTTTAAGTAAAAAAAAAAAAAAAATAAAGCCTGAAAATGGATAAAACCGAGAATTGTGCCACTTCCAAACCTGGAAGACAGAATTAATGGCTCTAAAGGCCAATGACCGCTGGCCGCCAATCAAAATAGGAGGAAGCACTGTCAGCCAATAGGAAGCCAGTAGCGGTACCACGTTGTTCTTGGCCTGCCACAACAACACAGGAAGAGCGTGAGCGTCTGTCTGTAAAACAAATAAATAGCAGCTTCGTGGTGTCCGAGTGCTCAGTCCTGGACATGTATTATCAACTAACAGTTTTGAGTTAATTTGAATGCTGACGTCATGATTTCGCTCTCAGGCCTGAACGACTCCGTGCTGTTAAACGCAAACGTTGCGGCTTTAATAATAATCGCGTTGGCGCTGGTTGCTCTTTATCAAAAACAGCGGAATTTAAGATATAAAAACATTCCGCCAGGTCCGAAGCCATGGCCAGTGGTCGGAAACTTCGGCGGCTTTCTCGTACCCTCTGGTATCCTCAGGAAACGGATCATAAACCCCACTGACGGTCTGGCAGAATTGGCTAAAGTTTATGGTAACATATACAGCCTTTTTGTAGGGAGTCAACTTATCGTGGTGCTCAATGGCTATGAAGCGGTCAGGGATGCCCTCTCAAACCATCCGGAGGTGTTCTCCGACAGGCCAGACATCCCTACCGTCACTATCCTGACTAAACGCAAAGGTAAGCAAGTTCTTGTATTAAATTAAGCAACTGTTATTGTAGGTTATCGGTTGAATAAGGCTATAACCGTGTAATAATAACCCATAAAAAATCTAGTAATCGGATAAGCGTTAGAATAGAGAGGTTTCACTGCCTTTGGTTAGTGTAATAAAAGTTTTTGTTTTTTGTTGGTTTTTCTTGACAGCTGGTACAGTGTTGGAAAGCCTCACTGTCACATTCATATGTGTATGTAAACTTCTGAGCACAACTGTAATGTCTCCCCCTCAGTGTTATTACATTATGCCTAACAAAAAGTAATTACACACTGTGAGATTGGGTGCTAGTTGCTTTATTCATAAAATGATAGAATATAGCTGATCAGTTGTCTTCAAATTGAAGTTTCTCTTTAACCTTTAGGATTCACTGGAAGTATATTGCATTTACTGCAAATCTACAATTAATATGCATGAATGCACATTTGAACTTGATAAGCCTGTAACTTAAACAGGCTCTATTTACCACATTAAATTCTCCAAGCAGGATTGAGGGTCAGTCTAAACAGTAGATTTGATAGTCTCCTCCATAACTTACGAGATGTAAGTTTTTAGGTATTCTACAATTTTAAGAGTCTAGTTAAGTAGCTAAAATAACAATGGCATACACGCTGACATAAGCTGTCCTTTTTTTCCTGGTATAACTGAACTTCAGGGATCGTCTTTGCACCTTACGGGTCAGTATGGCGAAAGCAGCGCAAGTTCTGCCACACCACACTCCGCAGCTTTGGTCTGGGGAAGCTAAGTCTGGAGCCTTGCATTAAGGAAGGCCTTGCTACAATCAAAACAGAGCTGCTGCGGCTGAATGAGGAGTGTGGTGGCGCTGGTGTGGACCCGAGTCCACTAATTGGCAACGCTGTGTCAAACGTCATCTGCACACTGATCCTGGGTCAGCGCTTCCACCACGAGGATCGCGAGTTCCGCACCATGCTGGACCTGATGGCGCGAGGACTGGAGATCTGCATGAACAGCCCGGCAGTCCTCATCAACGTTTTCCCGCTGCTCTACCGGTTGCCTTTTGGAGTTTTCAGAGAGTTGCGTCAGGTGGAAAGAGACATCACCGTGTTTCTTAAGAGGATTATTACAAAGCACCGTGCAACACTAGATGCCGACAATCCAAGGGATCTCACAGACATGTACTTGATGGAGATGCTGGCCCAGCAAGATGCTAGAGAGGAGGACAGCAGCTTCACAGAGGATTATCTCTTTTATATCATAGGAGACCTCTTCATTGCTGGCACTGACACCACCACCAATTCGGTTTTGTGGACTCTGCTTTATATGGTCATATACCCTGATATCCAAGGTAAAAATGGCAGCAATCAGTAAAGTCCATCCTTTGCAAAGTGCGTGTGTTTGTGAAATCAAATCATTTCATTTGGACTCCACAGCAGTTTTGGGAAAATCACATTTAGTGTCAGAAATACCACTTTAAATGTGATTTCACTGATTTGAAACACGTGGATTTTGATAAATGACAGTGGCAACATATGTAAGTATTGTGACTAAATTTTAGGTTGCCAAACAAACTTTTATGTGGGGGGAATTGGGAATCTTCTGCGGGAACCCACGTCTGGGACTCTTCTTGGTTTCAATACATGAACATGTCTGGCCTCCTTGTGTATTTAACTACTTCTCCAATTGTTGCACGTGCACATAGATTGGCACATGAAAATATGCATTTACTGCTGCATTTTACTTCAAGTTCTCCGGAATCAGACCGTTTTTTTTCCTGGCTTGATGTGATGTGGACTTCATCCTTAATCCTCCCTTTCTCCTGCTGTGTTGATTCAAGACAAGGTCCATGCAGAGATTGATGACGTAGTGGGCAAAGATCGGGTGCCATCTCTGACTGATAAGGGAAGTTTGCCTTTTACTGAAGCCACCATTATGGAAGTGCAGAGAATGACTGTGGCAGTTCCCCTGGCTATTCCTCACATGGCCTCACAAACAACAGGTAAACAGTAACTGTGACCCTTAATCTCCACATAACCTTCATACAGATCTGCACATAACTGTTCAAGCACCCTGGATCCACCCTAGCAGATGCCTGTTGCCAAATTTGTCTAATTCCCAAGCTCTAAACAAAGTGTTCTTCTTTTTTTATTTTTCAGAGTTTAGAGGCTACACTATTCCTAAAGGGACTGTAATTTTGCCCAACCTGTGGTCTGTCCATAGAGATCCCACTGTGTGGGATGATGCAGACAGTTTTAACCCAGAACGCTTCTTGGACAATGAGGGAAAGCTGCTCAGGAAAGAGTGCTTCATACCATTTGGGATTGGTATGCCTTCTTACTTATATGATCCATATGAGTGAAACATAAACACTGATCCATAAATTTGATTTCACTGTTGTGTCTCAGGTCGCAGGGTATGCATGGGTGAACAGCTGGCAAAGATGGAGCTGTTTCTGACGGTCACCAGCTTACTGCAGGCCTTCAAATTCAGGCTCCCAGAGGGAAAGCGTCCACCTCCCCTGCACGGACGGTTCGGACTGACACTCGCACCTTGCCCATTCACTGTGTGCGTGACTGCTCGCAACAGTGAAACTGACGTCCTGTAACAAGGAAACTCTGATGAAGGACTTCACAAAAAGTAGAAAATATTTTGATCTTATTCTCCTGGAGAGATCTAAATATTTAGGAAGTTTATAGACACATTTTTTTATTAGAGAAGGGTGCTCCTGTTTGACTGAAATCCCAGATAATTTATTTTTTCATTACCATCTGGATTATGTGGATGATTTAAGCTGTTGCTGAGTGAACAGAAATTTGAAAAGTAATAACTGATATTGAGACTGCAGTACTAAGTGATGGCTTATCTCATTTGAAAAAAAATATTTAAATAAGGTCAGTGTTGCGAGATGACTCTAATTTTAAAAGTCATAAGATAATAACTGTATTAATATTTATCCTTTTATTGTATGATTTGATTTGCATCATAGAAATTAGCAAGCATAAAGCAATGTGCAAAAGTCTTGAGCCACCCCCCATTTCATTCTATTTTGGTGGGGAAATGGATGCAAAGATTTAATTAGAGGTGTAAAAAGAAAGTACATGGAACAGCTGTTTATATGTAATAATGTAATATGTACAATTCTAGCATCCTTGAAAGTCAATAATTGACAGGACCACATTTATTCTTCAACACAGTCTGAACTCTCTTAGGCAGCTTTCTTGTTATTTCTTTAAGTAGTCTTCACCAGTCTTCTCCAGGCTCCTTGAACGACATTCAGAGCTCTTCTTTGGATGTTTTTGCCTTTTGTTCCATTCTCTGTAAAGTTGTATATCTTTTTTGACAACCTCATATTGGTGATGGTTTGAACTAATTATTTCAAATTTGTTACCACTGATTTTCAGTCCAGTTCTTGTGTGATTTGGCATATGTGAGCCTATTTCCTTTGTTTCTATTTCATAAGAATGGCTTCTCGACAACCAGCTTTCCACTGACAACATTTCTGATGAGACTATGGCAAACAGTGGATGAAATATGATGTGCCGCATCCATCTCTCCTGTGTCAGGTCTTAGCTGGATTTGTTTCCTGTTTCTTAAAAACATGACTTTCAGATACTGTTCATCAGATGTTTTTAGACCTGCTGCTTTATTTGTTTGTCAGTTTGTCCTCAGCGTGTTCATTTTCCTTATATTTTTTTTAAGAATACACTGCACGCCATGCTACGATATGTCAAGTTTTAAGCTAATGGCTCTTTGGGAATCACCTTATTGATGGAAAATACTATATCTAATGTCTGTCAAACTCTTTTACCCTTTCCATTTTTCATAGATTCAGCTAAAGAAATGGGGAAAAAAATATGTATTGTTAGTAACAGTGCCTAAACTTAGGAGAGAACCAATTTAAAATGTATTTTTAATAAGTCGTCTATTACATGTAGCTATAACACTGGTTCGTTGAATAAGTTAGATGCTGTTTTTTTATCATTTAATGATACATAGGTGAGTGTTAGGTGGCTTAACAAAAATAGAAAAACACACACACATACACACATTCCACTGAAAAAGGTCGGGTATAAGGACTGTTTGTTCGAAAACCACAAACTCTGGACTCAGGAAAACACAATGTGAGAGTTCATTACATATTAAATTGCTAGCTGGTGCCTTCTTCTTCGTTTGCATAAATTGAGAAATTTCACCCACAAACTGATAAACAACATGTAGAAATTAAGAATGAATGATACAGACCGAGATCGTTTCTAATGTAATCAAACCCAGAAGATGGCAGTAGTACAACTCCACGATTGCAAGTGGAACCGGCTGTGATCACGTGACCGTCAGCACTTCCGCTTACCGCACATCTCTTTGGAAGGATGCGTTAACACAGTCGCCATATTAGTCAGGGACAATTGCTATTACTGATTAACACAATATAATTTTCAATATTTTTTTTCTGACATAGCTTTAATTAAAATACACAATTTATTTTTATGGCATAATGCAGCTTTAAACTGAGGCACGTTTCCACCAAGAAAACATCCCTAATTTTTTTTTTTTATCTTGAATTAATATAGTTGAAATTTAAGTCAAAAGTTTAAAATTTTATGTCAAAATTTCGATTTACAAAGTTCCTTGGAATTACAGGGTCTCTAGCTAGTTGAATAGGATACCTAATTCGAAATTTTGAGTCATTAACTCGTCGAATTAAGTTGGGAAATAATTAACAAAAAAAATAACAAATAGAAAAAATAAATAAAAATGGATGGCGGACTGGCAGTTTTGTGTGCGTGTGTGTGTCACTTAACAGAAATGATCGTTACTTACTGTAATGGGTTACTCACCCTAATAAATCTAATTGAAGACTAAAATGTGCTTAGATACTCTATAGACTTGTGAAATGTATTAACTGTTGCTTAGGTTTCGCATTTCTTTTTTTTATTTTAAAAAAACAACCAGCAAACGCACAAAATTTTGACATCAAACTTCTGAAATCCACAGTCTGACCCCGGAGCAAGATGGCGGCGGTGCAGACGGATCTCACTAGTCCAGCTAGGGGGCTCCTGTGCACTGATATTAGTGTGTCCTTCACTTTGGACCCGAGCGGACACCGGTCAACATGGCTTTCGCAGCTTCTCAGATCGTCAGAGGCTTCTCGTCTTCAGCTGTCCGAAATGTTGTTATTAAAAATGTAACGATCATCGGAGGTGGACAGATGGGTGCTGGGATTGCACAAGTGAGTAAGCGAAAAAGGAGCAGTCTGGCCCGTGTTTAGCTAAGCTGCTAGTTAATTTCAATGGGTTAAGGCCAATTTGGCTGTCTGCGTTATACGTTCGTCATATTCGCATAGTGGCACTGTGCAGGTTGTCTAGCACTAGTTATTCAAAACTTGTTATTGTCCTCTTTTATCGCCACTTACGCTTACAGGACACTAGTGCATGCAGAGTAAACACACCGCTTTGAATTTCAGTTTGTTGAAAATATAAAAATCAAAGTGGACTTTGACTCTGTGCATTAGAGTTTTTTCCATTCTCTCATGTTTACTCTTAGCTGTGCTGTAAACACAACATCCTGCTTACGTGGAGTTATATAGCTTGAAATAAGGTACTGGGCTCAGAGCCACCTCTTGGCAAGATTGTTCATGAACTGTTTAGACAGATGCAACTTGGTGGAGAGCATGCAAAGACCCTGTTACGTTTTTGTTTGATCACTTTTCTTTTAGATTCTGTTTATGTAATTTGGTGATAGTTTTCCGGGATTTTTCATTTTTATGTTACACATCAAGGTCAGTAAAGTTACCATATAAAGGATCCTGGTGGCCATTAAGTGAACTTTATATTTGGGTGTAGTTGGCAGGTGTTCAAGTATGTCTGCCTAGCCTAGTCAAACTAACCCACAAAGAGTTTGAATGTGTCGGATTCAACCAAAACCGATCCCCCATTGGTGGCTGCGTTTGGAACAATCTTGAAATATTTTCTTTCTTTAAGGTTGCCGCATCAACGGGCCACTCTGTGACACTGGTGGACACGTCTGACGACATCCTCAAAAAGTCCATCAAATTAATTGAAGGGAGCCTTAAACGAGTGGCGAAGAAGAAGTTTTCCGATAAGCCAGAAGTGAGAGGCTGTAAATTTACTGACAAAATGAGCAGCAATATCAGCCACACCATGAAATTTGAGCAGTTTCTTAAAAATGTTGTTTGGTTTGTTTCAGGCAGGTGAAGAGTTCATCAAGAAAATTGTGCAGAAGGTGTCGACCTCGACAGATGCTGAATCTGCCGTTCAGGGCTCGGATCTTGTGGTGGAGGCCATTGTTGAAAATCTAAAGATCAAGCAGGATCTTTTCAGTAGGCTCGACAAGTTGGCACCATCGTAAGCTCTACTTCAGTTCTGTTTATTTGTGTAGAGTGTAAAGCTTTTAGCTCTTGGGTTAGATCACCTAACATACAATGATGTGCAAAAGTCTTGAGCCACCCCTCATTTCTTTATATGTTGCTTCCAAGGAGCCAGACTTTCCTGTCATTTATTGAACTCTCAGTCTGGTGTTCAACTAACCCTGTGAACCCACGATCAAGGAGACGTAGGGTTTTCAGATTCATACTATAAGGCCTTTGACCTCAAGATGGGAGAGGTCATGATTTGCATTTCAGCCAGTGGTGTTGGAGATATTGTCAAAATGAATTATGAATGCAGAAAAGTACCTGACTGGCACCAACTTCATTTTTCTGCATGGCAATGATCCCAAATACACTGCCGTGCAGTAAAAGCATACCTGGATAAAAAAAAATACACAGTGGAAGACTGTCATGGATCGGCCTCGTATTATTGTAGCAGTGTGGGATCATCTCAGCAGAGTACAGAACAAAAGGCAGCAAACCTCCAAAGATGAGTTTTGAGTTTCCTTCAAGAAGCCTGGAGAGCAATTCCTGAAGACTACTTAAAGAAATGACAAGTAGTGTATGCACGTATGAAGACTTTTGGTGGCACAAATGTACTTTCATGGCATTTATTTTTTAAATTAAATATATAGCCAGTTTGGATCTAGTTTCAACTCCCAAAGGCAATTACGCAAGCAAACTTGATGACACCTCCCACCCAGATCCAGCAAAACAAATTGGACCAGACTGATTTAAGATTGTGTGACCAGACTTTTTCATGATTGTGTGCTGCCTGTCTTTTCTATGCTGACTTATCTCTCAGAGTTCAGCATCAGCTTGCACACTCTGCCTGAATGTGAACACCTTTTGGCACAGTCAGAAAGACTTGTAGGATAGTGATCATTAAAGTGTTCACCATTAGCTTACCATGGCCAGTAAGGGGGGAATTATTCAGATGTATGCTTTAGGAAAAGCAGCAGTACCACCTTATAAAGATACACCCCACTATAAATAAAATGTTGTAAATATTATTAGCAGGTTTTAAATAAAGTATAAAAATTAAAAGAGAAAAATATTCTCCATTAGTGTAAGAAGCAGGAGTAACTTCACAGACAGCTGATTGTTTATCCACACTGTGTAATCAGTCAGAAAATACTTGTCTCCCAGCTTGCCAGGGTCTACTTTTGTTAAGAGGACTTGGAAATGCTCAAAAAATGACAAACTGTAGACTCCAATGGCTTGTAGTCAAGCCAGTGTCCAGAGACAGTACCCAGCTGTAGCCACAAGATGGCAGTAATTTACATAATGGACACCAACAGGCAACATGCCCAGACGTTGCTTGCCTTTCTTGTAGTGACCATGTTACAGATCAAGTAAGTTAAGTAAGTTGATTATGGCCTTGTTAAAGGCAATAAAAGGCATATTTCTGCTTTATCAACTGATGTCTGTGATATGTGTTGATTTCTTTCTTTAGGCACACCATCTTTGCCAGTAACACGTCCTCGCTGTCTATCCGTGACATCGCCAGCTCCACCAACAGGCAAGACAGATTCGGTGGCCTTCACTTCTTCAACCCAGTTGCTATGATGAAGCTGGTAGAGGTAGGGTCTTAAGAAAAGAATCATTATTAGCATGCTCATTTTCTTTATTTAACAAGATACAACACAAATAAACATCTTCAAATACCAGGAAGTAATATAACACATTTATACATATATATCATGTATAATTGGCTCATATTGCTGAAACCTGTTTGCAAGAACAATAAAAGAGTTACTAACAGGATCTGTCTGAGTTTTTTGTGTATTGTACATCATAATGCACGTAGTGGCATGCAGGCACACATGTCTTTATAGGATTACTATAAGTAGCCTATCCTATAGTTACGATAGTATAGTGATCTTTGTTTAACTTTACTATAGTTATAGAATTACTATAACTTGGGCAAACCCTGTATTATTAGAATTGTACTATTACAACAAAAGCTGCTAAAGTCTCCATCTTCCACAGGTGATTGGAACTCCAGCAACAAGCCAAGACACTTTGGATTCCCTCCTGGACTTCAGCAAAGTGCTTGGAAAAACACCAGTGTCCTGCAAGGTGAGGAGTTTTTGCCTATAGCTTAAGCAATAAAGTTGCTCATTTTGTATCAGTGGCTCACGTTAAGGTCTGGGATGTGTTGTATTAGATGGCTTGCACATGCTCAGTGTATTGGATTGCTGTGGCCGTCTGTGTTAAATCTTGAAGTCTTGGTACCAGATACTGCAGGTCTGCTTCAAAGGTCGGTTCTGAGCTGCTGTGTTGACACAAGAAACATAACCTGTTTTCACTACACTGCACTAAACCTTACCCAATATTACCCACAGAACTATGAGGTTTGATCATAAAATTCTTCAACTCCACCCATTTAAAAAAAGACAGTCAGACTGTCAGCACTAGTGTAACTTCATGCAGCTGCTGACGGAGAACATTTGGCCCACACAACCTGAGCTGTGGTGTGTGCCACTGTGTTTTCGCCACTCCAGAAGCAAAGCTTCGCTCACCACCCTCGTTGAACCAAATCCAGCATGCATAGCAGACACACAAGTGCAAGTGGTTACGATGAGGCCGACAGCAGCAGCTGGAAGTGGTGCAGAATTTATAGTTTCCCAAAATACTGTAAAGCAAAATGTGGTTAAAATTCAGTAAATAACAATAAGGGATTCAATCATGTCAAGCTATTTGCTAACATGCACACTGTAGTAATGTGCATGCCATCTGCTGCGACAGGTTGGGGTGAGAGAAGGAAAACAGGATAAAAGACATGCTGTGGAAGAGAGACAGAGGTTAATAACACATATGATTCAATGCAGAGAGGTCTGTTAACACATAGTGAGTGAGAAAGGTGACTGGAAAGGAAAAACTCAATGCATCATGGGAATCCCCCAGCAGCCTACATCTATTGCAGAATAACTAAGGGAGGATTCAGGGTCACCTGGTCCAGCCCTAACTATATGCTTTAGCAAAAAGGAAAGTTTTAAGCCTAATCTTGAAAGTAGAGATAGTGTCTGTCTCCCGAATCCAAACTGGAAGCTGGTTCCACAGAAGAGGAGCCTGAAAACTGAAGGCTCTCCCTCCCATTCTACTTTTAAATACTCTAGGAACAACAAGTAGGCCTGCAGAGCAAGAGCGAAGTGCTCTAATAGGGTGATATGGTACTACAAGGTCATTAAGATAAGATGGGGCCTGATTATTTAAGACCTTGTATGTGAGGAGCAGGATTTTGAATTCAATTCTGGATTTAACAGGAAGCCAATGAAGGGAAGCCAAAACAGGAGAAATCTGCTCTCTCTTTCTAGTCCCTGTCAGGACTCTTGCTGCAGCATTTTGGATTAGCTGAAGGCTTTTCAGAGAGTTTTTTTGGACATCCTGATAATAATGAATTACAGTAGTCCAGCCTGGAAGTAATAAATGCATGAACTAGTTTTTCTGCGTCACTCTGAGACAGGATATTTCTACCTTTAGAGATTTGTTTGACAACTACTCTTTCAAGGATTTTTGATATGAAAGGAAGGTTGGGGATTGGCCTATAATTAGCTAAGACTGCTGGGTCTAGAGATGCTCTTTGAGTAAAGGTTTAACTACAGCCAGCTTGAAGGCCTGTGGCACATAGCCGATTATTAGAGATAGGTTGATCATATTTAAGATCGAAGAATTAATTAATGGCAGGACTTCTTTGAGCAGTTTTGTAGGAATGGGGTCTAAAAGACACGGAGGCTTGGAGGAAGTAATTATTGAAGTTAACTCAGAAAGATCAATTGGAGAAAAAGAGTCTAACTTAACATCAATGGTACTAAGAGTAGCTGTAGATAATATTACATCTGTGGGATGATTATGGTTAATTTTTTCTCTAATGATTAAAATTTTATTTGTGAAGAAGTTCATGAAGTCATTACTAGTTAAGGTTAAAGGGATGGTTGGCTCAAAAGAGCTCTGACTGTTTGTCAGCCTGGCTACAGTGCTGAAGAGAAACCTGGGGTTGTTCTTATTTTCTTCAATCAGTGACGAATAGTAAGATGTTCTGGCTTTGCGGAGGGCTTTCTTATAAAGCAGCAAACTATTTCTCCAGGCTAAATGATGATCCTCTAAATTTGTGACACGCCATTTCCTCTCCAGCTTACGAGTCACCTGCTTTAGGCTACGTGTTTGAGAATTATACCACGGAGTCAGGTACTTCTGATTTGAGGCCTTAGTTTTCACAGGAGCTACAGTATCCAGAGTCATACGTAGTGAGGAGGTGAAATTATTAACAAGATAATAATTTGGTTGGTGGGGTAGTATTCAGATAGCTGCTCTGCTCTATGGGTACTGAAGATGATAACAGTGGGTGGATTATATTCTTAAACTTAGTTACAGCGCTTTCAGAAAGACATCTACTTTGATAAAGTCTACTCTCCACCGCTGTGTAATCAATTATTGTAAATGTAAATGTTATCAGGAAATGATCAGACAGGAGAGGGTTTTCAGGAAACACTGTTAAATGTTCAGTTTCTACGCCATATGTTAAAACAAGATCTAGAGTGTGATTAAAGTGGTGGGTGGGTTCTTTTACAGTTTGAGAGAAGCCAATTGAGTCTAATAACAGATTAAATGCCATGTTGAGGCTGTCATTTTTAGCATCTACATGGATGTTAAAATCACCCACAATAATTATTTTATCTGAGCTGAGAACTAAATCAGTCTGAGAAATCAGACAGAAACTCTGTGTAAGGCCCAGGTGGACGATAGATGATAACAAGTAAGACTGGTTTCTGAGTTTCACAGCTGGGGTGGACGAGGCTAAGCATCAGGCTTTCAAATGAATTAAAAGTCTGTCTTGGTCTTTCATTAATTAATAGGCTGGTGTGAAAAATTGCTGCCACACCGCCCCCTCGGCCTGTGCTTCGAGGTTTCTGGTAGTTAGAATGACTCGGGGGTGTTGATTCATTTAAACTAACATAATCATCCTGCTGCAACCAGGTTTCTGTAAGGCAGAGTAAATCGATTTGTTGATCAATTATTAAGTCATGTACTAACAGAGACTTGGAGGAGAGAGACCTAATATTTAATAATCCTCAATGTTTTACTCTTTGGTTCAGATGTGGACACTGTATTGTTCTTTCTTTGTAATTTTTTTATGTTTAAGTTGTTTGTTGCTGGTTTTTAGTTTGTTTTTTGTCTTTTTGGGAGCTGACACAGTCTCTGTGGAGATGGGTTTTTGGGGGGGTAGCAGGAGGAGAGAAGCTGCAGAGAGCCATGTAAGACTGCAACTCTGCTTCCTGGTCCCAACTCTGGATAGTCATATTTTGGGGGGTTTAATAAATTTGTCCATATTTCTAGAAATGAGAGCTGCTCCATCCAAAGTGGGATGGATGCCGTCTCTCCTAACAAGACCAGGATTCCTCCAGAAGGTTTGCCAATTATCTGTGAAGCCCACATCGTTTCTGGGACACCACTCAGACAGCCAGCAATTTAAGGAGAACATGCGGCTAAACATGTCGCTCCTGGTCTGATTGAGGAGGGGACCAGAGAAAACTACATTGTTTTGGCAGAGTACACATGTGAACAACTCTGCTTTCTGTCTTTAGTGTGGAACTAAAACCTTAATCATGTTGAACCTCTCTTCATTCAGGATACCTCTGGATTCATTGTAAACCGTCTACTTGTTCCATGCATGATGGAGGCCATCCGGTTGTATGAGAGAGGTGTGTGTACCTGCTGTTTCTACAGCTCCTTCAAGCATCCTTCAAGCTTTTCACTGATTCCTCTAACTTTGTTGGCATTCTGTTTTTCTAACCTCTCAGGCGATGCATCCAAAGAAGACATTGACATTGGTATGAAACTCGGCGCTGGTTATCCCATGGGGCCATTTGAACTTGCTGATTATGTAGGACTAGACATAGTAAAGGCTGTTATTGAAGGTGAGTAAAAATCCATAGACACTGTAGTTGTTTATGTGATTTTGATTTAAACATGTGACAGCCTGTGATGAGATGGGACCGTCTGTCTGTATGTCTTTAGCCTTCAAGACAAAGGATCCTAAGAACCCTCTCTTTGATTCGAGTGACCTGCTGAACAAGCTGGTTGCAGAGGGCAAACTTGGCATAAAGACAGGAGAGGGATTCTACAAGCACAAGTGATCTGCTGTGAATGTGTGCATTCATCACTGAAACTAGCTCAACAACTGATCAGACACTGGAATAGATAAGTGCCTTTGCCGTGTGCATTAAAGAGCAACTGTTTGCTAAGTCAGCCTGTCAGTTTCCTTTCAGTGTCCAGCGAATTTTAAAGCTGAATAAATAGATTTTTAAATACTTGCCGTCTGTTGTTATTTTTAGAGAGATATCGATGACTTATTGGATGTGCAGGTATCATATTTATGAGCATCAGTTAAAAAAAGGAAAACATTTTAATGGTAATAGAAGAATGATGATATTGTTAAGACAAAGACTAAAATGTAAGTGGTTGTGCCATACAAGGCAGCGCTCAAACTAAACTTTTGAAGTTGCTATGATGGATACTTTCATACTGGACTTTCAAGTCAACTCAAGTGGCTTTATTGTCATTTCAGCCACGTGGAGTGGTACGGTACGCAGTGAAGCGAGACAGCGTTCCTCCAAGACCACGGTGTTACATATAACAGACAATCGGCACAGGACTACGTAAAGTGCAAGTGTGCAAAAATTGCAAACTGCAAAAAAAAAAAAAAAAAGAAAACCGTGCAACACAGTCGTGAGTCATCAAAGTGAACAGCAGTGGGCTGAGCACACAGCCTTGAGGGGCTCCAGTGCTCAGTGTGGTGGTGTTCGTGATGCTGTTACCGATCCCAGCTGACTCAGGTTTCTCTGTCAGAACTTTTATGATGTATCCAAAAGACAAAAGGTTTAAATAAAGCTTTGTTTGCTAAAAAGTTCATAATATCATTTTAAAAGTTGATAGCATAAAAGTGTTGTTTTCACACGGTCTTTGACACTATTACTAGTGATTGCTGTGTGCACAGAACAATGAAATAAATTATAGAATGATTATTATAATAATTACAGTAACACTGCTTTTAATGTATTTTTTTTTTTTAGGTTTTGGGGTTTGTTTTAGTAACGGACATAAAGCCACTCAACCTTTGAGCAGAGTCTGACTCTGTCTGCCCTGACTGGTGCAGAATTCATATGAATTCATACTTTTGGATCCTCAATTCTCTTTTATGGACTGATTTACGTTTTTCACAGCAACTTTGGGAACAGAAACAGGTATCTGAGATGCTTTCAGACATTTGCTGTTATGACAGCGGCCAACTCTCATTAGAAATAAATGCTCATAATGTGCAACTTTGCTCTGCGCACACAGGAATTACATTATGCACACTGATGAAAGAAAGACATAGGACTTTTTAATTCTACTTTTGTTTTGGAAGTTGGATGAATAAAATATACTATTCACAGAGAGGAAATTTTGTGTGAAAGAACTAAATTATTTTTGAATAATTTCATAAAACGTGCCTGAAAGACAGCTTCAGGCTGGAGAACTATTCCTGAATACTGCTCGAAGAATAGAGGTGATCATACCAAGCAGTAAGTCAGCATTGGGTAAAATATAAAAAAAATCCTGTGTTGCTCAAGACTTTTGCACACTACTGTATAGTGTATAGGCTATTCCTACAACAAAACATATTCTGGGAGCGTGAGTCACTGATAAGTGGTGAGAAAGGTGTCAAGAAGAGAAGAAAGTTGTGAACACAGCACTTCAGTAGTAACTTTTTTCTTACAGCTAGTCCCAATCACTTGCGTTTTCTTCCTGTTGTGTTTTCACCACTAAACAGCTTTGAGTTGTACTATAGATTTATTTAATTATTTGATTTCACCAAATGTTTCATTGATCCCTAATCATGATCAGGATTTGTTTTTCAGACCACATTTCTTCGTCCAAGATAATGGTTCACTTGCAGGGTTTTTTGTTTCCAGGTAGGCTCTTTCTATTGTTGTTTACCCAGTAAGCAGCACTGGAAAATATGTACACAAGAATGAACTGGCAGTGTACAACTTATCATGTCTTTGCAGTTCCTGTTGCTTTCTTTTTTAAGAAAAAGGAAGCTATTTTTCCTCTTCTGTGTGTCCTCTGCATTCTACAGAATTTAATCTACATCATTTTTCAGTGCTTACTCTTGTGTTCTTATGCTTTGCCTAAAGTAAACACTCCACATGGTGCTTCAGTTGAGTCTTTGCATGCTATGTTTGCACAGCAACCTGCTTACATGGCGTTTTGTATATCTGCACAGTGCCTTCTGTCAACAAGGTTATGTAAAAACAACAAAGACAGATTTAATGTAAAGGAGCCATGAACTTATCATCAAGGTCACTTTTCTTCAAAGTTTTATGGTTAATGTTATATTAATATTTATGTTGATCACGTCTCCTTCCAAAAATAACAAGCAGCGATGGCTTTAAAATGATCTTGAACCGTTTTCTTTAAAGGTTGCCACATCAATGGGCCACTCTGTCACACTGGTTGACGCGGGTGACAGCATCCTCAAAAAGTCCATTAAAACAACTGAAGGCAGCCTCAAGAGTGGCGAGAAGAAGTTTAAGATAAGGCAGAGGTGCAGTTAACAGGCAACGTCACCACTTCATATTCTCTACTGTTCACTGGTTTCACCAGACTTAAGCTACTGTGCAGAGGTCTGGGGCAACAACTATAAAACAACATTACATTCACTTTTTACTCTTCAAAAAAAAAAGCAGTTCGAATCATCCACAATGCAGGTTATAGGGAACATACAAACTCACTATTTTTGCAGTCTGAAATATTGAAAATTGCTGATCTAGTGAAATTCCAAACAGCGCAAATTCTAGTCAAAGCAAAAAAAAATTCAGTGTATGTTTTCTTTCAAAGAAGTAAGTTATAATTTAAGGGGTTTTTGTGACTACAAAACAGGGAAGGTACGTGCTACAAGAAAAAGCTTTTGTGTTTCTGTTCATGGAGTGAAACTGTGGAACAGTCTGAATATCAAATCAAATCAAATCACTTTTATTGTCGCATCACATGTGCAGGTACATTGGTACAGCACATGTGAGTGAAATTCTTGTGTGCGAGCTTCACAAGCAACAGAGTTGTGCAAAATACAATAATGTAAACAAGCAAAATACAAGAATGGCTACATCTGAAACTAATAAATATATGTACAATATATAATAGTATATGCATTTCTGGATGTGTATACTAAATATTTTTCTACGTGTGTGTGTGTGTGTGTGTGTGTGTACACATATTTTACAAATTAAATAGAGTAAACAATAAATAAAATATATAAAATAAATAAAATAAAATATACAGAGTGAGACATGTGCAAAACAGTGGCATTACTGTACAGTATGGAGTGCATAATGTTAAAGTTCCAGTAGTGAAGCTGAGGTGTCTATGAAGTGTTCAGCAGTCTGATGGCCTGATGGAAAAAGCTGTCTCTCAGTCTGCTGGTACGGGACCGGATGCTGCAGAACCTCCTTCCTGATGGAAGTAGTCTGAACAGTTTATGGCTGGGGTGACTGGGGTCCTTGATGATCCTCCCCGCTTTCCTCAGGCACCGCTTCCTGTAGATGTCTTGGAGGGAGGGAAGCTCACCTCCAATTATCCGTTCAGAGCACCGCACTACTCGCTGGAGAGCTTTGCAGTTGTAGGCGGTGCTGTTGCCATACCAGGTGGTGATGCATCCAGTGAGGATGCTCTCAATGGCACAGTGATAGAAGGTCCTGAGGATGCGGGGGCTCATGCCGAATCTTTTCAGTCTCCTGAGAAAGAAGAGGCGCTGCTGCGCCTTTTTCACTGTTTTGTTTGTGTGTACTGACCACGTAAGATCCTCAGCCAGATGTACTCCAAGGAACCGGAAGCTGCTCACTCTCTCCACAGCAGCGCCGCTGATGGTGATGGGGGTGTGTACTTCTCTGCACCTCCGGAAGTCCACTATCAACTCCTTTATCTTTGCGACGTTGAGGGTGAGATGGTTGTCTTGACACCAGTGGGTCAGGGCGCTGACCTCCTCCCTGTAAGCCGTCTCATCACCATTGGTGATAAGACCCACCACTGTAGTGTCGTCCGCAAACTTCACAATGATGTTGGAGTTGTTAGTGGCTGTGCAGTCGTAGGTGTAGAGTGAGTATAGGAGAGGGCTCAGTACACACCCCTGTGGAGCACCAGTGTTCAGTGTGACGGGGGATGAGGTGATGCTGCCCAGTCTGACCACTTGGCGTCTGTCAGACAGGAAGCTAAGGATCCAGCTGCAGAGGGAGCTGCTCAGTCCTAGATCCTGCAGTTTCCTGTCCAGCTTCGAGGGAACGATGGTATTGAATGCTGAGCTGTAATCTACAAACAGCATTCTCACATACGTGTCTCTCTTCTCCAGGTGTGACAGGGCAGTGTGTAGTGTGGAACTAAAGCAATGTCCAAACATAAAACAGCTCAAAAAGAGTTATAAAAATATGATCTTCTCGAACTATAAAGAAAGGGAAAATATTGAAATTGAGTGAATGTCTCTATTTAAAAAATTTCATGATGTGATATTATAGTATATAGTATATATTGTATTCAGATATCTGTTCACTATTTTTATTACAGATTATATCAGTAAGGAAGCTGACTAAATATTAACTGATAACTTATGGCAAAGGGGTGGGATTAAATAAGTGTGTACTTCTTCCCACTCCCTTTCAACATGTAAATGAATCAGAACGGTAGAAATATTGAAATGTATTGATTTTGTATAGTATTTCTTTTTTTTTTATCTCTTATTTTCTTTACCAAATGTACCTGTATATTGTTTACATGTTTGAAATAAATTAACAAAGAAACAAACAAGCAAACATGAACAACCAGATCAGCAATCCTGTGAAATGTGTGCAATATCTGGATAACGTTGGGTTTGGTTTGTTTCGGGCAGGTGAAGAGTTCATCAAGAAATGTCGTTGCAGAAGGTGTCGAGCTCCACAGACGCTGCATCTGTGGTTCAGGGCTTGGATCTTGTGGTCGAGGCCGTTGCTGAAAATCTAAATATCAAGCTTTAGATCTTTCTAGAGATCTTTCATCATAAACTCTGTCTCGGTTCTTTTTGCTGTTGTAAGCTTCGGCTCTATTGAACACACAAGATATATGGACTGTTGCAAAGCTGCAGATGGGCCTGTTTTTGTTTTTTTAATTAACATCTCTATATTTCTATCTGTCTATCTTTGCTGCATGTTTAGTTTGAAAAGAAACACAATAACCCAGGAAACTCATTTTTTAGGTATACTCTTTCAGTTCTAGGAGGCAGGAATGTGTTGCATGCCATCCGTTGGAAAGAAAGTGCAACACAGACCGATGAGTCTGTGTGTCTCTGTGTCTGTGTGTTAGACGAAGTGTTACCTACAATTTACTAGCTGGGCTTACATCCTCATTTTAAGTTTGACAGTGTTTCAGTAGGTAAAGATAAATGCTTGGACAAGAATTGAGCTGCAGTTTGGGGAAGGCCTCGAAGGGGGCTGGCAGATCCCCCTGTACTAAAAAGGAGTGAAGAAGTTAAAGAATTGAGAACAAGGAGGGACGGAGGGTGGGGCACGTAAATGAGAATGAACAGCTTGCAGAACTGAGGGAACCTATATAGATGACAACCGGAAGGAGCGTGTTTGGAGGCGTGGTCCCACTCCTGAAATTCCAATACATAATCTCCAATAGTTAAAAGACATGATCATAAAGTGTAACTTTGGACCGTTACCATTTTAGTTCTGGCTACTTGCAAGTGCACTTCTGTGATTCTTTTCTTTTTTTTTCCCCACTGTCCTGTCTTAAAAGTTTTACAGACTGCAATCATCAATTTGCATGGCCTTTATGTTGAGGACTCAAAAAAAGTTGCCTCAAGGCTCTTTACACTGTAGGGTACGGACTCTAGAATATTAGAAAAAGAGTCCTAAGACTTAGACAATCCCCTACGAGCTAGCACTAGGTCACGTCAAAGGAAGAAATCCATATCTAGTATAATTTAGTGCATGAGGGGGAAATGAAGAAGAGCTTAAGAGAGAAAAGACAAAAGTTAGAGATGTGTAGTAGTGGTAATATGAGTAAGCTACTGAAGGCTCTCATTCTGTTTTTGGAAACTCCAGGAACCACAATGTAAGCCTGCAGTCTGAGAGTGAAGCACTCTATCTGGATAATTTGATACTGTGAGGTCTTTAAGGTGTGATAGGGTCTGATCATTGAAGATCTTCTCCATGACCTCAAAACACCTGGAAAATGCAGATATTTTGTAAGGGGGGTTGAGGGTTTTGGTTTTCTCCACACTGAAAAGACACTTCATTCACAACCCGCACCAGTTTTGGTTTCCTTATCCCTTCCTCACAAAAATGAAATCTGGTTTGAAGGGTTGACAATTTGGACCATGTGGTAAGATCCAGAAGACAAGTTATTGAAATGATGCTCTTACAGAGTGATAAATATAAAGTGGGCACAGTTTTAGATTTTTATGGATGAAGCTGAAGAATATTACGGTAGCACCTCATTTATGTGAGAACTTGACCCAGTTGGCCATTAATGGTTTTGACCCTGCCAGCGCTATATTGGAAAGTCTGTGTGATATTGGAAAGAATATAAATAATAAATAAACCCATTAACCATTTGATACCATTCTCCTCGCTGGTTACCCAGCTCACAGCTACGGCTCTCGAAAATCTTGTTGTTTATGTGGTTCAGGATTTAAAGCAGGTTGTTTATGATTCAGAAGGTCGGTGCTTTGATCCCCACCTCCTTAGTTTGTTGCAGAGTCCTTGGGAAAGATGCTGGGGAGTTTCTCTAAAAAGCAGCTTTCTGCCAGTGCAGGGGATCTGACAGATATTCCAGGATGGCGAAATGATTTGTGGGTTTGTAGTGCTGATCTCTTAAACTTAAGGCTAGGTTTGCGGCATAAGTTACCATGGAAATTTATCCCACTAACCACCTTCACAACCCTGAAAACCCAGTTAATCCTGAAGTTACCTTGCTAAGCACTTAATTCTCATTCATAGTACAGGCTTTAGGTGAAGGAGAAAGTGAAGGAGCAAATATTGTTAGTTTAGATTAAATCCACTGCAACATTATGCTATCCAATTTGTATCTGGATGTTTGTTTGCCTGTTTGTTTGTTGTTATTTTTTTACACTTGGAGAACATCACATATGCAAACAAACATATTAGATTTTTAAAAAATTAAAAAGGGATGGGGGGTATGGTTCTTCTAGTGAATTTAAATAATTCACTTGGTAAATAATTCACTCATCATTTAATTGCTTTGCTAAGAAATTTATTAGTGTTTTATAATACAGCAATTCCCATTCATACCTATAAATGTAAGTACAGTGGAACAGAGTGATAACTGTTTCCAAAGGAGAAATAAATGACAGTGTTTTTGAAAGAAATGGTTATCTACAGTGTGTTTTAAAAGAATCGAGGCACAAATTATGCTATCAGAATACAAAGTAAATGTTGGTAAATTCGACCAAAACTTGGGGGCTGTTTTACTGCTCCACCACAACCCAAAGGTGCTCTACTGGATTGAGATCTGGTGACTTCATTGTCATGTTGAAGGAACTAGCTTGAGATGATCTGGCCTATCATCATGTTGGAAATGGCCATCCAAAGATGGCTATACTAACAGTGTCAGCAGCAACACTCAGGGAGACTCTAGAATCGAATCACTTTTCTTCTGTATTTTGATGCTCGGTATGAGCGACGGTAGGGCAACTTGACCGTGTCTACATGGTTAAACGCACTGAGTTGCTGCCATGTGATTGGCTGATTATAAGTGTGCAGATCTGTGTTAATAAGCAGATGAACAGGTGTACCTAACAAAGTGGCCAGTGACTTTGTTATGGTTCAGCTGCCAGACTACACTGGCTACATCTTACACAGTTAACTGTTTTTAGGCTTTTAGTGATTACGTGGGTTTGCTGTCATTCCCTTATTTTTATTATTCACAAATGTATTTGTATTGTATTCATGTATTCTGTTATTCACATCTTTTGTTCTTGTAGCTATGTTTTGAAAAGTGCTGTACAAATAAAAGACTACTTTCGCATAAAACTGTGGACGTTTTTCTCCCTTTTAAACTCAAATTAATTGTGAGCACAAAATGAATACTTGGCAGATGCTGTCATAAAGCACTTGACACATTCTCAATCTTTTCCATGTCTTGTTAACCCAACACAAACACAAGGTGGTGCTGTTTCACTTGAAATGGTCCTTGATGAGACTGCAGGGTCACAATTCGGTTCTTTGGATTTAAGACATTTCAAATTAATCAAAGGGATCGATTTACTTTAAAAATGAATTTTATGTGAGTTTTAACTGAAGACTGTTAAATTCGATAACTGTGCAATTTTTACATCTGGAAACTTGTTACTCAACTGTAGTTTTTGTTCTTCTTTAAAGGCTCAGATACTCCAAGATTATATTTTCACAGCAGCACTGCTAGCACTACTACTTTAATATACAGTACTGTTCAAAAGACTTGTGTCTCATTTCTTTATATTTAGCTTCCAAGAATCTTCTAGCTTGTTTGTTTGTTTTTTTAAGTGCTCTTGAACAATAGTTCAGGCTTTCTGAAGGTCTTTCAAAGTTTTTCTTTGAACATTGGTGGCGTTTTCAGCCATTTTTGATCCAATCTTTGTACTTGGTCATTTTCGAAGCAATGTTTTTGTTTGTTTGTTAAGTGACTTAACACTGACTACTGAGTCATTCAACCATAAATGGCATCTTAAGTCAAGTGAATTTAAAATACTATTTTTAGGGACATAAAGCATCTTTTTGTGCTTGCTGGAAAAACACATAATTTGTTACCATTATTTTTAGTCAGATCTACAAAAAAAACAAAACAAAAAAAAAACAACAAAACACAAAGATGACAAAGTTTGACAAACAAGAAATTGAATTTTTGCACTAACAAGGTGATTTCTTAGCCAGAGAGCTGTTAGCCAAAAACCTGGCATATCACAGCCTGGTGTGCAGTGTGTCCTTCAAGGATTTGAGGAAGAACAGAAGAAGTGGCAGTGGCAAAAATACATACATACATAGATAAATAAAAAACTAGAGCAAATGAACGTCCACTTCCTTAAGAAACAGTTACTGTTACTGTTTGCTGAACCCTCTTTAGAAATGGTCTCAGTGGAAGAGCAGCTATTAGGGGAAATGGGAATAAAAGGCTGAGGTATGCCACATTATGAGGTCAGGAAAAAGGAACAGTTCAGCCAGTATTGAAGTATAAAGATGGCCATGCCACATATTGACTTTCAAGCTTGTTATAACTGTACAAACTGTGTTTAATTTATATACTACATTTCCATGTTTCTTTGCACAACTTTCAGTAAGTCTCTAGACCTCTTTCCCCATTTTCATATCACAATACAAAGAAATTAAGGAGTTGTTCAAGACTTACACAGCACTGCAATTCTGCATAAATTTAGTCCCAATATTGTTGCTTGTCAGCTTCTTTAAGCTTTTTAATAAGTTTCCTCCAACGCAAAAGCAAAGCGATGTCATGTTTTATCCGTGTCACACCACCGAGTGTCACTGCTGCCTGCGAGTACTAAAACTGCACACTCCAATGACGACACACAGAATGTTACATCTGGCACATCTAGCTCTGGTCTTTCCACCACACAAGTGATCAAATGAGCCAATGGTGCCTTTTTATTGTTTTTCTTTAAAAAAACAAAACAAAAAAACAAAACATGTTGAAACGGTTCAAATATGACCACTTGGGAAGCAAAGAAAAAAAATGCTATACCAAGATGACAGTGACCTAAAACATGAGACTTTAGGAAAAAAAAGGAATTAATCAAGTAATACTAAAAATAGAGCATTAAAATCAAGATGTTACAGAGATGTTTGCATGGAATAAACAACATGGCTAAAGACCACACTATTAGCTACCAGAGAGAAAAGACAAAAAGGTCCATTGCAATAAAAGACAGACTGTCAAGTGCTGGGGTAAATATATATTTCTGCTTCATATGTCATGTTTTAGAACAATAAAATATAGGCCTCTGAGCTGTCACTCTCGCCTTTGTCCTAATGTTGCCTGCAAAAATACCAAGAAAATTGACATAATCCTGACAGTTTAAAAAGTACACATACTGAGCATTATTTTACATCTGAGCAAGACTCGAGGTCACTATTTGTTACAAATAGTTATCAAAAGAAGCCTTAAGTTTCAATTTTCTGCAAGACGCTTCAACAAGAAAAATGGCTTTCCTGTGTCCAAAGCTTATTTCCATATATACCACTATATATATAAAAAAAAAAAAAAAAAAACCATATTAAACAAAGGGGAAAAATAATCACAGAAATATACACCAAGAAACTGAACAAGGGTTCAGGATACAAATAAAAGGCATTCAAAAATAATATTCAGTCTAAAATGAAAAGCAAATCCAAAATGTTGATCCTTTTTTTGCACCAACTGGTCGTCAGCAACGAACTAGAAATCTTGAGGGCGTTTCTTGGACAAGATGAGATCCCTCCATCTTCCTTAGTGCAGTCTAGAAAGAGGTGTTTGGTCAGTCAGGGATGGAGGGGTGGGGGGTGGTGGCAAACCCCCAAAATGGTCTCAAAAAAACCCAAAAAAACAACAACAACAACAACAACCAAAAAAAAAAACCCAGTGAGAGAAACACAAGGGGCGGGGAAGTAAATTACAGCCTAATGAACTACACAAAGGGGAAAAAGAGGTGGCAAAATAACTTAGAATAACTTAGTAGCAGGTGTTTTGACTGTTACGGGCAGTGCAGGGTGGGGGAGGGGGGCGTTTGTGCACACATCACAATTGCTGCTATTTTTCAGTGCAGTGCCACAGATTTGCAGTAAAGCCAACATTGAAAAGGAAAACTGACGAAACAAAAATAAAAAAATATATATATTAAAATGAAAATAACCACACAGATGTTAACTCGATGCTTTCAGAGTGAGACGGCACGGTTACGTGAGGGTGCTCCTACTATAATCATGATTGTCTCGGTCAGTTCGGTTCAGTGTCTCTACAGCAGGCGCCTTTAGGGAGGAAGTAGAGTCAAACAGTGATTCTGGTGACGGCGGTGGCATGTGATGGTGGCAAAGGAAAGCGGGTAGGGTTAGGCAGGGTATCGACGGGGGGGTTGTGGGGTGCTGTGGGGGTTTCTCTGAGAACTGGAGGCTTCGGTTTTGGAGATTTAAGGGTCTTCATGGGATCTAACAGGCCTCCATCTCTAGCAGAGGGCCTGAAGCTGCTGCCTTTGCTTTGCATGTGGAGAAACTGTTGCGTTTTCCTCCTAGAAGAAAAGGGAATAAAAGAAATGACTGCATCTGTACACGAAAACCCAAAACTGCTGCATTGTGAACACCACATGCCAAAACATGAGTTATTTCACACTGTTCATCAAAAACCAGACAAGACAAATCGAGATGACTCAGGGTGACTCCCATGTGTCTCACCATGCAAGCATGCTCCCCTTAGTTCAAGGGGGTGGGAACAAATTATCTGTCATCAGCATCTACATAATCAATCATTTGCTTTCAGTTCGTGGTGTCAAAGCTGGTTGAATGAAACTCTTTGCAGCAGTGTGGAGCCTCTGAGCTACAGAGGCCTTATAGGTCAGTGGCAGGATGTGGGCTGGTCTAGCTTTGATCTCATGTAACGTGGGGGTTGCCTTGACCCAGCTGGCAGTGCTGCACTCTTCTTTGCTCATTCCTCCTCTCATGCTCCCTCTCTTTCTCTCTCTCTCTCTCTCTCTCTCTCTCACGCTGAGGTTGAGCGCCCAATTGTGTTTCTTCTGGTTGACATTTATGCTGCCATTGCAGGTGGGCGACAGGAAAACAAGAAAAAGGGAATTCTGGGTCTGTCTGAACACCCACGCTTCTGGTCTTGGGACAACATAAGAGCGCATTCATGGTTCTATAGGTGGTAGACAAGCGTATCCCACATTAGAAAAATGCCAGCAGGTACTATTATTTGATCCCACGCTTGCAGCATATTTGTAATAGCTTCAAAGTGGCATTTATAAGCAAGTGTAGCCTATGACTGACCCCGGTCTACTGTGCCACATCAATCTGTTCTTGACAATAGGCGAGGAATCACAGGTTTATGCAGAATACAGTACTTAATACATTACTAGATATCTGTGACTGAAGAAGGATTAGTGTATTATATGGATCATTATTAACTTTTAATGTGCTGCTTCATCTAATTAGCTTCCACCACTGCAAGTCCTTTTGCTACAGTGTGTTTCTTCTACTTTACAGACAATTAACAGACTCAGAAAGTAGTACCTCTAGTAGCTCAGCTTAAAGAGTGTACTGTGAAGCAAGATTACCAAGTTAGCCAGATACACTGAGCCTAAAGACAGAAGTGGCTCTCTTTAAACCTGGATAAATCACCAAGCTAACTTATGCTAAACACATTACCTGGTCATGAGCAGGTCTGAAAATCAGTTGCATCGTGTTATTACTGGTTCTTTTATTAACAGCATGTTTTAGGTGTGATGTAGATTCTCTGCTGAGAGAATGTGTTTCATTGTGCGTGCAATTTGTTTAGCCATAACTTACGTAGAAAACACCAAATGATGTCCCAGCTGTAAAGTTACTGGAATTTGCCCGCATAAATGTTAGTTAGTTTCAGATTTGGTTTTTAATCTGGTGCCAGTGTATAAAGTTGCAGAGCTCCAAAAACGAACAGCTGTGATAAAATACATTAACTCGAGTAAATTTGGTTATTTTGGTTGCTCTGTGTGCTATCATCATAATCATCTGATAACATCTCCAATCTGAGTAGGGGACACTCATAGGGATCATTTTGTGGGGGGAAAAAAAAAAAGCATGGCATGGCATGTGGAACGCCCCCCTTTTTATGTGAGCGAGTATAGAGCCCGAAGCAGAGAACTGGGCTTAACAAAGAAAGCTGATAACCACTGCCATAAAGCCCATCACCTCTTACTGTGGATTTAGGCTTTGTCAAGCCAGCTAATGCAAAGAAAGCCTGACTGTGTTGAATTTTCTTTCAGTATACCCCTCTGTTAGGACAACCTATTAAGAGCACTTGTGTACTTTTAAAGACTATACATATTTAGTGCCCGTGTATTGCTAAAGCTGATATTAATCGACCGACCAGATGACAGTGAAGCTGATGACAGCTTGAATATTTATATTTGTGTCCAATCAAAGTTATAGCAGAACTTTATCACATAATATCAGTAGTCTTTTCTTCTCAATGTGAATAATCTTGAACATGTGACTTTGGGGAAAATGTATTCCATCTTTAACTGGAGTGTTAGAGAAAAAGCTTTGCCAAAACATAATATCCCCCTCACATCTCCAGTGTGTTGTGTTATTTACTAGTACTAGTAAAAACCAGTCATGTACAATATTTATAATTCCAAAAGCAACAGGATGTACTCATCACCCCAGCTGTGTCCCTATGAGCTCGGGTAAACCGCCACAGGGCCTGCAGTCTTAAGAGGCACGTGAGAACTGTGTCTATCATGTAAACTATGTCGCACAACAGGCACCTGACTCACAGATGCACTATCCTGCACAGGAGACTGCCATAGTTCATGTAGCTATGTTGTTAATTACCCAAACCTGCGTGGTTCAGGCAGAGGTCGACACGAGGGTGTAAAAATGTTGCGCGACTCCACTTCACAAGACCTTCATGAAATGAGCCCCGGTTCCCTGACGAGGGAAAATTGTTTGTCAAGCTGCAAAAGTGTTCTTTTCCCCTCTCGTGATCCAAGCTTGGGCTAACATAACAAAGTTAGCTTCAGTTATTGACAAGCCAAGGAGAGTTATTTTAGACCCAAGCAGCATCAAATAGAATCAGTGATCAAAGTGGAGAGGCATAGACAGAGGTGGATGGATGTCTCCTGTGACTAAAAAGATGGATGTTTTGTGAAGACGGTAGAGAAACGGAAGAGAAACGGTATTAGTTTGCTTCTCCCTCGTGGCAAAGCCGAGAGTGAAGTCAGGCGAGTGCTACTGCTGTTCGCTACATCTTAACACTTAAAACTGTCTTAAGCACACACAAACACGCGTCACCACGCTGACTGCTTCACCACATGTGGATAAAAGAGAACGGGACAGAGGCCACCTTTCCCAAAGAGAGCTGACCCGCGAGCGGCACAGGACAGAAACTGAAAGGAACACATGGCTCAGAGAAAAAGAGAGAGCTCCTGTCGCTTTTATTTACCTCCGCCGCCCTCCCTCTTTTCATCCTAGGATCTCAAAGCGGACCCGCACGCCCGGCCCTGCACCCAGTTTCCTGGGGAGCATTTTTCCTTCCCCCCACCGCAGACATGAAAAGCGCTGGCCTTCCTGCCTGGGGAAGAGTCCTGAGGGGTGGCGGGCGAGAAGTGTGTGTGTGTCTGCGTGTGTGTGAGTCTTTCAAAAAGAGTTGGTGCTAACAGCAGGGGTGTGTGCTTGCGTGGTGGTGGTTGGTTATAGGGGGCACCAGGCCAGTGTTTCACAAGGTCCAGCCGACACAAACACTTGGATTCAGGAGCAACTTGACCCCTCCTCTCTTCTCGCCTCCCTCCGTCTCCTCCTCCACCTCCGTCCACATTAGTGCTCAGGAATGTTGGCCAGTCTTTTTTGCAGGAAATGAAACGCTCCTCTGTTCAGAGGGTGAGTGAAGGTTTAGTCTCCCCCCTTTCTCTCTCTCTCACTCTCCCCCAATTCCTTTGCCTCTATGTGAGGGAGGGAGGGAGGAAGGAGTGGGACGAGCCCTTTGCCCGGCTTTTGAAGTGTGGGAGGTTAAGATAACTGGCACGGCCTCGCGCCTCAATCGCCGCTTTCACCTCTCGGGCCGAATCAAAGCACCCGCAGCTGGGACCCACACGCCTTATAGCCCCCTGACCTCCATCCCGTCACCCCACCCACCCCTATTCCCTTCAGCTCCCCTCAATCCCAGCACAAAAGCGCTGGGGTTTCTTTTCAGTACCATTAAGGAGGAAAACATAGCTGAATTGCTAAATTACTCTAAAAATAAGTCAAGTGGAGAGTGCAGACTCTACCATGAGAGGAAAGACCCTGTGGTTGGGAGATGTGTCCACTGATGCTACTGAGCAGGAATCACCTTTTTAGACTTTCCTTGTATTGCTCTCTGACAGGTCAAGAAACAAGTACAGTTGGATGATTTTAGGCTGTAAACAAGCCAGCAGTGCAGGCAGATTACCTAAGATGCTTTGTTTCTCAGGCCCAGACTTGAGCCTGGTGTGCTGAGTGTCTCGGCTATGACCTTGGCCTTGTATCGCACAACCAGCTTTGGTGGCAGCTTTTCAAAGAAGCCACAGCTCTATAAAAAGTGTTACAGTGATGCTCTTAACAGCAAAAAAAAAAATGTTGGAAGAAAGGGGAAAAACAGTAATAGACGGCCCATTAGAAGAAACACCTGGAAGAGATGGCAATGAAAGGAAATATCCATTAAAAAAAGGGGGGGGGGGGGGGAGTGAAAACATTGGTTTGTATTGGTTCCACAAGCATTATCAGAAACTAACAGTTTAAAAAGAAATATGAGAAGCGAAAAACGTTCCTGCATAAAATATTGGAGCGTGAGGAAGGGTGGGGTCTGGCTGTGGTCAAATGGGGGAATAGGAAGAGGGGGAGTCACCCAAAAGCCCAAACCTCAGGCATGTGTGGGTGAGACTAGGGGGGAGCACAGGAGGGTGTGGGGAGGAGTGGTGAGGTGTTGCCCACATCTGAGGAGGCATTGCTGGGGGTGAAGTCTGGCTGTGTGCCCCCGCACAGCTCAGTCTGAGCCACTGCAAACCGGGGGATGTCAGGGAGGAGGGTGGTGGTGGTGCGGCACATTCAAAGGGCCTGCACAATGACTGTTCCCTCTGCTGTGGTCTCGCTTCAAAGGGCCTCCACCGCCACTTATATTCAGCATCAGGACAGAGGAGTGGAGCAGGAAGAGGTGGAGTAGGGCGAAACGAGGCAGCGAAAACGAGTGGAAGAAGAGCTGGGATAGTCGTTTAGCCTCCTTTAATAATAAACACGACTTCCTTTTGACGCTCCGTCCTTTGCCTGCCTGCGCCGTGTTACCTGGGGTGCTTTCATTCTGATAACTCACAGATAAGCATCTCACAAGGGGAGGGTTTTATGGAGGTCACATATTTTTTGCCTCTTCCGAGAGGCTGCAATGCCTCGAGGAGCCCCCGGAGGGGGGATGATGGAGGGGGGTGGAGGAGAGGAAGAGAGGAAGTAGAGAAGTCATCACAAAAAAGCCATGAGACTGGACCCTCATGCTGTTACCGCAGCTGGCCAAACCACGACACAATAGGCCCATGACTCAATCAAAACAAATTCCAGGCCCCAGTCTAAACAACAGGAGAACTACAGCTTCATTTATTCCCATATGGAGCCTTCTACTCCGTCCCCTATCCCACCCCACCCGACCCCCCCAAGAGAAAAGAAAAAGGTGTGAAATAAGGCTGCCAAGCCAGGATAAGACAACTATGTCAGTGTGAAAGATTTTTTACATCTGAGCAAAAACCACACACTCAACTGAGGCTTCACATGCTAAGTGCTGAGAGAGTAGTTTTACTTCACAGTGTATGCTTTGTGGAGGTGGGGGGTGGAGGGGGGGAGACATTTCCGATTCCATTTCCTACCTAAAGTAACATTAGCTGGGGCGTCACTCTGATTTAAAATCTCTCCTCCACCTCCTACCCATAACTATCCCCCCACCATTTTTTTTTTTTTTTGGTACAGTTTTAAAAACATCCTCTGATCTCCCGCGTGCTGCTCAGAGCGAGACCCACAGTCAGTTTCGCAATCCGGATTCCTTCCCCAATTATCCCAGGTCACTAATAAGGCTGGGTGTGGAGGCACTGGGCTGTGCCGCAGTGGCCTAGAGGCTCGCTGCCAAATTGAAATGACTCTGGAAATGGAGGCAGACGCTGAATCTTGCCTAATTGCAGCCTGAGTGTGTGGCTGGCTGCTCAGATTTTGTGCAATGTGTTGAGAGTGATGAGGGTCTGAGAGAGGGAGAAGATGAGAGGCGACAAATAAAGACAGAGGGGAGGGGGGGCAGAAAATGAGGAACGGAGACTGAAGGATGAGTGGCGGTTGACTGAGATTGGGTAAACTCCGAACTCTGGAGAACGGGGTCTGCTGGGGGATTTTCTTCTGGGCCTTTTCTAGCCCTCGCTCTCCCCTAACGCGCTCGCTCCCTCCTCGCTCATCAAAGTCTTTTGACAGCTGACTTCTGGCTGCAGACATCAGAGGGAGCAGAGCTGGGGCACGACCGAGACAGACAAGAGGAGACGAGCGAGAGTGGCCACCAAAGCTCCTGCTTGAACAACACTTTCTTTTATGCTTCTGGAGCAGGGCGTGTGGTTCCAAATGACCTTTGATACACTCTGCAGATGTTCATAATGCATATCCAGGACCACCTGATTTACAAAATAAAAATATACCACCTCGTGCCTAGTTTGTGGCAACTCCCAAACAAACAAAAACTGTGAACTTGTATGCAGCTTTACGGCGACTCTGGGGGCCCTTGTTAGCCAGATTAAAAAGCCACCTTTGTTAGGAGTGTCTCCCCCATGTGAAAAAAATGTGCAGTGGCTGAAACGGGAGAAAGCCTTGGGGGCATGTAGGGGTCTCAGCCAGATAACTATCTCAAAGGCTGTGAATCAGAGGGCTTAGTCAGACAAAAGGCTAACAGCACGAGAGGAAGCAAGATGGACAGAACCAAAATAAAGAGGTGCAGAAACAGCGAAGGGGAGTTTAAAAAAAGTGCAAAAAGAGTAATTTCCACTTAGTGTAAAGAAAGGGGTGTGAGGGAAGGAGCGGCGAAAGAGACAGGCGGAAACTCTAATTTCACAATGTCAGACTAATGACTTCTCTAAGAGCTGCTGTACTGTGGTGAGAGCCAGCTGTGTGGTGGACCCACTGTTTGACATGCTAAAGATAACAAAGGGAACCGACATCATGCCATAAAATGCTGCTCTGAGGCTCAACTCCTGGCTTGCCAGGCCTTTAAAAAAGGCCATTTAATATGAAAATGCACAAAGTCAGTGCAGCACGTCACCAGAATATTCTTCATCACAACCGTCCAAATGTTGAACCTCCGTACAATAGATGTGTTCACAACAGAGTCCCCAAAATTAACTCGTTAACAGATTTCTTTGCAGATTCTGCATAACGGGGGAGAGACAGATGGGTTAGAGGCGCGGACAGATGAAAAGGAATAGACAAACGAGTTCATTTAAAGATGCTTTTTGGCGTCTACAGCAAGCTAACCTCAATCCAGCTCTTTGGGATCTGCATAAATTGAGGGCTTGGGGAGTTGTGGCAGTATCCTTGGTATTATGCATATTAGTTTAAGGCTGTCACTGAGAATCAGCAAGGGTGTCCATCCCGCTGCGGCTAGGCACTGCTAATTATTGGATCAGAGATAAAGTGCTTTTTAGCGCTTGCGCTCTGTTCTTTGAAAACTGGCTGTGGTCACCAAAAAAGGAGAGAGACAGAGAAAGAAAAGAAAAGCCCAATTTTGGGTTCGCAGAGCCACTGGGTCAGGAATCGATCAAGTGGAAAACCTTTGTGTGGTTAGGGGTGATTTTGACGTAAGACCAGATTTGTCACATCTGCCCGGCTTTTTCTGCTGCCAAAAGGAAGCGGAATAACAGGATGCTACCAGACTCTCAGGGAGGGAGAGACGGGGAAGGAGAGAAGCGACTCAAGGAGAGTCAGGAAGATCGAGAGGGGGGAATAGAGTTGCCTTTACCACATACTGGGACTAGTAATCCTCCTCTTAAGAAAAAGAAAAAAGGAAGAAAAAAGGACAGGTGACAATTCAGTGAGGCCTTTCTTGACATTTGGTGTGGATCGATATCTCTCTACGTATTGATAACGTGTTGAAAAAGCAAGGGAGCGAGAGACTACATTGTGCCTTTGTTATGAGAGCATTATAGACACCCTGAAAGCCCAGATACCATGAAATCTTATTAAAGGTATAGCATCTCATTAAGTTCCTGCCAGACAAGCTGCTGGATCCTGCCCTGCTTCACAAAGACGCAGAGAAAGACAACACATGTAGCCCATATGGGGCTGAGCTGATATCCTAGCCTCCACCAGAGCAAAAAAAAAAAGTTTCAGATGTATTATTTATGCCATGTTTAGAAAACACTGAGTTCATGAGCTGCATGATTTATTAAGCAATATTTTTAGTTTATTTGGACACTTTTACCCCCGAATAGCATACGAGTTCTCATCCAACCAGCTCACAAAGACACTGAACTGACCAGTACATACATACGCTTGCATGCAGAAAATTTAATGTATATTGTGTTGAGGCCATTGAGCAAACCACACACACGCACACACAAACACACACACCACAATCCCTCTTCAGGCCTTAACACAGCTGACACAATGACTATGGCAAGGTTAGGGTGGACCTTTTTAGGATTAGTCTGTGAGCACATACTCTCTCAAAGTCAGTGTTTAGCAGTTTTTTTAAAGAACAAAAAGAAGGATAAAGAAAAAGCTTGACATATATCAAACTGGACCAGACAGAGAGGGCATAGAGGTGGGGGGGGGGGGGGGGGTTGTCTTACCATATTCTCAGATGTACGCCGTTTTCATTCTCTGGCCTGTACCTGCAGAAAATTGCATCTTTTTTAAAAAAAGGGTATCCGGACGGCAAAAGATCATAACCGTCCATCTGGCCTATACAGTTGTACAGACCAAAAGGAAGTACTGACATTTTACTTAAGAAGTAATTCTCAGTGGATTACAGTTGCAGTGCTAAGGAAGAGGCTCAGAAGCGCAGCTAAACAAGGTCAGCAGAAAGACACACTGTAGAGCAGCAGGCAAACAAATAATGCAAAGCCCAGAAATCCGTAAGCAGTCGTATAGAATGGACAGACTAATCCCAAAGTAGGTGTAATATGAGAAGACAGGGATAGAGACATATAAATGAAGGGGTGTACACAAGTCAAGTCTGAGGCTAGACTGAGCATAGTGAGTGGGTTAATTTGGTTAGTCTGACTCTACTAGCTGTCAGTCAATGAGAGGTTAGTGGTTTGTTTCACAGGGCGAACATTACTGCAAATGCGGCAATTTGCTGTAAAACACGACCCCACAGAAAGATGGTGGAAGTGATTCCCAACTGCACAATGAAACCAACAAACAACGGCGTTTCCCAAATGAGCGAGGAGGCAGGAGTTGGAAGCGTCTCTTACCTGTGGCCGATTCCTGCATCTTCTCCCTCTTCCGCTTCTTCTTCTTTCCCTAAAAAATATACAGAGGAACGCATAAAGTGTGGCTCCAGCACTCACGCTCACTAGACCACTCTTGATATCCTGCTGCTGACTGCCATGTTCACTCATCCCCTGCTGGGCATCCAACCAGCATCAACCCAGACTCTGGACTCCACCACAAACTGCGACACTGAGGGACGGGCCGATGGAGAGCCGGATCTCGTATCGAGTGTGCTCTACCTCCTCTCGACCGCTTTTCCATAGTTTGCAGGCCTGTTGAAGTGTGGCCATTCCCGGCCGAGTGAAAGTTCTGCTGTTTTGACAGCTCCGTATCTAGCTTTGAAGTCCCCCCCCCCCCTCGTATTTTTTAAATGCCAAACATTAACATGAAGTGCAATTAAAAACGCTCACTGCAATTAGGCTGTGAAGAGTAGCACTCGTTTTTCCAGTGAGGTGGTGGGAGTGCGTAAGGATTTTTTAGCTTATGCTAAATCCCCAGGGGGGAGACTATAGGTATAGATAGCAGTGTAGAGTCGTTCTAGTCAAATATGAGCAGCACTTTGGTTTCCTGCTGCAAAGTCTGCTAATCCACTTATTCATGAGCTAATCTGCCTTCTACTGCCGCGGCAGACAGGGAAGAAGAGAAGCTGAGTGAGTGTGTGTGAGAGAAAGGGTGGGGAGAGATAGGAGGGGGTGCACGGCAAAACTATGAATGATACGCGATTTTTCCACGCCAGTGTGTTACCTATTTTGGGTGTTTCCAGGCACGATGCTCTGTCTGTAATACTGTGATTGTGGGAGCGGTCACAGAATAACTAATTCCACAAGGATACACCATCTACTTTGTACTACCCATTATCGTTACCTTCGTCGTGTGCCACATAGAAAACCATTCCTCTAACCCCCTTCTAAACATCAAAACTACTGAGAAAACAGGAAATTCAACAGGATCCGGCCCAAATGTCACCAATGCAGCGATGATGCGCATCTTTAACTCTGCTGTGCTTCACTGGGAGCAGAGCTATGAACAATCCCCCGCCCCACACACACACCCCACCTCAGCGAGGCATTTTGGCAGTGGAGCCGTGGAGGCAGAAGGAGGAGGGATGCTGTCGGTGTCCGAGGGGAGGCAGATAAACACCACAAAGCACTTTGGTGGTGGAGTGAATGTGAGTGCTGGAGCCACACTTTTAAATAAAGGCTGGTGCTCTCTCTCTCTCCCAAACACACACACTCACAAAGATTCATACACGTCACACGTCACTCAATAACACATTTAGACTCTCATCCAGCAGCACGTAAGTACACATAAATGCTGTAACAGTAAACACAGGCTTCATCCTAAAAATCCAGCTGAACCGCCCAGATTCACAAACAAAAAACAAAAAACAAAACAAACAAAAAAACGGGCAGCTGGGGGAGCAGAGGTTGCTACTGCTGAACGCTGCATGTATAATCCAGCCTCCTCGACTCAGTCTAACAGTTGCTTTCTACATCCGAAGCCGATATGGAACATCAAAGAGCGCCGTAACCATTACCAGGCAATTTTCACTCACAATGGCAATAATAGTGTCCGTGATACTACAATCCATTTTAGTGTGGATGGCACTATAACAGTGAATCACAGTGTTATGAATTACACATTAGGCTGAAACAAAGGGTCTACAAATGGACCCCATTAGCATGGAGGAGGACTGGTGCAAATTAGTGTGTTGGTGTGTGTGTGTGTGTGTCATTCCTGTGTGGCATTTTAAGAACAAGTCATGCAACGCTGACATAAAGAAACATGAATCAACACAAACACATTCACACATGCACGCACACGCACCTCTGTCAGTCTGTTCTGTTGATACTCACATAGTTGTCTCGAGCGGACCAGCCTGGGTAGAGCTGCATGTGGAGCTGCCGTTCCTTGCGGGCTAACTCGTAATACTTAGCTTGCTCTTCTCGAGATAAAGCATGCCACTGTTTCAGTACAAAGGAGATTAAGGGGGAGGAAAAAAAAAATAGCATACAGTCAATTACTGGCATGCACTTGCATGTTCTCTGCATAGAGGCGTGCGCTGGTGTTTTGGTATAGAAGGGGGAAAAAACTTTTCAACTTCCACATGTGTATAAAAGAAAAAAAAAAGCGGGGGGGATGAAAGACACAAAGAAGAAGGGGGGGGGGGACATGATGAAGAGATTAACATGCGCAAGAGTGAGAGAAAGAGAGAAAAAAGTAGGGGAGAGGGGGGTGGAGACAAGAAGGGGGGGGGGGGGGGGGGGGGACTTTGATTTCTTATGAAAACACTGCTTCCAATTTAGCAGTGCTTTTTATTCAAACTATGTCAGCAAGCAATTACCCTACGCAGGCCACAAACTAGGCTTTGCTGTGGCTGGCTGCCTCAACCGCCAGGCCTATTCGTTAAGGCTTTTAACATGGCTCTGTGGTTCCATTCTTTTCCCAATCCTCAAAAGGAACAAATTTTGTCATTTCCAACCGTGCCATTATACAGGCATATTTTATTAAAGCCAATCTGATTAAATGTCAGTTAGACAGGCAGCCTGTGTCTGTGCTGTTGAAAGACAGAGAGAGGTGGGTGTGGGGCTTTAGGGGGAAAGGGGAAGTAATTGGCTTGAGCATCATCAGGGCAATAATCACAACCAGTTTATAAAGACTGCTAATAATGGGGAGAAATCATTGCACTTTTTCAGCTAATCAAGCAGCCTCCTCAGAGAACATGACATAAACTATGATCTCACCGCGATTCAGCAAAGATAAACTCGGGGGAAAAAAAGAAAGAAAGCTAGAGATCGGCGTATAGGTATACTGCGCGACCCACCCTTCGTCCCAGGATCTGATTGATGGCGGCGCTCTCCTTCAGCGTGCACTCGGCAACCACGTTCGCACGCATCTCTTTCATGTAGAGCATGAAGGCGTTTAGCGGCTTTTTGATGTGCGGTCTTTTGGGCTCCTGCTCCTTTCTCTGTTCGTGCTGCGGCTTCCTGTAGAGAAACGGAATACGACAACAAAGTGGAGGAGGTGAGAAAGAGAAAACACTAAAAAAGTTAGAAAATAAGCAAAATAAATTCAAGTCCAAAGCAACGGGAGAAGGAAATTATGGTGCCGCCGTGGCGACAAAAGCAGCGAGGGTCTGGCTGCACTCAACCAATGGCGAGGCAGCGTGAGAGGGGCTGCCACGCCATGGGCCCCGGCCTCTTTAATCATGTGCAGTTGTACAGTTGCAGCCCTTCATGCAGAGAGATTACTTCACCAGTAATGGCAACCAAACTTTCTTGTCCGCAGCACACTGGTGAATACTTAAAACCAAATGCTCTCGCGCTAAAAGAAAACACTGCTCGACTTACTTTCTAACAACCTTTTTGATACCAGTACAGTCTTGGTAGGAGGATGTCCATGAATAATGGAAATATCAGTGATAACCACTTCAGGGCTCTCACAGCACTTCCCACTGCACACACTGGGGATGTGAATTCTTAGCACTAATCTAGGACCTGTATCTGTTGTCAGCTAAGAGTGTTGTGATCCCAGAGGCCAAATGAAGCATAGGCCTGTTATCAGCAGAGCGTGGGCCCTCGCCATTTATCTGCTCACATCAAGAGAAAGAGAACAAGGCGTTGGGAGAGGGTTTGCTGAGCATCGCCCTCCTGTAGCGAGTGGAGGAGAACACAAATACCTGGAAGTTTGTTGTGTCAAAAAATGCTGATAGAGGAGTGACAGCACAAGCTTTAAGGTAATATTTTTTGTGTTTGCAGGACTCACATGTGCATGATGTCACCGTCATGAGGCGGCTCCTGTTTGACCTGTGGGTTGACAATGGCCGGGTGAGGGATTCCTGTGGCGTGAGGACCTGGGGGACCTGGCACCATGTGGTGCGGGAACCTGCAATAACAGGACATTTTGATTATTAAAGACTAAGAAGAGGATCAGAGGAGTGGAAAATATCTTCCAAATGGCATTAAAGTGAGAAAAAAAGACTGGGAACTGTTTTATATGACTTTAGAAATTGTCACACACGCCATATGCAGTCATGCGTATGGCGTGTGTGACAATTGCACGACTATAGCCAATGATTGGTTGCGCCTCAAGAACAAGCAGTCGGAGTCTCTTTCACCGTGTTTTTACGCTTGTCATATTTCAGAATTTGTGATTAGATCTCACTTTTTAACTTTTCTATCAATAGTTTATAATATTGTTAGATTTTAACAACATGGTTATAGCTTCTCTTTAATGAATGAATAAATAAATTAAAGTGAAGTGTCAAACAACATGGTTCTAAAGTGCAAATGCACCACTCCCTCAGTCTAACAGACTTGTTGCTAGGTATAGACTCTGCCTAGGAAACCAAAAATCAGTGGGTGTAGAAAAACAGGAATTTGTTTTTAAATAAAACAGCCGCCTGTCCTTAGCCTAACTCCTTAAATCAAAAGTGGGTTAGTCAGATTTACAAGGGCATGAGGAGGAAAGGTGGTGGAGACTTCTGGTCATGTGTGATCAAGTGTCCTGCTCGTGGACGTTACATCTGTCTTCACTCAGTGTTTGCCCTCAAGCCAGCAGAGTAAGAGATAGTGGGGAAAGTGAGAGAGATATGTTTGGGGGGATAGGAAAAAAAAAGCACAGGAAGTAAAAAGGATGCAGTGGAACAGGGCTAAAGAAAAGCACTTGAAGTAAGTCTCAGAAAGAAAGAAAGAGAGAGAAGCGCTTCCAGAAAGCTTTGATAATGGTTAAGCAGCCATATGGCTATGCAGGGGCACGAATGTGGTGATGTGTTTGACATGTGCTGGGCACACAGTCGAGTGGTGTGGCTGTGGCCACAGCAGCGCAGCACAAACCACCGGAGGCGGACCTCCCAGAGGAAGCTGCTGTTCCAGGCCAGTACTTCTCTATTGAGTACACAAAGCCGGTACAGTGTCACTGTCCATAAGACGTAAAAACGCTGCATAGTTTCTGGTCCCTTTTTGCATGAATCAGTCGTACAGGCTTTTGCTTTAATCTGCCTGTGACTCACCATCCCAGCTGTGATGTGAGCTGCCCCACTCCTCCAGGAGACAAGGAGTAGAAGTTGGGCATGTCTGGTCCGGGGTGATGCCTGGGCATTCCTGGTCAAAGAAAAGAAAAAAGAAAAAAGCAACACACAACTATTAGATAGGCAGAATGCAGATAAGGAGGAAACAGTGCAAGCAGCAGGATAGCAAAAATAAAATAAAATAAAAAATATCCCTTACGGACATATTTTAGCGATTATTCAAGAAGTGTGTGTGTGTGTGTGTGTGTGTGTGTGTGTGTGTGTGTGTGTGTGTGTGTGTGTGTGTGTGTGTATAAAGTTGGGATTATCATCGGGTTTGCATATTCCTCAGTCATACATTCTGGTTAAAGTCATGAACTGCCAGTTTCGGAGCAGGGCACACACCGGGGCATCAGCATGGCTTCTTGACCTCACATTATCAACCCGTGAAAGGGGCGGATAATATTTTCCCCGCTTAAGCTCGACTCCTTCCAGTGTGTTTCAGCATCTTTAAGCTGGATAATTGAGGCTTCATCTTTATGACAGAGGCTGTGGCTCTCCCTGTAGACACAGGATTGACACAGACTAGCTGTCTGTGGATCTCCAGGACTAAGCTCCTCTATCTCCAGCTCGCCTGCTCTTGTTGGGCTTCAAGGTCAAGGGGTATCTTTCTGTGAGAAGACTTAGTGAGAAATGGGCTGCGGGGCGACGAACGTTTAACATCTGTAAGGTCTCATGGTTTTTTGTCTTAACACACATTTTTCCCCCCTTCTTATTTCACAGTTGTGCAAGTAACAATAAAAGTCGGAAGATATCAGCAAATACTGTTTATACACAGGCAACTGGAATGTGCCTACATGTGTGCTCACGCAGACACACACACAAAGAAAAGAGGGCAAATGCCTCCAGATTAACACCATCTTCTAATCCCTGCTGGAGCCAGCCTTTTCTCCCTGCCTCTATCTTTTCTCTTCCTCCTTCTCTCTCTCTCCAGGCTGGGGTCTGAAGGGGGCCTCCCTCCTCAGAGAGGCTGGCCGAGTGGGAGGCTTATATCTCCAAAGCCAGTGTAGCAACGCTGGATTCATAGCACGGATAGCGCTACTCCCCTGCCTACTAATCCACCACCTAACACTCCTTTAGGGCTCTCCTGAGGGCAGAAGAGAAGCAGGCGATGGCTGAAGCAGCAGGGGAAGAAGAGAGCGCCCCAGCGTGTTAACCTTGTCACTCACACCCCTAAGGTGCCTAATTACTCACTCCCCCCTTTTCAGTTCCCGTTGACATCCCGACAAAGCTTCACGCTCCCGTTTCCACTCTGAACATGTGACACCGATGTGACTGTCACCATAAAAAAACAAAACAAACAAACAAAAAAGAGGATTAAAAAAAGTATTCACTAATCAAATTCATGTTATATGTCTTTACCCCCCCACCCCACCCCAGACACACCTCCCACCCCACCCCAGACACACCTCCCACTACCCTCCCCTCCGCTCGACCTTCCATCCCTCATTGCAGGCCTTGTGCATATTAGGGCTCATAATGAGAAAATCCATGATTGTTTTTCATAATTAACGAGCAGATCAAAGTCTGAGCCCACTAAGGAGTGCAGAGCGGCAAATGGTCGATATGTGTGAGAGAGAGAGACAGAGAGAGAGAGGAAGAAAAAAAGAGAATAAGAGAGATTTCGTTTTAAGCATTTTGGCTTAGCTCTTCTGATATCCACACACATGAATATGCCTAGGGAAATCATTTGCTGCTAATTCTGCAACCGGATCGCTTGGACATGGATTTCTGTTGGGCTGCGGGTGCAAAAAGATCAAATAGTACGAAAAAAAAAAAGAAGGAGAAGAAGGACCTCCAGGGCTCCTTTCAGCTCTTGATTGTCAGAGACCCAACGTGAACACTGAAACGGGTGTGAAGCGTTTTTCCTCAGACTGTACAACGTGACAACACAACTGTTAAATCTTCCGTGCCTTCGTTATTTCCTTCTGCTACCTGTTTATCCTCTCCTGCCTCGACAAAACATGTCAGACGTGTGATTTTTCTGACATATGTGGAGCACTGTTTCGTTAAATGTCCCCGCTCCCTTCATCTCTGCTACTCTGTGTACTCCTGTGCTCATTTCCACATTGTTATTTATAGCTGGTCCCTCAGAACCTCCGAGCCTCAACATCATCATCGTCATCATCATCATCGCCCACATCTTGTCTGATCCCTCCTCCTCTTTTTTTTTTTTTTTCAACTGCCAGCCGCAGGAGAAGAAAGCAGAGAAAAGAGACAAGGTGCGGGACAAAACTGCGGATGGGCCACGTCTTTTTTTGTTTCCTTTCTTCCTTGCATTAGCGAGAAGCTGCCAAAGTCTCCAGCTGTGCAGGGCTGAGGAGCTCGCTCCCAAACGGCTCAGGAGCTCCTCCGCAGCTGTCAGAGCTGCAGCTTGATGTTATAACTGAGAGGCAAAGAGTGCAGAGGGAGAGGGCAGCAGAGCTCAGCGTGCCATCCCACAGGCTGCTTCAAATGAGCTCACACTTTGAGATGATAGGAAGGATGACTGTACTGCGACACTTTTTCCCCCCCTCTCTCTCCTGATTCCCGTCTATCCAGACATTTATGCAAAAAAACTAAATGCAGTCAGGGTTCATCGATGCCTCCATATCAAGCTGCCATGTAAGCGAATACGGTGCAAAAATCCATTTCAATGTCACATTTTATTGCATTAAGAAGTACTGGTGACCTATAATGTGTCTGTGACGACTTTCTTTATTGTATCCTTCTACAGTTTTCACTCTTTCAGTCAGTAAAAACTTGCTGACAACAAAGTGTTCAGTGCCACAGCAAACCCCGTTTTTTGTGTTCACTTTTACATAGATATATATAAAGAAACGACCCCTTTTAGTTCCACACAGTGTGATAAAAGGATTTCAAATGTGGGATAAGAACAGCAGATACTGCTGTGGCATTTCTTTGGTGTCTTACCTTGTTTGTTGTTGGCATCCTGGGGGTGATGGCCAGAATGGGACACTGGAGCGAAGTGTTCGTCACTGTACGTGATCAGGGGGGTGAGCGGGTGGACTGCATGAGACGGCTGCACCACGGGGACTTTGTTGGACTGTGGAGAAAAATGCAAGAAGATTTACTTTTTTATTTTTTAAATGCTGTGAAAAGCCGATGCCTTTTGTGTTATTCCATCTGAAAAAGGGGCCCTGATCCCTCACACATGATTCATAGAGTACAGGTGGTCTTGCTCTGCAGCAGCACAGTGCCTTCTTGACTTTCATTGTATGGTCAAGAAGTTACTATAAATATATATTTTTAAAAAACATTTCTTGAATTTCTTCTCTCTTTACTAGGCTGGGCACAGCAGCTCAAAACTTTGTTTAGCCTAGGTCAGCAGGTTTGAAAATCCCCACATCCCCCGAAGGAGAAAAAAAAAAAAAAGAAACAAGTCAAAAGAGGTGCGCGAGCATGTCTGAGACAGAAAAGGGGAGAAAGATGCAAACAGAGGTGGAGCGAATAGAAGCGAGCAAGCGATAGAGCAAAGGGAAGGGAGAGAAAAGAGAGACTTGCAGGGTAGAGTCAGAGCAGAGGTCTTAGGCGGGAGATCAAAGGCAGTCATTAGCTGGTGAATAAGGGGAGTTCATTACAGACCAAGAGCCGGGGGAAGAAGAGATGAGGGATGGAGGAGGAGGAGAAAGGTGGGTGGGGTGGGGTGCGGGTGGGGGTTCTGGCTATGGGGAGAGAGCGTGAGTGAGACAGATGTCTGCAGCGGTACTTAATGCAGGGGTAATCACGTCAACAGTGGCCTGGCCACAGACCCCTCATCCCAGGCTGACTCAGAGAGACGGAGAGCGAGAGAAAGAGAGAGAGCTTCCTCTGGAAAACTAAAATAGATCGAACCAGGCCCGAAAAACCCCCAACCCCCAGCCAACAGTGCTTACATGCTTCAGCTGCACTGAACACATGGTAATGCTTAGCCATGCTAAATCTACTATTTACAGTCTGAGCCCAGAGCTGAGCTGAAGTCAAAATATCACCTCCACAGGATATATGGCTAATCGGGAGAGACGGCGGTGCACCGATGGGTGAGACGCCACTTACACCGGGCGGCTCCCAATGAGCTCTCCCGAGTTTTTAGGAAACTCGAATCGATTTTATTCCCAGAAACAGTCACATGATTAGCAGCGTTGTTAAAGATACCCATCTAAATTTAGGATAAGAATCAAATTATGACAGGATGATAATAATAAATGGACTGTTCTTTATTAGCCCTCGCTTTGTTGTCTAGTGACATGTGTGCCAAAGTGACATTCCTGCAGTGCTAAGTGGTGACTGGTGCCCCGCCTCACCCACTTACACACACACAGAAAAACTCCTCGGACACAGGGGTGGCTGGAATGTCTGAGTTTTTCTGAACCTCTCGCAGACTGGCACCAGCTTCAACTTAAGAACCCCCTCCGTCCTCCCTCCATCTCACCACCTTCTGGGAATGTCCTCAAAGAGCAGTACGTGTGGTATGTGTGTGCACGTGTCCAGCTGCATGAACCATCATTCTCATCAGGGTCCCAAATCATGCCGGGAATCTCATCTCCTCAGGCCAATTCAGTTCCCGGTTTGGAGACGGGGTGTTACGGCACCATAAAGCACAGGTTGCACTGCACATGTGGTAAAGTTTGTTCTCACACAAGAGAGAAGCCCTGCCTGAAAACTAAGCCAAGGATGTAGAGGTGTAATTTTCTCACACCACCCCAGGTGTGTTGCATTCCCTGGTCAACAAAGAGCCAAAGGTTAGTGTCCAGCCTCATCCTTAAGAAGGTTAGGCTTATTAGCAAGGCTGCTAAGCCTAAAAAGAGGGGACTAACTAGGCCTACAGTGGCTGAGACATGCCTCCACCAGGGGCTAAATGACAGCATTCTCACACATATTATTTTACGCCTCTCCACTCCCATTTGTTACGGTGTGGGAATGAGATAAGAACCTGGAATGCTATCGTTAAAACCTGCTATGCTCCCCAATATTGAAAGAAAAGCCAGCTGGAAACAAAAAAAAAAGTTCTCATGTTTGTGCGTACACATAGAACTACAATAAAAAAAAAAACCCCATTTAAAACAATATTTTAAAGCAGGGCGACTAACTTCTTAGCACCTAAGAAAGCTTGAGTTTTACTGCCACAGTGGAAAAGCCCTCTTTTGTGCTCTTCCCAGTTACAGCTGTCAAATCCTATTTTTCTCAACTTCTTAATAAACTGCTTCCATTGTGGGGAAGAAAAAAAAAAAGATCCACCAGGGAAAAACCTGCAGGCCTATGTGACCAATAGCAAATTTATGCCCGTTTAGGGTGCACACTTACGCAAATTGCATGGCCTAACTGTAGTTTACTTTTGAAAAGGAAAGGAAATAAATTGTCCGTCAGGCTTCCAACAGCTTCATTATACTCTAGATATACATAAAATTTGATTGTGCAAACCGTATCAGGGTCAAGCCAAATCCTGGTTTAGATGGTTTTTTATTTGATTACATGCAAAGAGGTATTGCTGGGGCAACATTTTACCACCATAAATTAAAAAAGAAAAAAGAAAAAACAACATTAAAAACTGACACCATTAACAATTTACTGAAAAAAGGAGCTGGAGACACCCAACTCCTGACAACAGCCATGAGGGTCATGCCATGTCCTAATCTGATTCCTTCTCATACCCTACATACCCAGCCCTACTGGCTGCAGCAGTAGCAACACTGTTGCAATGGGGGCATCCATATTGGAGGTCCCTTTTATTGTACAGGAGAAATAATAGGCTTAAGATCTTTCTATTCATATTTTTCAGGCAGAGTGAAAGAAGAGAGGCGGCGAGGATTGAAAAGAAAAACGTTCCATTTGGAATTTCATATCCAGGCTTGGCCGGCCCTTTTAAAAAAAAAAAAAAAAAAACCCTTCAGATGTGGTTTTAAGAGAAATTCATTGTGCGGAACTGGAGCTGGCAGGAAGCCCTCCATGGAGGAGACACTCCAGTGTGTTTCAGCAAGGGGAGCCAGTGACTTGGCGTGCCATCTGAAATTGGGGGTGGGGAAGAAAAATGGGACGTTTCACTTTTGTTTTGTTTTTGTTGGGGTTGTTTTTTTTGTCCCCCACCCTCCTGCCTTGATTTTTCTGACGACACGCCGACGTCTGTGATCTTGTATTCTGTCATATTCCACCAACATCGTGTCACGGTCGGTAAAACAAGAATTTGCACGTTTATACATGTGTCTACGTGGTGTACGGAACAGCCATCCCTGCAATATTGCCTTTTTAAAGCATCTCTCTCCCCTCACAGCACAGCTTTTGTACTCCACTCAATTATACCACTTCTGCAGAGTGGAGTGGAAAAAAGGGAAAGCAGGAATTTTATAATAATCACTTCCCACTTCTGTAATTTATATGCAATGAGGACTCTCTGCGCCTGCAGCTACAATCAAGTGTGTAGAAACCGTGTGAGGTGTTTCACAAACAGCTGGGGAGATGTCAGCTCAAACGGCGGCTATGGATTCTCATGCTGCTAAGTCTATTCGCTGAGAAGCCCTCCTCACCACAAAACCCAACCTCACCTCGCAGGATTTTCTGCACTCTGGAGGGAAAGGGTTTACAGGTGAGGGCCGAGGATGTGAATGAAACAAAGAGAAAATGCAACATGGGACTGGCCTGTAATTATAAGACCCATCAACAAAGATTTGCAGGAAAATCTTCACTTAAAAAGTTTTTTAAAAGAAGAACATATGATTCTCAGCATAAGTGAATCACAGGTCCTCCACACCCTCCTTTGACTGTTTAAGTACATCTTTAGCTACTGTTTCCATTGATAATGGGCTCAAAGAAGAAGACGAGATTACAGACACAAAGGCTCTGTAAATGTCAGTAGTTGGGAGTATGAAGCGAGGGTGTGTCCACTACTGAAATCCTACAGAGTCGCCCTCATAACCAGGTGTTCACTCTCAGGTGTGTTTGTGCGCAAGCTGTGCAACCTTTACCCAACAAAAGTGAGCAAACATTCTCCTGTAGTAGCTTTACAGCATGGGAATGAAAAGGCACTGTACCTCCCCCTTATACCAAAAAAAGGAAAAAAAAAAATCAGCAGAGACCAACCTGAGGAAGCTTAAGTAAATAACCAATTACCATTCGCAGAGCAGGTTGAACCCCACCAGCTTTGAGAGGAGCGCTAAAAATGGGATGTTTTATTGGCAGGATGGCCCCTTGGCCAAGGGGCTTAATGTAACGAAACCCAATTAATGGAGAAGAAAGCCGGGCCGGCGGCAAGTGAAGGAGCGCCACGTGCCGAGGGTAATGAGACGAACAAGCGAAGCTAACCACAGGGACAGCAGCAGAGGAGGCTACGAATAATAAGAAAAGCATACCCCAGAGAGAAGTATACATCTGTGATGCCCTCCCAAATGTCTCCTTGCCCTCTCCTCATTATTCCAATCAAAAAATTCAGGTATTCTCTCTTAGCGCTATTGAGGGTTCCTGTAGTTGAAGACATGCAGTGAGACTGAAGGCAGTAGCCAGTTACTAAAAATAAAGAGGAGGTATATAAAGAGCAACCCAAACTTGCAGCTGAGTGGAGTTTAGTGCAAAAAATAGCCACGCTCCATATGTTCAATTTCATGGCTTTAGTGGCCAAGCTTCAGTGTAAATTATCAGGCAAGGAAACTTGTCATGCTGCCCTCTAAATACCGACACTGCACCCACAGACATGACAGCTATAGCTGATGTCAAACACTTTAAGTAACCCCACCTACACACACACACACACACACACACACGCGCGCACACACGACGTGCGTTAAAATATTTCAAGCTACATGAAGGTTGTGTTAACCACACATTTAATAACTTAAATACACAAACACTGCACGTGAACACAAAAGAGCTGTTAACAGCCAAGTGTCTCTTTCCTCACCGCGTCAGAATAGGACGAGATGGATTACCCATCATCCCTCAGCTGGCATGAAGAGCGTGCGCTCCGAGCAAACCAATCGCGGCTGGCTCTCGCGCTGACATTCTCAACGAGCAAAGATGATAATTTGTGTGAAATGTGCCTGCCTTACATGAAAAGACTTTATCCGCTTTTTAAAGTGTTCAACTCTTAATTTCTATATGTCGCGGTGCTATTTAAAAAAAAAAAAAAAAAAAAAAAAAAACAGAGTGGAAAAGGAACAGAACATTAGAAACGATCCAGGTGCCATTTTCCTCCTTACACATTAAGCCACAAAAGGTAGAAGGAGGGAAGTGAGGTGACGACAGGGAATCTGTTTTTAAAGAGCTCTGGCTCTAAAAAGGTGCGCACAGGAGGTGAAGAGGGTTTGAATAGGGCCATGTAATCTATTCCATGTTGTGAAACTATGTTTTACTAAATAAGTGTTACGGTACCTGTAGTCCAAATTCCTTCCTGTAACTGAAGCAAAATCAGGGTTTTATTTTATAGGGTTTTAACAGATAAATAAAGAATGAGACTCTTTGTATTGCATTTTTTCTCTGAACAACAACAAGCAATGTGCTAAAACCTTTTCAGACATGACATATGTAACATCAATCATGTTCTTCACAGGTTCATTCAGACGTGACTGCGATGCAAGATATTCCAGAATAGGTATCAAGCCTTGGGTAAGTACATCACGCAGCTTGTAGTCGATGAGGTCAGAGCTGTATTGCTACAACAATGGCAGGCAAATGACGAAAGCGTTCTCTTATTTATGCTGTGTAGAGCAATCTTTTATTTAAAGAAGCTCACAAAGGCACAAAGCCATTACCCACTACTGTGACTTCTGTCATATTTAAAGCGATACATCAGGTGTGTGTAGATCTGATCTGGTCAGATTGCTGCGGTGAAAGAAGAATAAAAAAAGCACACTGAGACATGTCATGCTTGAGATGAGAGGTAAAGATGGCAACTCTGTTTAAGACTATCAGCCCGAATTCCCACTGGGAACAAATTTGAACTATGAAGGCCTCAGTTACACCTCTACCTCTTGGAACCCATTTAATGCAACAAGATAGTATTGGGTGTACTCGATAAAGTATAACGTCCATATTCGCTTGATTACCAACTGGTATGTGTTTTTAACAAATATTGGACAACAATGGAAAAATGAAGCGCAGAGGAACAGCTTATATAGACCATTGTTAGCAGCAGACATCGACTGTCCAGGGACCACAATCAGCCAATGTCATATATGTCTGATTACGAACCGGCTCTCACCATGTATGCAGAACACACACACAGTGGTATCGGCACAGCTCACTCACAGGCACGTGCCATGCGCAGTCACATGTCGTAAGCGAGTGGATATGGTCATTTGAGATTTTTTCAGTGTGAGTGAAAAGGACCATGAAAACGTATGTAACAGCACACTTAAACATTTAACTCAACCTCACTCACTTCAGACGGACATTTTCAAGAAGCTAACAGAGGGAAAGCGGCTAAAGCTAAAGCTATCCAGAGCTCAGAGCCTCGGTATGAGCAACAGATCAAAGCAAATAAAGGAGAAAAAAACTGCAGACAGTAAAAAGTAAAAAAAGAAAAGAAAAAAAGAAACGAAAACAAATGTAACAACAAACCTAAACACTAAACTCACACAGAATATCAACTCAAAGGGTTGATATCCTGTTCAGACTTATTTGGTGATCCTGGAAAACAATTTCAGTAACATTTCTTTTGTTATACAAATCTCTTGCACCTGCTTTTATTTAAGGTAAAAATAGATAGGTAAAGGTGAGCATACAGCAACACATTTTCTTTATCTGTAACTCTTTCCTGCAACAGAGCGCCTTATTTTTAGTTGTTTAAATGAGAAAAGATCCTGCAATTTACTGCAGCTTTGAGTAAAGTTTAATCATTTATTTGACTATAAAGAAGAAAAGTAGATCTTTGTTTGGCTATGCTGTTAATTATAGTTCTTAGAGAGAAAGCTGGTACGCAAGGCCTCACTTAAAAAATAAAAAATAAATATGTATTCACTGAGAAATTGGAATCAATGCATCTCTAGATAGTAGTAGCAGGCTGTAGATTTTTGAATACATTTACTGATACAGAGGAAAAACTATATATAAGTCACCACACTCATCCTATAGATAATTTAAGTAGTCATTTGAATTTTTACATAAGATGCTCCTGTGTCAAGCCAATGCTCTCAGTGTGTTCATATGATGCACTGTGTGGAAGCTGAGCAGAGATCGGCTTCTCCATTCTTCTGTGCCTGTGTGTGTGGTGGTGGTGGTGGGGGGTTGGGCTGCTGCTCTGGCAGAGCCCCGGGCGAACTGCAGGATGTTCACCTTGCGGCGGGGCACAGGGCTCATTATCACAGCGGGACCTGGTCACATCAAAGGACTAAGGAAAGGGCAAACATTCTGCTGAAGTGCCACTGTCAGCAGGCCTGCAAGCGCACTTGCAAACACATACACAAAAAGACAGCCCGCACACACACTCGAGCACACACTAGGCATCTATCCCCTCACAAAGAACATGGCAGCTTTTCTAAAACCATCACTTGCTTCGAAACTCTAGAGATGCGCTACCTTAAAATCCAATCAGCTAGTATAGCAATGGATTTGTGTAATGAATGTGGGAAAAAAAAAGTGTTGATGATGCATCTACCTGATCAGCTGTGCACTTAAAAACCACACATGGTGAACGAAGATCTTGGAGCCCTGTGTTTGAATACAACAAAAATGTTTGGAGTCCTCCCCCCACACCCCTCTGAATCAATCAGCATCCCTCCCTCTGCAACTATTTATAGAAACCCCACTGCTGCATTAACACACTGCATGATTTATCATTAGAAACAGGCTCTGGTCTGCTGAGTAGCTACATTCATGCCAGGCAACGCGTTGGTGCCAACATCCACATTCAACAACAACACTCGAAGGCCCCAAGACATGTACACAAATAAAATCGCAGCACAAGCTAACTCTGTGCGGCTAGTGGGCTAAAACCTTAGCCTCCGTACAATACGACAGTAGGCGAGAAAGGGAGGAGAGAAAACGAGGTGCAGAATGGGAGGAAAAGTGCTGATGAGTTGCCTTATGCAGGAGGCTTCATAGATCCGTTGAACAAGAGCGGATTTGCCTGCTACACCTAGATAGTGTTTCCCCCCCTCAGCTTTCGCCCAGGTATTCTGGGCATGAATGGCTGTCAGTTTGGATTTGGGAGCTCAGCGTTGAGGGGGGAAAATAGAGTCTGGTGGGGGTCTTTGTGTGTATCTACTTGTGGAGACGGGCGCGAGAGACAGTGCTCTTCTCGCTAAGCCCCAGCTAGCAGAGAAGAGCACAGAAAGGAGCGGCGATGCAGGATTTCACATTGCAGACAGGAGGAGGTTAACATTAGCCTTGCGAACTAGCCAAAGAGAGATGGGCGAAGTCAGGCGGTGGCCGGGCGTAGAGGCGCTGCTGTGTTTTTGCTGGGAAGGTTTTCAGTGGCACACACACCAGGAAAAATGTGGATGGGGAGGCGATTTGAATGTGAGCCGCTTCTGCCTGAGCTGAACAGAGTACTGACCTAGTTTTCCTTCTGTATTTCACTCAGACTGATGCACACCCACCCACATGGTGCGTAAGAAAAGAAAGAATAAAAATATTGATGGCTTAGTGAGTAACACTGATGACTTAATGGAACAAAGAAGAAAATTAACAGGAAAAAAGAGGTATGGATTCAGTTTCTAGTAAGAGGGTTCAGTGAGGTTATGTAATCTTTAAAGAGCAGACCACAAGAAACCCTTTTTGCCTCGGGTGCCACGACACCTGTGATCAGGCATCGATTTGAACTTCTGACCCCGCCACCACATCATCATCACTACCTTTTTCACCTTAGTGCACCTTTGCTCTTGAAGACGTGCGCGATCCAACTATTTCCCATCCTGTTTTTCATTATGTCACAACCTGTGCGACTCTTGTGGAACAGGGTATAAGGGTTCGTGCCGCAGAGCTAGGGGGAGCATTCACGGCTGTGGATCCCATTGCAAACCTTTCCTCTCATTCGCATTATGGGCCGTGCAACAATACCAGCAGCCCACTGTTTGGGTGTGATTCCACGTTTTAAGGGATTAACTGGTAAAGACTACCAAAAACTGCCTTTCAGGGTGGAATTAGTCATTAATCAAAACCACACATTTTAGGGTTTTTTTTCCTCCTAGCTGGGTGCACACGCCCCTGCTAAGATCTGAATGGCAAGCACAAAGCTATTCAAATCTGATCCCCTCCGAACAAATGGCTTTTCTCCATCCCCACAGAAGCCGGGAACACTTAAAGAACCTCTCCAAGGATCTGAACGGTCACAAGAAAACTCCACCCCATCAATTAGCTTTGTGGCAGGGTTTAGTGGGCTTTAATACAAACAAAACAATGACCATGTACAACATGGCAATGGACAACGTCTGCTTATCCCTTGATATGCCTAAAGAAATGGTAATGGGGAATTTCTGAGGCACAAAAGGGACTTCTTAGGCTCAGGGCATATGGTTACAGCGACATAGAGCATGCTCGTGCACCTGATGCCTCAAATCTGGATGATTAGTCATATAATGAGCACAACAAGGTTGTAATTCAGCTCTTAGCTGGATTTATTAATACTGGGCTTCTCACATGCTTAATATAATCTCATTTGTCTCATTAGAATGAGCTGCAACTTTGTTTTTATTTGATCAACAAACTATAAAATATGAATAACTAGCAAGAGTGACTTCATGTTTTCATTTACTTAACAGACAACTTTTGCACTGTAATGGGTTTAAAGAAGAGTCTTTTTATTTGTTTTAGACTGACAAATAAATAAATGAAACTAACCAAAGTGTAGCAAGTGCTAAAAGGTTTCAAACACAGGTAAAAGTGAATTGATGCAATTTAAATAAGCTGTTCTCACTCATTGTTAACAAACAAAGTAATGCAGGGACAAATTTGGATAACTGCTGTTAAACTAACTCAAATAAAAGTCAAATGCCACTTTTCCACTGCACTGTTGCCTCTGCGTGGAAGTGCCACGGCTTACGAAAGGAGTGGAAATGCAGAATTGACGTGCGGGGGTGGGGTGTGCTCTTGTACCCCCACCGAACCCCCCATCCCCATCTTTCATCTTGAGACAGGGGTACAGTGGGGGTGGATTGATTTGATGTTTTGATGCATTGTTTGATGACGGGCAGCTCAAAGTGGAGGATGCCTCTGTGATGTCTGTCCATTGGAGGACATGAAAAGCGTCACCTGGCCCCTGAGCTGAGGGTTATGGTTGATAGTGGATTTAAGGGCTCCCGCCGAGCTGGACGGTGGCTCCGTTCTTGCCACATAATCCACTCAGCGTGACCTTTTATATTTTTAGAGTCAGTACCACTTCCCCGTCAGCCGGCCTGGTTGAAACGATCGCAGCCATTAGGGTCCTGATCAACTACATTGTGTAACTGTACGTGTAATTTATTTAATGCGCGCATCCCATGAGGAAAATAAGAGCTTTCCATCACTGCCAAGCTGTCCAATGATCAAAAGAAACATGGAGCACAAGGCGAGCTCATCAGATGAACAAACACATTCTTGCTAGATATCTTTGTGGGTTTCATCATCCTGCATCAAGTGACTGCTGGGGGAAAAAAACAAAGCCTTGTTCTCATCCCTGTGACATCAGCGCTTGCAGACAGAGTGCAAAGGAGGATTCAAAGCAAGGGCGATCATATATTTCCAATTAACCGCCCCCCGCCTCCAAAAAAAGTGAATCTGCAATTTTTCCTTCTGCCCTCCACCCAGCATCTAATTAATGGTTTCTAAAACCTCACAGGTTATTAAGGGAAATAGGAACATCTTAATGCAGGTTAGGCAGTACTAGTTGCAAGGTTGGAACTCGGAGCCCGCCCTAGATTTGACTAAACTAGGAGCAAGCATAATTGGTAGAAATCTCCTCGCTGAGCCAAATGAAAAAGCAAAAGGGCGTAAATTGTTACACCGCTGTGTGTTAAGACACTGAAACTGTTGCAGAGATCAGACGAACTGCAGCAGCAGGAAAAGAACAGCATTCATTGCTTCGCTGTTTTCCTCTGTGACTTGGGGCCACTGAGTTTTTCTCCAGCCATAGTAAATTGGGCGCCTGGGGCAGGAGCCTTGGCCGAGCTTGCATTTCGGCGGAGCTCACTGTGGAGGGCATGAGGGATAGAGATATGGCACTGAAGCGGGGGGTGGTGTAGGGCGGGGGAGGACTCCGAAGCATAGCAGAGGTGACATCACGCACATGTTTTAACACAAAAAGGGACCTGGCTCGTTAGCGCACTAACTAGCGAGCTCCATGGCAATCAGCGCTCCTCATTCTCTCCGTTCCCCTCTGTCCACGTCGTCATAAATACGGCTACATCTGCAAGTGTAATCACTCCATTGTGCTCTGATTTTCTGCTCTGCTGGGCAGCAGCATGGCAGCCTGATTTTCAGCACCCACCCCCCCTACTCGGTCCCCTCCTCTCTCCCCTCAAGTGCCCTCGCCTGTTCCTGGCTACTCCTTTGCCGGTGAGGCCGGTGTGTCTCACAGATTACAGAGCTCTGGTCGCTCAGGTAACAAGAGTCACTAATCTGGCTGGGGTTGAATTACACATAATTGCCTCGGCACCGTGATTGATTTCAGCCCTGGAAAGGAAAAGACGACCCCCCCTACCCCCCCGCATCCCCCATCCCCAGCCAAACACCCCCCACCACCACCACCTCCCTGCCTGCCTGCCCGCCTCTCTCCAGTGCTCACGAGCGGCAGCCAAGACTCTCCATCTAGTAGGAGGCAGGAGGCTTTGAAGAGATCAAAGCCAAGGCCGGGAGCAGTTGCGCGCCCTGGGAATACGGGAGAGAGGCTTTCTGCTCCTCAGCCCTATTTTCTAGCGTCATGTTGGATTGCAGCTGTATTGCATTTCGCCAGTTTTCTTAATGCTCTTGGTTTTGACTTTGACATCAGTGATCCCCCCTCGGTTTCTTCAAAAACAAGGGGGGGAGGAGAGAGGGAAAGAAAAAAATAAGAACCTGAACAAGAGAAGGGGGGGGGGGGGGGGGGGGGGGGGCAAAGAGGAAAGAAAGGGGGTAAAGAGATCTACAGACTGATTTTTATTTTCACAACTCCATAATTGGCTAGTTCAAAGGAGATGGGGGGAGACTGTAGCATTTGTTTTCAATTCCACTGCCGATATGAAAGGAGCGACAAACTTTTATGGGTTTCCCAAAAATTAAAGACAGGCTCTTTTTTTCCCCCCTCCTCTGTTTCACAGTCAAAGAGCAGGGTGTTTTTTATGACCAAGACCACACAAAATGAACTGATAGCAAAGCCCTCCTCTTTGTCCTCCCACAGAAAACTCAATAGTTCACGTGTGTGTGTGTGTGTGTGTGTGTGTGTGTGTGTGTGTGTGTGTGTGTGTGTGTGTGTGTGTGTGTGTGTGTGTGTGCCGTCTGACAGCACTTTAGTGTGCGTCAGAAACAGTTAAGACGAAATGAAAGTGGTTTGATGTCTAGCTCGGAAAACACAAAAGGAGGCACGAAGAAAAAGAGCGCAAGCTATATCCATCTATTCATTTAATAGCTCGGCTAATAAAGCCTGGTGGCAAGAAGGCACCCTTTGTACTGTAACTATGTCGGCCCTATACCAACCTCCTACACTGGGGACCATTAATATTTCAGCGCTGTCAGATACACATTGCATGTGTGAGCCTCTTTAGCACTCACACCCACAGCAGAAAGAAATAATGAGCTTCTGAAAAATATGAAACAGCAAAAAAAAAAAAAAGGGAGGGGAGAGGAGGGCAAGAGCACGCCCGGGACTGACCAACTTCATACAACAGAGCAGCTATTGATCATAGCTCTGTTTCTTAGCTGGACAAAGTGAGGGCTGTTTGAGCTTCTCTGAAGTCTGGACGCAGCCGGCAGGATTTGTAGCCATGTTTCACTCCTGTGATCCTATTGTTCCCCTTCCTGCAGTTTACTAGTTGGAACACTGTTCGCCTACACCAACTAGACCCTACAAGCTGTCGGGATGAAGTCAATAAAGCTATTCATGTGTGTGTTTTTTAACTCATTTTTTATGGCTATATCAGGCAACAGTGAGGTACTGTGATCAGTTTTTTTAAAGGAACTTCTGCCAAGCTTCAATCAGTGCTTTAAAGACTCAACTTGTGCCGTAGGGTTTTATAAATCGCACTTTTTTATGTAACAAACAAGCAGCTCTAAAGTTGGTTTTGGTGACTGATTCGAAAATGTTATTTCATTTCGAGCTCATTCAGGCCGACACGGAGTTCCAAAAACCGTTCCCAGAGACTTCTCCCACTAACCCCTTTTAACTATGCAGTCATAACCAAAAGTGACAACAGTTGCAAAACAACTTGACGAGAAAAAGAAGAAAGAAAGAAAAAAAACTCTTGCACACATGCACACACACTGCCCTCTAGTCTACATTTCTGATCCACCCTTACAGGAAATCCACACCCAGACCATTCAAACAGAACTGGGCATGAGGGACAACCTTGGCGAGGCCCTCCATTGACCCCAGGAGATCAGAGGCAGACTGCTAGTGAAGAGTGAAGCCCTCTGAGCAGGTGCTGAGGTCTTGAGCTGTAGTCTGGCTATGGAAGCCTGGCTGGTTGGCTCCAGGCGAGACTGCCTGATTGGTTAAGCTTCATCCGATTCAGCGGGACGAACGGGAGCGAAGAAAGTGTCATCATCTATGAGTGCTTTGCTTTGAGCAAGAACACGTGCCCAAAATAAACATAAACAGGGTGTGTCAAGAGCGTGCCTGCATGTGACGCTCACGACCTTGACGCTCCCAGATTGCCTCTCTTGACACAGACGCCTTTTCAGGGTTCTGAAGAGTTAACAATTTCACCTTTGTCATTGGTGGGCTTTGTCCAAATAGAAACAGAACGAAGTCACATGTTTGCTATTATATCTACTGATCGCTCAGCCCACTCTTTTTTTTTCAAATTAAACAGATGCAGTGCAGTGCTGATCTTTTCTAGACATTAACAAACAGGGGTTAATGTGAGAAGGCAAATGCCCAGCACAGCCACATGGGTCATTGTACGCTTTCGTAACCCGTCAGCTCCCCAGCACTAAGTCTGTGTGATGTGTGTGATTGTGCGATTGATTGTGCCAGTGTGAGAGTAGTGCAGGTAAACACTGTGTAGTGGTGATCCTGTACCCTGCCTCCTGCGTGCTAGTCAGGCAGCATAAAACGTGTTTATTTTGGTTGTCATACAAGTCCTTAAAAAAAAGCAACCCACAGCTTTATTTGAGAATTTAAACAAACAGAAACAGGAGACTTAACAAATCAACCAGCAGGCTGCTGCGTTACCAAGAAATATAAATCATCCAGAAACTTCAACCTTGATTGTCTTCTTTTTGGTTTTCATCTTGAAAAAAAGAAGGCTATATCTCTTGGTCCAACAGACGATTGCGCTGCTGCGCTTCATTTAACGTGATGAAAACATAGATAAGGTGATTGCAACCACATGGCATCATTAGCGCCGTGCATATGGAACGAATGTGTCAACCACCATCGCCATATGAGCTGAGAACAGGAAGAAACCTTGGCAATTAAATGGCACAGTTTATAAAAACACTATGACACTACGGAGAAAAAAAAAAGCGCTTTTTCTGTGTGAGGTCCCTGCTGTGGTTCTTGATGTGTTCACACATATTTCACTGCGTGATGGATCTGCACAGCAGATGACATCAATGTCAGCGTGGCTCTGATGCATACGCTGCCAGATTGGTGCTAAAAAAAAAATCTGTCTTCTGACAGTTGTTGTGTTTTCTATACTTTCACACTAAATATGCAACCATGCACAGCATCACACTAAAGCCAGTGTACTGAAAATTAGATGAGCTGACAGTGAGATAATCATATGGAGGTCAGCTGCTTAAAAGGCAAAAATGCTACATTGAGCTCTAGTAAATTTCACAAAGCATGACCAGTCTGTTGTGAGACTTAAAGAAAACTACTCAAGGTGCCATAAGCTGCCAACTAGAACATTATTTGTGGACATGGAAGGCTGCTGGTAAATGTAGTGTTCTCTTTAACAGGGATCTTCCACGGTAGTGCTGAGGGCATGAGCTTAGGACACACATGGCACTGAGGGATACCAGAGCGGTCCTACCAAATCCCGTTAGGTAAGCCTGGGTTAGTGATTCCACGCTGCGAGACACTGGCTAGCAGATCCGTCACGTTCCCACTACATCAAAGGAAAGTGCAGCGCTGCACTCCCTTCGCCCCCTCTTTCTCGCCACGAGGATCTTGCAGTTGAGGGTCCAAAGGGAAAAAGGAGTGAACGGCAATAGAGAGGGAGATCTCTAAACCCCCCTCCTCCCCTCAACCGCAGCAACAAAACCCAGTGATTCTATCCAGTTCTCTCTTCAAACTGATGCCCAAGACTCACGAGACTGCTCTCACAGTTGGAGATCGCAAACACATCTTCAAACTAAAAGGTGGAAAAACCTGGTACTCTACGTCTGCACTATCAACATGTTAAAACTAAGAGCATGCAGCAGCATTTTTTATCTTGTCAAGCACGCATTAATACGTTTATTAAAAAGGGAATATGGCAGAATGCCGTGGGCTCACTGGTTCTAGGGATTTGTTTAAACTTAAAAAAAAAAAAAAAAAAGAGCGTGTAGAACGGGAGTTTTTGCAAATGGGAGGGTGTTTATGTGACAACAGCAGCATGCTTTGAGAAATGATTTTGGGTCATTTAAAAATATGCGCTGCCCATCACATGCACTGCGATCTTTTTTTAGAAGCTGTCGTTTCTAAATCTCAGCTTTGGTTTGTGAGACTAAAGAAGAACAGATTCAATGATAAGCAAGCGCCGAATGCGTCGTCTTTCACACATCAAACCTGGCGCGATGACATCCGTGCTGCTTTGAAGATCAGACTTTATATTATGATCATTCTGACCAAAACTGCAAAAAAAAAAAAAAATCTTATTTGTCAAGGTACAGATGCAGACACTGAGCAAATGAAGGTCCTTACTGCTCTTGACAGTCCTTCTAGTTTTTACACAGCAAAGGTTTAAAATAGCACAAATACAAATTATTCCAGGCAGAAAAACACTTTTCGCCTTATCAGATGATTCTGTAAGTGCTCAGGAAGGCTGTTCACGGGAGGAAAAAAAAAAAATCCTGATGTGGGCAACAGCAAATAAAAATGTGTGTAAGCTTCTGTCTCCTTAAGTCAAGGCTTCTCAGAGTGGAGACATTGGGTAACTAGTGAGCTGGTTATCCCTAGGCAAAAGGATACAAAAAAATATTGTGCTACAAGTTAAACAGTTGTACTGTAAATTAAAAAAATAAATACATTCAGATCAGGGGTATAAAACAAGCATACTGTGTGATTTACTCCCATCCACATCATCCTTGGGTCAGCAGAAACTGATAAGATTGTATCCTCTAGACTTGCGACATGTCACAAGTCAAGCGTTAGAATGAAGAGCCTCTTTGAAAAAGGCCTCACATGCAGTATATTCCTTTAAAACATGTCCACTTGTTCATATCAAAGAGTCCACTGAGCTTAAAAAGTTAATCAAAAGCTGTAAATCAGCCAAATTTGTCGACAAAAAAGCTTGCCACCACCCCACTAACCTGGTTTTCTGTATGCCTATAATCACACCCAAGGTAATGAGCAACCGTCCAATATGGACAAATGTGATAATCACTTTAAAATACACACTTCAAATTAGACAGCAGTTCCCACTAGCATTTACCAGAAACTCAAGTTTCTGTTGCTTTATGATCACCAAGGTATAGATTACAGTCCTTACACTTTTACGCATTGAACTGTAAACTGTAAATCTTCAAAAGCTGCAAGTTCACTTAACAAATAAATGACTCCTTAAGTTGGCTAGCTTTGTTTTAAACCCACACGTATGGGGAACTGGCATCATCACACATCAAATTCTAAGCTCTTGTGCCGGAGTCAGCTTATCAAGCTGGAAGTCCTAAAATCTGCTGACAATCAGCAACTCCCAACAGCTCTGTCGTGACTGGACGGCATGTGCAGGAATGTCATGGTCAATGGAAATCAATCTAAACTACTGGGATTGGGGGCGGTGATGGGGCTGGGGATGGAAGAGAATGAAAGAGAGAATGTGCCTTTGATCTCAGTGAAAACCGATCCCAGGCCTGCAGATACTGTGGCTGCGGTGGCCAGCAGCAGAGGCAGCAAGCTGACATCAGTGAGAAAGCCAGAGGACTCATGTTCCGTGATCCCTCCACCAAGCCTTGGCTCTTTTTATTGGATAAGTGAGAGAAACGTATATAAAATGACTACCGTTTTATTGAAGACAGGGAAGGAGGAAAATTGAAAAAAAAAAAAAAAGCAGCCATGGTAAATGAAATGAAAGCGTGGCTTTAGAAGTTTTGGCAGCAAGTATACTGCCTAACTGCCTGGCCTAATTCATCTGCAGTGAAGGGTAATTTCCTCTCACACAGTCAGCTGGTCTCCATACAGACTTCTATGAGTTTTTCTTTTAGCTTTGTGCTATACAATAAAACAATAGCTAAAATCAACCAGAAAACAAGCCAAAAAATAGAATTTGGAAGGTAACATACCCCGCTTGTGCACTATCCTGCTTGTAAACTGAAAAAAATCCCCCCCAATCCACGATGTCATATACTTTCACCTTCTGCAACTTTGGCAGGGAGGAAGCATTGCAATTTTAACATCATTCTATGATAGAGTTGCGTGTGAATGAAGATCCTTTACACACAGCATGTGGCATCTGCCCCCGACAATCACATCTGCTTCCAAAAACTGATTCTTACAACAACACAGAGCTCACATTTCACAACTTTACCCTGATGAAACCGACTCGCACGCACTGCAAAAGCACAACAACCGAGCGTTTCCCGTATAGAGACGCCACACCGTAGACAAGACTGAAGCTGGCTGCAGAGACGTGAGCAGAGCAGGGCCAGACCGGACAGCTGCTCGTGCGCCCTGTGTTTTATGTCTGTCTTGAGGAGAAATTTGCAAACGGGACAGACACAGGAAGCCGCCAGTCAGAGACCTGCAGCTGGCCTGAAATTAATACCGTCACAGGGGCGATATCTGCAACACACGCCACCCCTAACACGGTACTATAAGCTCTTCTGCAGGGTAGCCCCAGAGACATGATGTTGGCTCCCTCAGTTCTGCTGGGCTAATTAAAGGGTTTACTTGAGTCATGTAGGCATGCATCACTTCAGATTTTAACAAGATGAGAAATAGTGTACATCTCACAGAGACCGTTCACAAAGTATGGCTGGCGTTTGGTTTTCAGTGGTCACGTATAGCTGTCAAGAGGGCGGATATCAGCACGACACAACGGCGAGACAAATATCAAACATCACAAACACTGAAAGAGAATATTTTCGTGGTGTTATCCTGATGATGAAATAAGGTTTATGCCTCTAACGAGAAAGCCGAGAAATCTGATTTTTTTTCCTTAAATCCTCTTAATCGACTCTTGGAAGTATTCTGGGCTGAGCTGAATTTTTTAGCAGGAATTATTTTCTCGCAACTAAATGGTTTGAATTTTATTTTAAAGCCACCAATTAGGTCACTCTGTAAAATGATTTACCTGCTGATATCCAACTCTGAGTCAATTTTACCCAAAAGCTTAAAGATGGAAATCTCTGTAATAAATCTTTCAACGCTCCATGAGAGACACCACAAAAAGCGTCCCACATTGGCAAAGGACCTTTTATTTATCTCACAAAGAGCAGCAAATATCTTTTTAGTTGTGTTGATACATCTCCTAAATTTAACACACACGCACACACACACACAAATACCAAATGCAAGCTATTGGTGTTGAAAGCGAAAACTCAAAAACCACAGATTTCACTTAATTGACAATATGAAGTTCTCAAATTGCAGTGGTTAAAAACAGAAACCAGCAGTCACAGCTACAAAAACATCAATGAGGTTATTTTTAGCTGATACATCATAAATGGTAAATACTAAAAAAAAAAAAAAGGGTCCTGAAAACTCTAATCTTGTTGTAAGGTGACACTTTTGATTAAGTCTTGCACTCCTCTACAAGCGTCTGATACATACATTTGATTTATTTCTGGGATCACTGTGAAAATGTCATGAGTAAAAAAACAAAAAAACAACTACAACAACAACAAAATACCAGCCTGTCCTGCTGCCTCTTGGCAACCTTTTGACAGTCTGCGGGTAGGTAAAGCAATAGCTCCTTCAGTCTGACCACACTCTTTGTTACATTAGCAGGATACGTGACATTACTGTAACTTAATTTAGGATCAGTTTTGCTTTTTAGTTTCTCTTGTCAGGAGAAATTTTGTCCCGAGCCTGGACTAAATCTGAGCAGGTGCAAAGTTGGCAGTTAAATCTCTGCTGGTGTTTTAAAGTTACCCATCATGTTTGTTTTTGCCTTCCTTCCCACTAGCACTAATTAATTAAACAGAAGTTCCAAACTATTACTAACAACTACTATCATTTAACAGTATTTAAAAAAACTAAATTAAAAAAAAAAAGCTTTAACCCATCCAAAAAAACGAATTTCTCTCTAAAAATGCACTGCGTTTGTATTCATTTCATCACTCAGGACTGTCAATTATTTACTTTTCTCATAACTAAATAATTTTTTATATTCTTACAACGTAAAATTAGAAAATTCCTCTTTGTCTCACAGGCAAATGATATGCTGACTAACACACGTCAAGCTTAAGTTTGCATTTCACATCATGAAATAATACAAGTTAAACTACAATACTGACTTCTGTAGAGGGAAAAAAAAAAAAAGAGCTGGTACTGACCGTTCTGGGCATGGGCGGCGAGAGGGAGCCATTGTTCATGTAGGAATCAGTGTTCATGTTGCTCATCATGATGTAACCTGGGTAGCCCGGGTACGGATGGCCTTTACTGTACATGTCTTGATGCTTTCCTAATAAAAACATTGTTTAAAAAACAAAAAACAAACAAAGTAAACGCGTGTCGGTCGCTGTGTTTTTGCACAGAGAGCACAAACACCAGTAAAAGATTAATTAGCCAAAGATTCAATAGCTTTAATTACAGTCATATCTTCGAAATGGCTGATTTTAATCAACAAACTCGATAAGCAGCAACAACAAAGCCGAGCACAAAGTTGGCTTGGCTGTTTTGATGTAGTAATGATATCGCTGTCGATTGATTTAACCCCTGCCCTATTTTGCCACGGCCTTTTGTTTGTGCCTTTTCTTTCCGCCTCACAGAGGCGGGTCATATTATGCAGCGGAACAATGGAGCCCCTCTGTGCCAATTAGCACCAATTAGAAGAACATACAGACTGTGTCAAAACAGGAGACGCCCCAACTGTTCCTCTATGCCTTTGACCTGAGAGGGGGGGGGAGCTTTGCACAAGAGGCTTCAATACAGCATCACTCGCCACTCGAATGTGCGCGGCGTAATAAGGCCTGGAGGGGCTGGGGCTGTTTCTGGTATACAATGTGACGGCAACATAGATCTTGTTGTGAAGAAAGCCAGTGTTTGATTTGAAGGGGATCCCATTCAGGAGTGAAAGGGGAACAAAGAGGAGGCATACTCCTCTTCAAAGCCCTAATAATGACCTGCAGCAGCGGGGTCAGACTACAATAGCCAGAGAGCAACAAGCCCCAAGAGGACGCAACATGTTGCATGCGACAATGCAACCGGAGAGCTGAGGGATACGACAGGAATATTTGAGGAAACACGACACGAAACAGCCAGACAAAAGTTTTGCTTTTGGGTTGTGCTCAACTTGAGGCTGCTGCCATAAGTGCATGTTTTTGCTCCTTCTTCTTTTATGTCCATTTGTGCAGGTACCCTCATCTACCAGGGAGGTAACAGGTAGCTGTGTTTATGAAAGTACAGCATGCCCTAACTAGACTTAGGATGAGCAGGAACAGGGGCTCTGATAAGAGAAGTACCAACAGTTTCATCACTTCTGCGTGGTGAAAACGAGGGGCCACTACTTCCACCTTATCTTCTAAAGCAAAAGCAAACCACATTTAAAAAGGAAAAAGAAAAAAAATGGACTTTTATTGCAAATAAATGTAGTGCTGATTGTCCTATAACACATGCTGATTTAACAAGCTCCAGATTGTGTCTCTTACCATCTTCCGGATGGTCTCTGTGTTTTTCATGATATGAATCTTGCGGTATTTGGGACTGTCTAGCTGCCTGTAAAAAAAGAAAGAAATAAAATTAAAAGACAGAGAGAGGGAGGGAGGGGGGAGGGGGGGGGAGAGGAAGAATCAATTAGAAAGGCATTCAAACACAGTTACACACATGCTGATGTGGTCAGACAGCCACAAACATTGCTGGGACAAACATCGTCCCTTTGCCTGTCACCAAAGGAGAGAAAGCTTACACACACACACACACACACACACACACACACACACACACACACACACACACACACACACCACTATCTATAGAAGAGTGATGGAGCAGCCTGCATCAAAGCTTCAGAAGAACCACTTAATTAAGCTTCATGTCTTTAAGGAGCTTACAAATTAGCTTGTTTTCAGTACCATAGGTCCACTCTCATTTTCATCTTCCAGTCTGAGCCTCCTTCTCAATTCAAATAGTGTGTTTGTGTCATAAATGAAATAGCTGTGTGCAAAGGGAAATAAAATCGCTCCATAAAAAAAAAGAAAAGGGAAACAGTGCCGACTATTTTCTGCTTATGAAAAAAAAAAAGAAAAAAAATCCTCTGCACTTTGAACACCCATTTCCTTTCTCTTTTCGAATCCGAATTGGGAAGGGGACCTCTTTTTTAGAGTTCAGACCCCTCAGGATGGCTTCAAGCTGAGCGAGGGAACTTCACTGGATTCCTAATTAACATTCAGCCTCTGTCTCGTGTGTCCCTAGGACATTCGGCGGGGAATGCGTACAGTTTCGTTCAGGATGTAGCCATGTAGAATTTTTTTTTTTAAATTAGAAAAGAAAGAAAGAAAATGGATTAACACCACGGTTAATAGCAAAACAGCCAACTTAAATGATGGGGATGCTGCAGCCTGCATCCTAAGGCTTGATGGATGCAGGGGAAAAGAAGAAATCACTGATGGTTCACGCTCTGTCACTTCTCCCCTGCTTAGAAAAAAAAAATGCCATCTTGCAAGTGCGATATATAAAGCACGACTGCAATAATTTTTCATCATTAAAAATTAATCTAGAAGAATTTTTCCACTGAGATTTTCAATCCATTTAACATTCACCACAAATTCAGCACATCCACACATGCAAGGATTTCTTCTCATGCACCCATCTGGCCTCTCAGCATCCTTTCAGTTTAATCAAATGGAACAAAGCAAATGCAGAAAAATGTTTATTATACAACCCCCCCCCCCTCCAATTCCAACCTTAAAAACTGAAAAGAATAATTTATAGGCACAGTTTTAAAAGGGGCAATAAAATTAATAAGCAGAATGAGCCGGAGTGTGTGAAGATCACATCTTGAAAACGAAATAAAAGACTGCATCCTTTCATCCAGGCAGAATTTTAAAAATTGTGAATGTTAAGGAAATTCACAATATTGCTGGCAAACAGGTTTTAAGCCATGTGTGCTAAATGGATTCATGTGCTGGTGTTTAAGCTGCTGTGGGTGTACCACTGCCAGCACAGCCACCGAGCCCTGCTTGTCACAGGCAGCTTCGCAAGGCCCTCGTTCTCACATCTCATACAATATCTTTTGCATTTAGCTCAATCTGCAATTTCATTCATTTAAAGAAAAATATAACAGTAACAGAACATTACAATTTAGACCTGCATTTATTACAGTTAATAGACTGCTGAGTGTTTGCCTGTGACATCTTTGTTTTTTTCTAGTTTAAGGAATCAGAGCCATATCAGTGGCACAGCTCAAGTTACATTTTCAATTAAAAGGAAAATAAAATGGAAATTGTGAATTAATAATGATAATAAATAATAAAGCTCTAATAATGATTTGTCTATAAAACTAAGCAAAGGGAGAGGAGGCGTTTTTGCTCACAAGACATTCAGGTAAACTAAAGCTGAGTAAAAAAAAAAAACTAGATTATTAATTAGAGGGGATCAACTTTTGTTTTAAAGGCTCCTGCGGGATTTTTAGTTGTATTTTTATTAACCTTCCCTCTATGCTGGGGAGCTCTCACAGGATGCCCACCACCACATCAGTGAACCCACAGCAGTTACTCACGTCGTGGCTGTTGCTGTTGGGGCTGCTTTCCGACTCGTTGACCAGAGATGACTTGATGTCTGCCAGGTCCCCTTCCTCTTCCGAGTGGCTCAGCTCGGCGAAGATCTGCTCCTTCTGCGGGTCCCCCTCGTCTTTGAACGGGATCATTTCATCTGTGGCGCAAAGCTCCGGGTCTCCGCCGCCTGATAACTGGGGCATTTTTTCACAAAGTGTTTCGCTTCCCCGAGAAAACCGAAGACAACAACGCGTGCCACCACTGTCCCGAAACTACACAGAAATAGAGAGGGGGAAAGATGAAAAAGGAAAAATAAAAAAAACTCCCACCGAAACGGAGTGGGGACCGTTGCCTTCCCCCCCTCCACCTCCTCCCCTGTGTCACACCGGAGAGTCACCCGGAGAGGAAGCGGCGTGCGAGCACACTGCCGGTGTGTTTTTACTGAAGCAACAGGAGGCGCGAGGCTGCTGCCGGCGTCCTTTTGTTGTTGTTTTTTCCCCTCTTTTCTGTTCTTTTTCCGTCGCGAGAGTTTAACTAAGCTTGAAACTCACACACTAAAAAAAAGTGAGATGCAAAGCGGTCGGAATGAGAAGTCCAGTGCACGCCTCAATGTCATGAGGAAAACATAAAAAGGGGGAACAAACCACGAGTTAAAATCTCATCACCATCTTTTTTCTCCCCTCTCGCTTTCTTTCTTTTTTTCTGTTTGAAGTCAGCACGCGACGACCGCCGCGTTCCCGTAAAAACGACTCAACGTGAAAAAGTACATTTAGAAAAGTGAGAGAAGATATTTCCTCGGTGGTCCCGGAGACGAAGCTGCGAGCGTCCTTCAGTGTGCGTGTGGAGAGGTTGGAGGGAGGGGGAAAGTAAGACGAGGAAAAGGGAAAAGAAATTAAGTGATGGATGTGTAAATGGAAGAAAACGCAGTTGTTGTTGGGGTTTTTTAAAACAAGCAAATACTTGGGCGACAAGCAACGCAGCGAGACGCCGTGATGCTTAAAAATACATCCTCGAAGCTGCTCGGAGGAGGAGGGATAAAAGCAAAAACAAAAAGAAGAAGAAAATCACAGAAAACAATCAAAAAAAGAAGGCAAGAGTGGAAAAACGCCGTGGACCCGACTTCCCACTGCTCCCGCACCGCTTCCACAGCGTAATGTAACCAGTGTGTGTATGTGTGTGTTGGTAATGTAGCCGTGCTCCCTCCTCCTCCTCCTTTTTCTCTCTCTTCAGTCACTGGGAGGAAAGAGAGATGAAAGGGAAGCCGAGGCTCTGATTGACACCGCACCGATTGACACTCCTCCTGAGAGAGAGATTTATACACAGCTCACAACAAATGGGCAGACAGGAGGGGAGGAAAAGGAGAATGAGCGGAGAGGCTGGAACTTGCTGTGGATGTGATGGGTTAAAATAATGAGGAGAAATAAAAAATGATAATTGAAATATAGAGGGAAAAATATTGGACAAGCTTAAGCCCGTTTTGTTGGTGCTGCATGTGATTTAATCAATCTGCAAGAAGTGGCAATGGCCTGTTTTGGAAACAGAAACAAAAAAAATGATAAGCTGAAGGAAGTTTAGAGGAAGAAAAACACACAACGTATTCTCCAAGTGTTGGAAAAAATATTACACACACACACACACACACACACACACACACCTACACACACGTATGTATGTATCAGGTGTATGTCTATACGGGGACATAGGCCTGTTATTTATTCAGCTTCCTTTAAACTACCTTGCGGTATATCGTGGGCATATTTGTGGCTACATGGTGCTTTCCGTGTTTTCTACTTACATCAAACAAATAAGAACGTATTCAGAAGGTGTCTTCGCCCCCCAAAATGGACAGATTAAAAGAAAATGTCATATTGTACTCACAGGTTACCTGCCTATATTTAAAGTCCCCTTTTCATATTAATTCATTATTAGCACATGTGCAATGAAATTAACAAAAATATAGAAAACAGTTTAAAGGCCAGCCATTAGTCTGTTTGCTACTTTTACCACTGAAAAAACCCGTGAATATCAAGCCGCAGACAAGCGGATAAATATTTATAAGAAAAAAAAAAGAGTACTTTAATGCCGATGTATTTAATGAGAAAATACAGTTGTTGCTTTGTTGTTTTAAGAAAAAAGAAAGTAAACAAAACAGGCAGTGGAAGTGGCTGAGTTTCTGCATCTGTCTGAGCACTAAGAGATTGCGTGAGAATCAAAGTTGGGATGGGGAGGCAGATCTTTATAAAGCGCGGAGGTGGGGTTAGCGGGGCGGAGCCGCGGCTGCCTTTGATCTTGCGGCGGCTGGCTCTTTCATCCCCGACTCCCCCCCACACCGCGCTTCCACCGCCACCTCCCTCCCTCTCTCCCTTCCTCCCTCTTCCACCCCTTCCCCTCCTCCCCCTCCTGCTCTCCCTCGCCTTTGTATGACTAAATTTGGTCTGAGTGTGGAGTCGGGCCAACATTTCCACGTGTGCGTTCATCCCAGCTGAGAGTGAGAGAGAGAGAGAGAGAGCGAGAGCGAAGGGGTTCTCTTCCGGGTAAGGAGACAGCGAGGAAAAAAAAAGATCAAAGGCTTTTGGGTTTTGGAAGCCGAGTGTGGATTCAAAAGAGCCGAGACTGGCTGCATTCCAGAGTATAGCGGAAAGCGCGCTGCTGCTGCTGTCGCCGCACGCGCGCCGCGCGTACGCACACACATTCACGCACAAGTCGGCTACGCACGACCGCAGCAGACGCACACTAACACGCGCACAAAAACACAGCAGTGAAAAAGAGAGTTAATTAGAAAGATTTCACACAGGCAGACAAGAACAAGCAAAGCTTTCATTTAAAAGACCCTTTAACAGTATTTTTTCTTGTTTCCAGCCAAAAACTGTGATAGCCTACAAGGTAGGGAAAAAAAAGAAATCTTCTCCTCTCGGTAGGAACTGTCGGTTCTACTTCATTACATTGTATTTAATTTAATTATCCGGCACTATTTTTTTCCTGGCGCGATCTCAAATGATGCTACAGCACCACCACCACCACCCTAAAGCCATGCTAACAGAAGCAACCTAACCGTTTTTACACTTGTATAAATATATATTTCTTTTTTTCTCTCCTGCATGTGTTCTGCATTCACCTTGGATATGGTTTTAAATGATAAAATTGGTAGAAAGGGAACAATCTGGGAAGAGGAGGGGGCGACTTTTGGTTGCATTAAGGCCTATTAAGATACTAAAAAAGAGAGTACAGGCCTGCAGGGCCTCTGAAGTGGAAAGATCCCACAGTGTTAAAAAAAAAAAGGGAAACAGATTAAATATAAATCACAAGCATAAATGACTCATGTTTATTCTTTGGTTTTTGGTTTATTGGCATTCAAATACGTGGTAAAATGCAACATATAAACCTTAATCCTAATGCTCTGTTTTCAGCATCAGTGAGACACAGTAGGCCCCAGTTTAACAGTCTAAAAACACACTCAACAGATTCATACTTTGTTTCCCATTTGATTACAATTATATACAAACATGATTTAAACTGATTGCAGTGTGGATTTAATGGACACTTTGGTGCCAGTGCCAGATGTAAGACTGGCAGGGAGATGGTGACAGTTCTTCACAGCAAAACTCTTCCCAAAGAATAAATGAATTTTTGTATATTAATATGTGATTATACCCTATGCAATGTATAAAATGCATAAAACAAACAATTATATAAAACCATAACAACGCTTTACTTTTTTTAAATCAAAAGGTGTCTTGCAAAGGGTAATTTTGACCTTCTTAAACTAAATATGCAAATAAACAGAGACAATCAGCAATAGATCAAAGATTTTTACAGAGATAATTTCTTTACTTTTTTTTTCTAAAATGATTTTTGCATATACAGCACAGCATCTGTGGAACCCTTATCAGCAAGGGTTCCACAGATAAATCAGCAACAAAGCCGTCCAGACCAAGAAGATATTTACTATGATCGAAGATAAATTAACACTAATAAGAAAAACTAATAATATCTGCACAATTGAATCACAAAAATAAAACAGATTTTTCCATTATGACAGACTGAATTTTTTTCAATAAAATTATGAAACATAGTGGATCAGTGACAGAAGTAGTTATGGAAACATAAAAACATTTATCAGTAAAACAATTGAAGGCCAACTATCAAATACCTGTGTATACTTTTATGTTATATTGTTATTGCAAATGTTTCATAATGCTACATATTAGCTTGGTTTGGCCTCAGCTGAATTGTGTTTCCAGCTGGGTTTGGGTTTTTATTGTTTATTGTAATTTAATATTCTGGTCTTGGAAAGAAAGCTAGTTTGTGAAAACCATGAGTGAGGGAGAGATCCATTATTAAATACCCACTGCTACATGATGAGAGACCCCTGCAGGAAGTCCATCTTCCTGATTAGCAACCCTGAGACGAGAGGTTATTTGTTCACTAGGTGACATACATACATACATATATACATATATATATACATAGATAGATAGATAGACAGACACACAACAAACAAATAACATACAGCTTTTGTTTGCTGTGTAATAATTCTAGTTTGGGACTTGATGACAAGGCAACCAGCGACAGCCTCTCTAATGAACTGCTGTCAGAACCACCTAACACACCTTCCCTTGACATGAAACTGCATTATATATTCCAGCTTGGCTCTATGCATCACGGCCCTCGTTGTTAAAACAAGCAGGACAGTTGAAGTGGGAAGAAAAGAGAGAGAGAGAAGGAAGAAGGGGAGGAAAAAACAGAGCTACATTAGCATTTCTCTCCTAATGAGTTCATAAGAGTGACCCCTCTGGATCTCACATGAAAAGGAAGATTTCCTGCTGCGTTGTGACCTGAATTCAGTTGTCTCTCACTTTAGATACTCCATTTTGCATGTTATATAAAAGCAGAAATATATCTATACACACGGCATAATTCATCACCAGCGGATTCTGATTTCTTTTCTCCCTCCTTTAAGACTGGTAGTCTATCTCAAGGAAGAAATAAATATTTTAATGGTCTGCACATTGTGGTAAGACCCAAAGTGTTGATGAATTTAATAATGCATATTTAGCTTATTTTGTTTCATATGATGTTTTTCCTCCTCTTGTAAAGTTGGGACAGGATCTCGGTTTCGCATACAGTATGAATTGTGTCAAACAAAATGCTCTTTGTTGGAACAACATTCAGTCAAGGTCCTCTTTAGATCTATTATTGTCTCATCTTTTATCTGTTCTATTTTCATTGCGATGCATAACACTTCAAACAAAAATTACCCTAATTATCTCTTGTTCCCACACTGTGCTGTGTATGTGTGCTGTGTCTGTGTGTGTGAAATCAGCCTAGTCGGTGTTATCATTTGTCCTTATCAGTTACTTAAATGACTTGCCGGGTGATTTCAATGCTGAAATCATTACTCTGCCTTCTATTCCACCTGCTAGTCATACATAACAACTTCCTTCATGTAAAAAAAAAAAAAATTACAGCCCTTACACTCGCAGCCACCTTCAAGAAAACGACAGGAAACAAACATTAAATTATGATGAAAAGGCTTGCAATTAAAGCCGAGAAAAGACACCATTTATCAAACGTGCAAATCAAACCTGGGGGAGGTCCGGGTTGAGTGATTATTGGTTCAGCCCTTTGGTGGAAGATGAGTCACCTTCTTGAAGGGAAGGAAAGTGTCTTGGGGGTAAGGTGAAGGAAGCGAGAGGCAGGCCTGTGATCTGTTGATTTATGGCAATGTTGTCAGAAGTTTGTCTCAGACAAACTGTCATTAAAATGAAATTATCTCCTTGATGGAAAGGAAGGGGAATTTGTCAGGTTATGTAGATGTATTTTGTTTTGAAGCTTCAATTTTAGAACTGTGGCTGTTGCAGTCTTAGTTGTTTGTTTTGGGGTTTTTTGTTTGTTTTGTTTGATCGGGGGGCCAGCAGGGTGTTAGGTTTATTTCTATGGCCACAAAAAGATTTACGGTTGTGTTTTGTTTTGTTTTTTTCTTTTTGTTTGTGAGAAAAAGCATATTTGAGCATATTTGGATATGTGTTATTAGCTATATACTGTGTGGATTCATTGCAAAGACACAAGTACTGGCTACATTTTACTTTAAAAAAATAAAAGTGAAATTGTAGACTTGCTAAAACACAAAATTCTTAGGTAGGGTTTCAATGAATGAAATAACTGAGGTGAAGCCGAGCAGAGAGCTTGTCATGAGTAGGGAAGCTCACACACTTCCGGGGAAGTCTCAAGTGGCAATTTGAGGAGCTGCCGGCTTCTTATTTTTAGCCCTGAAAGATGCGGCTTAAAGTGTCCAAAATGTTCGCATGCTAACATTTGTTACTCTAAGTGCTATAGCCGAAACATAACACTGACCTGATAAAGGCTAAAAATGATACAATGCATTATTTCTGCCTTTACTGCCTCTTACTAATTACCAATGCACAGACTTTCCTATTGTCTTACTGGCACAGATAAAAACTGATTCACACCAACTGGCATGTGACTCCACCCTCCCATACTTACCAGTCAGTGATGCTGACAGAAGCACTGAGCACAACTTCTCAGAGAAAGGAACAGTTTAGGGATCACCTTTCCTCTGGGACTTGACTCACATTCTCCGAGCTTCAAAAAAGCAGAGCGCTTGCGTGCCGCCATGAATCACTGGACAACACTGAACAAACACACACATGCACAGACAGAATCTCTATTTTGTCTCTGGCAGTCCTCACTGACGCAGCACACGGCATGTGCACATAATGCAGCGAGACTCAAAGGTGCTACCTCACTGCAGCCAAGAGAGTAATCCTCTGGGGCATATAACATAACAGGCAGTCTTTCTTCTCTCTGTGTGCACATGCAGCCCTGTTGCGCTATCGCACCCGAGGGCTAATTTACAGGTTAACACTTGGCTGACCCATGTGTCTTGAAGAAAACCATTGGGTGAGGGTTTTTACCTGCACACTTCACCCAGCTGGGAATGCCACCTTCTCTCCAATGAACTCTGTTTGCAGGAATCTTTAGAAATCTGCTTAGCTTGCCTGTTGGCACCCGCAGCTTTTGTTTAACTTGGTATGTGCAGAATGAATCAGATATGCCACTATACGATTTTGGATCTTTTTATAAGAAAATCAGCTTTTTTTCTAAGTGAAGGTTTCCTTCAGTTACACTCTGTGAAAGGGAAAGGTCTAGACTGCTGTAATTGATCAGGTTGTAGAGGCATGAGAAAATCCCCCCTTTTTTCTGCATGTCCAGAGGTTGGTCGAGCATCACCACCAGCTGTCCTGCACTATGTGCTGCTGTGTTGTGCTGCATTCTTTGTGTCCAAAGGGGAAGTGGTCCACTCCTCAGCACACACAGATACTCCCTTCACCCCGCCGTGTGTTATTGGAGAAAGCAATGAGCACTGCTTCAAGGCCTGCTGTGCCTGGGTCAAGGGTCAGAGCTGACCTGCTAAGAGGTCACAGGGCCCCTATCCAGTCTGTAATCAAGCACGCAGCACACCTCGCTGACCCCACGCCTCCGTCTGTGCCCATCGCCCAGCCTCAGCGCATCTCGGCTGCCTGAGATCAAACAGAGCAGCAGTACCTCTGGCCCTGTGTTATCAGCCTGGGTGTCTCATCACATCAACACGCAGGGCTAAACAGTAAACACTGTCTCTCTGGTTTGCCTCACTGTGTGTGTGTGTGTGTGTGTCCAAGCTGGTGTACATGTTAGTATAGAAGCTCGACCACATGTGATGGTTATCTAAAGCAGCAGGTTTGGTTAAGATTAAGATTTTTTTTAAACTAATTCTAGCTTACATTTTAAACTTAAATTTTTTTTGGGATTTTTCTCATTTCATTCAAATACTCAGAGAAACCTAAACGTGTTAAAACAAAAACAGGAGTAAAAACATGCAATGATTGATTTTTGCCACTTGGGGCACTAGAACAAACTTTACAAGCTAGAGGTAAAAGGGTTTCCCTTATCAAGTAAATACAGGGCCAGTATTGCAGATACAAATACAGATATCAATACTTATGTATGGGGGGAGCAGTGTGTCATGCTTTAGTAGATGACTCATCATTAATTTGCCAAAATTATCAATATTTGGATTGGTTCAACCACCTCTACTATACATTTCTCTTCTAGCCATTGACATGTTTTGTGAGTATTCCTACTTGTCAGCTCAGCTTACTAGCAAAAAAAGCTTAAAAACAGCCTAAAAGTTGCATTAGAGTGAAATGCTCTACCAACAGGGTAAAGGTCATACATCTAAGTGTATCTTTAAACCAAAATAAAGCTTTTCGAGGGTTAAAGGTGGATCTCATGGAACAGCTGTGTGCAGGCAGGAATGGTGGACCCAAAATGCAGACTCACGGAAATGAAACGTGAAGTCAAAAGTGTAACAAAACTAGGAATACAAAATAAGCTTACGCACACAGCAAGACAAGAGTAGATCACAACACAGAGAAACACAGGGCTTAAATACACAGAGGGAACAATCAGGGAATGGGTTACAGGAGGGAAACACAGCTGGGGCAAATCAGACCTAATGAGACAAAGGAAGCAAAACCAGACGCATTTACATGAGACACGGACTTTCAAAGTAAAACAGGAAACATAACACAGACTGAACTTACAGACACAGACTCACAGACAGGCACTACAACAGAGGGAACAGAGACGTGGGACCAGGGCAGACACTGACCGGACACGGGGATATAGCAGACAGGGGAGACAGCAACAAAGGATTACAGACAGAAAACAGAAAGCACAAATCTGACAAAGAAACCAAAAGACTAGAAATGATAAATAAAGGCAAAAATCAAAAAATCAAATCAGGCACCCCAACAGTGGACCGGCAAGAGTGTGGGGTCCCAGCAAACACTTTGGTGTTGTATAATTATCAGCTAACTGTTTTGTTTTTTTCTCACTATTTTCAGTGTCTAGTTGTGGTTGACAAATAGATAAAAATGGAAGTTGAAATGAGAGATTGCTGACTGCTCTTGAGTGTTAGTTGATGATCTTGTTAGATTTTGTAGAAAGAGCAGATTTTTTTTTCATTTTATCGATTAAAATAAAGTGAAATAAACAAAACATTCCTAATTGAGAGAAGAACATAAAAAAAAAAAACTCCACAACTCAAGCTCCTAATATGCAACCCACTGTATGTATTCTGTTGATGGCTTTAGCTATATAGTTTAAATTTTATTTGCTTTTAATGTTTATGTAAAGCATTGAGTTGTCTTGTAAATTAAATGTGCTATATAAACAAACCTGTCTTGCCCGAATGTCTCATCTTCTGCTCTGGGTCCCATTTCTCATAATAAGAAAACTGGCTACAGTTATTCCGTGTGTATACATCAGATTTTGCTTTTTTTTTTTTTGCCATCGCTTGCTTTGAGATAACAAAACCGTTTCAACCATATTTTCTTGGTTTTGACCTTATTACTTTTTCCCACTGATGAGTCAAATCCAAATGTCAGTTGAACCTACTAATTCTGCAAGCTAAAGCATTTTGACTGTACAGAATTATACTGCCGGCAAACATATGATTAACATTAAGAGCTTACAAGACATAAAGTTCAAAAACACTCCTCAGCTGTCACAAAACCTGTGTTTTTGTTAGCATTTCAGACTTTAGCTGAATATTGTGAGGCCAACCATTATCATTACCAGCTTTCATGAATTTTAGAGTCCATGTCTGTCCTAGACCTGAAAAGATAAATCTCATGTAATCGGCTCAAAAAAGCCTAAAGTACTGACTTTAATTAATTTGATTACGTGTACATTTTGGCTACATCAGTACGATGTAAAACATAACATTTAATAGAATCTGGTCAAATGAAATTAACTTGACTGCCATTCAGATTATATGAAGTATATTTTCATTAATCATTATCTTTTTCAATATTTCAGTTGCATTTTATTCAAAATCATTGATTCATGTTTATGAAGGCCAAGAATCTTGTTCTTTTGAGTACATGAGCAAATCTCTTCACCGTATCCTCAGCTAGTTAATAATATTTCTGGCCGCCCTTGGTAACATTGACCAGCGTTTCAGTCCTTTTTTTCCCTTTGGTGCTCACTGATCTGGCCATAAACTGAAGCAGTGAGCTCAGAAGAAACTACAAAGCATGTATGAGTTGTGCAGTAACAGTCATCGGGTTGTGTACACATAGTTTAAGCCATTCGGTCTTGTAGTTTTTCTTGTTTGAAGGGTAAATAAAGGAAGCGTGTCACATATAGGCTATGTTTAACCTGTGTGTTATGTGTAACTTGCAGTGTACAGTGCAAGAGTTAAACAAGCATGTGGATTCACGAGCATTAGTTTACCTGTGAGGGGGGGTTTTGTCCATCATTATGGCTTTGACAGGCGACATCTCATAGCGTTATGAGATGATGTCAATCTCCTTATATTAAATCATTTTTAACACATCTTTTTTTAAAGGTTCTTTATCATATAAATTCAAAACACTTTAAACTTTGGATTGTTTATGGATGCTCCAAGTAGCACATTTATGACTTATCTGGGTTGACTTCAGTTTCAGTTTACATCATCTGTGGGCACAGGTTAGGCATTTCAGCAATCAGATGAAAGATCACAATGAGTGTAAGGGCCCACAGCTGAAGGGGGCCTGTGGAAACAAGCTATGCAAGCAATAGTTAACCAGATTGGTAGCTGATTTCCTGTGTGCAGTAGACTACACCATCAGGATATTAACTGTTAAAACCACCGGGGTGTGATACCTAGTCGTGCTGATTGATTTCTCCTTGTCTCACAAAGGAACAGTCCATAATTCCCAGGAGTTGTTACTAGAGAGGAAAACATTTCCAGACGCAGGCACATGCTGCCAATTTGACAGGTTTAGCTGGGCACCTTGGCTCTGCTCCTTTGTTGTATTTAGAAAGCATTAGGTGAGTGAGTATGGGGGTTTTTTTTCTTTCTTTTTATAAATAGGCTGTTAGACTCTTTCAGAGTGGGGAAATAACTCGTTTTCTTTTCTTTGTTTAAGGACTTCCCCCCCACACATTTCCCAACACGAAGAAATTATTGCAAATGAGTCATTTCTTCTTGGCAGGCCTCAGGCTAGGAGGGGAAAAAAAGAATAGCTGTAATCTTGAGAAGACAAATGTGATTTACTTAGCCTGTCACCACTTTTAATTACCTTTGATAAAAAGCGGTGATTATAGATTTTGGAATCTAAAAAGTACATTTTTGGAAATTGTATTGTCTTCTACGAGGCACAGAAGCTATTTTCTTCTCTTGCATGCAAACACCAGTAGAAAAGTTCTGTGTGGAAATTGCACACGTGTCGGAAAAGATTTTGGAAAATGTGCATTGAGGTTTATGTTTATGTCCATGCATGACTTCATGTGTTGGTAAATGAGTGTGTTATTGTTCTTGCCAGTCTGTGAGGGAAGATCAAAGGCAGGCCTTGTCTCTCAGTAACTGGCCTTCGTTTGTGCACTGACTCTAAACTGAAAATGTCATATTTTCCCCTCCCTGGTTCTCTGAGCCACAACATGTGGTTGCAGGTAATATTTCTGAAGTTCAATACATCCATATGCGCTTATCCTCAGATGAAGCATCTACTATTAATCTGCAGCTTGTTTTGTCTTGTTGCTAATTTTATTGCAGCTTAAATATGAGGCCAAGAGAGCGTTTGAACTCTTGGCCTCAGTCTCACCCAAATTGTGGCCCAATTTGAGCCAAGTTTGAAACAGTAAAAATCCCAAAGGATGTATAGTAAAGTGGCTGTGCCAAACTCCTTCTTGCCCTGCCATCTGCTTCATAAAGTCTAGTCACGAAAAGGCCTTTGAGAGTAAGATTTAGTGCCACCACACCTTAAAGACATTTCACAAAGTAAAGCTTAGCCAAAATGTTCTGTAAACATTTGAAAGATGTTTCCAGATTTCCTTGCATGTAATTAAAATGTATCAGGAAGGTATTTATTTCAGCAGCTCTGGCTGATTTTTTTTTTCCAGTGTTTCCACCACTGCTAATGCCATTTGCCTTCTTCTGATTCCCGGCTTTGACTTGAAATGATTCTCATAAACAAGATTGTCTCTTGTGCATTTCTGTTTTCGTCTTCATCCAGTTCCACCCCCTGCCTAAATGTTTGAAAACACCGGCCCCGCTAGGGTCACCGTTTCAGATACGAAGACAAAGAGGATGAAGCATGTGAGCGAGAAAGCCCACATAATGATTTAGGAGAGATAATCCTCTGACGACGACACTCCCAATGTGTGAAAGAAATCCCTCCCATTTCACATAAAACATGTGAATGTATTTCCTCTCTCTAGACTGCCACTAGTCCAGGTTCAGACTTAAAAGGCATTCCCAACCCCTGAATCGAGCCCTTGGGCCCAATTTTTATATTGTTCCTTGCTTTATTCCAACACATTGAAAGGCAATTCTCATGTTATGAGAATTCCCCAGTTTAAAGATAAAATAATTGATATGGAAAAATCCAATTCCTCCCACTCCTACCTACAAGGAATTTTAGCCAACATAAGATGATATGATTAATTATGAAATGCTCTCATTTTTATCAGTAATGGCAGAAAAAGTCACTTCGTGTACAGTGCCATGAAAAAATGTTTTCCCTCTTCTTGATTTCTTTTTTCTTCTCTACTCTTTTAGACTTTGACTAGGCCACTCGAAAAGCTTCTTTTTTTGTTTGGGGTTTTTTTCTGAGCCATTCGGACTTGCTGGTGTGTTTCAGATCATGGTCCTGCTGCACAGCTCAAGTTCTGTTGAGCTTCAGGGCATGATTTTGTGGTAGAGAACAGAATTCATGGTTCTATCAATTACAGTAAGTCGTCACTGTCCCGAAGCAGCAAAGCAGCCCAAGACCCTCACACTGCCACCACCATGTTAGATGCTGGTATGATGTTCCTTTTCTGAAACCCAGATGTACGGGACACAAACCTTACAAAACGCTTAAAGTTTGTCTCATCAGTCCACAGAGGATTTCCCCAAAAAATTAGTCTTTGTAACCTTTTACAGACTGACAGATATCAATGAGTTTGTTTCTCAGCTGTTTCTTTGGATTGCAGCCTGATGTGTTGCTCTTTGAGATCTTTTAACCTGCTTCACTTTTGCAGACAGGTTCCATTTAAGTGATTACTTCAGCAGATCTGGCAGTAATCAGGCCTGAGTGTGGCTAATGAAAATGTACTCTGCTTTCCGAAAAATGCGGTTATTCACAGTTAACTAATTTCACTTATTTCGGTTGAATTAACAAGAGCCAGGTAGGTTCATTTAAAACTTTGTCTAAGAGTAAAATTTGTTTGATGATCTGAAACATGCAAGTGTGACAAATATGCAAAAAGCTAAGAAATCAGGAAGCAGGCAAATACTTTTCCTGTGTGTGCTGTCCAGGTTTGTGTAGAAACATATGTATTTTTATCCTGCCTCAGTCACATATCCTTGAAACCAAAATGGTGCTTGTCCTGGTATTTAATGGGATACAACAGCTGATTATTTACTTTCTAGTCAAGAGTTAGATGGAAAAAATCAATAGAACTCTGAAGACTTTCCATTAGATGCAAAGCAGAGCCTCTCCAAAAGTAGCACAGCACGTAGCCCGAATAAAAAGGCATTTTGTGGGTGTGTTTGGTTGGGTTTTTTTTACACTGCTTTTTATATGCGTTAAACAAAGGAGATATAATGTAGTAAATATTTAGGTTTAGATACATGCAACATCCTGATATTTAGACATAGCCAGCCCACCTTAAGCGAAGGCAGACATCTCAAACATGGACCAATTGAGGGTTCAAGCCAGTCCTCTCGGTTCAAAAACTGCAAAGAAGAATGGTGTCTTTTTTAAAAAACTTTTTTACTGTCCAGGAATCACTTTATAAAAGTGATTGTCTGAACCTCTAATCCCATACTGACAGATACATTACTCATGGCCTACCTTACCAACTTGAAGCAGGATCTTTAAAATAAGCAGCTGCGCCATCGTGTTTCTTTGATTTGCACAGCGGTGTTTCTTTGTAACAGCATTACACTGAACGTGGAGAAACATGATCAAATTGCACCTCCTTCTTCTTTTTCTCATGTCTTCTCATACTGTTCACGATCTGTTTTCTAAATGGATGCTCCATTAAATTTACACCAGAAACGAGAAAAATTTGACCTATTTTTTCCCGTTTTTATTAGGTTTTGCTGTTCCACTTATCTAACTCTCCTGCAGAAAGCAAATACATACATTTCCCCCAAAAAGGAGACACCGGCAGAGACATAACAATATCCAGTTAGTGAGACTTTAAGCCAAGATTTCAAACCTATCTTGAGATCGCTGACCTGAGTGTTGTTGTTGACCCTTTGAGCCTCGTCTCAAAGGCTCAGTGTGGACCTACATGACCAAACACCTAAGAGAAGTGAAACATTTTAATGAGTCCCTGAAAGAGAGAAAGCGAAAGGCTTTCATGCAACCAGCCAAACTGCATGAATGGAGACATTATTAGTTTTAGTCTGCAGCCAACACTATGTATAACTGGACAGTGCTGGCAACCCAGCATGAGTGTTGGAGCAGTGAATATGTGTTTTAGGCACCCTGAGTGCTGCTTGGCTTCGGTGAATTAGCAAATCTGGCCAGATGCTCAGCGTGATCTGTCATAGGGGATCGGGCTGGATCACAGTGGGTGAAAACGAAATGAATCTCGCTCCAGTACAACATCGCACAAGTGTTTCTTCTCAATGATTCAAGAAATGCTTAAATAAGAAGAACAAACCAAAGGAAACTATGTGTATTGCGGTTGTTTTATGATGTGAGAATGATGGGTGGGGAATCCTTTGTTCTTTCAAAATGTAATGATTTTTCTGAAAAAAATAAATTCTGCCGTCATCAAGACCAGTAGTGAAATTCTCCTGGAAAGTCCAATTAAAATATACAGTTTTGATGTATAATTAAAATTGCTTAATATATAATATAACCTTAGAGTTAAGCATTATAATTTTATGAGGCCTAAGTTTAATCCTCTAGCATTCAAAATCAAGATTTCTTTTTTAAAAGGAATGAAACACAAAGCCTTTGAATGTTTTTGATTTTGCGTGTTCATACTACGTGATCTGCTGTGATGATTTACATCATGCCGTAAACATTAAGACTGAAAAGAGATCAGATGTTTATAGGTACATCTGGTAAGAATAAACCATTTAGAAACAAAAGGGATTTATTCAGAATATAAGCAATTATGAAAAGACAGGGGAAAAAAACAAAGGCCCTCTACCTACACTTACTATTTAGAGCAGATGACACTGCTTTAGCATACATTACACATGCTTATTATCTTCCCTAATCACGCTTTTTGTGCGCCTTATTGCGGTGTTGCTTAAGACGGAGAGAGCAGGGGGCTCCTTTGTGTCAGAGCTAATGATGTCCCTTTGTGATAAGGCTGGGTGTGAGGGTTGAGGACACTGGTATAGACTCCGAAGAGTTGTTGTATGAGTCTTAGTGTGACTGGCAGCTGCAGTAATCCGCCCTTTGTGTCTTCAGCAGGGCCCCACTGAGCTCCCCTGACAGGGACCGATGTAGCCAGCTCCACCAGACAGCCCAGATGGGCTGAGTGACACAGGAGGAAAAGGAGAAGGAGGGTGGGGTGCTGAAAGCATCGAGATAGCGAGGCAGAGAGAATAAGAAAGTCCAAAAAAAGGAGAGGGAAGGAAAGGAGAGAAAGGACAGAATTAGGGTCAAAGAAAATCTAAAGCAGAGGGAGTCAGTTCCTGAGAGCTTTGTGACAGCTCTCTTCCTGCTAGGACAGGATAGGCTCAGTGGCTTTGGATCAGGGCTTGGTTTGTTTGCCCAAAATGTGTTTTTTGTTCCTTTATGGTCACCCTGAAGCATGCCAATGTAATCCTTCTGATTGGTGGAGGCATTCTGGGTAAGCACAATTAAAATCCACTGTCGCACACTATTAGAGCAATGTGCACACTCTCGGCCTCTCTTACTGTCACAGACAAGTGTTTATTTACACTAAGTGGCCTGTCATAACGTCTGACAGGGCCAAAAGTTTTTCTGTAGCTACTTGTGGTTTGTATTTGTCTCATCTCATTAGTATCAGTGATGTGCCGCGTGGGTTTCCTCGATGACTGCATGACTAAATGAAGAACTGCATAGTAAGCTCCGGTAATACTTTTCACGTCTGCCGTGACCACATCCTGTCTCACAGCATCATAAGAGATCACTGACCGAGTTTTGCTTCGCTCTTGGCATAATGGAGTGGGGTTTAAAGTTCTGAGAGTACCATCAAAATCTGCCATGATTTCACGCAAACCTGGAAATATTCACAAAGTCTGAGTATTTAAAAACAGAAACATGTAAAATGAAGAAGCAACATTTAAGTATCTCCTTAGGGAAAAATGTTACATTCAAACAAAAGGCCAGATCTTCTTGTTCAAGTCAAACAACTTGCAGCCATTGTTCTTCTGTTGTAACTCTGGCTATGCCTCAAGTTTCCAGCAGACCATTGCAGATCTATATCAGTGTGAAACATGGTGGTGGGAATATTACAACTATAACTCTACCAAACTGACTGTTTCCTCACCAACATGATGTACTTCATAGATATGGAATGCCTCTGATTTGCATGTTGGTGGAGAAGAATTCATACTGCGACTTTACACAAATCTACCTGAAGACTGAGGCTACGTCCACACTAGCCCAGATAAATTTGAAAACGTTCACACTAGCGTTTTCAGTCGTTTTCACAGAGTTGTGCATCCACATTGAAACAGCCAAAAACGCTTACGTTCCAGTACCGCACATGCGTGAAACGCAAGAAGTTTTGACCTGCCTCATTTCTGCCTGCCGTTTATTTACCTTCCGGCTCTCTGAAAACAAAATGTCGAGGAAAAGCACCGAGTTTTTTAAATGGACTAACAATGAGGTGCAGTTGTTGCAAAGTACAAAGTTGCAAAAGTGAGTGAGAATTAAAGAATTTGAAGAAAAGCTATCTGGAGCGTGTACAAACTGATATTAATCTTTAATAGGGCTGTCAAAATTGAGCGCAAACAAAACAACTTCTGTATAATGCCCTCCGCTATCTTGGTTTAATTGGTCACATGACTGCATCACATGACTAAAATGTGTCATCATTTTCGAAAGGTCTCCGGGTTCGCTGTCCAAACTGTCCAAATATATCCGTTTTGGAGAGCGTTTTCAAAACGTTGCATTTTCCTTGACCGAAAACGCCGTCTCAGGCTACGTCCACACGTACACGGGTATTTTTGAAAACGAAGATTTTCCGTTTTCATTTATAAAAAAAATCCCGTCCACACATAAAAGCCAAAAACGAAGGGAAAAGCTGCTAGGAACATGCCAAAGCAACAGGTGGCGATATATTCCTAACCGTGCAGAAATGTTGGCCAATCAGAAGTCTAGAAACTTGGGTGGGAAAGCGTAAACAAAGATGGCGCATAGAAGCAGAACTGAGTCGTATGTGTGGAGGGATGGTAACTGTGTGTATATATGTAAGCATTTAAACACTCCAGAGAGTAAAATTAACAGTATTTTGTCTAAGTCCGCCATTGTAGAAATTCATTTCACCGAAACAATAACGTGGCGCACAGTGTGACGTCAAAAAATGTGCACACCTTTGACACTGGGTTTTCTCCGTTTTCCTCGTCCACACGTAAACGCAAAATCTGAGTTTTTGAAAATATCCACCCTGGCAGGAGTTTTTAAAAATCTCCGTTTTCAGTGACCGAAAACGACGTTTAGGTGTGGACGAAAGGCGCAAACGCATAGAAAAATCTGCGTTTTCAAAAATACCCGGGTACGTGTGGAGTGTGGACGTAGCCTCAGTGTGGATGGAAGGCCAAAACGGAGAGAAAAAGATGCGTTTTCAAACGAAAGCGTATTAGTGTGGACATGGCCTGAAGAAGAGCAAAATCTAGTGACTGTGCAGTCATCACTTCTAATCACCCCTGTTGTGCAAGCCAGGGCTGGTATGAGTAGAACCACTATAAATGTGAATTAAATAGTGTAAAATATGCAGTAAAGTATTTTCGCCTTTCCTGATTTCTTTCTTTTTCAGTTTCTTTTTCTTTTTTTTTTTTTGCATATTTGGCACACTTAAATATTTCAGAGCACAAAACAAATGCTAATGTTAGAAAAAGATAGCCTGAGTAAATACAAAATGCAATTTTTAAATGATGATTTCATTTATTACGTGGAAAAAATCTATTCAAACCTACCTGGCTCTATGTGAAAATATAAATTTGAATTAACCCATTTTAGATTATGAATTAACTGTGATTAACTACATTGTTTTGGAAAGGTGAATTAGAGTGGGATGCAAACGTTTGGGAAACCTTGTTAATAGTCATTATTTTCCTGTATAAATCGTCGGTTGTTACAATAAAAAATGTCAGTTAAATATATCATATAGGAGACACACACAGTGATATTTGAGAAGTGAAATGAAGTTTATTGGATTTACAGAAAGTGTGCAATAATTGTTTAAACAAAATCAGGCAGGTGCATAAATTTGGGCACCACAAAAAAAGAAATAAAATCAATATCTAGTAGATCCGCCTTTTGCAGAAGTTACAGCCTCTAAACGCTTCCTGTAGGTTCCAATGAGAGTCTGGATTGAGGTTGAAGGTATTTTGGACCATTCCTCTTTACAAAACATCTCTAGTTCATTCAGGTTTGATGGCTTCTGAGCATGGACAGCTCTCTTTAACTCACACCACAGATTTTCAATAATATTCAGGTCTGGGGACTGAGATTCCAGAACATTGTACTTGTTCTTCTGCATGAATGCCTTAGTGGATTTTGAGCAGTGTTTCGGGTCGTTGTCTTGTTGAAAGATCCAGCCCCGGCGCAGCTTCAGCTTTGTCACTGATTCCTGGACATTGGTCTCCAGAATTTGCAGATACTGAGTGGAATCTATGTGTCCCTCAACTTTGACAAGATTCCCAGTCCCTGCACTGGCCACGCAGCCCCACAGCATGATGGAACCACCACCATATTTTACTGTAGGTATCCACAGTGACTCCATCTGCTGCAAGATGATTTTGTAGGTCTTTGGTGCTGGTCTGTGGGTTGACTCTGACTGTTCTCACCATTCGTCGCTTCTGTCTATCCGAGATTTTTCTTGGTCTGCCACTTCGAGCCTTAACTTGAACTGAGCCTGTGGTCTTCCATTTTCTCAGTATGTTCCTAACTGTGGAAACAGACAGCTTGAATCTCTGAGACAGCTTTCTGTATCCTTCCCCTAAACCATGATGGTGAACAATCTTTGTCTTCAGGTCATTTGAGAGTTGTTTTGAGACCCCCATGTTGCTACTCTTCAGAGAAAATTAAAAGAGGAGGGAAATTTACAATTAACCCCCTTAAATACTCTTTCTCATTATTGGATTCACCTGTGTAGGTAGGTAGGTCAGGGGTCACTGAGCTTACCAAGCCAATTTGGGTTCCAATAATTAGTTCTAAAGGTTTTGGAATCAATAAAATGACAACAGTGGCCCAAATTTATGCACCTGCCTGATTTTGTTTAAACAATTATTGCAAACTTTCTGTAAATCCAATAAACTTCATTTCACTTCTCAAATATCACTGTGTGTGTCTCCTATATGATATATTTAACTGACATTTTTTATTGTAACAACCAACAATTTATACAGGAAAATAATGACTATTAACAAGGTTTCCCAAACTTTTGCATCCCACTGTAAGTTTCAGTCCCTCAGGCCTAATTCCAGATGTGCTGAATAAAGACATCCTTAAATAAAACCAGTCTGGCAAAGTGAATTAGGTTAAAACATCTCAAAAAACAGCACATCGTGGCAACATCATTTCTAAGGCTTTGGGACTCCAGCGAATCACGAGGAGACCACTACCCACAAATGGAGGAAACTTTGAACAGTGGTGAACCTTCTCAGAAGCGGCCGGCCTACCAAATTTACTCCAACAGTGAGCACATTGACAATGCATCCAAGAGGTCACAAAAAAACCCAGAACAACATGTAAAGAACTGCAGGCCTCACTTCAGTTAAGGTCAGCCAACGAGAATGAGAATTAACAAAGACAGCCCTGATGGGAGAGTTCCAAGAAGAAGAAAAAATCGTCTGACTAAAAAGAACAAAAAGGCTTACTACAGTTTCCAAGGCTTGTGATTAATTTGGTCACTTGCAGATTTTTATCTGAATGGGTGCCAATTTGTCTGCCATCACTTGCCAACTACTTCCACGTGTTGTGAAACTTGGAAAAAGTGCAACGCACATAGGAAAGGGCGACTGTTTACCTTCAAGGTAAAAGTGGTGCCTTTTTGAAATGTGTTGGTTGCAGTCGTAGGGCACCACTTTTTCTTTGAAGGTGAACAGTCTCCATTTCTAATAAAGAAAGTGTGGAAATTGGCCAGTTTGGAAACTGGCAGAAAGTGATTGCACACAAGTCAGCGTCTTCTATGCAAACTATACAAACTACAGGTGCGTGTGGCTACCTGCTAGTGGCCAAAGCAGTCACAGGGAAGTTTTTGGTGCAACACCATCTTTACCTTTGATTTCACCCCAGTGACAGCCAGCAACCACTTTCTAAATGGTTGGTAACATATTTTTCAAGCAACCCATCGTTACCAAGGAGGTTACTGACCAATCTCTAGACACGTGTGACTGATGGGAAAGAAGCAAAAGCATTTGCAATATAGAGATGTTCCATAAACCAAGTGAGTAATGCTGTGTTCTCAAAGTGTATTAATTATTTTAAAAGCTCATATATTTAGTTGTTTGTTACCACTAAAATGTGACAATGAGGTAATAGTGTTTCAGCTACCATTGCGGGCGATCGTGGCTCAACAGTTGGCAGTTCGTCTTGTAATCGGAAGGTTGCCGGTTTGAGCCCCAGCTCCGACAGTCTCAGTCCTTGTGTCCTTGGGCAAGACACTTCACCCGTTGCTTACTGGTGGTGGTCAGAGGGCCCGGTGGCGCCAGTGTCCGGCAGCCTCACCTCTGTCAGTGCGCCCCAGGGCAGCTGTGGCTACAATGTAGCTTGCCATCACCAGTGTGTGAATGTGTGTGTGAATGACTGAATGTAGTGCAAAGCACTTTGGGGTCCTTAGGGACTGAGTAAACCGCTATACAAATACAGGCCATTTACCATAGTGGTAACACAGTCTAGTTTCACCGTGTAGTATCAGTCACTTGTACTTTATATGTGCACTTGAATCAAATAGGAGTTGCTTGCATCTGTCTGTTAAAATTTCCCATAAGGCTGTTTTCTAAGTGGTGTAAATATGCTGGTCAGTTAGCAACAAAGTAAAAACCAAGCCCAAATAAAGCTCCCGGTGGAAACACAATTTCCTAAAGGCTTAAGCGTCAACCCATACCCAAAGTCCTGCACCGTGATATTATCTGCTCTTACTGCAACCAAGATGACAGGTCTTTGATTTTAGCGTGAATGAGCTCTTCACTTGAGACATCAAACAGAACATAAAGCAATGGGGATTTGAGAGTGATAGAAACCCCATTGATCTTCCGCTTTCTTCTTAATTTATATTTAACCATTGGCTTGGCACCAAAAAAGATTGTGTTTATGGCCTCCTAAAATCCATCATTAATTTCTTAGTACTAAACCCAGGCCAAACAATGTCATAAATAATGTTAATCGCACATGAAACTGCATGATTTCACCGTCAACATTTCTTCAAACAGCACTGTATTTACCCCTGCTCCCGCAACAAGCTGTTGAGCCTTAAAGTCTTGCAAGTACACTGCATGTAGGAGAAGTAAGTGTCTGCATTGAATTGCATGAGCTTAAAATGGAAACTTGCTCAGATGCGTTTGGAAACTAATTGGTAGACAGAAAAACAGCAAACAGCTCTGGTGCAGGGAGCCGGGTCAAAGTAAATTCACACAACACAAACTCTGTTAAATAATATAGACTGCATATTCAGACGAGATGGTGTGTGTGTGTGTGTGTGTGTGTGTGTGTGTGTGTGTGTGTGTGCGCGCGCGCACAATGGTAGTGGTAAATGAATTCATTAATTAAACAGTCTAGTCAAACAGAATTTTTCCTCAGACAGGAGGAAGAACGTGACTTTGAACTAAGTAAAGCCTCAAAAACTGTTGGCAGGATTTGGCTTTTTTTTCTTTCTGACTAAAAAAGGGTAGAACATGATTTGTTTATTTTAAAAATATATTATAATTTTCTTTAATTGAATATGCAAAGTGGCTAATAAAATAGAACACAACAACAAACTTTGTTGCTCACTTTTTTAGGAGCTGGACAACTTTGAAGTACATTTCATTTTTATGAACTTGATAATATGCCCTCTCTCTCCCTGAAGTCTGGAGATCGAGCCCTCGTGGTTTCACCTGGATAAAAGTTTGTGATCACGGGTGATTGAGCCGACACGATGTCACTCTTCTCATGCTAAACTCATTTATTCTCTCACTTCTTTAAATCTGTTTTGGAGCATTTCACTTTGTCAAAGCTTTTGAGGGTGTTTTGGATTTATTTATAGATTTTTTAAAAGAAATCCTATGTATTTGATGTATTTTATGATGCTGTCTTTACCTTCTCTGAAAACCACATCCTTTGGCCTTTCTTTCATGCTGCCTGTATTTTAGTTTGAACCCTATCTCGGGTGCCGACAAATGACAATTTGACATACTAACCTATTGTTTGCAGCATGAAGCAAAGAGAGGCTTATAGCTATGCTTTAGTTCTTTCTGTCTTTTAAAAATGATTTAAATACAATTATTTCTATCCCTTTTTTATGGCCTTTTAACCAAACCATTAAAAACAGCTCCAAACACTTTAAATGTGGTCAGATGGCAAGCTAGTTTATTATGAGGATGCTTCCACTTTTAGACTCTTGCCCTTGCACTCTAATGTATTTTGTGCATGTGTGCGTGTGTGTGTGTGTGTGTGTGTGTGTGCGTGTGTGCCTCTGTGCCTGTGCGAGATGTCAGATGTGTTAAATGAAGGGCAGCGAGTGAACCAAATCTGATGCGCCTGCTCTATAGATTTCCCAGTTTGGGAGCGGATTAGAAGTTGGAGAGCTGCACATCCACCCTTCTATCTCTGTTTAATTGGCATGTCATAATTGTAAGTCCACAAAGCCCTGTGATGTCTGGACACCGAATGTGTAAAACCAGGTGTCTTTACATCCCACTCTCTCCCAGTGATGAAATGTGCTGTTTGAGGCCTGCAATTTTAGTAGCTCTGGAAACCGAAAAACCTCAGATTGGGGTTACAATTCAACATAATCGATGACTATCATCACCCAGTAGCTCACTTTTTCCTTTTCCTTTTCCTTGAACTACAAGTGCTATGTACATGCAAAAAGATCTGAAGAAAAACCAACTGCAGGACTACAAACAAGCAGCAGAAGTGCAAAAAAAGTGGTATATGACTATAAAGGGTGCAACAAAACTTTCCAGGGAGTTTATGCTAGTTTCACATAAGTCATATTTTAGCTTGGTCTCAAGTGTAGCTTCATGAACATGATGAAATGGCCTTTTAAAGTACTCTCAGAGGACCCAACACTTCAAGGGCTTCTTAGAACCCGCACCACTGCCTTGTATCACCCCGGGAGAGGGAGAGAAAAGAGGGCCAAAGAGAAATAGAAAGAGAGCGCAAGAGACAGCGAGCAAGGAGGGAGAATACTCTAAAACCGAAATGCAAAAGAGTCAGAGGGGCTGAGATGAGCAGAGAAACCCTCACAGAGAAAAAGAAACTCGAAATGAAAGAGCACACAGCCCAAAAAACTTTTACTCTGAGCTGATCCTCAGATCAGATGAGATAAGAGCACAGTAAGTTCACTCTCTGCTTGCAGCTGAGTTCAGGCATTTCTTTTTCCAACTAACTGAATGTAGGACTAAAAGGAGGACCAGAGGAAGAAGAAGGCAAGAGCACTATGAGCGTGCCCACTAGCTTTTAGTCAGGAAGCCTAATGAGTTCCTGTGGGATGTGGGCTGCCTGTCAATCATCCTCATTCTTCTCCCAACACTTTGCCGTGTTGTGTCCTGCACATGCAGAACCAAGGGGCATGAAATAATTAAAGATGGCCAGCCAGCCGCAGTGTGACTCGGTTGTCTGGCAGGGGAAGGAAGTCACAGCGAGACTCGCTCGGGCGTGGGGAGGACATTTGAATTAGTTGGATTAAAGGTTCGGAAAATACTGTACCCGCTTTCGCGACGACGACTCTAAAATGTGACAATGAGGTAATAGTGTTTCAGCATATTGCATAATGTCGCCGTGATCCCTCACTTATTGTGAAGGTGATGAAAGAAAAAAGTGGTGAGCAATGGATTCGGCGAATGATGAAAGGGAGCCCCCGCTGATAGGGCAGCTGTGAGCCTTTTTTTAAAGACAGGATTGAAGAAAATGAGAAGGAAAGGAGGCAGAAATGGATAGTGATGTTTTTTCCTAAAATAGGCCGTGAATCAAATTTTATGTCCTTAATGAAATATTTATCACTCTTCATCTATACAGTAAGCAAACATGTGCAGGGAGGGGTTGATCGCAGACCATGTAGTCAATTAACATTTCTGTACCATCTACATCTGGGTTTAACCTCCTTTTTTTGGCTATAAATGGAAATAAAGAAACGCATAAATAGGAGAAGAGGGTACTGTGGGAGTGGGGAGCCAAAACAAAATGAGCCATCCCCGAAACAAAACAAGAGGAGGATTTAGTATCATCTGCATGTGAATAGATCCTGCCTAACATAGGGAGCAGCAGTAAGGGCTTTATGTAATTGCAGATGAACAATGTCACAGAACCGGCAGATTGGGGGAGGGACAGCAGAGAGGGTTGCGTGATGTGAAACATCTTTATATTGGAAGCAGAGATGCAGCTGTATGACTCTGCAAATCTAAATTCAACTGTAATACCTTTAATATGGTCAAGGTGAAAGAAAACTGTGTGTATGGGCTGTAATAGAAAGGTTTGCAAGACTTAATTCATATTTTAAATTTTTTTTTTGTCCATGCCCTCCAAATTAAGGGCCAGCAGTACAGCAAATTTTGTCCACATCTTACCAAAACTGTTAAAAATCAGTTTTCAAAATTAAAGCAAATATATGATCTTAAAAATCTGTCTGCTTTTGGAAAGTTAGAGCCTCTGTGTCCAAGCTTCTACTTTGCTTTCTCTGGCTCTCATCTTTTAACATGCTTCAGTCCCGTGTCATCGGAATTCATCTAAAAAAGAACCTGATTCCACGACACCGTTATTTTAACACTTTATAAAAGATGAATCTTTGTCTCGAATACAACAATTTTTATATTTAGATGAATCTTACAATAAAGTTTCGATTCAAATTCAGTCCAGACCCTTTTTATAACATATTAACTGTTAACTTCATGTCACGGATGGTGCTTGCATGTGCACTTGCAGGTGTTGACGGACTTCACTGGCTGACTCTCAAAGAGGACTTTCATTGGGTTGTGATTTAGCAGATGCCGATGCTCTCCACAAGAGTTAGTGATAGTTACAAAGAAGATATTAACCCTCAATGATACAGTTCAAGAGACCAGTTAGCAACCCTCTGGCAACCTCCAGTTGCTAGAGGAAAAAAATGTGTATTCTTGGAACAGGTGGTGAGTCAGTGCTGGTTGTGTGATGGGTGGATGGGTGAAATTTGTTGCAAAGAGGTTGCTGTACCGAAAAATTCCCTTGTGAGTGCTTGGTCATTACAGATTACCTCTGTCGCTCATTGATTGCATGGAGGCTGCCAACTTGTCTGCAAACACTGGCCAACTACTCATCTAGTGGTAATGAAATGTGAAAACGTGCAATGCAAACCGAAATGGACAACGTTTGCCTTCAAAGTAAAAGTCGCACTTCACTGCTGTAACCAACACATCTCAAAAGGGACAACCTTTACTCTGAAGGGGAAAGTTCTCTGTTTCAAGTTTGTGTCATTCATTTTATAGTTTCATTACAGCTCGGCGAGTGTTTTCAGAAACTCCGTATCAGACATACAAAACATGGGCAGCTGTGTTAAAGGCGCAGTGACCAAGGAAACTGCAGGACAGTTCAACATTTTCTCCTTCTTTGCAGCCAGTTACACCTTGGAATTGCCAGCAGCCTCCAGCAACCATTGAGAAACTGGTTGGGGAACAGATATTTTTCCAGAGTAACCTGTGGTTGTTGCTCATTGATTGTTGAGTGCTCATTGATCAGTCTTTTGGCCTCTGTCTTGGAGCTTTAGCTATTGATCTCACAGCAACTGCCATCTACCACTAGCAACCACTGCCAACGATCAAGAAACACAGATTTCTCCCAGGTGTTGCTGGGGGTTGCCAGCTGGTTTCTAGGAATGCAACTGGGACCATAGCCTTCTCAGGGATTACAAGGTAAACATTAGAAGATTAATTTTATAAAGCAATTCACTACATATATGTTATTGTGAATATAGCATCCTATCCTAAAAACTCCCTGAAAAGCCTTCAGTACTGAAAGGGACATATTTTTCTGGACTCTCTTCATTGGCTCCTTGTTAAATCCATAACTGAATTTAAAATCTTTCTCCTCACATACAAGGTATTGAATAATCAGGCCCCATCTTAAGTTAAAGACCTCATAGTGCTGTATCACCCCAATAGAGCACTTCATTCTCAGACTTCAGGCTTACTTGTGATTCCCAGGGTAACTAAAAGTAGAATGGGAGCCAGAGTCTTCGGCTTTCAGGGCCCTCTTCTGTGGAACCAGCTCCCAGTTCGGGTTTGTGAGACATTCCCCCTCTCTACTTTTAAGATTAGGCTTAAAACTTTCTTTTTGATAAATAATATAGTTAGGGCTGGATCATGTGACCCTGAATACTCCAGTAGTTATGCTGCAATAGGCCCAGGCTGCTGAGGGCCTCCCATGGTGCACGTTTCCTTTTCACTTAATTCTTTTTACCCGCTGCAGCACCCTGCATTAAATCATTAGTTATTATTAATCTTTGTCTCTCTTCCACAAAGAGAGTCTGTCCTGTCTTCCTCACCCTAACTGGTCGCCGCAGATGGCTCCTCCTCCCTGAGCCTGCTTGTGCCGGAGCTTTCTTCCTGTTAAAGAGAGTTTATCCTTCCCACTGTCACTAAGTGCTTGCTTATAGAGGGCTGTCTGATTGTTGAGGTTTTCAGTATTATTTTAGGGTCTGTACCTTACAATATAAAGTGCCTTGAGGCAAATGTTGTTGTGATTTGGCTATATATAAATAAAATTGAATTGAATATGTGAGTAAGGCATATGTATGTGCATTGTAAAATATATATTTTTAACAGCAGTGTGAGAATATTGGGGCACCCTGAACACGTGGGAGCAATAACGGAGTTTGTAAAGGGAACAGTCAGAAACAGGCAGAGATGCTTTGTTAGTTTAAGTTAGTCTTTTGTTGCGCCACCAATCCACCCCAAACTCCTCCCTCTGTGAACTTAGTATCTCTACAACAGCATCATTCTGTTTCCTCCTTTACTTCAGAAGAATTCCTATACCCACTCGAGGGCCTTCTGAAGCAATGTGAATGTAAGCAAATTCTGAGACATTTCCTGAAAAACACGCTCTCATTTTACTGGTCCAAGGTGACATTTTCTTATTTTGTCCAAACAACAGCACAAAACAGTCACACGGGAGGGAGAATTTGAGCAACCCTTACAATCAAAGAGCAGGAATTAGTAGATGTTTGATATGTTTGCTTTACAAATAACTAAACAAGATATTTGTCCGATTGATTTTCTATCAGCGGCATAATTACTGCAGCCCAAAGTATAAACACACATAACTTTAGTCATGCTGTTTGCCTTGTAGCTTATTGTGATTAATCCACAAGCCTAGGCTTTGTGAACAGCCAGTGAGCCACCAAGGTTAATGGATGGCATTTTTTTTATTACTATTAATTTATCCCCCTTGCTAAAATTCCCAGCTGTTTGCTAACCTGCAGTTCATACCTCTTCAGGAGCCTTCACACAGAGTAAAAACACACACAATCCAAGGTTAATTGTTTGTCCATCTCTTGATAAAAACACTGTATTGTATCCTCTTTGGTTTGTGTAAAAAGCTGGCAGGGAAAGGAAGAACTGTTTGTGCCAGGGGTGATAGGATGGGCACCGGCTCAGGGGACGGAGTGTGAGGGTGTAGAGTGCAGCCAAGGTTGACCTACGAGGCGGGGCAGGAGAATTGGCCCGGGATCTGAGGCTGTGGTGTGAGGACACTGGGGAGCCACTCTATCTGTGGGCATCGAGCCAGCTGTGATCTACTGCATTTCCCTGCCTGACAGGCCAGTGACTCTGCCGAGAGGAGAGAATATGAAGCTAAGAACAACAAGTTAACAACAAGGAAAGAGGCAAAGAACAAGAGTTAGAATTTTTAAAAACCTTTTTCTGCCTTTAAAACTGAAATTTTCTGTTACTTCTATGTATCACACTTTTTCTAAATAATAATGACTCTTTAAAATGAAGAATTAAATCACTGGAATATTTTTAACCTCACTCCTTAAACATTTTAAAATCAAAATTAGCAGATTTTGGTGCTTGCAGGTTGATTGAATTGCCATATTGTACAAATATAATAGTTCACCCTCTTATAAGGTTCAGGGCAATTGATTTCTATAACCTGCTTGAAAGTAACCAGACAAACAGGTTGAAATATTGTGGAGTGAGTAGGTGGTCCGTACTGTGCCTTTGCAGGGTTTAAATCAGACTCTTTGACCATGACCTGAGGCCTAAAGACCGACTACCCAGTTTTTCCACCAACCTCTCCAAATGTTGTATGCCTTGCAAATCAGGATCAAGATAACTGCCACAGCTAGACCTTTTGTGCAGCAAATCTGCAGCAAATGTCTGTGGTTGTCCCTTCGTTCTTAAGCCACAGCTTTTTCCCTTTGTTTTCCAGTTGGTTTGTGGCGTTTTTCCTCTCCTGAATCAAAGGCATGGAGATAGTTGGGTGTTTGCGGCGTGATTTCAGCCTAAATAACTTTTCTTCATATCGCAAAAAAGAAAATGCTTTCAGTTGTTTGTTAACTAGCCTTATGCTTTTTGTGATACTGAAAGATTTGGGCTCTGTTACGTGGCATGAGGGCATAACTTGTATAAAAACTGAGAATTTGGTTTAAAAAAAATCTAAAAAAAAAAAAGTTTTTCTTTTCTTTTTTCTATTTTGTCCACACAAGATGAAAGAAAACTGTTTCTACGTGTTAATGTTTCATCCTTTGGTCGTCATTTTTAGCTGCATGACTATAGTGATCACAGTCATCATTCTTATATCCTTTTTTCCTTTTTTTTCTATTACGAAATCAAACTGCTACTGTAAACTCTCCATCCTTATAGAGAGAGCAGCATGATGAGTTAATGCAGCATGTTGTGTCCAGGCTCCTTGAGGCCGGGACATAACAGTATCGTCTACACTTTGTCTCTGTCACCCAAAGGAGTAGCTCTTAAATGCACTCCGAGTTACTGCAGCTCACATTATCAGTTCTGCTCAACCACCATCTGCCTTCTATTTTTCCCCTCCTTTTCTCCACTTTTCTCTCCCTTTCCAATTTCCCCTCTCGGCTCTTTTGCCTTCTCTTCTCCCGTCATTTCCCCCCCCCGTTTCTCTATTTCTCTTCCCTTTCTCCTCGGCCTCTGCTGTCCCCAGGGGGTATGAGACAGGCTGGGAGATTCACTGTATGTGCCGCTGTCATGGCCTGAGCTCCCTAGTTGAGGAGCCTTTGATGGTGTTGGGGATTATTCATCCTGCTCGTTGGGCCGTATTCGACTGTCACACAGCAGCAGCAGTAGCACATGCATGTACAGACATACATATAAAAATAACTGCAGCAATACTTCCTACTCAGGAATATTTACTTTTTCCATTGGTGCACTTTGATGTTGGCACTGCTGTTGTTAGTCATATATTTATAAAGTTATGATGTTGACTCTGAGCTCATGAAGTCAGTGCAGGCATCATTTACTTGGCTTTAAAGGTTAAACGATGGAAGCAAATGATTTATTTTTTTAAATTTCCTTTTTTTAAAGTAAAAAAACCAAACATTGTAAAACATCTGGCAAATGCAAAATTAATTAACTGAAGCGACACACTCTCATTTTAAAAGCAGTCCTAAACTGCACATGCTGCACAACATCGTACATGTTCGTTATTTGCAAACCAGCATCTTATCACTTTGTAAAATTCAGTCACAGAGAGCGAGCTGCCAACTGCAAATGGGAGTCAAACTGACCCTCAGGTGAGCTGGAAATTATGCAGAAATCTCAGGCTAATGAATACAATTATGATCGTGGGAAGAAAAACAAGGTGACATACTCTTTTAAAAAACAAATAACCTGTATCCATCTGCACTAGGTTGAATATTAAACGATACTTCTAACTTAAATCTAGACATGAGTATTAACAAAGTGTCTACATCCCAGTAGGTCTGCATATACTGTGAATGCGCTATGCTTTTAAGGTGCAGGTGGGAGGTGCTCCTTCAATGTGAGGAAAAAGAGAATAGTGACATTTTGCAGGATTAAAACTATTTATATTTAATGATACAAAGCAACTGATGCACCACTGTGTGTGGTTAGGACTGTTGCCTCAGAGCAAGAAGGTTGTGGGTTCAAATCTACCCTGTGTGTGGAGTTCGGATGTTTTCCCTGTGCTTAGGTGGGTTCTTTGCGGGTATGGCTATCTGTTAGCTGGAGAACCTAAATTGGCCTTGTGAGGAGTGAATGGTCATCTGTCTCTGTTAGTCCTGCAACAGTATAGTGACCTGTCAAAGGTGTAAGCTGCCTTGCACCCTATGATGCCTCCAGCCCCTCAGATGGATATTCTGACATCTTTTGGACACAAATTAATCGAATAGATCCTATTACTTGCACTACATTGCCAAATGAAGAATCACACATGTCGCATTCATGTTTGCACAAATCTCGTGAAAATAAAAAAAAGTAAAGTTGCATTCAAATACTGCGGGTTCTTGTCTAAACAGAATCCACATCAGTACCTGCTGATTAAACCTGTTGCTTTTCTTTAGAATGATCATCTGTCAAGATGCTGCTCGTGTGAGGACTTTACAAAGAAAACAACAGGTGTGGTTGTTTTGACACACTTGGCTACGCTGCTTTGAGAAATGAATAGATCCTGATCACAAACTTTGCCGCACGCTGCCTTCAGTTGTTTGTCGGTGAGGGAAACCAAGCTAAGATTAACTTAATGTGCTGCCGCTCACGAAAAGGAGGGAGTTCAAATGTCAAGCGTGTGTCTGTGATTTGCTTTCTCTAATCCTTCCTTGAAATGTTTCGGGTGGTGCCTGCTCCTTTCTTGATGGTCACGTTACCTCTGAGTGTTGGTCAGAGGTTAATTTGCGCTGTGTGAACAGGTATGTACTGGTTTGAAGATGTGACTGTAACCAGAGCAAAATTCTCACCTCAACCAAACTCATGTGTGCCAATCTGAGTCTTTCTTTCTTTCTTTCTTTCTGGGTCCCTAGAGGAATTTGAGAGCATCTCCTTAATGATCCTGAATGGTGCTGCAGTGGCAGTATGTGGGCTGCTTGTGTGTGTAGGCGAAGGGAGATGGAGCAGCAGAGCTCCACAGCACCTCATTAGGCCCAGGACTCTCAAGCTGGAGCCACATTAAAGAGAAGCCATGCCTTTTAACATGTGCCGGCTGGTCTCCTCAGCTTGAGCAGCCCCCCTCACATTTCAAATGCATCCATACATATACAAAATGTAATGGGAAGAGGGGCTCATTTAGTGCAGTTTGGGGAAATGGTGAACTATCATTGCTGTTGTGACTTTTGTATTGCTGTGAGCTATTCATTAACACCATCACCAACACTGGTGGAAGGTTTCAGTCATCCTTGTTTTCAGTTTTACACTGTACTGTGCAAGTCTTGAGCCACCCCTCATTTCTTTATATTTTGCTAGGAAAATTGAAAGTATTTGCAGAGATTTACTGAAACATGTAACATAAATGGCACTTCGTTAAAAAAGTTTCTACAGTTCCTCAGGAATCGTTCTCCAGGCTTCTTAAAGGTTTTTAAAGCTCTTCTTTGGACTTTGGTTGCCTTTTAACCTGTTCTCTGTCACGCCCTGTTGATGTCCAGGATCTGGAGAGGCTTGTCAATGTTCCACTGTGTGTGTTTTTTTTATTCAGGTATGCTTTTACTACATTGGCATTGTGTTTGGGCTCATTATTGTGCTAAAAAAATGAGGGTTTTGCCAGACAGATGCTTTCTAGATGGTACTGCATGGTCGATTAACTCTGGTGGTTGTTTTCTGTGTTCATAATTCCATCAGTTTTTACAAGATTTCCAACACCGCTGGCTAAAATGCTGCTCGAAACCATAACAGAGCCGTGTTTTACAGATGGGTGTAGACACTCACAGATGTTTGGATTTATCACTCCATAAGACCTACTGTCACTGATATTCAGTCCAGTTCTTATGTAACGTGGCGTACCTCAGCCTTGCCTGTTTTCCTTCTAAAGAATAATTTTTTGACATCCATCCTTCCACTGAGGCTATTTCTGATGAGGCTTGAACTGCCAGATGATCACGTCCAGTGTCAGGTCTTTGCTGTAGTTCTTTCTATTTCTTAAAGACCTGACATTGGGATACTGTTTGGTGCAGATAAGTTTTTAGGCCTGCCACTTCATGTGTGGTCCTCCACTTGTCCTATTTCCTCACTTTTTTAAAGGATGCACTGTACACCATGCACATGTCAGCTAACAGATCTTTGGGAACCACCTTATTTTTGCAAACTTATTATTTTATGCCTGTCAAACTGTGTTTTCTTTGGCTTTTTCTTGTCAATTAAACTAAAGAAGTCAGAACAAAAATGAGTGAAAATGAGTGAAAACTCTGGAAATGTCCAAAGAAAAATGTTGAAGGACCTGGAGAACTATTGATCAAGACCACTTAAAAATTACAAGTCAGGCTCAATGAAAGCAAAATATAAAGTGAAGAGAAAACAAAAGCTCTTCTCTTTTTTCTGATTTACTGATATCTCGAGGAGCGGGTGTCTTCAATGATCTGTGACTGTGATCAAAGATATTCAGTGTCTGAGAATAATGATTTTATTTCAAAATGTATTAAAACAAGAAGAAAAAGAAAAAGAAGAAGAAGAAGAAGAAGAAGAAGAAGAAGAAGTGTCACCAGGAAAACAATGATGGCAGCGATGGATCATCCTCAGATCTTGATTTTCAGCACAGACGCTCCCTTCACCAGCCAGCCAGGCAGGGATCACAAAAATCCACTAAAGCCCTCCACCTTTTCCCACACTTGACAGAAGCAGGGGAAGGTCCTTCTCTCTCTGTGAAGTTGGACTTTTGGAGGCTTCACCGGGTCAGCCTCTTTGTTATCGCTGTCATATTGATGAAGCACTCAGCTCGCAATTGGTTTCGCAGCCCGCCCATATTTTAAGTGGAAAACCCAGCTAAGAGGAGAGAGATTAAGTTGCTCTTAACTGCATAGAAAGAGTAAAAAGACTGTTTGCTAAGGATTGGTTTCCAAATTGCTGTGGGATTTTTTTTTTTCTTTTTTTTCGCAATGCATGTGTTTGTTATCTGTGTTTACGATTTAGGCTGGCTTTGCTGTAAACAAGCAACCATGAAAGACAGCGAGAGAGACGCTTGGATGATATGATAAAATGCACATCTCTTTTAAGTGGTGGAATCAATATCCCGTATAATCACAAACATGAGGGCATTAGAGAGCGATGTTCATCTCTGGTCGGTGAGGACGTACAGTGTGTCATGTTAATGCAGTTTAATTCAATTAGCACTCGCAGGGCGTGCCACAGAATCCCACGGGGAAATTTTGTTGATGGTGTGAAAAGTGAGCAGAGAGGAAGGATCACCAGTTTGAACATGATGACACGATGGTGAGCGTTCGGTGCCATAACAAAGCAACAAACTGAAAACTTTTAATTAAGAGTAAAACAAGGCTGGAGCGAAGAGTGAGAGCAGGCCTGAAAAATGCTTCTTCTTCTTCTTCTCTTTCTTTAGATGGGAGTAATAATTAATATCAGACTTGCAGCGTGTATGCGTTTTTCTCTGGCTGTCAAACAAAGGGCTCATTTTAAAGTTGAAGCTCAAGCAAATTTTGAAAAAAAAAAAAGCAGCTATTGTCGCCAGCCGACACGTTACAAAAATAAAAGCGTGCCACGAAGGAGCGCCCAAAGGTTCTCCCTCTCGAGCGAGTCCCCCCGTCACGAGTGACACAGGCAGTTATTTTCCTATTTTCACTGTATTTCATTTAAATTTCCACTCTGTGTCTTGGAAATGAATATTTGATCTTTTCCCCCTGAACCTGTCACTGATGGGCCTTTGAAGCTGGGAGACACTGCATTGTGTTTGTGACACTGCGGGATATACAGGAGAAAAAGATCAAACTCCTCTGCACAGAGAGAACATGAAAAGGTAAACACTGTGTCCTGGTGGTTTACCTGTTTAGAGACCCTCTTTGTTTCAAATGTTCTGACCACAAATGTTTGGGGGCAACAGTCTTGTTCAGTGTTTGCTTTTCTGGAAATGACTGTCTGCTTTAATGTTTTTTTTTTTCTTTTTTTTCTTCTTGTTTGGATTGTGTTTGTTCTGCGAATGCTGCTGCAGTTTGCAGAAAAAAAACTTTCCCTGTGTATTCTGTTCACTTTCTTAAGCTTAAGTTTTTCGTGCTTTTAAGGGCACGCGCATGCATGTTTGTGCTTGCATGTGTGTGTGTGTCTGTGTGGTGGCAGTAGCAGTAGCACTGGAGGTCTGTTGCAGGAACAACTTTTGGAATTCCCCCTTACCTGAGATCAAATAGAAATAAAGATATATGGGCTCTCGCTGCTTTCCAATTAATACTTAACCTGAGATGAAACGTGTCAACAGCAGAGATGGGAACCAGCCAGAGGTTGAAAGAAAGTGTCAAAGACAGAGGAGGGGGGGGGGGGGGGGGGGGTGTCTGAAATTAGCTGCGTTGGAAATCTTTGGATAGGCTCTCACGCCCATCGGGAACCAATGTAACAAAGTGCGGAGGAAATACAGAAGGTGTGCAGGAAAATTCTGGATTCTATGCTCCTAATTATAGGCCTATGTGGGGAAAAAGGAGAGAGGGAAAACATGATAAGCACGGTCTCATAGAAAAAGTGGAAATTGAGCAGCCTAGTTAGTCATAATTGGCTAATTTTGTTTGTAAGGTCATGATAGCACTTAAAGCCTCTCTGGATCCCTTCCCGCAGAAATGCAACATGCAACACAGGCAGCCCTTTTGTGTGCCAGCGAGCACTGATGTGCTTTCTGTTTCCATGCCAACTCACTTTCATCTTTCATCTTTCTTACCAGCTCATCCTACGCTTCAGATGAATTAGGTTTGTTACAAATTCTTTTGAAGTGCACAGACACACACGCACGTGCAGGCACGCACACACACACACAACACCCCCTATACCACCCCACTTCAGCGAAACAAAACAAAAACACTGAGGAGCTACAAATGTAAGCCAGTAATCTTGCTCGTTTCGGCTCCTTGGCTAACCAATGGCACCACGGACAGGATATTTCCACTTCATTTCAATTTGGAATACGTCCCTTGCTCCTTCTACCTCTTGGCTTCCATTTTCTGCTGTTGTGAGCTGCTCTGTGCCACACAATTCATTTCCATTATGGAGACAGTCGCTGAGAGGGTTGCATTGTGGGTTAGTAATGATCTTCAATTACACTGATGCCAGTACCTAAGGGGTAAAAAGGAAGGTGGGGGTCTCTTAAGGATCAAAGGTTTGGACCTGAAGAGGACTTCTGTGTCCTTGCAGATGCATTTTCTCAAAATGCTCCGGTGAATTCTGCCTGCGGTCACAGAAAGGCAATTTCCAGGCCCTGGGCTGTATGTGTGTGTGTGTGTATGTGTGTGTCAGGAAAAGAGGCGATGGAAAATCTGGTATCAGCTGGAGCCCCGGCCTTTGAGATATCAATGAGAAAATCATCAACTTTCCTTTCTTCTGCTCCTTGATTTTTAACCCTAATCTTGACCTCAGGTTGATTATTATCAAAGCCGCGTTCATTATTTTTTTATCTGCACAACGGATGTACTGACTGCACGAAAAGCGAAAGTAGGCGAGCAAGCAAGATGAAGCACTTTACACAGAGGATCACAAAGATTAAAGAGATGGATCAATAAATAACACAATTTATACATAAACTGACAAACAGATATATACTTGTCTGACTTTAAAGTCCACAGAATCAGGAAGTAGGAGAAGTACTTTACCTTAAATGCACCATTGCCATTACGACAAAAGTACAGTGACAAAGTTCAACAGAGCATTTTAATGCCTTTCAATTTGTTGTTTTAATCTTATAGGTCATATTTTTATTCGGCAACACTTTACACATCCTAAAATTGCAAGATTGTAATGCTTCTATAATAATTAGAAGTCTTTTAAAAAGGAACAGTGAATTTGATGGTTTTTTATCAACAGATATTAACCCATGCTTTATCCGAAGGCTTGTTTTTACACTTGTTAAAGTGCATATTTGCTCTGTATGCTACCTATCCAGCACCAAAGACAAAGCGGGAACTGAACTGAGTTAGATAGTGCTTTGCTTAGTATATTGTAGCGCTAAAGTTACTGCAAATATTAGATATTTATTAGATTGCCAGAAACACAACTTCAAATAAATATTAATGTTGCCCCACTAGATCTATAAAGCCGAACAACTTGCTTGCAGTTTTCCTGCAACTAACTTCAATCAATGGCAATGTTTTGTTCACATGTTTTGTCACCATAGTCAAGCAGACACACATTAAATACTGTGTTAACATTAAAAACAATACTTCTCAAGTCACTTTATGATTATTGAAGACCCCATTTGGAGTAATTAGAGGGTACTTGTTGCTGTAGATTTACAGCCCCATACCAGCAAATTCAGATACAACTGATCAAAAGTTCCTTTGAAACAGAGAAGTCATGGATAACAACTACATCAGCAATTAGAAGCCACATAACCAGGAACTTTATTTTGTGGTAATACACACAGGAAATGTCTCACGGTCCACTTTCCCACAATCATCGCTTTAATGTCAGTCTTTACTGTACACATCGATGTAATTTCTGACTACGGCCATTTACACAGGACCAGAGCGGATATCCTATTTATCCTATTTATTGGATATTTCTTGAATCAAAACGAATTCTAAAAACAATCCTCGATATATCCTTTATGATACTGCGCAAAATTCTCACACCGTCCTTCTTTTCTTTGTATTTTGTGAGGAAAATGAAAAATACACGGAACCATTTATTAAAACACCTGCAAGCACAAGTGGAAATATAGTATATAAGACAAAAACAAGATTGTGCAAATTTAACAAGACTGCCTTCATTCGTCAATGCAGCCTGAACTCTCTTAATCAAGCTTTCTATTTCTTTAAGTAGTCTTCAGGAATATTTCTCCAGGCTTCTTGAAAGACATTCAAAGATTTTCTTTGGGTGCTTTCTGCCTTTTGTTCCATTCTCTGTCCAGGTGATCCCACACTGGTTCAGTAATGTTGAGGTTTGGGCTCTGGGGAGGCCGATCCATGACTGACAGTGTTCCTTCTTATGTTTTTCTATGCAGGTATAATTCTACTGCCTCTGCAGTGTGTTTGAGATCATTGTCATTCTAAAAAAAAAATGAAGCTTTTACTAATCAGAGGCTTTCCAGATGGTATTACATGCAGTCTTGACAACATCCCTAATACTACAGCTCCAAACCATGACATAGCCTCACTCCCTGTTGTCCATATCAAGATCCTCACCACCTGCATACAAACACGGGGGACAGCTGAAACAAGAAAGGTAAAACTTTTCCAAATGATTCTTCTCTCTGTAGCTGGGTTTTCAAGCCTGCCCCTTCACCTTTTGTCCTGAAAAGAAGAAGAAAAGAATTGAAAGAATTGAAAAGAAGAAGAAATAAGGATTTTAAGACTGTTCAGATTTCTGTTCCTCACAGAGCAAAGAAGGTTCAAGCTTTGAGTTTTTCAGATCATTGCTAGGGCTAATTTCTTAATGAGCACAAAGTGGGGAAATAAAGCAACTGAAGGAGAACGGATCAACAAACATTTCTACACTAAGAAAAAAACCCTCCTTCATTAACTTCATCAATCTGAAAGCAAACACTGCCATAACAGTGTGAATCCTGGTTGGGCTTATCGGCCTGAAATGCTTTTATGTGATTTCACTCTACCCATAATTCTCTGCATTTTAGCCACTAATTATTTTTTGATTTAGAGCATACAGCCAACAAACGGACATGAGGGTAAAGCATAAACGCGACAAAGGATAGATTAAAAAAACAAAAGCAAAAAGTCACAATGAAGCCACAGCCAAAGTACATCAAAACACACACAAAGAAGATGCGTGTAAACCAGAAAAATGCATGTAGACCCGGACCGACATCGTCTCATTTAACGCTCAATTATGCGTGGCAGTTTGTGACAAAAATTAGAGACACTAAAATTCCTTGGTCAGCCTTTCAAAACTGGGATGCTGTGGTAATTTACTTGATTGGAATACAATTTTGAGGTTCAATTAATTCCAAGCTGATTTGGAATACATTACGGGAAGACTGATTTATTTAGGTTAAGCTTCCATTGGTGCCTGGCGGAAGAGCAAGGAAGCTTTAACAGAATGATATTTCATAGTACACAAGTGAAAAATATTCAAGCCCCCTTGAAAAGGCGTTAAAGGAGCATGAAAGGAGCCAAGGGTGATACTACACCCCTACAACATTTGGTTAATTGGAGATTGGTCACGGGCTGTAATATTTGACTGTAATCTGAAAGGCCTGTGAAAGCAGGAGTGTGCAGTAAAAGAGAGAGAGAGCAAAAGAGAGAGAGAGAGAGAGATCAGCACAAGCTGTAAGAAGCAGCCAGTGATAAGATTAAACCCATTCACATCATATAATGGAAAATGAGCAGCCCTGGCTCCTTTTTATCAGCCTCATTTCTTACGTCGTCTCTCCTCTGGGTTGTTTTCATGTAAATAACTAAATAAGAGAGTCGACAACACATGTGCAACAATACCCGTCCCCTTGCATAACACGCAGTAACACACGTTCACTATGGTTGGGACTACCAGGAGGAATCAGAGGTGGAGAAATAGCACATGAATATCAGCCCTGGCCTTATTTTCGCCCTGTTCCTCTGCGTAACCAAACTGACTCATTATGAACTTCAAAGACACAGATAGGAGTTTTAATTAAGAGAAATGCTAGGGAGCAGTGGAGATAAGTAACACCCCCACCCGCCCGCCCCCTACCCCCGATTCCCCCTTGCTCCCCATCCTTCCCTCCCCTTTCCCCCCACCTCTCCATGCAACCCACATCCCCACCTCTCAGCGCTCAGACATCATCATTAGGACGGTACAGAGGCTGCCGGTGCGCAGCAGCCAGCCATCATCCCACCGCATGAAACCAAAAGCGCCGTGTGGCTTCTGTGTGGTAATCCTCACATCACAGGTCCTTTGTACTAATGTGGAGTGACACTGTGCATGTTTCAGTGTGCGCATGCAAACATAAACACGGGATTATCTGGCACAAGCAGAAGCAGCAGCACCGGTGCTTTCACTGGAGTCAGTTGTGCTGTAAGTAGAACAGAACCAAGAGGTTTGGAAAAGTATGAAAGTGTGCACGTTCTATCTTTCTATTTTTTGTTGTTTTTTTGCCTTTTTCAGATTATATAACACTGGGAAGGTTATAGATCATCTGTAAAGCCTTTAAATGCTGAGATCAGATCACATCTGTTATTCAATATTAGTATCACAGGCTGGTCGACGTCCAACTGGATCACAGAGCTGAAACTACTGGCCTGTCACACATGAAGAAGTAATTGGAATTTCCCACTTCCAGCTTTTTAAATGTAAATATTTTATTGCGTATTGTCCCCAAAACCCTGTTTCTTTTCTTCAGAGTGTCACAGGGAGTCTGGAACCTTCACGCTGAACAGGTCACAGAGTCTGTCAAAGGTCTAACACAGTCCCAACAACCACACAGGCACTAGGAGAACGTACGACCATGCTATGCTATGAAGCGATGGTGATAACCACCATGCCTTCCTTCATGGACCATCCATCCATCCATTCTCTGCCGCTTATCCTTTTCAGGGTCGCGGGGGAACTCCCAGCTCTCTCAGGGCGAGAGGCAGGGTACACCCTGGACAGATCGCCAGTCTGTCTCAGGGCTAACACACAGACACACACAACCACTCACACCTACATTCACACCTATGGGCAATTTAGAGTTTCCAGTTAACCTATCCCCACTAACTGCATCTCTTTGGACTGTGTGAAGAAGCAAGAGTACCCGAAGAGAACCCACGCAAACATGGGGAGAACATGCAAACTCCACACAGAAACCCTGCCTGATGGTGGACCTGAACTCAGGACCTTCTTGCTGTGAGGCAACAGTGCTAACCACAAACAATTAATAAAAAAGATTAGCAGGTTAGAAGATTGCAAGAATTACAATAATAATTGCAATAGCCATCAATAATAATCACACAATACTCAGCCAAAAGTACAGCCTGTATGCAAAACAGCAGTATTTATTTTAGAGACTTTCAATGTTAATGATTTTTACATAGTCATTAAGTGGCTTTGGACCAAACTAATTTAATATAATGATTTTGTTATAAAAGCTCCTGGTGCTGTTTCATCCTCTGGGAGCAGAAATCCAATGCAGAACTGCAGTTCCTTGAATGGCCACTTGAGGCTGGCTCAAATAGTGAGTCAATCCCCATAGTGAACGTTAACACAACCTGGCACAAAAAAGAAGAAGAGAAAAGATCAACACTCTTGGTCTCTAAAGCTGTTTTTTTTTTTAAATAAAATTATTTCAGATTTATATATTGATCATACTGTGGTTTAAAGTTTACATTACTCACTGGTGGGAATAGCTAGACTTCACTTCTTTTTTAATTGGACCTCTCAAACATGTGCGACATCTCAGTGACTCAAATGAGCTGAGGTTAAGCCAAGCGTACAGCTTCACGTTTCACCATCCACTCATCCCTGCTAGCAGCCAAACCCCTAAAAATGCACGACCTTAAAGCATACAACTGTACAACTGTACAGTGATTAGCATTCAGCTACAGATACCAAGGTTTTTTCTGACAAGTTGGCCATTTTAACATGGCAGTCTTTGGAGATTTTGGTGTCACTTCTTCAAACTGTAGTTTGTTTGTATTCATTTTTTCAGCAAGACTTGTTTTGTGGATTCTGTCCCTTCACAGGTTCATTTTAAAAAGGTCAGTGAGTGAAACTATTACTCACTTGACAGATTAGTTGAGCGAGAACATAGTGAACCAGGTAACCATCCATGCAATTATCACTTTTTTCCCCCTGTTTATCCAATTCACTGTTGCAGAGAGGCTGGAGCCTTTCCCAGCTTTCATAGGGTGAAAGGTGGGGTACAGCCTGGACAGAACGCCAGTCTTTCTCAGGGCCAACAGAGAGACAGACATTCATTCACACTTACAGTGGGGCAAAAAAGTATTTAGTCAGCCACTGATTGTGCAAGTTCCCCCACTTAAAATAATGACAGAGGTCAGTAATTTGCACCAGAGGTACACTTCAACTGTGATAGACAGGAATTGGAAAAAAAATCCATGAATTCACATGGTAGGATTTGTAAAGAATTTATTCGTAAATTAGGGTGGAACATAAGTATTTGGGTCACCTCAAACAAGGAAAATCTCTGGCTCTCACAGAGACCTGTAACGTCTCTGTAATAAGCTTTCTGGTCCCCCACTCGTTACCTGTATGAATGGCACCTGTTTGAACTCATCATCTGTATAAAAGACACCTGTCCACAGCCTCACAACAGGTCAGACTCCAAACTCCGCCATGGCCAAGACCAAGAGCTTTTGAAGGACCCCAGGAAAAGTAGTGTGGAGACCTGCACCAGACTGGGAAGAGTGAATCTACAATAGGCAAGCAGCTTGGTGTGAAAAAATCAACTGTGGGAGCAATCATCAGAAAATGGAAGACATACAAGACCACTGATAATCTCCCTCGATCTGGGGCTCCACGCAAGATCTCATCCCGTGGGGTCAAAATGATCATGAGAACGGTGAGCAAAGATCCCAGAACCACACGGGGGGACCTGGTGAATGACCTGCAGAGAGCTGGGACCAAAGTAACAAAGGTCACCATCAGTAACACACTACAACGGCAGGGAATCAAATCCCGCAGTGCCAGACGTGTTCCGCTGCTGAAGCCAGTGCATGTCCAGGCCCGTCTGAAATTTGCCAGAGAGCACATGGATGATACAGCAGAGGATTGGGAGAATGTCATGTGGTCAGATGAAACCAAAGTAGAACTTTTTGGTATAAACTCAGCTCGTCGTGTTTGGAGGAAGAAGAATACTGAGTTGCATCCCAAGAACACCATACCTACTGTGAAGCATGGGGGTGGAAACATCATGCTATGGGGCTGTTTTTCTGCCAAGGGGACAGGACGACTGATCCGTGTTAAGGACAGAATGAATGGGGCCATGTATCGTGAGATTTTGAGCCAAAACCTCCTTCCATCAGTGAGAACTTTGAAGATGAAACGAGGCTGGGTCTTCCAACATGACAATGATCCAAAACACACCGCTCGGGCAACAAAGGAGTGGCTCCGTAAGAAGCATTTGAAAGTCCTGGAGTGGCCTAGCCAGTCTCCAGACCTCAACCCCATAGAAAATCTGTGGCGGGAGTTGAAAGTCCGTGTTGCTCGGCGACAGCCCCAAACCATCACTGCTCTCGAGAAGATCTGCATGGAGGAATGGGCCAAAATACCAGCTACTGTGTGTGCAAACCTGGTAAAGACCTATAGTAAACGTTTGACCTCTGTTATTGCCAACAAAGGTTATGTTACAAAGTATTGAGTTGTATTTTTGTTATTGACCAAATACTTATTTTCCACCCTGATTTACGAATAAATTCTTTACAAATCCTACCATGTGGATTCATGGATTTTTTTTTTCACATTCTGTCTCTCACAGTTGAAGTGTACCTCTGGTGCAAATTACTGACCTCTGTCATCATTTTAGGTGGGGGAACTTGCACAATCGGTGGCTGACTAAATACTTTTTTGCCCCACTGTACATCAACCATGAGGTCTGTACTTTAGGCTCTGTTGTGAGACATTTGTTGTTCAAACTTTCTGGCCATTCTTCTTAAGCTAAACGTTAAGGCACCATCAAAATCTGGAGGGGCTCATCAAAGCCCTTTCAAAACCCAGTGGATAATGTCAAGATGCATTGTCATCAAAGTAAAACTGAGGCAGTCGGACTGAGATAACCCTCAAAAAAACAACAACAAAAAACAGTAATCACATTTTATAAAGTGACAGACTTTCCAACTTTTCAACAATGGATAGATGTGTATTTGCACTTTACGAGCAAAACTTTTTCCTGACCAACTAGGTCTGCTAAAACACAGCAGTCAGTAGGGAGGGAAATTAAAGTGCCATGACATTACTTGAAGTGTGTTATTACACTTAATTTGCAGATATTTAAAACTAATCACATCGCACTATCTACTATCTGCCCAGACAGGTGAGTGCTGCAATTGCTTATGTCTCTCCCAGTCTTCAGGTGTATCCCCTCCTTGCTTGAGTAGACAGGGTGAGCTCTCAAGCCTCCCCCCCTCCCCAGGCCCGCTCTGTGGGGGAGATCAGTAGCAGCAGAGAGAAATCTGCTTCCCCGGGGGAAGGCCTGATGTTGGAGAGATTAATTGCAGACTACGAAGCTGCAGCATGCTGGGAGCACACATTGCTCGGAGGCTCAAATATATTCATCTCCATACACACAAACACAGACACACACACACACACACACACAAGCCCAGTCTCCCTGTCCTCCTCGCAGGCAGCATCCATCAGCATGTTGAATCCCAGATGAACATCAACCCTGCCCTCCTCCACCACCACCCCCGAGAGGCGCTGCTCCTTTGTCTCCAGGTAGCTCTGCTTGGCATTCGGCCCACTGCCTCCCGCTTTCATGTGGCCAAGGGAATTATCCTCCCTTTTGTGTGTGTTGGTGTGTATGGTTTGCACTAGAGTGTGACGCCTTCACAGGTACTAGCTTTCATATCTGTTTTCTGTTCTGGCAACAGGCCAGCAAGCCACCTGTGAGGTTGTTTTCCCAGAGGCCCCTAAGCAAGGCAGCGCCGTGGCTGAGTCTGCAGCCAGCCAACGATTACGAGAAGAGCAGCCAGAGGAGGGACACAACCCTTAGACTCTAGTTAGTGGTAAAGGGTTAGGAAGTGGTTTGCCATGTGTGTGCACTATGTGCATGTGCAAGTACAGTAAATCACAGAGATTTTTTTTATGTGTGCCCCTGAATCAAAACAAGTTTCCCCGTCTGCTCGTGCACGGCCGTGCGTTCGTGCTTCCCTCATGTTTAGTTTTATTTGTACAAGGAGAAAAACTGAAGGTACAAACCCGCAGTGTGCTGCGCTGCTTATTTTGGGGAAACATAACAACTGGTATTTCCCACTCTTCAAAGAAAGCTGTATAATACTTGCTTCTGCTGTCTACTGAGTGTGCTTTGCGGAGATCCCCACCGTGAATCCAGCTTAAATGCTTTTCCATCCCGCAAACTCCTCGCTGAGTACTGCGGCTGAACAAACCTTGAAGATGGCTCTAGAGTCTCAGCTAACTTTTCACAACAGAGATCACCGATGGCTTTGTTGTGCAGTAGGATATGTGTGCTCATGCTTGTGTGTGTGTGTCAATAGTCTCTGATCAGGTGCATTTACTAACTAACTAACTGACTGACTGACTGACTGTCTGTCTGTCTGTACACCATCTGCACCTGTTGGCCTGAAGAACTGATTCTGTGCTGTGTGTCTGCGCACATTTACAGCCTCTCCTTAATGGGCCAGTCCCGAAGCAGTGCAGGTATGTTTACGCTACAGCAGAATGAGCCCGCAGGATACACAGCAGGTGGCCTCCGTCTAGCAACTACAGCTGCATCCCACTTGTTGATACTAGGCCAGGGGTATTCCTCCGCTCTCACTCTAGACTCTCAAACTCCACAACCCTCCAAAGTGCGTGTGTCTACAGGAATAAATGCTGCCCCTAATGTGATGTGCAAAACTTAGATAAACAAAGACTAAATCTGTGCGTAGCTGAGATACAGCTGCATATCGTTTTTTTTTATTTTTATGTTAAATATATAAACTTATTAGTATAGTAATTGCCACAGTAATTATCCCAGTATGCGTCCTCTACAATTATATAACACCATGTTACTTTAATATTATCCTCCAAAAGGCACAAAACACCAATACAGTTGTTTTTTTGTACCAGACAGCTTTCCTTGAAAAAGTTGGGGATTTTAACATGGCATGCCTTACTAGTACTGGATTGGACTCCCATTTTTACCTTCAGGACTGCTTAAATTCCTCATGGCATAGGTAGAAGAAGGTGGTGGAAACATTCCTCAGAGGTTTTGGTGGTATGATAGTCTCACACAGTTGTTACAGACTTGCTGGCTGCACATACATATTGAACCTCCCATTCCACCACATTCCAAAGTAGAGTTCTGGTGACTTTGGAAGCCTTTTGAGTACAGTGAAGTCATCGTCATGTTCCAGAAACCAGTTTGAGTGATCTGAAGTGTGTGGCACGGCGTGTTATCCTTTTGGAAGCAGCCATCAGGAGAGATCATGAAGGGATGGACATAGTCTACATTCATACTCCAGTAGGCTGTGGTGTTTAAATGATGTTAATATTGGTACTAAGATCCCCAAAGGGTGCAAAAATAATATCCCCCATATAATACACCACCAATAGCAGCCTCAGATGTTGATGTGAGGCTGAATGGATCCATGCTTCCATGTTATTTATGCCAAATTCTGACTCTATCATCTAAACGTTGGAGCAAAAACTCATCACAACATTTTTCCTGTTTTGGTAAGTCCATGTAAATTATAGCCATAATTTCCTGTCCTCAGCTGACAGGAGTGGCACATGTCATCAGAGTCCATCTGCTCTAAGGTTCCACGTTTGGTACATTCAGAGATACTCTTCTGCTTGCCTTGTTTGAAACAAATGGTTATTTGAGTAATTCTTGCCTTCATACCAGTTTGGAACAGTCTGGTTTTTCTCCTCTGACCTCAGGCATCAACAAGACATTTTCTGCCATAAAACCACCGCTCAATAGATATTTTCTCTTATTCAGACCATTCTCTATAAACACTAGAGATGGTTGTGTGGGAAAATCCTAGAAAAGCCTGTCTGGCATCAACAACCATGCCACATTAAAGAAATCACCTTTCTTCTCAATTCTGATGCTCAGTTTGAACTTCGGCAGGTCATCCTGACCGTGTCTATATTCCTAACAAAAACAAACAGATTTGAAAGCATCAGTCTGGGTGTTTACATTATTTCCGATTCTGAACCGCTCCAGTGATACACATGCAAACTTATGTAATAATCCACAACATCTACACACATCTTTCACATCTGTCTGAACAAAGCAGAGTGGACTGCTTTTTTTTAATGAATATAGAAGACAAAGTGAACAGGATCATAACCATCTGAGACGATTAAGATAAATTAAGCAAAACAATACTAAACGGATCAACACAGCACCTACTTCACAATATTTTATAATAGTTTGATTTAAAGAGGGGGGAAAATAATCAATTTTTAGATTCTGTAACCTCACATAGGATACGAAAAACTGGATACTTCATCACCTCAGTGCCTAAAGTCAATATTTCTTCCAAAATAGAAATCCATTCTCCCACCTACCCCTCCACCCCAAGCTCCCTTTGATGTGTGGGTGTCTGGGTCTTACATCAGACATCAGGGTCAAAGCCTGAAAAGGCAAGTCAATTTGCAGACAGACATCAGAAGGAGAGGCTTCTCCTGCACAGGTAGGGCCAAGAGAGCCAGAGCAGCAGCAGCAGCGCCGCAGCCTCCTCATCTGTCAAATTTGAATGGAACAGACAGCTTGGATAGCTCGGCTAAAACAGGTTCATTGTTGGGTTCGTTACACACATCGATTTTGCGAGCTAGAGTGCAAACAGTTCAGCGCACAGTCAGGAAGCAGTGGGCTGACTAAGGTGGTGTGTCCAGCAGCAGCCATAAAGGTTCACATGTCGGTACATCAAAGCACCTGGAGAGCGTGCTCCGACAGCCTGTAAACTGCTTCACGGTATTAGAAATTTGCCCGTGCACCTTTATCTTCACGGCTCTTAAAAAACATGGAGCTCATTCAGAGAGACGTGAGAAGGATGACAGGAAACGAGAGCTCACTCCACCAACAGCGGTTGGTCCAGAGTGACCGATTTCGAACTTGATGTACCGTATTACACAAATAAAGCAAATCTTGTTTACATGCCGGCGGGTGTATTGGAATTTGAGTTTGACCAAAGTTAAGATTGAACTTTTCTGTTTTGATCTGCATGAGGAGTATTCAAACCACTGTAAGCGGGGGGAAAAGAGAAGAAAAAACCCCCACATATTTTACTTTGAATCGCAGTGAAGTCAGATGTAATATATGTCTTTGCATGAGGAGTTGTCAGACATCAAATAAATGTAGCAACTGGTAAAAAAAAATACTTTGTTTTCAAATCAGCTTCAGTAGAGCGTTTTAATGTGAACCCCACAGGAGAGGTGGCTGCTTCGGAGAATGAATTGCTCCGACTGTTAAAGAATATTTAATTTCTTGACCAAAATGTGAAATGTGCACGCGCGGAAATCTCTGAGATGTTTGGCGAGATCAGATTTCTGTGCACAAGGAAAGCCAATTACACAGCACCAGTTAAACAGACCACATTTCTTATGGCTGCGTTCTTTCCAAACTCTGATTTGTCAACACACCCAAACTAACACTTGACAGACTGCCTGCATACATGTCTCATGTTTTTCTTCGTCGTGCCCAAGAAGCATTGATTTTATCGATCACAGCAAACTTCTTTCTTTTCTTTTTTTATGGCATTTTTTCCTCTGTGTAACCCAGATTACGCTATATTACAGGAGAGAGCGATGCATCTACTTCCACTACTACTCTCCCTGCAACATTAAGGTCTGGCAGATTCACATCAAATGCAAACACGGATGAAAGACGGAGGCGAAACACCTCGAACACAGGTCCTGTATTTGCCATTACATGCAGCAGAGTTCATTAAGCTGAGTATGTGAGGAGAGATAAAGGCTCCTGCGTTGGGGGATTTCCCCAAGCTCGCATACTGTCTGAACATGACTTCCAGGGTCTTTGAATGCTGTACAAATGCATGGCTGAGGGCGTACTCTCATCAGGCCTTAGATCCCAGATCCTGTCGTCTTTCCACACACAGATGGAAGTTAGTTCTCTTTTCTGTCTAGCTTTTTTTTTTTTACTAGCATGCTAGTTAAATAGTACATACAGAGATTGAAATATGCCTTTGATAGGGATGAAAAATTGATTTATGGCCATACTTTTATCACCGCTCACTCATAGCCAACTGCCCCGAGCACTCTATCCTGTGGAGAGGTTTTTGGGGAGGAAACCACCTGCTTTGATTTATAACCCCCATGGATTGAAAGTTGTAGTCTGGAGTGAAGTGTGTGAAATCCCTGACATCTCTTCTAGGTTCAGTCACACTGCTGGACTCTGAGCAGTGCAGACCTGATGGTCTAAATTAGAGGTTATACTTGAGTATGGACTTGAATATGGAAAAATAATCTACAGCAGAGACACCTGGCAAGAGTTAAATGCAATATGCATGATTGACAGTAACATGGGGAAGATTGGGACCAGTGACATGCAATCAATACCCACAACCTGCATGACAAATTACCTTAAAGTCTACCGAATCACTGCTTTCATGTTTACGCCTGACTGTCATTGCACTTTCCCCCACCCTGTTCACAAATATAATATGGCAGCATAAATACAATGGCTCCATGCTTTATGCTTTATTAAGTCAACAGTTTGTAACAGAGAGCTGCACACTTCCTCCAGTTAAGCGCGCTGGCAATATCCCGACTGGCACTTCCGATACTCTGAGATCTGCATTGGAAATGCAGCTCGTCTCCTAGGGCCAGAGGCCCTCCTCCATTGTTTCACGGCTATCTTGACACCCACTCACCAGTATGGAGGCATGCCGCAATGAACCCTGGGATCTGTGATCCTGCCACCGATAGGCACAGCAGTGCCACAGATTCCATTAAGCTCCAAATTAAAGCAGGCACATCAAAGGGCCTGTGAGGAGGCAGCATGGAGATGTGACAGGGAGAGGGGGAACGAAAATGAGTGAGGGGAGAAAAAAGAAAAAAAAGAAGAAGAAGAAGAAGCCTCATTTACGCAATCCCCGAACGTGACAGAGCCTAATCCAAATCAATATCTGTGAGTGGTGGAGTGTTGTTACAATGCTAGTGTGGAACATATTAGCGGAAGATGAAAGCATCGAAGTGGTTAGCTAGATAAAATTATGTCTTTTATATCATGAGAAATAATTGGAAAAATCTGGGAGAGCTGGCATACTTTTTTTTTTCTTGCTAACATGCAAATGTTCTTATATGGGGAAGTAGAAGTAGTATCTTTCTTTGTCCCGGGAGTCATTTAACCTGACTGACAGCTATAAGAAGACTGTTTTCCCACTGCGTCCATCAAAATAAATCAACAGCATGTCAAACAGCATCAGTGGAAATCACTTGACTTGGAGACACACCCACGCTGTTTTTGATGGCTGGCAGAAACATTTATGCAACATTTCAAAGCTTTGTTGAGGACCTATAATGTAAATGTGACAGCTTTACTGTACATGTTTCCCATATCAGAAGCCTTTTCTTATTTTTATTCCCAGTCTATATCTGAGAGGCTTTATCTGTGTCCTCATGCAGATGGCAGCATAAGGAAGACCACTGGGATCACACTGTCTCTACAGATAATCTCTATTTATTTTTCTGTCCAGGGTGGAAAATTTGCTACAAATCCCTCGGGTTTCTGTAAGTGTTTTATCACTGAGAGATTCTCCAGGAGATGGTACTGATGATTGGGAAGCGGTAAAAACTCTATGTGATGCCTTCCGCATAATTCCCAAGGCTTCTCCTGAGCCTCGACTGCTCAAACAAGGAGCCTCAGAGCTTGCTGTGAGCATCTCTCTGTAAGGTTCGAAAAGCAGAGGGGTGAAGAGGGGTTTTGGACAGCGGCGGTGGGGGTGGTGTTTGCGGCCCTACAGCAGTCTGCCTGATTACATCGCCACACAAGCGTGCCTTCAAAGCCTTCCCCTCCCCACCGCCCAGTTTGACCAGATAAGGGCCCCCTCACGCTGTGGTTCAGCTAGGGGACAGGAAGACACACGAAGGGGTCAACAGTAGTGCCATCTGCTCCTCGTGTACAGCAAATACTACACATCGACATCTGCACACCGCTGTACTGTCCAGACACGTACCCCACCCCACGATATGGCCTGACTCCTCAGAGTATAGCCTCGGTCACTAAATAGGCTTTATATTGAGGCCTGTACTGAGTAATACAAGTTTCACGAGGACACTGATTGAGACGGCACGTTGCTTCCATCATTTTATGCCTCACTCAAAAAGCAGAAGGCTGGGAGGCCCCGGCAGCAGCCTGGCGCATGCAGTGTTAATGATCTGTGTTAACGGTATGCTGATATGGGTCAGCTCCCATTCCTGTGTCACTAACAACAAGTGCCATGACAGTCACTGACAGCGGGCGCGGCACGCTGAGACGTCTCGTTGGGGTGCAATTTAATCTGCAAGCAACAATCCTAAAAATGGAGGATGGTGTATCATTTGCCTTGTGGCATTCTGGGAGAAGCATGCCAACCGCGACCCCACACAAAAACCGAGCACGCTGCCAGCCATAGCTCCCGACTGGTTCCACAACCTCTGTCTACACATCAAGCAGCATCAGCAGCTGTCACGGAGACCATATCGGGTTGCATGCAGGCAGCCAAGCCACTGCCTCCAGGTCTACTACTCTTTAAGGTGCCTTTTATAACAGCTTTTCATCTTTTTTTGTGTGCGTTTGTGTGTCTTTTCCTTCTATTCACTCTAGCATTCCTTTGTGTCATGAACAGGACGCTCACTCCCGGTGCTAACACATTATCAAGCCAATCAGGAGATAATGACTATCATCTGGATCTATGTTTAATTAAGCACTTTCCAGTGTGTTCTAACAGAAGCCTCCTATTTCTCCTACCCTCATCTTGCTACCACAAAAAAAAAGCAACTGTCTAATGACTTCACCTGAAAAGGTGTTTTCCACTGTTTGGTAGGTAAGACCCGAGGGAGTTTGCGTCTTAACAGCCAGGGCCCCCCACAATCAGAGATCGTTCTAAAAACTTCAATTACATCTGTGGCTCGAGCCATTTGACAAATGAACGGTTTACTTGCCAAGACAACAAAGGAGGGAGTGCTGGATACAGTCACCACGCTGGGTAATAAAACCGGGGAATATCAAAGTCTTTAGTCAGTTTAAAGACGAGCACGAATCTCCGCAGTGAGTGAAACTGCCATGTAGGGACTTGAAAGGGAGCCAATGAAAACAGAATCAGCTTTGCATAAAGAGAAAAGTTACACAATGGAGCCCGTAATACCTGGTCAAACAATCCTGTGACTGATGCTCTCGAGACAATGGAATAGTTCAAGAGAGAACCATGAGAAACATGGGACTCTGACCGAGCAGTCTATAGATGGAAGAGGGCTGCAGGCAGCGAGTGATTCACTCACTGGTAACCATGTTTTATTTGGAGAAAGGCTGGTTTATATTACAACTAATAGGAAACAAATTGCTTGAACATATAGTTCCCTAAAACTCTGGTATTCCCTACTCAAAAACCCTTAGAGCGCATAACCTTTTCTGTTTGGTTTGGCAGGGAGAGATAATGACAAGCAAGATCGAGGGTTACTGGGCCCGTCTTCTCCTGACGTGGGCATGGGAACCTCCCCCTCCCCCCCCCCCACCCCCCCCCACCACCACCACCACCACCAAAATAATGAAGAAGTGACATAATAATCCACGAAACCACAAGGACACGAAGATGAAGAAGCACTAAACAGGGCCAGGCATATGGCTGCAAGAGAGAAGCGAGGGGACTGGAGGAGGAAAATCTTAGAGAAAAGACTGAGAGACTACAAACAGGCAGAGCAGAACAATGAGGCTCTTTCACTCTGCCTTAATGACGAAGGGAAGATGAGAGGGAAGAGGACAGATGAGGGTGAAGTGTCAACGTAGCTTCCACGGGCTCAAATTGTGGCGAGATGACTGAATCACAGTCAGACGTACATTTGTACAGGTTGTGTTGCATATCTTTGGATGTGGCTGCACCATGTAATGTGGCTGTGGACTAAAACGTAAGGATCGACGACAAAGTTATAAGTGTGTATAAACGTACACACATAGGCGCACGCATGAGTGCGTATGTCTGCGAGGGAGCATGTGTGTGCGTGCATATGGTGTAAGGGTGGGGCATTGAACAGAGGCCCCTCTAGTCCAGACTTGAAAAGGCATTCTTTCATCATTGCTAATCTCCCAAACATAAACATGAGAGCATCCACACAGTCTCTCTCTCAGGGCCAAAAGGGGTGACCCTCCCATGACTGGAGATGAGGGACTGCACGAGCGCAGGGCTGTGCGTGCTTCTTACTGCCGGACTGTTTGTTTTAGGGGGAGATGCAGCCACTGTATCAATCAACATATCAGATTCATAACGATTGTTTGTGAGCAGATTCTAAGAGCGTTTCTGCGTACGTGTGCGCTCCTGGGCGAATCAGACTCCAAACCGCGTGAGACAGTTTCATCAACAAAACCTTGTAGAACATAATTGCATGTGATTTCAACAGGAAAATTATGTCCAAAAGCATGTAATTCTCAGATATGGGGACACACAAAAAAAGGGAGAGATCTGATATCAGTGCCCGGCAATCCAGAAACCATATTCCAAGAAGCAGATTTGCCACTGAGCACGGACCAAAGAGGAAGAATCGGAAACTGTGTCATCTGGGAATAGCTGCCAGCCTTTCGATGGCACAGGGTCTCTCTCTATAGGGACACTCACTTTTACAGGCCCTGCACTGCTGGCATGAAATAAGCTCACGCGCATACATCCGAGCTTGCGTGCCGCACCGTTCCCCGTGCACATGCCAAATCTGTTTTTGCCGAGCATTTAAGAGATAAGGCCAGTGAGTTAATGCAGACATACTGCCATAATCCAGTTCCCCCCCCCCCCCCCCCCCACTTCTCACTCTCATCCACCCCCCATTCCTTCTCTTCTCTTGCAGCTTCTTTGCACTTCAGCTGCATATCTGTGACAGATTAGGGCAGATCACTGAGGATTACCTCCACCAGACGCAGCCTTCTACACGCTGACCATAGATGCCCCCACAACTGCCCCCCACAGGGAGAGGGTAAGAGTCAGGGAGCCAGAATAAGCTTCAGTGGCAAACGGCTTAATTTATTGATTACATGTTGGTATTTGTAACAAAGAGAGAGTGAGATCTGGTGAACGTTATATTTATTTGAGTCTCACATCCTGTGTGGAGTTAATATATCTGCTAGGAGGGTGCACGATGCCCCGGTACCTGTCATTCCTGTGGGATTCTGCTGTAGAGTGAATATAGGTCAGGCCTCATTTTCTGCTGTTATTTGCCTTTGATTGGTGGATTTTAAAAAAAAGGTGTCTGCAGTCCCGTTACTTGCTAATGAACTGCTTTTACTAAAAACACGAGGAGCGCTTAGTACCCAAAGCCAAATATCTGACAGAGGATTCATTACTTTTATTTTCTTTGTTCCAGACTCAACAACTTCATTTTTGTGCACCGTACGTCTCAGCAACATCAGGTGGTTCATTTGGGTACTGCACGCTGGGGGGGACGGGGGCGGGGGTGGTGGAGTGAAGCGGTTTATCGCATGGATTTGATGTGAGCATGAGATAAAATGAAGCTGATATCATAACACTTTAAAATGTTGTTTTGGGGGCAATCTTTTTTTAAAACGATCAACTTTTTAAATATGAAAGGCATTTAAAATGAGGGGGGTGGGGGAGGGGGGGGACTTTCTGCACAACTTTTGCAGTTGATCACTGTTCCAGTCAAGAGAGAATATTTTACCCACTTCCGTTAGAAGAGAGCCTGAGTAAATTAGTATCAGCTTTATCTTTCTCTGCCCGACTACAGCACTTCATGAGATCATCAATCTTGTTTATGATCAATAATATATGGATCTAATCAATTTGTATATACATAATTTGTGTATATTATATTAGCTCAGCTTTTTATAATCAGGATTTTAATCATGTTCTTTGTAAAAAAAAAAAAAAAAATCTATATTCTCAAAATAACTTCTACTAAATTGGACGAAACAGATCAAAGGGAATATTTCAGTGTTTTAACATTATAGAGGGATAAATTATTTTATGGGTAAAGTCAGATTTGGATTACAAGCACCCTCCTCATCAGAGAATGATATTTAATTAGGGAAAAAAGAGCTTAAAATGCAAAATAATGAATAAAAAAAAACAGTCAATCTCTAATGCATGCATGAAAAACAAAAAGGTGTGTGTGTGTATTTGTGTGTTTGGATGATGGAGCAGGTGTGTGCGAGATAGGCAGATAGGGGGGAGGGAGACTATGGTTGGGGTGGGGTGGGGTCGAGGGGGGTACTGAGACTCCACCTGGACTCAGAACAAGCGGGGGACCAACTGGGGACGCGGACACTACACAACACACACACACTACAAAGGGCTGGCGGGGCGAGGTGCACGAACGCCATAACACAGCCAAAGTCCCATTGTTCTATCCCCGTTTCATCTCTCCTCCTTCTCTCCAAATATTTGGAGGAACGCTCTGAATAACATACTGGTGCTGAGAATATTGCACTCTGTATATTGTTGAAAGGAACTCGGGCATTTGGAGTTTTTCGCTCTTCAAAGACATTTGCTTTGTTTTGTTTGGGTTTTGTTTGCTCCTGTACTTGAATTGTGTACGGCGATTTCGTGGATATCTCATTGTTTCAGGATTTGAGATTGTTGGACAGAGAAGCGCCCACTGGCTCATTTATTTTTATTGCATGATGTGACTCATTGTAATTGCAAGACACTGGGAAGAAGAAGAAGAAGAAGAAGAAGAAGAAGAAAAAAAAAAAAAAAGAAAAAGCAGGCAGGAATGATGCAAAAAATAACAACTGGCTCCAGTTTCCCACTGCCACTACTGAGAAGCTGTTTGTGAGAGAAGTTTCATTCTCCTTCATCATTAGAGTTTCAATAAGACCGTTCCTATATAGACTTCCAGGGTGCTCATTTCCATACCCGAGCCAATGGGAAGTCGGTGATTAAAAATACAAGACCGCAGCTTTTGCGTCGAGTTCAAAAACACAGAGTTGAAAAAGTGTGGAGCTGAGCTATTAATCATGTGATCGGTGGGGGATGAGCGCCAATCTTGATGATGCAGGGTTACGGTGCACCGTCTTGTAGGGTTGTTTGATGGCCCTTTCTCGGGGAACCCAACACTGATTGGGCCCTGAGGGTGCCCTATGGCGCTGCCCTGTCGCTGGGGCATGACTGACAGCTCTAATGAAGCCTGCCATCGACGGGCAAGGGACCACTCAAGAGCAGGCTCCGAACTTCAATGGGCCCGTGTGACATCCAAAGAGTTTTGATTTCTCAGCAGTGGTGAGGGGGGTGAAAAAAAGAAGACCCCTTTGGGAGACAGCCAGCCTTGTCCTGCCTTTGAATACTCGTCCGTTTACCGTGTGTCAGTTCTCGGTGCTGGAGACACACAGAAGAGACATGAGGAGTGGGGGGTGGCTGTGGTGAATTTTTCATAAGCAAAGAGAGAGAAAAAATGGAGAAGGGGGCCCACAGTCCCATGAGATCAGATGCTGGATGCTGTCATGTAAATGTCTCTGTGCCAGTTTACAATTACAGAGCAAAGTTTTGGTGATGTACTTAAAAAAAGAGAGTCATGTCAGATAGGATAGGAGTTTTTTTACACTTTAGTGAGGACGGATGGAGAAGTTTCGACTATCCGTGCTTCTCCCTCGCACGCAAACACATCCCTACACCCTGGCGATGGAGGGATGAGGAAGAGAAGTGGAACCTCAGAAGACTCATCCTCACTTTGTTCTATTATTCACCATCTCTGGCTTCAGAACTCTCTAGGATCTCCATGGGGTTACACTCTCTATCCTGATGGAAAGACTCCTGTGCCGCTGAGAGGCTGTTTACTCTCCGGCCCCCAGCACCACTGTGTGCCGCTGGAGTATACAACCCGGTCCCTTCTCTACCAAGCTCACATCAGAGCCATCAAAAATAAATCAAAAACGGAGTGGCACGAGCCATTTGTTAATGCGATGTTCGTTGGCGCTTTCTGAAACCACTTGCTGAATCAAGAAGCTTCATTTTAAAGAGTGGCAGCCCACTTTTAATCTCAGAGAGACGATGGCGATGGTGGCGATGATGATGATGATGATGATGATGATGATGACATCCTGGCAGTCATTGCCGAGACAATTTGCTGTGCTGCACGCTTCCTTTTGTTCCCTTCAATCAGCAGGAATCTTTACATCTTCACTCGCTGTGATACAATGAGATCTCAGAATGCTCATTTGTACCAGCATAAATAGTTATTTGAGAGATAAAAGCAAACATGTTTGTTTTTTTGTTTGTGTTTTCTTTTTTCCCCTCTTTTCAACTCCCCAAAGGCATTTATGAGCACTTTGGTAATAAGGACCAAAGAAGGATTTAGCTGAAGAAGAGGAGCAGAGGATGCTTTGATGTACTCTTAGATTAAGCGAAGTCTACAGCAATGTCTACAGAAATACATGCAGTGTATACACTGTGCTCAGCTAGACAGATTCCTCTCTGCTGGCCCTTCCTCTTTGGTCCCAAACCACCACAGCATGAAAGACAGTCTGTATGCTCAGTGGTAGCGGGAGACTTGTATGGACCTTGTCAACAGCTTCAGATGAACCATTCCCCTAAGAAATGCAAACTGGGGAGATTTTTTTTCTTCCCCCAACCCAGAAATTTCCCCCAACAACAACAAAAAAAAAACTTTTAAAAGCCTGGGTTCACAGTTGCTTTGATTTTTGATGTATTGCTCAGCTTAAAAGAGATTTAGCAACTAGGCAATGCTCAGAAGACGAGCAAGCAACTTGACACAGCGCCAGTGTTTGAGTCAGAGGAAGAACGAGAGAGAATGATTTTGTAACCTGTTATGAAACAGTCAGCATCTTCAATTTTAGATACCATCTGCTAATTTAAACATTGGATTCAGTGTGATGAGATAGTCAGCCAGAGGGGCCAAACAGTCCAAATTCTAACCTTTTCATATTTTATATATTCTAATCACTCGCAAACTAGTTAGTAAGCAGAAAGCGAAAAGAACCGGCTGTTGGGGTTTTGGCCAGAGTGTGTGATTCGCAGTAATAATACACAGTAAGCTGGTTTACAAATCAGCAAGCAGACACTTTCTTAAGAAAACATTCCTTGGCACAGTGTGACTGCTATGATTCCCTCTACTGTATGCTGTGCAATTTGTATTTGCTTAGGGTGTTAATGAAAGCTTGCATGAATAATTTAACATAAACAAAGCATGTGATCTCAAATTAACTGCAGCTCTGCAAACAGGAGAAGCAGCAAAGCTGCATGTGGTAATGCTATGGTGATCAGAGGCTGACCTCTACTGGTCGTTTTTGCTGATGAATGCAAGATTATTCAGACAGACTCAAAAGTAATGTGATGAAGACTGGAATAATGGACGCTGAAGAAAAGTCACACACTGTAAAATTTCGATTGACCGCCTTCGATTGCAAGCATCATTTTGATAAGTTATGCAACGTCACAACCTGTGTGTAAAATCTTTTGCAGCACTTCCCAAAGACTCTCAATGGGTTTAAGGTCTGGGTTCTGTGGTGGCCAATCCATAATGTCTCATTGTTCCCGAACCACTGTCACAGTTTGATCTCTGGCATAGTCATCTTACATCCATGCTAAAGGAGAAAAATCCACTGATGGAAAAACGTTATTATTCAGTGTTTTCAGGTAGTCAGCTGACCTCATTTTTTTGGCCATACAATTTTGTTGAACCAACTGACGAAAACCCAGATCACAGCAGTAGCCACTGTAGGCATGATGGACTGATCAAAGCCCTATGACCTGCTCCAGAGTCTAATCTTTAGACTCCTTAGTAAACCAAAGCCCTTTATTCCATTTAGCCTCCATGAAAGCGCTCTTTTTAAGGCTACGCAGATGTTCCCTTTGTACTATACATGTGGAAAGGTATTTAAATTTACTATTAATGACCCTTCTAAAATGGAGTAATCTATTTTCTGCAACCACGGCATACATCTTCTAGTATAGTTGTTGCTGCTGGTTGTATCCATCCAGCCATCCAGCCATGTTCTTCCTCTTATCCAAGCTGGGATAGCTAGAGCGAGCTAGAGCCAACAGGATCAGAGGCCGGCTATACAACCTGAACATGTCCTCACTGCATCAGTTAGTCTTAAATGACCTGTTGTCCGCCAAACATAGTAATCCCTGCAATAATGATCTAGTTAAGCGCTCTTACGCATTTGCTTAGGTGGTGACTTTTTCTTGGTGAGACTATATATATATAAAAACAATAAGTAATGAATGACTGCTGGTTTGAAAGACTGGTAACTTAAATGATTTTGCAGATTATGTTTCAATATATGTGAGAGTAAGGTTTTCCAACTTGATAGTGTGTTTATTTTCTGAGCAGGTCAGCTATAAACTCATTGTAATCACTTTTGCTTTGTGTTTTTCTTTTAGTCCACTGATTAACTATGTTTTTAACAATAACATTTTGCATGCAATCTCCATGCATATCTACCATCTCCTTTACTTTCAAACCCCTATGACAGTATTTAAGACTGAAAGGGTATCTATTGTGCCCATTTTTAGTTATGTATTTTAATTTTTAAAATTTCCTAGAACTGACTTACAGGATTCACTGTACAAAATAATCCCTGTTTATCTTATACGGGCATCGTCTGAAACAAGAGATGATGCATATTAAGGATACCTGCTGTTGTTGACGTTTCTGCAGCAGTGCATTTAGATAAGTTTGAAGCCAAAGCTTCTGCCTCATATGATTTATGTGTACATATACTGAACTATTTATTTAAAACTTTAAACTTCATTTGACAATTTAAAGTCTTCATGCACAATATTACAGTTAGACTTTATGCTGTTTGTGGTATACCAAAAATTCCCAGCATTTTTTATTTTAAGTCGAATACATGTGCTACTCCCTGGTAGATCATCTATCTGCAGTTCTACATTACTTGTTTCGAAGCAATATATCAATGCAAGTCTGTCAGTAAAAGCACTTAGAATCTGCTTCTCACAAATTCTGAGGGCTGTTTAGCTAACAAATTCCTCAGTTTACAACAAAGAGTAATACATGCCTAAAAATGTTTATTTCCTTCCTATTATTTGCAAAGTATGCAAAAGTTGAGAACATTTGCAGCCATCCCTTCTGACAACAAAAAACAAACCTTTTTCCTTTTTTGTTGCCCTACAACTTCAGGAAAACCCGCTTCCCATCGCCTCCCTCCACCGTCACCACGCAGACATTTACACACCCGCCAGCACTGCCACCCCACCCCGCTCAATTAACACTGCGGCTCCAAGGGTGTGAATTATTTAGCGATGAATTATTAATAAATAATAACAAAAGGGCCCGGGGGAGACGCAGCCCGGTCAATTAGGGGAGAAGGGAAAAGTGAAGGCAGGCAGCGGGGGGTTGGAAGCAGGGGATCTGCAGCTGATCTGATCTGCGCCTCATCATTATCGCCGCCCGTCAGACGCAATTACCTCACTTCCATGCTCCCCGGCACTTCAAACAACAGCCCGTCCCTCTGACTCTGACAGCCCACCACTTTCTACCGCCTCTGTTCAGCCAACACACACACACACGCAGATACACACACACAGAGTCCCGAAATGCATCACAAAGTTGAGTATTAGTTATAAGCTGTAACATGGCCACAAAAATGCACGAAAAGCTATAGCTCAACTTTTTAGATCAGTGAGTGTGTAAGGTGAACATTAAACTCACCTAACCCGACTATATTCTGATTTTTTTTTTTTTGGACACTTTATTTTAACAAGTACAGTTAAACATTTACAGTTAATGAGGTGCACTTGGACTTTACCCTGTATGACAACAATTAATTCCCAACACTATAAGGACTCTGACTAGGAGTTTGGTCCATACATTTTTGGATAATAGGTTAGGTTTTTTTGTTTGTAATTTTCCTCCGTACAACCCCACAGTAGACTGCAGACTTCCAGCTTTAATTCATAGGGGTTTAAAAATAGTATTGCATTAGCTGTTTTGGAATTGCAGACATTTTTAGATGCTAACTGAGGTCTAGAATCCACGGACATCACCAAATTCTGTGTTTCTTTCCTTGGGTTAGAGCAGACTGCTGCATTATTGCTGTTTGTAGGTCTCTCTCTGTCTTCAGAAACTGAAAAGCATCCTCTGTTGGGCTGAGATCAAGTGACCGATTTAGCCACTGAACAATTTCTTTGCCTTGAGAAACTCTTGGGACACTTTTGCAGGATGCTCTGAGTCATTATTCATTTTACTGTGAAGCGCTGTCCAATCAGGTTTGCAGCATTGTGCTGAATCTGAACAGTATAGCTACAGATTTCACCCGGCTGCTTTTAGGAGCAGTCATATTGTCAATAAACACTAATGATCCCACTGTGTTTGATGTGGTTAACATTCCTTTCTTTCACCATACTTTTCTCTTCCCAATGTTCTGGTACAAGTTAATCTTGTTTTTATCTGACCAAAGATTATTTCTTGCAACTGATCGTCCTCTTTTAGATGCTTTCTGGCAAAGTCTAAGCTGACTTTCCTGCCCTTGAGTGTAACTTTGCACCATGTTTTAAACCCTCTATATTTCTATTCATGATTCTTGATTGTAGACTTTGACAATGATATGCCTGTCTGCTCAAAAGTGTTCTTGACTTGGTTAGATGTTTTAAAGTGGTTTTTCAAAACCAAGGAAAGAATTTTTCAATTAGTTGTCTTCAGTGGTCTTTGAGGCCTTTTGTTGTTGCAGAGCTTAAAAAGGTACCAGACTATTAAGCTCCTAATTTCTCTCTGATAGGTTTATTGGGAGTTTCCAGCCTCATTATGTCAGCCTTCATTTGCATTGACATATCTTTGGACCTCATATTGAGAGTTCCAGTGAAAAACTACCAAGTTCAACACTTTGAGTCAACTCAAGATCTTTTATCTGCTTAATTTGTCAAGGAATAATTAGAGAACAGGCCTCACCTGGACACGAACCCATCAGTCAATTGTCCAAATAATCGTTAGCCACTGAAAATGAGGGACTGTGCATAAAAATCTCTGTAGTTCCTAGACTGTTCATGCAAACCCAAAAAAACTGTACGCTAATGTGAAGGTTACTTTCTTGTCTCCCATAGCAGTTTTTAATTATAAAATGGAAAAACTGATGTGTCAAAACCAGACTGTCATGGTCCTGGGTCGGTGACCCAGTGTTTTTGAGTTTTGTACTTTTGGTTTTTGGTTTCTTTCTCTCTGTGTCTATTTCCTTTGCCTTTTAGTATTTCTTGAGCTCTAGTTCTAGGTTTTGTTATGTGGCTCCCCGTTGTTCCATATTTCCTGTTTTACTTTGAAGGTTGGTGTCCCTTGTATTGTCATGTCAGTTAGAATCAGCTGTGCCTCCCTCCTGTTTTGCATTCCTCGTTTCCCCTCCATATGTATATATAGTGTGTGCTTACCTGTGCTCGTCGTCAGTCCATCTGTGTTACCTCCCTACGTCACCCTGTGCTTCCTTCGTGTCTTCCTGTGTATTCCAGTTTCAGTTCTGTGCTGTTAGTTTTCCCAGTTTAGGTTTTTGCTTAGTTCCCATCTTCGCCATCTCCGTTGCTGTTTGTTTCACCAACCTTAAATAAAGCTCACTTGCACTTCAGCCATGCCTGCACCTTGGGTCCTAATTTCCAAACTGTGACACAGACAATACCAAACTTTACAATAGAAATACGTGAAACAGGCAAATTTCACGTATTTCAAATATAGACCTAAAAAAATGCAGTATGTGTGTGGTCTGCGTATGAAGATGATTTATTTGCAGCTGTTGAAGTTATATAACAAGAATTAGTAGTTCTTGCTGTGTTTCCTATTTACATTGGAGATGGAAATGTATACTGACGTGTGATTTCATTTTTCTGCCAGTTTTATTAGTCGTGGTTGTGGGTCTTTTTCCCAGAGGTTTGGGTTTAGAATTTCAGTTTCTATTATTATGTCATTTTTCTTTGACTCATAGTTTGTTATTGTTTATACACTTTAGTTTTCCTGGTTGGTTTGCTTATGTCTACATTCTCAGGCCTTTTTACTTTAGTTTAGTTATCTGGGTTCTGTTCCTGGTTATAGTTTCCAGCCTCCACTGTTTTCCTTTTTTCTCATTGTTAAGTCTCTGTCTCTGTGTTTGGAGTTTTCATATTTTGGTAGACTTTGGTGTCTTGTGCTTTGTATTTAATTGTACTTCTCTTGTTTCGCCTACCTCAGGTGTATTTAGTTCTCCAGCTGTGTCTCATTTGCATTCTCCCTCAACGTGTGTGAGTGTGTGTATTTAAAACCAACGGCCAGTGCATGTCTTTACCCGTCCCAGAGTGTTTCCTGTTTCCGTTCTCCTGTCTTCCCTGGATTTTGTTACCATTTAGGACTTGTTATTTGGACTGTTTCAGCCATTATTCATTAAAGATACTCTTTAAGCTTCAGCTCGCCTGCCGAGGTTTAAGTCTGCGTTTGAGATTTGCATCCATACCTCTAAACAACAGCTAAACACTGAAATTAAACAAGCAGGACACATCCACACCAGTAGCTGGTGTTTTGCGCCTTTGGTATTCCTTCCATTTCCTTTCTGTGCCCTACTCATGTATTCAGCCATAGCCCCTTGTCTCGATCAAGTGCTGCTTTCCAGTTGTTAAATCCAGTTAAGGTAAAAACTGCATCCCTCTCATTAACAGTGGTGCCATATTTCTGACAGGGGAAACAGAAGCATTAAAATTATCGGGGAACACTCCCTTCAAATGAATATGACAAGGAAGTTACCCACTGTTTTGGTTTTGTTTGTTTGTTTTTAAACACAGTACTGTGTTACAGTAGAAATCAGCTAAATTGCAATGGAGATCAGTTTTATTGGAGCAAAGATCATCTTGAATGACTGACTGGTTTATATTAACCTGCATTCTGCTGTGGCGAGCTGAGATGTTTTCATATATCAGATCTGAGTTAATCTGAAGAGAGCAGATAAATAATATAAGCACTGGGTTATTTAAAAAGTAAGGGTTATTTTTTTGTTTTACTTTATTCAGATGAATACATTAATATTTATTTGCAAGTTTAATAGACGGCGCCATACAACAATATTTTGTTAGTGTGTGTTAAGTGTTGTGGCAGTGCAGGGTTGACATAAACTATTGAGATAAGAGATCAGAGGATTCTCTGTCAGACAGATGTGTTGCATGCAGAGAGTCGTTGTGTTGTGCATGTCCTGTCTCAGTCTTTGTGGCAGCAGTTGAATTAGCCAGATACTGGGTGTCAACGATGTGATAGAGAATAAATGATTATTATTATTATTAATGGATTGGATTTATATAGTGCTTTTCAAGGCACCCAAAGCGCTTTACAATACCACTATTCATTCACTCTCACACACTGGTGGAGGCAAGCTACAGTTGTAGCCACAGCTGCCCTGGGACAGACTGACAGAAGCGAGGCTGCCATATCGCACCATCGGCCAACACCAGTAGGCGGTAGGTAAAGTGTCTTGCCGAAGGACACAACGACCAGGACAGAGAGCCCAGCGATCGAACCGGCGACCTTCCAGTTACAGATGTGCTTCCCAACCCACTGAGCCACGGTCGCCCCTTCATTCAGAAACTCTTTTATTTGAATCCTGTTTTGTACCTGCAGTTGGTTGTCAGACATTTCTCTTCTTAGAGACTGACTGGAAGTCCTCCTTATTCTATGTGCTAAAAATAAATTAATATGTGAGTGAAGAAGAGATTTCAAACGAGAGTTTGAAAATGACTGGTCTGTATCAGAGTAGATTGTTGCTCACCTGATCCAGCAGAAGACAGTGAGAAGTATTGAAACCAGCAGAGCTGCAGAAACTCCTGCAGCTGCTGGTGTCCATGTCCCTGTGATACTTTGGACAATGAGAGTCTTTGGAGCAGAGCTGATATCTTTGTTGGTTTTCACAGCACAGGAGTAGCTTCCCGAATTCTCCCTGATAACTCGGTCTAGGATCAGATGTTTGTTCTGGTTCTCTCTCAGGGTCAGAGGTGACTGTTCAAGTACCAAATGTAGTTTGTGTTGTCAGTCAGAGGACAGCTGGTACTACAATTCAGTGTGACTCTCTGACACTCTGTCACCACTGCAGGACTCATCTTCACTCTCAGCTCTGAAAATTGGTCGAAAAAATCTTATCTTGTGAAAAATCTGTTCTGGCTTGCACATGAAACATCGTTTTTGAAGGATTATTTACAAAACACTTTAATCCTCCTGTTCAGTGGGGAAACACATTTACTAAGAACAATTTGTGTAATATTACTCTGCGCTAATAATTACAATAACAATAAAAATATTTTTTTCTGTAATTTTAAATATTTCTTACAATTTGAACCAAAAGTGCTGACAATTTTTTTTCTTTTCCTTTCACTTATTGCAGTAGGAGGACTTTATTCTTAAGTGGTTCGGACCAGCAAAACCCATTCAGTCAGTGTAAAGAAGTTTAACTACACATTTACACTACAATTATGAAATTCAGGTGTTCCAGCAGCAATGTGACAGGTAGACAGTGCTAAAAATTCACGCTTTAAATCTCATTCTCCCTTGCAGACTCTCTTTCATGCAACCCACTTCTTCTTCATCTCCACCTCACCCATGTCACCTAGAGTTGCATCTAAGCCTCATCTTCATCATCACCAGCATCTTGATTCTGGGTCCTACCTTAAATCCCTTTCACCACTGTCTTTTTGTTCTGCCGTGATGGATCATAGGAGACTAATTGCCAAATGGCTTAATTAATTTCTCAATAAATTATATTCACTTTTTCCAAATAGTGGCTCCTATAGAGCATGAATTTGTGGATTCTGCTGTATCTGCAACACTGAGTTGAATTCTGCTTTGGTGGCAGTTGTCTCATTTGCAGCTTCACTAAAACAGTAAAAATGTTCACAACTCTGTTATTTTATTGTTAATGTGAAATTACACTTGTTAGTTTTAAATGTGCATCTTGGTTTATTACCACTGAACTCTTCAGAAGAACATTTCATTACCAAACACTTAACAGATCTATACTATTTCAATCTTCTTTTCTAATGAGATCATCATAATTTTGTACTTTATTGAAGTTTAAAAATCTTATCATAGCAAAACAATTGAAAAAATATTTTACTAACAGAGCATTTCCTGTTTGTAACTTATACAGCAATAACACTGAAGTCATTGCTTATGAGACAACTATTCGGATAATAAGCATACAATGAAAAGCATTTTGAACAACAAATACTCAATATGACTTAACATCACATAATTGAGTCAGTGATATTTATTGTGGGTTTTTTGTATGTTGTTAAAAAAGGACACAGAAGGTGTGTCTTGTGGTAGAAAAAGAACATTCAAATGTGTTTTTGTAGTTACACTCACTGCCAGAAGAGAGATAATAGTAATAAATGTAATTTACTTCTAGTCTCCTATTAAATGTAGACTAGAGAAATAGCAAATAATGTGACAGAGAGAGAGAGTGACACAGTAAGGCTCAGTGAAGCACATGTACACATTCTAACAGCTGTCAACAACTGACCATTTTTCTTCTGATTAGGTTGGCTGAGTTTCTGGTGACCTCTTCAGGTTGTACCCTGTCATGACAACACTGAACTGGATAAGCAGTTGTTGAACACTCTCTCTCAAACTTTCACAGTAGAGTAAGTCTGTAAGTCTGTATCTTCTGGAGTGACACCAGATGCTCCGTCAGAGCTGAAGCTGACAGCAGCATAATGAGAATACTCCTGTTTTCTAGGATGATTTGACTGTACGGTGGAATAAAGAAGAACCACGTGCCTTTTTCTGAAGTGGACCCTGCTGTAGTGGGCTTCATCCTCCTCCTTTGGTTGTGATGGGATGTTTTCATACACAGGACCAGGACTGAGCTGATGAAGACAAACAGCATTGGATTATCCTGTGTCCAGTGTGGAGGAGCTGGACTACTTGGGGGAAAAAACTGTTGCACAATCTCACCGACTTGCTCCTGATGCTGCAGAGTCATCTTCCGGATGAAAGAGGAGTAAACAGTTGGTGGGCTTTGGAGGACTCTGTGGTCGGACGCGTAGCAGTTTCCGTACCAGACTGTGATTCAGCTGGTTGGGACACTCTCTGTGGTGCCTCTGTAGAAGGTGTTAAGGATTGGTTCACATCACAGGTCCTCTGTGTCCTTGCACCAAAGTGCCAGCCGTTGCACCTCCTCTCTGTATGGCTCATCATCATCGTCCCTGATGAGTCCCACCACCGTGGTGTCATCTGCAGACTTGTTAATGTGGTTTCTGTTGTGTGTTGATCTTTATCAGCACACAGTTAATTTGTAATAAACTTTTAGCCATTCAAGTGTACAATGAACCATTTCCTCCTTGAAGTCACATTTTGATCTGGCCAGGGCAGATCCACTGATTAACCTTTGAGAGCAAAGATCTTGGTGTCTCCTCCATTGACATCTTCAACACAAACTTTCATTAGCAAACAGATTTATTTTGCTGTTACTGTCTGCCTGATTTTTCATTAATCTGTCATTAATCACAGAAAAATAGAGATGTACTTTACTGTAAGATCTAATTTAAAATCAGAAAGTAATCTCTAAATTATGCAGTATCAATTTTGTCTATAAAATCATCTCTATTGACTCTTATGTAATATAATAACAAATAATATAATAATTTTTGTCTCAGTGGTGACAAAGAATCTTCAGGCTGACTCCTGGTTTCTTATCATGTATCGTAATCCACTGACACCTTTAACAGAAGCTTTCAGAATGGTTTATTGCCTTATCACTTACTACTATCTGCCTTTTTTGACTTTTATGTCCTTAAAAAGCATTTATGTTGTTCCTATATTTTTTTAGTATGTATGTAGGATTTTATAGTATGGTTTTATGTGATGGCAGGAGTTTTTCATCTTGTTTCAGTTGTGCAAAAAGGTCAGCTGGCATGACATTACATTTGGCGCCAGTATCCACTTTGAGCTCTATTGGTTTTCCATTGATATGCACAGTGGTGAATATGTAATTCTTGTACAGAAAACAGGGATTCACAGTGTCTATATCGATCCCATTCACAAAGAACATTTCCTCATCGCTGCTGGGCGCTTGCATTTCAATGTGGTTTACGAATCTCTTTTTAAATCCCCTTGTTTGTGATGACTTGCAGCATTTCTGGAAGTGATTCCATTTTTTGCATTTATGACATTGCTGGCCATATGCTGGGCATTTATCTCTTTGTGCCTCATAGTTGCCCCCACAATTTAATTGTTGGGTCGTTGATGCTTAATAGCCTTCATTAAAAGAATTTCATCAAATTGATCATCGATTTCAGCCCAGATCTTGTTGGTAAGCCTCGTGTAGATGGCTACAACTTCTTCCTGACTGATGACTGCGACTGATTTTTTTACCACTCGCTTAACCAGTTCTTCCATACACATTTCCAACAAAAATCTGTATTTTTTTTTCTGTTTTCTTTGTTGTCTATTGGAGTTCCGGGTTCGTCTTTTCGTGTTGTTTTGTGATTTTGTATTAAAATGTTTTTCCTGCCAATACAGCGGTAACAAGTGTGATTATGAATTTCTTCTTCTGTATTCGTCACAGGGCGTCAGGGGCTTTGCATTTTCTTTACGCTGTGAAATAGCAGCTGGCACAGTGATTTGATGCACCCACAAACTGATGCAACTGAATTAAATTCAGCTGTCATTATGATTTTTAAACGTATGGATGCAGAATTCAACTGTGTTGGAATTCTGCATGCAGCACAGACTGAGGCAAAACAGTCGGCCTACAGATGAAAAAAACTGACGTATGCAACTTGGTCTCTTGGAGAGAGAGAGAGCACTATATAGTGTATATAGTGTAGTATCTGTATAGATTAGCTCACTGTTAGTAAATCACACAAAGAACTTCCACATCCATGTTTGTTGTTGTTAAAGCAAACGGACCAAAGCACATAGACCCGGGAACATGGTGCGTTGTCCGATGCTTCATCTGTAGTTTAACAGCAGCTGGAGATGAAAACTCCACTCAGCTGCTGTGTTTAACAAATGGCTCAGTCCTTTTTCCCTTTATTCATAGGACTCTTTCCAAAAAATAGTGGAGGCTCAGAGAGGACCCCACTATTTTTATTCAGGAAACCAAACTTTTTATTTTAGGTTTTAAAGCCACAACACATAATGTCACATAATGTGACTACAAACCGCCAGATACTAGTTTAGGCTCTAGTAACTGGAGGGCTAATGTTTGAAACGGTTGTCAAAGGACAACTGTAGCTTATTTTGATAATCTGGTACAAGAGATTGTTGAATATGTTGTTGATATATTACTTTTGAGTCATTATTTTTAATGATCATCAGAACAGATGTTTTAGGTAGCTGATAAAACTAGTCATATTCACACGACTACCTTGATAATAATAATAATAATAATAACATAATTAAGTGTACTACTACTACTAATAATGATGATGATAATAATGATAATAACATTTTAAGAAAACAGCTTGCAAACATTCACTTCATCTTTTAGAAACAAGCTTCCCACCATATCAGTGCTGACTGTGAGGATGGGAAACATACTATTCTTATAGTATGTTATATAATATAGGAGTTACTCTAAGCTAAGAACAATTTCCTTGGTGTTAAATTGCAGCTTCACTAAAGGTTAAGGGGGCAGTGCACAGCACTTTAAAATCCTCGGTGGAAACTTGATCTCAGCAAAGCTGCAAAAAAACTTCAAGAGCGAGAAACACAAAGGAGCACTGACTGTCACACACTTTGCTCCTAAATCATCAGACCACCGCCACACTGTTTATGGGGAGTCACACGTTTCATAAATGTCAAATGTTGCAGGAATTACACGAGTGATGCACACACTTCAGCTAAAGTTTAAAAGAGAGGTATGCAAAAACCTCCCCATCCACATCCTGTGCATTTTTTACGGATATTAAAATACTTAAACTGACACAACTGTTTATTTTGGACTCATTTTGGAGTCATTGTTTAAACTCTGAATCTGTCACAAGCTCAGAATGCACACAATGTGTGAAAGTGATGTCAACAGACTATCTTCACAGTCACAAAGACAGTCTCATTTTGCAGAAATTATGTTCCTTTTAGCGTCCACAAGATGGTGCCAAGTATCCATAAGATACAAACCTTCTGAGGAGTACACCAGTCCTGATATTCCACCTATCCAGGGCCGTGTTGCGGGGGCAGCAGCCCAAGCAGAGAAGCCCAGACCTCCCTCTCCCCAGCCACCTCCTCCAGCTAGTCTGGGGGAACACCAAGGCGTTCCCAGGCCAGCCGAGAGATATAATCTCTCCAGTTTATAGCCTTGCTGTTAAAATATCTTCACTCTTCTTTCATCATTCTTCATAGTGGAAAAATGCTTTAACGAGACAACAGCTCGTAGTTTAGAAGGGCATTCAAACATTAAATGAAGATAAAATGAAAGTCATAAATTACAATGTGTTAATTCCCGCTCGGCGATCACTTGGACTTTCAACGTATTGTCATCACAAATATGGAATCACTCCATGCATCACCTCGCTATTAAATAATTAACTACTACATAATTCTCTGTGCAAGCAGATTTTGTTATTAAAGTGAAGCTTCTTTCAACGGCCCGAAGCACATTTGCCAACTCATTAGAAAATGAAACCTGGCTCATTTCCCCTGAATAACTTCATTCAGCGAGAGAGCCCTGCTGCAGTCTTAATCCACCAGCGTGTGGCCAAAACGAGAGCATAAATCTAGCAGCAGGTGACGGGTAACAGATGACCAGAAGAACAACAACAACTAAGCAGAAAACTTCGCCGTAAACAGCATTCAATTTCACTGTGTGTGCTAATAAGGCAACAATTCCTTGCAGTTTGTCTGCAAAATCTTGGACAAATGCACATTTAAATCAAAGTAATCTGTCAGTAAAACAGCCTCAGTGGCCACAGGAGCATATCGATTTCATCTAGCCTTTCCATCATGCATCTTCTCTCTGGGAGTATTGATGCCTCTCACCAGTCTTTAAAGACTCACCACTGTGGACTAAAGCAGATTGCATGAAGAAAGAATCTCTGACAAATGAAGAGTGGCTTTTAGGAATCACCCCCCTCTTGGTATAGAAGAGGGTCCATTGTGTTACTGTTTGATAAAATGCCACATAAATCTAGTAGAGAAGAAGACGCCACAATGTGCAGAACATAATTTTCAAGTGTGCGCTCAAAGAAAGTCACTGTTGTCACGCTTCAAGGCCAGCAGGTTAAAAAGACAGCTCACACTGTGCTGATCAAGTGTTTGCCTTAACTATGGTATACTTAAATATTAATGAACAGGCTAATAAGTGCATTTTTCCAGACTGGCATTTGGTCCAGTGTGTGGGGTACTCTAGAAAAATTAAACGCATACACAGTGGAGGTAAATATTTTAAACTCAGTGGTGATTAATGACAGTAATGTTCCATTGTTCCATTACCTTCAGCATTTATTACAGCTTTTCCCTAACTTAGTGTATTCCACCCCCGAACAAAAGTTCAGATTCTTCAAGGCATGGAAAGCGAGACCTACAGGGCTGTGCTGAAGTGTGTAGCACTGGGATGTTGCCAGTTCCTGTGGGCTGCAGTGTGAGGTGTCTGTTGGTGGGGCCTGTTCCAGATCTGAGAGCTCGAAGGCTGTTTCATCCATTGTGTTTCGCCTCAGGGTCTCTGAACCTGTTCTCTAAACAGTCGCGCATTGTGGTGGAATGCTGCAGAATTATCCACCACGAATGCCAGGGCCCAAGGTTTCTCAAAAAAACTTTACATTGCGCTTCACCTGTCAGTGCTTTTAATGTTGTGGCTGACTGGAGTATTATAAATCACCGGATGGGAGTGTTCATAACAGATTTATCTGACCTGTCTGCTTTCAAGACCATTACTCGGTTATGCTCACATTTTCTGTGACACAATACACCAGCCGTAGCACATACTTCGCTCTGGGGATGATACACAGAACGCAGTGTGAACATTTTTCATTGTGTGCACAGCTTCCTACTGCTTGCACTGCAGTAGATTATGGTCTATGAGCCCAACCTCACTGGACAGCAGGATACCTCTCTGCACAACACTCAATCTATTATTTTTATTGATTTAATAACTTTACTGGAGCTTCTTTGCATAAGTTCATATCACATCATACATAATAGTTCCATATCAAACCCTGTCCATATCAGGGATATCTACACTCACAGACACAGACTCAAATTGTTTGCCCAGAGCAATCGATTTGAAGTTATTGTCGCAACATTTTGACTAGTTGATTCTAATTTCTGTACAAGTAAACATTTTGGACTTATTACATGTAAATTAATAAAATAATAAGCATACACTTTGACTTACAGATAGCTTTTCCCCCCACAGTGGCAGAAAGAAGCTCGCATACAGAGCCAAACATTTAAAGAGCTGTCTTTAAATGCTTCAGCAGACTGAGGCCTGAATCTTTGGCTTACATGGATTTTGCACACAAATGCTGACCTCATAGATTGAAACTTCTGACATTATCCATCTTTGTATTTGAAAGAACAAAGAATTGCGCATCATTGACCTTTATGTCAGTGACACATATTTGTGCGTAAGTGCTCCCCCTGTTGGCTGACAGCTGAAATGCAGTCCTTGCTCATACGTAACACCGTGATTAGAAAGTTCGCTTTATCTCCAAGGGCCTATTTTAATGTGGGATCAGAGGAAATCGATTTGTGGGTGGCATGCTTAAAGTGGAGCTCTTGGCCAAGTTCACCCTTTGAAGTTATGAAGACTTCAAAGTGTAACGTTACAACGGCTCCAGCCCTAATAAGCCTCATATAAATTTGTTATTTTAGCGATCAGACCAACTCGTGATGATTCGTGAGAGGAGAGGGGGTGATGTTTGGGATGTCGGCTTACAGTCCAGTGAGCCTGGCAGGCGCATATGCTTCCCACTTGCTGTTTCACGCGAAACAGACCCAACAGAAAGAAAGAGGAGGGGTGGGGGACAAAGGAAGCGGAGTCTGGCAGAGAGCGCGCGGGTGTAGTCAGGAGGAAATGGTATGCAGCTCAGCCTGCTCTCTTCCTCCTCCTCCTCCGGGTCCCGTAGCGATCCTCCTGTCTGTCTGCACAGACAGCAGCCCGTTTTAAAGTGAAACACGGAGCTCTGAGGTACTCGTCCTGGACCTCTCTCCTCCCGGCATGCCCCAGCGAGGCGGCTAAAAACGGTTACCGGCTGACGATGGCTTCGGTGCGGGCGGTGTGCAAAGTTGCGACGGGACTCGTGGGAAGTGTTCAGACCCTACGCTGCGGTCTCAGACCCGCTCGCCCGGTTACATTTCTACACCAGGTAAATAAACGCTGTACTCTGAGTCCCTCGTGGGCGTCACAGTGTAAAGTGTGCCGTGGCTTCCTGCTGAAGCACAAGACGCTGTTTTTGTCTCTATTTTGAGCGCTTCTCAAAAACTTTTTTTCGTTTTCCTGTCGTCTCTATGCCTGTGGAGCCTGTACAGAAGATCTGGGAGGATCGATCCAAATATCGAGGCTATCGATACAAACGTGTCTGATCGATACTAGTGATAGGATCTATACCGTGCTACTAGCTTCAGATTTATTGATTTATTAAGTGCTTTAAGGAGAGGTAGATTAAAATTTCAGGCTATTAAAAACTGTTTCAAAATATATGAAAAGCTGAAAGGTGTTTTGGTATTTATTGTGGAAAGTAAAAATCAGATTGATTTAGTGATCATTAAAATGTGTTCATAATTTGCAAATGGACAATGATTCGTCCCATAAGTCACGAGACACTGCTCACCCATACAAAACCTGCCATGATAGAGTAAAAGTATTGGTATCGGTATTGGCAATACTGGCCCTGTATTTACTTGGTATTGGACCTGCAATATCCCACAGCAGTACCATGCAGCTATACGTCACCCATCAACAAACATGTCCAGCCCACAGTCAGGAAATAGTGCAGCAGGGAAATGCTGCAGAAAGTGAAAACCCACGCTCCATCACATCACAGCATCATCTTGAGATTTTATTTATTTATTTATTTTTTGTAGTGAAGCTTTTACTCACAGTTTTATTAAGGCACCAGTTCAGCCCACATCTTTTATCGCCCGCTGCATGAAATTGCTTTGGTCAGCTCAGCTGCAGGCAGGCAGATCTCAATTAAGGTGCCTCAAATCTGTGAGTGTGCAGGGAGAACAGTGCACACTGTTTTGTTTTTTTCTGTTTTGCTCGGTGCAATCAGAGCCTTCATAGATGGATGCTGAGATAGAGTTTGTTGGATTGGAAAAAAAAAGGAAGCTGTCAGAGGGGCAGGATGCAGTGACTCACTCCTACAAGCCAGAATGACTAAGATGAGTTTTATTTTTAGACTGGACCGTATATAAAAGTGGAGCTTCAGTAAGCGAAATCCTTACAGCAACCCATGTTTCAGCAAAAAGAATACAATTCATATCGGCTGCAAAAAGAACAGAGTTAGTGTGTTTTATAAAGTCGTTTTCAGAATTTCTTTCCACTTTATTTGGCAGTTTAGAAGACAGGAAGTGAAACAATAAAGACTGGGAATGCTCTGCCACAAAGGTTTTGTGGTCTTTAACCTCCTCATTCTGTAGACCGGCCTATATTGAGCGATAGATAGATTTCAGTTAGACTATAAAATGGGCCGTTTCTCTGCTTTTTGTAATTTTCTTTCCCCAGCCAGAAACGTATCAACCTCAGAGGAGAATCTAAATTACATTACCTCCCAAAAACGGGCCATTCAGAGTGAAAGTGTCTTTTGTAAAGGAGCAGCTGGGCCACAGAATGTTTTAATAGGAATGTAATGCACTTAGAAAAGCAGAGAGCATGGCTGCATGCAAATGTACAGATCTGGCTTTTAGAATCCACACAGCGAGTTGCCAATTTTTAATCAGATTCCTTCCAATGCAGTGTATCAGAGGACTTGATTGAGTGCAGGAGGCAGAGGTCACTCTGAAGATTGTACATGAGACAGCAGAAAGCTAGGTTCACATAAATCCTCAGTTCAAAACCACCGTCTAAGAGTACGTACAGCTACTAAGCACTGTGAGCAGCCTGTGGCCTAAGTTGCTCAGAATTCAGTTATGATCTCTTTTGGGTATCTATAGGGCGATATTCATATTCAGGCCACGTCTTTTATGAATTTGTAACACAAGCCTTTCCCTGGTGAGATTCCACTAGAGACAAAACATTCAATATCACCTTTTTGCAAAAATTTCACCGGAGACGTGACAGGGAGTTAGGGCTTCTCCGTCACTGCTGTAATGCTATACAGGTAAACATATAACACAAGGATGTTTTAATTCTCAGGAGGCTGAGAGAAACCCGACTGGCCTGTGCTGCTCGCTGTTGGTTGTTTGCCATTTCACACATTCAGATGAGAGAATCGATATCAGCGTTTTTTCTGTGCGTCCACAAAAGTGCTGAATCAATGGGGCTAAGCAGGATGAAAAAACACAAAAGCATTAGTTTAGTGTATTGAATATGTGTGGAATGCTAAAATGAGACGTCAGGCTTTTGGGAGCATTTATAATACGGGTCTGTTTGAACAGCCCTTGAGGCACAATGGCAGGACACATGATAAAGTCATCTGCAAGTGAGTTTGTTTGCAGCCTACTTCTAAAAAATGTTCTCCCGTTCCCGGTGAAGTCCGCCGCTGCTCTGGCCGACTAGTTGACCAATCAGCATTTGGCGGATGCACAGTGTCATCCACGCTGAGCATCATGCAGTTGGGAATTTAGTAAAGGACACAACCGGGGTAGGATAAATTAGGCATAACTATTTGCTCATTTTTTTATTGTCTCGGCACTGGGCAGGCAAACACTGTAAAATCTAATTTGAAGAAGCCTGACAACCAAGTGTGGCCATGCCAGGTGCAGATACTTGTATTCATTAGGGCAACAAATAAAGTGACTGTTAATTGTAAGAAGGCTCAGCAGATATCAAGAACTGATCTCGTCATCTGTGGTCCAGCGTTGCTTAAAGAGGAAGCCGTTGCTCAATACAATAATGTGTAGAAAGAACAGTACTGTGGTTTGGTGAGAGTGCAGCGAGCTTTAGAACTCGTTTTCATGATGTGATGTGAGACAGCAAGTTTCCTAAGTTTACTTCTTAAGAGGGGAAAAATTACATGTTTATGCAAGGTGTCATCAGAGGTTATGCAACAGCACTTCTTCAGCTTGAAAAGGTGGGGCAGGGTGACCTGAGAGAAGTAAAGAAGTTGAGCTAATATAAAAGTTTGAATTGGAAAATGATCAGATAATGAATGACAACAGGCCCTAGATAAATGAAACAAAAAAAAAAAAAGTGTAATTTTCATGTAATTTGTCTTTACAGACACGCCTCTCTTTGCGTAATTCGTGTGTGGAGTGAAACAGTAAACATGTTGTTACCATAAAAGCTTCCTAAACTGTGTTACGTCAAACATGAAAAGAGAGAGTCGTTGTCAGTGTCACTTTGACACTTTGACACTTTTCTGTTAAGTAAAAAAAACTATCACAAATGTACAAAAATAACACATTTGCCATTACACTAATGCCCTTCCTCTGTGTTATGTTGGCTCGCCCATCAGCAACTGGTGGATTGCACATAGAACAACATAGAATTTATTAAGTAGATGGGCCACTGGCATCGATGCAGGCTCTAGTTTTATGGTTGGGGGAATTCTTTGTAACATTTTGTACTTTTTGTTGCCTGTAGACCTACATAGTTTTTTATGTTTATATAGTAAACACATTGACTTTACATATAATCAAATGTTTTAAATAAATCAAATTGACTGCAGTCATAAAGGTGTGTGTATGGTCAGCAACAATACGCAGGAAGGCCGTAGCCTCAAAGTGCGTAAAGAAAATATCACCACACCATAACACCACCACCTCCATCATCCTGAACCATTGAAAGAAGGCAGGATGGATCCATGCTTTTATCATCTTTATGCCATATTCTGACCCTACCATCCAAATGCTGCAGCAGGCAACGTTATTCCAATCTGCAGCCAGTTTCCTGTTCTTAGCCGGCATGAGTTGCACTCGGCATGGTCTTCTGCTGCAGCAGCTCATCTGCTTCAAGGTTCCACGTTGTATTAATTCAGAGATGCTCTTCTGCATACCTTCGTTGTAACGAGTGGTTATTTGAGTTACTGTTGCCTTCCTGTCAGCAATCGGCACTCTGGCCATCAGCAGGGCTTTATCTCTCAGAGAACTGCAGCTCACTGTATATTTACTCTTTCAGACCATTCTCTGTAAACATTAGAGATGGCGCATCAGCATTTTCAGAACTACTCAGACCAGCCCATCTGGCACCAACAACAATGCCACGTTCAAAGTCACTTAAACCACCTTTCTTCTCTGTTCTGATTCTGGGTTTGAACATCAGCAGCTCAGCTTCACCACATCTACAGGCGTATCTAAAATTAGATAATAATAGTTCTCAGTTCAGTCGATATTTTTACAATAGCATTAATACACATAAAGCTAAAAAACATATTATTCCTAATCTGTGCCACAACAGTCGCTGATAAACTTAGAACAGATTTAAAGCACATCCAGTCAAAGGAACATTCCAGTAGCTCGCTTAATACCATGATAATGGTGCCGCTGTCTTTACAGAAGCATGTGCACAGTGGGTGTGACGGTGTTGACCCTGCATTGTTATGGTCTTGTGATAACAGCCCATCAGAGCACTGCACTGTGTGTGATAAGTAGTGAAAGTTGCTCTGGTGTTTATAGTCACAAGTAAACTCCTCTTCAATCCTCGTGTAAATGAGGGCATTTTTCTCACTGAGGGTTTAATAAGTAAACTCATTATAGCTGATACTCATCTATATGGGCTGTTCTTGTCCTGTTGCGACCTTGTGATGAAGCATTGCTAAGCCATGTGTCACTAAAGTGTTAATGTGAATCACTCAGAGGGTTTTTTGTATCGGCTTTGCGTTTGTTTTTCTGCTCCTTTTTAATCAACTTTTTTAGATCCGTCTGTTCTGGACCTTTGCGAACACCACATGAATTCCTTAATTTCTGCCCTCCTGTTTTTTCCTCCTCCTCCATGTTTTTCAGTATTCAGCTCCTTCTCTGTGGCATTCAGGGTTGAAAGTTGTACCACTCTTTGCTGAGATAAGCTTGGGGAATGATGAGTTGCTTATAAATGTGGACGTTTGGACTGAGAGATGACTAACTGTAAGATTAAATGGGCTAAATGTGAGTACGTGCTCCGCCCTTTTTTGTGTAGTTGTACAGTGGTCGCAGATGGGAACGCTCTGCTTGTTGCGCCTTCCTTTTAAAGCTCACTTTGTATTTCCAGAAGCCATTTTTGATTTGGAGAAATTGGTTTTGTGTGTGTGCTGCTATTTGTTTAATAGTGTTACAAAACGTTTTATTCATTGTATTTGCATGAAACACAACCTCAGCCTCGTGTTCGTACAGCACACCAACCCCGCAGTCATCTTCTTCCCGCTTCCCACCTTCTCTTTGTTCTCTTAAGCGATCCGGATCATTAACTGAGTAGGAGAAGATAAATGGTTCAATGCAAATCGTTTTCATGCCAGAGTGCTGGCTGTTCTCAATCATAATGGCAACACAGAGTAATTCAATTTCTCCTCCTGGCAGCCGTAGTTTATCACGCTCGCACATTTTTCTTTATGCCTCGGGTCATGCTGGGTAGACACTGTAAGTTATTCTCTTATGATTCCTTATGCGACGGCAAAAATCTCTTTCCCCTTTGCTTGGCAATATCAAATCTGTGGCCAGAGTGGGAGCCGATTCCTTTAGGAGGCCATAGCTCAGTTGTGACAGGATTGATAATGGAGGGAACTGATGGAAGACTGCAGGGAAAATGAGGCTGGCGATAGACGCCGATCATTACTGGAGCAGCAAGCCACAGCCTCTGCGTGAGGAAGGAGAGAGGCTGGCAGATTGTCACCATATTCCCAAGTTTTCACCGCCCGGCTTCTCTCTCCTCCTTCCCTGTTTGCGTGACATAAATAAAAAATGCTTAGCTCACGGCGTAAATACACCTTCAGCTGATTGTTCTGTGAAAGAACAGTTGGATGAAACGATTCGGTGATGAGGGGCAGATGTGCAGTGATGTTCCCTGCAGCTCCAGGAATGTGTGAAGGACAATAGATAGACAACGACCACTCTGCGCTCTGAATATTGATGCGCTGCGTATCAGGGAAGTGTGTTTTGTTTTGATAAGAAGACAAATTTAGGCAATTGCAATTTCTGCCAAAGCAGAGAGCCCAACCGTTTCTCCGAGTCAGGCGTGTTTTGTGCCATGAGAGGCATTCGGTTAGCTGTTACTCATGTGTTTGTCATGTGTGGGCTTGTTCAGGCACTACAGTCTTCAACTTGCAGGATGGGATAACCAGTCATGTATGTGTGCTGCATAAGCTATGGGCGGGTCCGGCTGTTTGCACTAGAGTAGCTCAAGTAAAACTTGAGCTCAGTGAAAATGAAGCCAAAGTGGAAGTTTCAATCCTCATATGCCACCATGTTAACATGTCAAACTGTGCAGGAGAAATAAGCATGCTGTTTGGGAGGTGGATGCCAGCACAGGCAGCTGTAGCTGATAACTGTTTGCCAATTTTAAACTCCATTAATTTGGGTCAGTGGAACTGAGAAATGTGTATTTGTTAATTGGTTGGCAAGTGTTTGCCGGAATTTGTGAGCAGCCACTGTGAAATTGATCGCTAAAGCCTCAGTCACACAGCCATAGAGACCAGTCACTGATCCCCTGACAGCTACAAATCATCATGGGACCTTCTGCTCAGCCGCTTACAATTTACTTAATAACTTTACGGTCCAGAGATATTTGGATATATATAATAATAATAATAATAATATGTTTGAACATAAATGTCTCAAAAACTGTTAAAGATAGCATAAACATGAACCAGGACCTGCAATTGAACACTAATGCAATTTTTTTTTTTTTTAATTAAATTTTTATATACAAAAATAAAGAAAATCTTCATTCAGCTTTCATGCTGGATTGAGCAAATATGTCAAGTTGTTCCACAGAAACAGAATATCAGTAGATAGTCTAACCCAAAGAGAAAAGTTTCCAGATAGAACTGTAATTATAATTAAGAAGTAATTGTATTACATATGTGCATGTTTTTCATTTCCCAGACAATCTTTGTAGGCATGCACAATGTCCTGGAAGAGCTGGAAAACTCAGGTTAAATTAGAATGACACTAACAGCCATTCTGTCCCAGTTTACAGCTCTGATCCATTTTCTTTATGGTAAGAAAGGCCATGTGTTATTTCAGGCTTTTGATTGTAATAGTTTTTGAGATATTCATGTTCAAACACTGCCTATTTCAACGTGAAAATTGAAAATGCAAATAAAAACATTTGATTTGGGCCTCAGTTTTCAGTTTCAAACCCTACAATCTACTTTGGAGGTCATCTGTCACCCTGTAAATGTTGATCGGTTTGCTAGCATTCCCAAATTGTTCTTTAATGTTTTTTTTTCTTTGTAGCTGCCACAGGAAGGTAAGAGACAAACGAAGGTCAGTATTTATCATGCAGTGTGTTAGAGCCTATAATAACAGAGGGCTGAGAGCATGGCTTTGGAAGTGGACTATTATTCATCACACAGCCCTGAAGCTGTATTATCTGCCATGGTAGCCACGTTGTGTTGATTTAAAAATGGGATTGGTAACGTGTGTACACAGAATATAAAATGCCTGTAGGCACTCAGCTGTTGAATTGTCTTCGGTCAGTGATCTCTCTCACACACACACACACACACACACACCCATTCAGCAAACAGTCTGTCCTCGTCCTTAATGCTTAACTTCAGCTCTGCTGTTTTCACATTAGCAGATCACCGATGCGCAAAGAGTGCAAAAACCTTCGCTGCGCTCACACCGGCCGTTAAACCACTTCTGGCCTGAACTGTTTGCTAACGCGAGTCTAGTGTTGATTGCATTTTATTTCAAGCACCTATCGTGTGTGTTGGCAGTGAATGCCTGCAACTCTCAGTTTAATGACGCACAATGACTGTTGGAGCAGAGGTGGCAAGTAAAAGGTTTTCCTAGTCTGTTGTTAAATATGCTGGGAAGGTGTTTGGTGTCAGAGGTTAACTCTGCAGTGACAGAATAACTAGATTATTTCTGGCCACTTTGGATAGCGTGGTTATGTTTTCTGGGATTAATGTGACTGGGAGAAAAGTCAAATTTGGCAGCGCCTGAAAACAGCACACAAAGCACTTATCAATATTAAATCTCTCTGGGTGTGTTGGGCCACTTGTTGTCGATCTATTTTCGCTTGTGAGCCCTTAAAACAAAGCTCTGTCCCTCACTGTAGGTTATGGCCTTAATGTGGACATACCCATACAGGCCCAAATGGTTACCTGTGGTTTAATGTGGACTGCCCTACAGCATGCTGTGTGGGTCTACCCACAGTGTTTTCTGGGCGAGTTGTTAGCAGGGAAGCATAAGTATGTTTTTAGCCTCTCAAATGTTGTATATTTGAACATTTAAAGGCTAAATAAGTGTGGTATTGTCTGAGGAAAGTCAAGAGTGGCAGAAAGGGTCGTGCGTGACATTTATGAGGACAGTGAGACAGTGCTGAGGTGTGCAGCAGGGGTGGGACTCCTTGTCTGCATTGGTGAAGGACAGGTTTACAGGTAAGGTCAGGCAGGAGTCTCTGTGGACTATGATTGTCACAGCCAACATTATGATCTGTAGTGAGAGTAGGGAGCAAGTATACGATGGAGAGAGGAGGAATGAAAGTCAGGTTGTGCAGGGTGGAGACACAGTAAGAGAGGCAGGGATGAGGTGGTTCGGACGTGTGCAGAGGAGGGGTAGTGGATATGTTGTAGATGGTCTCTATAAGGGATGGAGGGGAGGCGCGCTGTAAATGGATATTTAACTTGTTACGGGCAAATTATAGTGAGGGAGTGTCAGGATCTCACGATGTTCCTGTTCATTCTACTAATTCGACGTCTTTTACAGTCCTGATAAGAAAGCTGAGACTTTGACACTACAGCTTATTCAGGTTGCCTTACCCAGTGCACTGCAGCTTTTAGACATTTTTCAGTGTGTGCTATCAGACAGAAGGCACCTTCATATTGGTTTCACCACAAGTGTGGGCAGCCCTTAATTGCTCTCTATCTCTATCTGGAGCAACTCGAATTTGACTCATGGGACCAATTTGCTTCACTCATGCTGTCCACATTTTTCTTCATTGTGTGATACATAACCGATACACAAGCCCTTGTATCCTGAGGTTTTAGGTAATTGTCAGTAACTTTTTAAAGCACTTTCACAGTTTGCTTGAACCACTGCGGTACTAAAAGTTTTAGGTTAAGCTTCAGCTTAAAGTGCGTGTTACTTATTGCTCGTTTAAAACGTTTTCCCTCTTAAAGCGCTCACTCCAAAGCTGCGTGAGAAACGGCACAACTGGTCTCTTCGTGTCTATGTTCCTGTGATAGGAGACTTGCCTGCCCCCTTCCTCTCATGAAAACGGACAGCTCCCTTGTTCTTCTTTAATGTAATATTGATTGACCAAACTCCCAGCTTGAAGGCCAAGGGATGGGAGAGTGTCTGCAGCATCACTGGGCATTAGTGGGATGAAGATGTATCCAAGCGGGAACCCTTCTGACTTTCTGAGTGTGCAGATTGTGGTCAGATTTAGTGCGCTTTAGTATTTAGTGTGTTAAATTATGCTTGCAACTTAAATACCTGCACTGTGTAGGCATACAAGCATGCATTAAAAAGACGGCAGAAGGACTACGCCCAGTGAATGCCAAGCGTAGGACAAAGAAGTACTCCTGCTGATTAGAATAATGAACTTCTCAGTGGATGTGTTCTCCATACTCAGGAGTCTGGGAGAAACCTGAGGTCTCACTGTGTGACAGTACGTCTCATATTTACAAATGCACTTGTTTTTCATTTAAGCATTTAATACCATTGTCACAAAAAGAATTAAAGTCATGCATCAGTTTGTTCCTTGTGACATAAAAGCATATTAGGAAGCCACGGTGTAATTAAGCACCACTGTGAACTGGCTTGTGGCAGAAGGTTTCCAAGTGCTTCTTTTTGGTTGTTCGGATGCTTCCTTTTAGTATTCCGTGGATCTGTTTACTCTCCAACATCTGCTGACATGACAGTTTGCCAAGGGCGGGGTTTGTGTGTCTGTGTGTGTGTCTGTGTGTACGTGAGAACACAAAGAAAAAAACTGAGTCATTTCTTTCCTTTCATTCATTCTCCCTTCATATCCTTCTTTACAGGTTCAGCACAGAAGGCCTCCACTTGGAAGTTATCCAGCTCTTTTCTACGCTACAAATGCTCCCTCTAGTGGTAATATGATGTTATTACATCCACATAATATTGAACTTTTATGTCACACGTGTGCACCTGGTTTGTGACTTTACTTGTGGGTGGTTAGACTGGCCTTATCTGTGCACATAATTGGAATAATAAATGCAAAGCTTAACACTTAAACTGTCCATACCCCACCCCCTTCACTGTGCAGCAGCTGCATCTTTGAAGTACAAACATGGGCGTTTGGTTCTGGAAGTCCCCTTGCCATCCAGGAATGAGAAGTGTCTGTTTTTTTTAAGGCCCATGTTGATGAGCGTGGGCGACTTGATCGGCGATCTGCAGAAAGAGGACCCAGGAGCTACCGCCTCAGTTCTCTCTAAAGGTAAGACATGCTCAGTATGCAACAGGTGCAGTCGGTCTGGTTCGCCGGGTTGCGCACAAAAAGGATGAACGATAGCCAGTCAAGCAAGATGCCTCCACAATAATCATTTACTCATATTCACATTTACACTGAGCAGTTATCAGTTAATCACCTCCCACTGCGAGTAACTGTGGCTGTTTGTAGTACAATAGGTCACGGTTCCCTGCCCTTTAAAACAGGGCGGTGTCTGTTTTATGATCTTGTAGCACAGATCATTGCTTTTAAAAGAAATTCATAAACCGTGCAATTTTGGGGAATACTGCAGTGTATTTTACATGCAGATAGTCTTGCAAACCTCTGTGGCTCCTCAGTGAGCAGGAGGGAGTGGCACAAGGTTACACTGGTCTACACGATCTTCACACACCTGTGTCTCTCACCAAAGTTATGTGTTGCCTTGAGCGTGCCATGTTTTGACACAGTGGAGAAAAATAGGGCAATTTTCTGTAACAGTACTCCACGCTTCCTTTTCAAACTTCTAATCATTTTGTAGCCACTCACATCTGAGTTGGTATGGGAACCAGAGCGGTTAGGAAGGGTATCTGATGCAGTCCTCCTTAAGTTACTTTAAGGGTAACTCGTGAAAAGTGTATTTTTCCATGAAGGAGACAGGTGAGGCAGGTTGTGGCAAAGATTTTTATCACTTTAGAAGACGGGACATGTTAGACCAGAGCAGCAGAGATTAGCACATGAGCTTTTTTCCACACAGATCTCGTTCCCATACATGACCTGTAGTTATGCAGTGCTGAACTACATTCTTTAAGCTGTAAATTACTGACTTTGTCCATCACCGTGGTGTTTATTTGATAAACTTCTTGTTTCTTTCATGTTTTATTGAATTTGTTTGGTCCCTCTGCCAGCAAACCTTTTTTTTTCATGGTATAAAAGATAAAGTTAATTCAGTTCAGCGCTTGCTTTGACAGATGGGGAGCGCATTGCCAACAGCACGCTGATCGATGCCCTGCTGGACAAGGACTTTCAGCTTGTCATCAACAATGCAGTTTATAATATCTGCGCTCCTGAAAGGGGTACATTTATCTCCATTCATAAATTCTCCATTTGACAGTTTTCCAATTACACTTGATCCTGGTGATAAAATGTGGTTATTATCTTCTATTCTTCTCATATTTCACTTTTACTTTCTCCTCGTTGTCTGCCCTGTTGCGCCTCCGTTGCAGTGTGTGCATCTGCTGAGCACGCTATGGAGCTGGAGGACATGAAACATGTCGTGCACCTGCTGCACACGGCGCTCCACCAGCCCGAACACCAGCTGCTGAAGGAGAGGGAGCTCCTGGAGAAACTGGACAACCTCAAACAGGAGCTTTCTCCTCTGGAGAAGGTACTCGATGTGTTGCAACAACCACTCACCCATGAAATTACTTTGTACCTTGTTATACTTGCTTGAAAGCTTCATTTAAAGGTAATGATGACATTTCAGCCTTAAAGACTTGGTAACCCATTTTTCTCTGCATTTTATTGGTGACAGATGAAGGCAGACCTGTCCGGTAAAGCAGACTTCCAGACATCCAGGGCTCTGTATGTTGGCCTGGCGCTGCTGTCCGTGCAGGGCGGCGCCCTGGCCTGGCTCACCTGGTGGGTCTATTCGTGGGACGTCATGGAGCCCGTCACGTATTTCATCACCTACTCGACCAGCATGGCAGCTTTCGCCTACTATATCCTCACCAAACAGGTAAGACTCAGAGACACCTGACTGACTTCACCGTTTTCCTCTAGGTGTAGATGACAGGTGCTCCTCAGGCCATTTCACAAGTTGTTCCTTCAGACTTGGGCATGCGATATATTGTGGACTGTGAAAACAACATGGAAGCTACAATAAAGATGTCCTGTATTGCTCTGAAGGGGTGAAGGCTGTTTGTAGTGTAAATAAATAATATGGCTCAACTTGACTTCTTATCAGGGTAACTGACAACTAGCAGTTAGAACCTATTACTCAGCAAGTCACGTACCAGAACTTTCACTGACTTTCAAAATGCTTTTCCTTTTAAATATTCTGATCATTTCAAGATCACATTTTGGGAAATACATCAATTTTCTCTGCCCAGTTAATAGTCTGGAAAAAACCATAAAATCTACCCTAACTCTCTAGACCCAAGAAATGATAATAACCTCCTTTAGAAGGCTGATCTTACACTTTAGATGTTAAAAAAAAAATCTAAAGTGTTACAACAAAACAAATTTTAGTTACACCTAAAGCTCATTTGTGTAAAATTGTCATGTGTGCAGATATATTTTTAAATAATTAACCTACTTTGTTCTCTCCTACAGGATTATGTATACCCAGACGCCCAGGACAGGCAGTTCCTGCGTTATTTTTATAAGGGGGCCAGGAAAAAGAGATTCAACGTGGAAAAATACAATGAACTCAAAGACAAGCTGGCCCAGGTTGGCTGACTGTTTTGTTTTACAATAAATGACTAAATAGTCAGAATCTTTGTTACTGAATGTGTTTGTTTTTTTTCTTAAACAAATCTACAAGGAACTGTTTTGTTTTTTTTATTATTAAAGGAAATATCAGCCAAAAATAAAAGCTCTGATAAATTGTTTTCAGAAACCTGCAAAAGGTATGAACAACTGCTTTTACAGTCTTTGATTTTCTGTTTTCTGCGTTTCAGGTGGAGGAAGACCTGAGGCGTCTGAGATATCCAACCCAACTCCAGCTACCAATTGAACAAATCCAGCCAAAGCCATAAATGAAGCCAAGCCATGAATGATGGTCCCTCAAACTTTAACAGAGGAAAAACAAAACTAATTTTCCTGCTTTATTTTGATAATAGCATCTTTTTATCTCAAATCCATGAAATTGTTTTCTTTAAGTATTAATAATGATGCCAATTATATATCAAAAGAAAAAAAAATAGAACAAAGATTGATTGCTAATGAAATGAAATGTTTCCCAAACCCCATTTGAATCTGGTGTCTTTCTGGTCTGATTGTGTGATTGTGAAGCGCTTTGATTAAATCTGCATCGCGGCCGTTACAGGATTATTAAATAAAGAATGCAAACGCACTTTCTAACACAAATGCAATGAAGATTTTTATAAAACACCTTTTTATTGAGGGCAAGTAAAGTAACTAAAGTATGACCACAAACATACAGCATTGTTGTTTATTCTGGCGTATTCACCCACCCACGCCACACACACCCACACCACACGCAGTTTTAGGTCCAAAGTACAACTTTAAAGAACACACCCTCCTCCCTGAGGTACTTTTCACACTGGTATTGTCGTCTAGGTGCAAATATGCAGGAGTAAATGTACTATAAATTACTGACACATAAAGAACATGAAATCCCTTTGTAAAGCAGTAAGGCTTAAGGAAACACACTGTTTATGTAGTGCTTGGACAGTTTGTTAAAGTGTTGGCTACTTGAGGCTTATAGTGAGATAATAATGAAACTGATGAGTAGGAGCATTCCACCGGAAAATTCCAGCTAAGAACTAAGAAATTCCAGTTTTAAGTGGAATGCACTGCATGTCGCCTATTTCTGAAGATGAACTGGAAAATATTTGTCTGGCTGAAAAAAAAAAAAATCCTCAAAAACCTGTGAAACAGACTCCCTGAGTTTTCCAGCTTCCACAGACAGCGCTGAGCCGGTGAACAGCTCTGTGTACAAGGCCGCTGTAAACTATGTGCTTTGAACTTGTTATAAAAGAAGGCAAACTGAACGCACTGCCGTGCAGTAAGGCATTGTTCTGTACTCCTAAAGTTATTTCAGTAGTTTTACGAAGCAGCCAAAACAGATGGGTTGTAATCCGGACGGGGATAAAAAAAAAAAAATAACAGGAATACCAAATTTAACACAGCTACGCCATCAATGGCAGTATTTAAACGATGACAGTAGTTTTAATGTTGCCTGTTTTGGCAAATTTGTTGCCTTTTACACACCCCTGTCCCCCAGAACAAAACATCTCTGCTAGTTTTCCTCTGGCCTGTAGTGCCTTTTCTTCATTTCCAGCTCCAGGCATGTCTGCCTTCTCTTTTATATAATAAAATTAAATGTCAGTTGTCTCATTATGCTTAAAGGACTAAAACAACAAATCACATTTAAAAACTATTTTCTTTGTATGGAATTAAATCTGATCATCAAAAAAAATGTGTGGCCATCTGTCAGTGAAGCTCAGCCATTAACTTGAACATCCTGGCATTCCCACATGAACTCTTTTTAATACTCAGGAAATAATTCCTGAAAGTGGACATCTGAGAAATATATTTCTGGGTCCTTATGTCTTACGAGATAAGTGCCATTTAGTTGTGTTAAATTCAAGCAGAGTGGTCGTTTCAACAGCTGATATCACCAAACTCTGTAATTAATTCATTACTAACGCAGTCAAGATGGATAGACACAACTACAGGCCTGAGGTATATACAACTGATTTTCAGTTGGATGTTCTCTATAAACTCATTAGATCTTGTTATATTTTGTGTCATAAGAAGCTTAGTCAGACTGGCAACCTGTCCTGGGTGTGCCCTGCCTCTCGACCTATGGCAACTGGCCCTGACAACCCTGAATTGGATAAGCAGGAGAGGATGGATGGATGGATGGATATTCAACTTAGTCAGAAGACAGCCACAGTTGTGCTCGCTAAGTAAAACAGCATCTCTATTTCCAACAACAGTTCAAATATCAGTTACTGTAGGGGTTGTTGGGTTAGACTCCATTATAATCCCAACTATTGGTTTGCATTCAGAGATAACTGGGAAAGTCTGACCAAGATTAAAGAGTTCATTTGTTTGTTTGTTTTAATCTTCTGGAAACCACGTTTTCACTGTTTAGTTATTTAAATTTTTGCCATAAGAACAACACTAATTCTTTGCCAAAGAAACATGTTTTACATATGACCCCCATAGAGCCTGGCAGGCGCTGAATGAAGCAATAAACTGCATTAGATGGTCACTTTGCATGTGTTCATATTCAGATGGTGATGCAGAAAATTATATACATTTAGTCCTAATCTGGTGCCAAGTTTAAATTCCTGTTTAGAAGCCCTATCTAGTTTAAAAAAAAAAAAAAAACCACATAAACCCGCTCATTGAAAGACTGAGGTGTGACAGTGTTACTTTTTTGGTCGGAAGTAAAGTTTCTTGGTGAGCATTGAAGCAAAACAAGGTACTTGCTTCTTCCCGATAGATTGTAGGTCACGAGCTCTCAGAACACTCCTCATGGACACTTTTCTATTGACCAGCGTGAGTAACTCTGTGAATTCCAGGGTATCACCATGCTTTTGGAGCAATTCACACAGATCTTGGATATACCAGGAGCCATTCATAGTCTCCCGGTGTGAGTAATAACCTAAAAAATATTGAAAAGAAAAGTTAATATGGAAGGTGAAGAAAATGCAAATGGAAGAAGTATGGATTTTTAGAAAGCTATGAAATGTTAAATGCTTTACACCAGGATTTATAGTGGCTCAATTGTACTGTTTTATTAAGAAAAATAAACCTATTTAGGCACTGGCCCAGCTCTTGATCACCGATAAATGAGCTTAGACATATAAATACAAATACACAAACAGTGTATAACACTAGCTGGACAGTTTGTGACACTGTAATCATGTGTCACTGGTAGCCAAGTGGAGACATTTTAGCTTTATATTATTATTAATTATATTAAACAGAAGAAACTATTAGATATATTTGAGGATACAATTATTCTAACATCACATATCTACCCTATGATTAAAAAAAACACTCAGTTCAGTGTCTTTGATATTTCCTCTGAGCCCAAATAAAAAGCAAAAGGTTCAGTCAAATCCCAGAAGACTCACCTTCAGCCACAGAATAGCACATGATGAAATCAGCCCCAGCAGGGAGCGTGTGTATGGCACTGGCATCCACAAACACCTCTACTTTGCTATCCACTGCATCAGCAGGGGTAACTGGATCGTCATGTTTTGCTCCTCGACATGCCTGGAGATGGATGGATGGAGCATAAACTAAGGTAATGCAGCAAGTTAACATGCTCTAAAACAGCGGTCTCCAACCTTTTTTGCGCCACGGACCGGTTTATGCCCGACAATATTTTCACGGACCGGCCTTTAAGGTGTCGCGGATAAATACAACAAAATAAAACTAGTACCGGTACCGAAAAAAAGAAGATTTATTCATAACACACGTGAAAAGACCCAGGAAAACCGAGTTAACGATAAAAACGATAACAAAATAACGATGAAAACCGATAAAAACCCTGAAAACCATACATTTCAAACCTGAGCCTCAACTCTCGCGGCCCTGTACCAAACGACTCACGGACTGGTACCGGTCCGAGGCCCGGGGGTCGGGGACCGCTGCTCTAATAGACTTGACTGATTTCGGCTAGTGTGTACCTGTATTACGAAGATCTTTGGCTTTCCAACAAGGTCCTGGCACTTGTCTCCCTTGAACATGGACGTGATCTCCTGGATACTGATTTTTCCATCGTAGCAATAAACATGGTTATCCTCTCCGTGGCTCAGGAAGGCGAGGAAAAAGCAATCTGCATCTGAGTGATCTGCCTCCGCAGCTAGTGGGACAAAAAGTACTTGTTATACTTGCAGCTGTATGTTGGATTTGAGACAGATATGTTTGCAGGAGAGCAAAGAGTTATGGGAGAAATCAAACTACGGTGATGATTTTCTTGATGATTTTTATGTCCATCTTGGATGCATGCTAGGTATTTGAGAGTTACAAATGATTATGTGGGTACCTTTGGCGATTTCATCTAGGACTGCCTCCTGCTTGTAGTTATCATAACACCTCACTTCAAAGTTTAGGTCCTTCAATCTGAACAGAAAGTGAAAATGAGTTGATTATTTTAACAGATCAAGGACCAAAAATAATTTTATTGTTCTTTATGAGCAATATAAATTCTTTAGACAAGGGTTTGTTTGGATCAGGATTGATTGGACCTTTTTCAGAGTCCTATAAATTTCAATGCCTCAATATTTCTGCTTCTGCAGACACTCCAAAGCATCATCTATTACCACCCCAGGAGAGACGGTCATAGGATTCTTTCTAAAATCCACAACCATCTCTTCAGTTGTTGATGCAGTAGGAACAACTTGGACAACTGTGAAATCAACCTCTATAGGGCCACGATCACAGTCTGTAGTGGGGATTGTGATCAGGGTCATCACTATTCAGGAGAGAAACAATCACAGAGTTCTCTGTGAACTTAAAAATATAGCGCACATATTGTCCTTGGCACTCGCTGGTGCACCGCGGTGAAAGAACTCAGCCTCAGGGCAATCCAACAGAGAAAAGAATAACATTTAATAACCAGGAAAAAAACATTTGAAATTCTTACACGATATTACCACAGAATAGATCTAAACCTGCCATGAAAGCGCGGGCTAATGCAATTTCCTTTTCTTAAGCAGGTAGATGGAAGTTGTACCTTTTCTCCAAATTGTAACGATCAGCATTGGTTCCATTTCTGTCATTCAAGCCCAGGCGCCAGAAGAAGCGCTCCTGATTAAAGATCAGCGCAAGACCTCGTCGTTTGTTGCCCATCTTGTACTCCTCTGCAGGATCCAGGTAGCTGAATGTCGAGTGAAAATTGGGCACATGAATACAGCGCAATAATCTAAGTGAGAATTTCAAGTAACAGCCACAAAACGTGGAAGTAAGAATTTACCTTCTGATGAAGGAGTCGGTCTCTGTTTGGTTTTCCGTGCATACTATTGAAAAGCACATGCATAAATAACCAGTGCAATAACTACAAAATAATAATGCTGTAGCAAGTCTTGCTTTATGCTTATCCAAGTTTTGCAACATGCCAGTGTTAATGATAAACATGATATTGGAAAGAAAGTAGTAACACATGTATGACAATATCCTACATCGTACTGTGCCAGTAACTACCTGCTTAATGCGCCAGTAAGAGTGTTAGAATAAACCGAGCACAGACGACAACCGTGATATTTTAAAATCTCAGTACTGCATCAATAATGCACTTGACAATATCATAGTTGTGTAATTGTTCCTTTCCTTCAGGCTGTCTTCACTAACTCCACACGCAAACGTCTTAAAATAATTAAGATGAATTTGACCATTAACATATATCTAATATCCTGTCAATACAGGAAATTAGGTTTCTTAATATTGTAATTGAGAAACATTTTGTGTAGTGAAAATCAATTCAAGTCAATTCAATTTATATTTATAAATACTTATAAATATTATAAATACTTAGAAACATATTTATACATTTATATATTTATTTATACAGAGCTAAATAACAACAACAGTTGCCTTAATGTGTTTTATACTGTGAGGACCCTACAGTATTCAGGAGAAAGCGTCAACAATCAAATTATCTTTTATGAGGAAGCACTTTTGAGTGGTGGGAAGGAAGAACTCCCTTGTAACAGAAAGAAACCTCCAGCAGAAACAGGCACAGGGAGGAGCCACCCTCATCCTCATCCTCCAACCATGCGGGAAAAGGAAAAAGAAAACACAGCAGAGGACTTATCCATAGCAGGATTTAGCTTTTCAGACTTTTGTTTTTGTTTAAGAGTACAGCTACAAGTGCTGCTAGTGTGGGGGTCAAGCAGCCATTGTTCCATCCGCTCAAAGTCCTGACAGCTGTCAATGGCTGAGTGACGGGTGGAGAAACATAGCAAAGGCTGCTAAAAGAACAAAGCCCAAGAGGAACAGCTCTATTCTCCACCCTACAGATACATAGGGCAGAGTATTTGTGCAAATGAGGTAGAATGGGTGTATTTGAAGGTAAAAGGTTATTTGAGGTGACTGTTGTTGGTTCTATGTAAATAAACCTTTGTTAAAGTGAATCCGTGAGGGCGATTTGCTCATTTTTATTTCCATAACCTGGCTCTGGGGCAATCTTTACCATCACTTTAGATGTTTTGCTTTTGTTATTAGTTACTCACATATATATAAATAAACTCACAGCTGAATGCAAAACAAGCAAGCAATAAAAACTCTGGAAGTGCACCTGGAAGTCCAACACTGATAATTAGGAGAAAAAATGTTGGGTATAAAGCAGCCATAAAGCAGCTTCCTGACCTGGACTGAGGGGGACAGCTATGAAAGCGATAGTAAAAATCTTTGAGCTGATGATTAATCACACGCTGTTTTACATGCCCTGTTTGTTTCACCAGCAACAAAACATTACTTTTATTACATTGTTTGTACAACTTTACAGCTTTTAGTGTTTCACTTTTTGCTTTTGGTATGAGCAAGTACTTTGTCGTTCATGTTTTAAAAAAAGATTTTAGAATTTTTATATACTTCACGGTAGGAAATACTCACCTTGCTTGCTTTCACCTGTTGGTTTGCTGTCTCTGGCAACACTTCCTAGGAAAGTCAGAGAAGGAGGAGCAGTGAAGTCCCGACTTCATCGCTATTACATTAAAAAAAAAACTGATACACTTTTTACTAACGTGGTGACTGACGTAAAGAAACGCTTATAGTAAATGTGTGACAGCATTTATAATAGAGCATACCAAACAGTTTAAAATACATTGAGCTCAGGGTAGATCGAAACTTAGTAGCTTTGCACGTATTGTTCGGCTTTCAAATTAACAGGTCACCTGTCTGTTTCTAATATTTTTTTAAAATGCAAATTTATTACCTCCGCAGTCGTCTTTTTGCTTGTCAGACATGTTCACGGTTCGTCTTTTTTTCGGACTAACGCCGTGACAAGAAAACATCACCGTCGTAAAGCCCACCCTAAAAAGAGTTTAGGGTGTGGTTCCGCCCACCGTAATCTCATTGGCTCAGATTTTCACCTATTGGCTGTCGCATCTGTCATTCAAAGATTTAAAGACTAGTATTTCCGTGTTTGCAACATTGCAACAAGTTCAGGCAACTACCAAATCACGAACAACGACAAGAGCATGAGAAGAAAGTAAAAGATTAAGTGGGCTAAAAGCCTAATCCAGATTTATGTTACGAGCCTCATCTCATACATGACTAAAAACATAAAGCCTACACTTCATTGTTCTTGAGACATTTAAAGGTCCACATATTTATAAACGAATGACAGGTAACACATTAAAAAGATGCTTCTGCAAGTCACAGCTTTACCATCGCATTCAGTTACATTCTGTGGAAGGGCAGGGGGGATGTGCTAACACTGCCAACTCATCATATGTTCCGTTTTTCTCATGGTATAAGGAAGTGGATACTGACCGCCTTATTTTACACGGTTTTGTAATAATGTCCTGTTTGGCAGTTTTAGGAGATATGGGGAAACTATATTGGAAATATTTTAAATGAAGCTCTGTTTCCCTCTGTTGGAAACGGTATGCATAACAACACATAATCACTTTCACGTCAATACACAAACACACGTTATAATTTCCGATATTATCTTTAGACTACAGCAAAGTTCTATATCTTTATTCGTACAGTAATCATATGAAGATTGCATCATTTACTGTGATGTAAGTTTCAGTAACACCTTTAATATTACTAATACGCATTAGTACATGTACCATAAACTGCTGACAGGTCATTAATTCCATTCCTCAAGTAGTAAGCTTGAGGAAACACTCTGATTGTGAAGTGCTTGGACAGGTTGTAAATGTTACTGGCACCCTGAGGCTTAGAGTGAGAAAAGTAAGAATGAAACTGATGAGTACAAAATTTTCTGATTGCTAAGCTATCACGTCATGTGCCTCTCATGATAAGTTGGGAAACAACTGGCTGTTGACACCAAGCAAACCAGACTCCCTGACTTTCCGGTGAAAACCTTTCTGTGCAAGGCTGCTGACTATGTGTTTTGAACCTGATATAAAATAAGGCCACGTGAATGCATTTCTGTGTAGTAAGGCATCATTCTGTGCTGCTAGAGTAATTTTAGTAATTTTACAAAGTAGCCAGCAAAGACTGTGGTCCATAATCATTCTGTACACTGCTTTAATGTAACTCAATTATGTATAGACAAAAACAACAGCTTTACAGTATTTAAAAAATGACACAAGTTTTAATGTTGCCTATTTTGACAAACTTGTTTCCTTCATACAAAACAAACAGCTTGATTAAGAAAGTTAAAGGAACAGTTCACCCCCAAATCACATGAATGTCATTTTCCTCTTGTGGCATTTATCTCCATTGTTTTGATGCTAGTTGATCAGTTTCTCAGACACCATCTGTAGAAATGTGTGCCTCCTCTTTGACATAATGGAACTAAATGCCAGTTTGTGATGCCTAAATAGTAATATGAAGAATTACATTTAAAAACTATTTTAATTCTATGGAATTAACTCAAACAACCAAGAGAAAGATGCAGTTAGTTTCACTGCAGCTCAGCTGGCTGGGACACCTTTAACTTGAACATCCCATCATTCTGCCACATGTTGATACATTATTGCTTCTACAAACAGTTAAAGAGAAAACAGTTCCAAAATTAAACCGTTTCAGTATTTAGAACATCATTTCTGGGGAAAAAAAACATTGCTACTGGGTTTTACATTTCATTTAGTTCTGTTAAATTCAAGTAGCGAAACATTTCAACAGCTGATATCACCAAACTGTGTAACTAACAGCAAAGCAATCAAGTGGGGTAAAAAGCAGCCCAAATCTGAATTACATACAACTGTATAAAATCAGTACTTTAAGTGGCTGCTTATTTACTCGGGAGACAGCTATAGTTGTAATCATTAAGTAAAATAGCATAGATGTACCTCTATAATACATAGATAGTACATAGTCTAGAGGATGTTCCCATGATTTTATAAGAACTCTGTCACTAGAAATATTGAGGATCCTAATTAGCGTTATAAAAGATCTTTTGTTTTCTGTGGTGAGATGTTGGTTTTAGTTAAAAAAAATATATACATCAGTTGATTTAAAGACTGAGGTGAGACATTGTTACTTTTTTAGTCGGAAGTAAAGTTTCTTAGTGAGCATTGAAGCAAAACAAGGCATTTGCTTTTTCCCAACAAGCTGTGGGTCACAGGATTTTGGAACGTTCCTCATCGACACTTTTCTGTTGACTAGTGTGAGTAATTCTGTGAATTCAAGGGAGCTGCCATATTTTCGGAGCATCTCACACAGAGCCTGAATGTACCAGGAGCCTTTCTTAGTCTCCCGGAAGGAGTAGTAACCTATCAAATGACAAAAACAGCAAAACATGGCAGGTGGTCTAGTGTGGTTATGAAATATCAAATACTTTACACAGGGTTCATAAAGGGTCACTCATATGGTTAAAAAAATCTGTCCAGCAATTTTTTCACTTCTCCTCTAAGCTGAAGGTTCAGTCTAATCCCAGAAGACTCACCTTCAGCTACAGAAGAGCATATTATAAAATCAGCCCCGGCGGGGAGGGTGCGTATGGCACAGGCATCTGCAAACACCTCCACTTTGCCATCCACCGCATCAGCAGGGGTCACTGTAACACCTTCATCAAACAGTTTTCCACGACATGCCTGGAGATTAAAGATGGACACTGGCATTAACTGGGTGCTGGACTTGATAATAAACATAAGACAGACTGACGACCTCACTTCCTCCGTTACATCCTCACCCATTGTCCTCAACACGGGCTCCCCTCGGGGATGTGTTTTGAGCCTCCTGCTGTACTCTCTACTCCCTTATAACTGCTCAGCCACATTCCCAAGCACCCATGTTGTCAAGTTTGTGGTGGAACTAATTTCCAGCAACTATGAGACAAAGTACAGGTTGCAGGAAGAACATCTGCTTACTTTTAAAAGAAGCTGCTGAGAGCTCTCTTGCCCCTTATGGCGATCTGCAGCATCAAGTACCTGGGTATAAACATCAACAACGGCCTCACCTGAACACCAACTTCAGCAGGCTAATAAAGAAGCCCCACTTGTAACTACTGATGCTCTCCACAGTGCAGTTCAGTGGAGAGCATCCTCACACCTGTGAGTCGTGGAACCTGCTCTGCTGCTGATGGGAAGATTCTACGAGTGTGTGCAGAAACTCAGCAGCAGCCTTTCTCTTATCAACTGAAGACATCAACATCAGTTCAGATGTATAAATTCTGCCACACATCAGAGACTTTTCATGTGTGTACCCACACACCACATTACACATTATGGTTTCTATCTTATGTTCATATTTGTACTCACATTTCACTTTCTTGCATTCTTACACTCACTGCTCTTTAAATTGTATTTTTTTCATTGTGTTACGGAGTTTTTCTTGTTTTTGCAGTGCTGTTTCACCAGTACCTCATTACTTAGTGATTCTCATCCATCATCATTTTTTGGGATGACAATAACAGCAGGTTTACATAATCTGATGGACTTGACTGGGTTGTGTATTTTGCACCTGTATTATAAAGATCTTTGGCTTTCCAACAAGGTCCCGGCAGTTGTCTCCTTTGAACGTGGACATCATGTCCTGGATACTAATTTTTCCATCGTAGCAATAAACATGGTTATCCTCTCCGTGACTCAAGAAGGCGAGCAAAAAGCAATCAGCATCTGAGTGATCTTCCTCCGCAGCTGGTGGGACAACAAGTACTTGTTAAACTTGCGGCGAATTGTTGGATTTGACACATATATCTTTGCAGCAGAGCAAAGAGTTATGGGAGAAATCAAACTTCATGTACATCCTGGATGCATTCCATTTGAGAGTTACAATTGATTGTGTGGGTACCTTTAGCGATTTCATCTAGGACATCCACCTGCTTGTAGTTATCATAACACCTCACTTCAAAGTTTAGATCCTCCAATCTGAACAGAAAGTGAAAATGAGTTGATTAGTTTAACAGATCATCCATCAGTCTATTTAGAATCACCTCTTCACTACAGGACCGACATTATTCTTTACAGTGGGAATTTGTGAAAATATAGCACGTCAAATATTGGTTTTGGCACTAACTGGAGCACAAAGGTGAAATCAGCACCAAGGGGCTTGAGGAGAGAAAATAACATTTCATTATCAGGAAAAATCTGTGGAGATTCTCACACATTTTTACCACAGAAAGGAGCTACAGCTGCTAAACAAGTGCTGGCATGTTCTTTAGCACAAAGCTGTGTCAAATACAGTGTTTCCCTTTCTTCAGTAGATAGCTGGGAATTGTACCTTTCCTTCAAGTTGTAACGATCAGCACTGGTTCCAACTCTGTCATTCAAGCCCAGGCGCCCGAAGAACTTCTCCTGATTAAAAATGAGAGCAAGACCTCGTCGTTTGTTACACATCTTGTACTCCTCTGCAGGATCCAAGGAGCTGATTTAAAAAAAAAAAAAAAAGAGTAATGAATGCAGTGTGTCTGAGTGCTTGGTACCAGATTAAAGTGATAATTTCCAGCTAATAGCCAAAAAAGGTGGAAGTAAGAATTTACCTTCTGATGAAGGAGGTGTTCTCTGTTTGTTTCTCTTTGCATACTATTGAAAAACAAATTCATATTCATAAATAACCAGCGCAACAATTACAAAATGATAATAATACAGAGCCAAGTCCTGCGTTACAACTTATCTAAATATTGATGATTATGATTACCAATGATAACCATTGTATTGAAAAGAACATAGGACGGTATGGACACATTTGTGTATCACCAACCACCTACACACAAACACACACACACATTAAAATAATTGAGCTTGTTGTGACAGTTCTCATTACAGTATTAACAAAAAAAATGGCCAAAAATGCACAGAAATTATTCTACTTCTGTCTCAAATATGGTCATGCAGTTATTGTTCCATCCATTCAGAGTCCTGACAGCTGTTAACAGCTGGGTGATGCATGGTGAAAGATGGCAAAGGCTGCTAAAAGAATAGAGACAGAGAGGGACAGCTTTACTCTACAGATAATATACTGTATAGGGTAGACTTAGGGTGGCATGGGTGTATTTGACAGAAGGAATTTCATTTGGTTCAGTTTTTGTTTCTGTTTCTAAAGTTCCTGCCATGGCTGAGCAGCCGGTGTGTTTAAGGAAACGAACCCAAATGCAGACACCGAAGGAGATGGAACTGAGCTGTAAACAAAAAGCGAGCCTTTTATTGTGGCTGATGACATAAATACACAGAATAAGGCAAAAGGCGAATGGGGGCAAAAACTAGACTAAAATCTAAACTGGGCAAACTAAACTGTGATTACTATCATTAAACTATGATAACTACTGACAGGAACATGATCCTGAGCAGGAACATGCAAATAACTATGATGAAAAACCAAGAACATGAACATGACCTGAGCAAACACATGAAAAACGTCTAACCTGATGTGAAGTGAAGGGAAGGAACACAGATGACATTGACTGAATGAAACACAGAGACTAAATACACAACTGGGGAAACAGCTGACACAAATGAACATAACAACATCACAGGGAAAGAGTAAAACTAAACACACTGAACAAAGAAACAAAATCAGGAAACACGGAGAGACGTAGACATGACAACACAGGCTTGACAACATGAAACACAGACACGAAATACAAGTCATACTGACACAGAAGACAAGAACAGACTCACACAAGGGGACAGAGATGAAAACTTAAACTAGAATAACATTCAACTAAATCCTAACAGATAATACCAACACAGGACTTAACATATTTTCAGTATGATATAAGAAATAAAAATACAAAATGAACATGCTGGGTCACAGGCCCAGCCCCTGACAGCACATTATCATGGTCATAGGCTCTACTTTGAACTGTGTGTTTCATATTTACTCCACACTCATACATATTTTAGTACAAAATAATAGGATGGTGGACAGAAAACTGTGGACATCAACATTTGTTGAGATCCACCTTAAAAATCCAGCACAGGTAATTAGATCAATGTCACCCTATTTAATTTGAATTCAATGTTGACTTTGCCATAATAAAATAATACTTTTTTTAAATTTTGTAACTTTGCACTTTGTTTCACTTGTGCTTTGGTATGAACAAGTATTCTCTCTTCCATATTTCAAAATAAGTTTTCAGTTTATATAAATCACAGTCTGAAATACTCACCTGTCTTATTCTCAGTTTCTACTGTGTCTGTAGCAAAACTTAATGGGAAGGTCATAGAGAACCTGGCACCTGTTGTAGTAACATAGTGATTGGCTTAAGGAAATTAAAAATTCATATTAAAGGTGTGACAGCACTTAAACAGGTCAGGTGTCTTTTTTTAAAATAAAGACAAAAATTGTAATTTGTTACCTCCACATTCGTCTTCGTCCCTGTTAGACATGTCCGCAGGTCACCTTGCCTTCGACTGACGCAGAGAGAAAAAGACATTTATCTGGTCAAATCATCCTAAAGAGGCATTTTGTAGCCCTGCCCCCAGCTGTCTTGTTGAATCTGAAGTATTGCCTTCCGTCAAGGATCTGAGTTGTCAGAAATCTCCACCCACGGTCATTCATTCATGTATGCAGATGATGAAAGGTTGCAGTGGTATCACTTTACCACAGATGTCTGTGTTTGGTGATGATTTTGCTACAGAGATGATTGTGAAAGTATAAGTTTATACTGAGCAAAATCAGTTATCCAGTTTAGTAGCTCAGTGCTTACGATTTCCTACTACTTAAATATTTTTTATTTATTTTCTTCCTATGTTTGATCAACATAGGCTACTGACTGTGAACTACAATAATGGAGAAGTGTTCACAGTTTCAGCTGCTCGAGAGAAGAATGGTGATTGCAGTCTAATATGTAGATCAACCAGCTGACATACAGAAAGCACAAGATATCGTTGATAACAAATATAGCTGAACGTTAGACCAGCCTTTGTGTGTCCTATAAGGAGCTTTCAAGAAATTATTAGGAGTGTAAACCAGACAAGGAGGTGGGAGATGTAGGCTGTTTATTTATTTATGATGCTGAGGAGAAGGAAGTAATGTAGATAAGAAAGACTTTTTTTGCCACAGTTAAAGATCACCTTTTATCAGTGCATCAGCAACCTTAGACCTGAATAACTAGATCAGGTTGAAAACAACCGTTAAAGTGTAGTGACACAGATTAAATGTAACATGAATCACATAAGAATGATTATGTTGATTTAATAAACTGCTCTCTCAGTGCCTGTGATCATCCTCTACCAGCAAAGCCTAACTGCTGTTCTTCATCATGGGAGAAATCAAACGTCTGCTTATTGATCAGAAAATAAATATGGTTTTAAATATTAGTTTGATCAAGTTTATTTTGTTATGCATGTTCATGTCATGGATTGTAAACATCTCAGAGAGGAGACATGCTTGCATCCCAACAAGGATCGCCTAGACAATCTGTAACACTGTGGGTGGACCAGTGTAAATATTAATAGCATCAATACCAACACTGGTACTGGTATGAGATTGATAATAGCACAAAAAGACTGTTACTTTGATTCTCTCCTCTAAGTTCAGTTTATTGCTCCCGTTCATTTGAAAACAGGTCTGTGCAAACACCCCACCTCTCACGCTTTGCTCCGCCCCCTCCTCCATGCTCTGCTGTGTTTAGTTGACTGGCAGTCGTGTGACAGTACACAACCCATCTATGGAAAGCAGAATATTTACATCACTCAATGATAGGCAAATTTAGTTCTGTTTCACAGCAGCATTCAGGATGGTAGGTTGTTAGTCTCCCCTGAAAAACTGACCTTTGGAAAAGTCAAGAGGACACTTACCTTTTTACTATCGATAATGAATCCTTACTCAGTGTTTAAATCACAATAAAGACATGAAAAGTGTTTTTGTGGATGATTCAAGTTGTATAGATTTGTGACTTTGCTAAAGATTAAATCACAAGTTAGATTGTCCGATTATTATAATCTCAATCTAATGACAGACAGAACGAGCCTGTTGACTTCTTACTCAGTGCAAACACTGGGAAAAGAAGGAAGTAAAACACATAACATACTGGCTACTGGCATTTATCTCATACTGAGTATGACAAGCACGGACTGTTTCCCAAGTCACCTCAGTGGTTTCGACGTGGAAGACACTCATATTTTGAACTGACACTTTGGTGGCATTTTGATTTATTTTGTAGTAATGTCTCCTTCCTGTTTTGTTGTTTGTATTTGATGTGGAGCACCAAAGTAATAAAACTTACTTCTTTGCTGTAAATCAGTTTTGCTTTCATTTAACCTGCTTCTAAACCACTTCAGGACAAATAAGAGAATCCACACACACACACACACACGCACACACACACACACACACACACATATACACACTTAATGCATGAAAACTAATAAAGTTAGAAATTTTATTGAGGGCAAAGCACTAAGTAAAATCCATAAAATCATTAAAGTAATGCAAAAGAATACACTGTCAGTGTGTAAATGCAAATACACATTACAGAACAGAAATTCCCTTTTTTTAAGTAGTAAGCTTGAGGAAACACTGTGATTACGTAATGTTTAGACAGTTTGTTAATGTTACTGGATCCCTGAGGCTTACAGTGAGATATGTAAGGATGAAACTAATGTGTACAAAAATCCTGATTTCGTTTCCTGATTGCTAAGCTGTCTCGCCTGAAAAATAACTGGCTCAAAGACAAAGTCGAAACTGACTCAACCGCCAAGACTCCCTGACTTTTCGGTGGAAGGGTCCACTGTAAACTGTTCTGAACTTGATATAAAATAAGGCAAAATGAATGTATTTCTGTGCAATAAAGCATCATTCTGTTGCTTCTAGAGTCATTTCAGTACAGTAGTTTTACAAAGACTGTGGTTCATAATCAGCATGCAATTTTAAAGCAATTCAAGCACTAAAGCTTAAAAGTAATAGGGACACAGAACAACATAGTTGAACAACAAATATAAACCTGATCATTTTGAGACTGAGGTGTGTCATTGTTACTTTTTTGGTTGGAAGTAAAGTTTCTTGGTGAGCATTGAAGCAAAACAAGGCATTTGCTTCTTCCCGATAAATCTTGGTTGACATGGTGTTGGAATATTCCTCAGTGACACTTTTCTGTTGACCCGTGTGAGTAACTCTGTGAATTCAAGGCTATCACCATACTTTTGAAGCAGCTGACAGAGATCCTGGATATACCACGAACCGTTTTCCCTCTCCCGGAAGGAGTAGTAGCCTAACAAATAATGACAACAGCAAAACGGCAAAAATGAACATGGATGTTGAGGTAAAAGTAAAGAGGACAGATTTTCTGAGGGCTATGAAATATTTTATACCAGGATTTATTTAAGCTGACTCTTATGGTTTCACTTAAGAAATAAAATTCTATTGAAGCATTTGTTCAGTTTTTGCTCACTAATAAATGAGCTTACAAGCACATATAAACAAACAGTGTATAGCAAGAGTTGGATAGTTTGTGACACTGTAGTGACAGTGACACACTCAGAGCATTACCAAAGCAGGGAAGATTTGTCAGAAGTCTAGCCTTTAAAATAATACTAACATCACATTTCTACCTTATGGAAAAAAACACTCTGCTTTGTGTCTTTGATATCTCCTCTCAGTCAAAATAAAAATAAAAAGGTTTAGTCAAATGCCAGAAGACTCACCCTGAGCCACAGAATAGCACATGATGAAATCAGCCCCAGCAGGGAGGGTCTGTATGGTGCTGGCATCCATGAACACCTTTTCTTCAGACTCCATCGTAGAAGCTTCGGTCACTGTAACTGACACATCAAACTCTTTTCCGCGACATGCCTGGAGATGGGGGATAAACATTGGTTTCCAGTTGAATTAAATCAAATTAACTGGTTGTTGGACTTTCTGACAAACAGAAGACAGACTGACAGACTTCACTTCCTCCTACACCTCCTTCCCCATCATCTTCAACACTGGCTCTCCTCAGGGATGTGTTATAAGCCCCCTGCTGCACACTCTACTCTCTTATAAGTGCTCAGCCACAATGTCAAGTTTGCAGATGACACAGCAGTGGTGGAACTCATTTCTGGCACATATGAGACAGTTTTGTTTACCCAACTCTCATCCCAAAGAAGGCAACACAACAAAACATCCAGACTGAGACTCATGACTATGTTATGAGTTGGAATGACTGTAAACCTGTTGAATCTTTAAAAAATGGCTACACCAGGTTAATCTGATGGACTCGTATGGGTTTTTGTGTTTTGTACCTGTATTATGAAGATCTTTGGCTTTCCAACAAGGTCCGGGCACTTGTCCCCTTTGAACTTGGACGTGATCTCCTGGATACTGATTTTTCCATCGTGGCAATAAACGTGGTTATCATCTCCATGACTCAGGAAGGCGAGCAAAAAGCAATCAGCATCTGAGTGATCTTCCTCCGCAGCTGGTGGGACAACAAGCACTTGTTAAACTTGCAGCGAAAGTTGGATTTGACAAAGATATTTTTGCAGCAAAGCAACAAATTGAATTATGTAAGAACTCAAACTATGGTGATGATTTTCTTTGTCCATCTCGATGCATGCTGGTCATTTGAGAGAAACAAATGATTATGTGGGTACCTTTGGCGATTTCATCTAGGACTGCCTCCAGCTTGAGGTTATTGTAACATTTCACTTCAAAGTTTAGATCCTTCAGTCTGAACAGAAAGTGAAAATGAGTTGATTAGTTTAGCAGATCAATGGTCAAAAATATTTTTATTGTTCTTTATTAGCAATATAAATTCCTTAGACAAGGATCTGCTCGGATCAGGATTGATTGGACCTTTTTCAGAGTGCTATAAATTATACTGCAACTGCACTTCTGCTGGTGCAGACACTCCAAAGCATCATCTATTACCACCACAGGAGAGACGGTCATAGGATTCTTTCTAAAATCCACAACCATCTCTTCAGTTGTTGATGCAGTGGGAATAACTTGGACCAGTGTGAAATCAACCTCTATAGGGCCACGATCACACTCTGTAGTGGGGATTGTGATCAGGGTCATCACTATTAAGAAGAAAAACAATCACCAAGTTCTCTGTGAACTTAAAAATAAAAATATAGCATATGACACATTGTCTTTGGCACTCCCTGGGGCACAGAGGTAAAAGATTGCAGCCCTGGGGCGATACTAGTAAAGAAGAAAAAGATTCAGTTTTACCACAGAAATGATCAACAACTCTAAACACATGCTGGCATGCTCTTGAGCATGAAGCTGTGCCAAAAACAGGTTTCCTCATTCTTCAGCAGATAGCTAGGAGGTTGTACCTTTTCTCCAAGTTGTCACAATCAACATTGGTTCCACGCCTCTCTGGCAGTTCCAGGCGCCAGAAGAAGTCTTTCTGGTTAAAAATGAGTGCAAGACCTCGTCGTTTGTTGCCCATCTGGTACTCCTCTGCACCATCCGAGGAGCTGATTTTAGAGTAAACAATTTGCAGTAAATGCAGGCAACATTCTCAGTGTCTGGTACCAGAATAAAGTAAGATTTTCCAGCTAATAGTGTTTACCTTCCAATGGTGGCCTCATTCTGTCTTTGGTTCTCTGTGCACATTATCAAAAAGCACATTCGTAAATAACCAGTGCAAAAATTACAAAATAATAATGCAGTGTAATAATGCAAATCTTACTTTACAGCTTATTTAAATGCTGCAATATTCTTTTTTGTTAAACCATAGAGCTATAAGTGCTGCTAGTGCAGCACTTAATGCCAGACACACCCATTCTACAGAATGGGTGTGTCTGGCATTGAGGCAGAAATGTATTATACTAAGGTGTCTTGACATGAATGCTGCTGTCTCTCTATAAACTGTATATCTTCTGCGACACAGCAAAATCCAACCTCAATAACCTTCATGCAGCTATGATTTGTTTATTTTCATTTTTTTTTTATTAAATCCAGCACAGGTAATTAGGGGAAAACTGTTGGATATCCATTCATGCATATGAAGCACTTTTATAGATTTATGCAGGTCAGTTTCCTCAAGACATCAAGTCACTTTGAATGATATTTACTATAATTATTATCTACATGACAGTCAAATCAAAAGGAAAGTTAAGTGGATGATTAAAGTCACCCTGTTGACTTTGTTTTACAGTTTGTTTCACTTTTTCTTTGTAGGAATATTCTCTCTTCCCTATTTCAAAAGAAGCTTGTAGCATTGAAATGCTCACCTGTCATATTGTTAGTTTGTGGTCGTCTGTGTAGGAACACTTCCTGGGAAGGTCATAAAGAAACAAAAGTTTTCACTTTGTAAATGATACAACATGAGGCACCTGATTCAAAAGGTGACTGACCTGATCAAATTTAAGGCAAAGGTGTGACAGCACCTGTATGGGTCACACGTCTATTCTCAATTTAAAACAAAAATCTTAATCTGTTACCTGTACAATAGTCTTCTGCCCTGTTAGACCTTTCTTCTGACTGACACAGCGAGAAAAACATATTTGCCAGATTAAATCATGAATGAAGAACCAGGCTGTAGCCCCGCCCAACGGAATCTCATTGGATTGCAGCACTCTGTTCTGTGCTCCTACAGGGCAGGGGAGGTGTCTCTACTGCCAGCAGCAGATACGGACACAGAGGCTGCAACTCAACTGCCTGCTCAGACCCACAGTCAGTGTGACCTTTGAACAGCCTGTAATGACAAACTTCAGTTGACATTATAAAATTTGGTGCGTACGGCCTGCTCTGACAGCCAAACTTGCACTGCAGTATACATGTTGTACCCAGTTGTACCCAGTTTCTCAAAAGCAAATATTTCTTCAATCTTTGCTTTTGCTGTTTGGCCTAAAGAGGTTGGGTCATTATCGCCTTGCCTCATCCTGTCACGTGATCACCTGACACAACATGCGTTTCTTTCCGCTGTTGTTCTTGGTGGTTAAAGCCCACAAGAGCACCTGGCTGTAGCAGGGGCGGAGCGTGGGGGTGGCTTACTGGGCTTAAGCCCGGGTTGTTTTGTCAGAAGCCCGGGGTCTTTTGGAGTGTAATTTTTTCATAGTTAGATGTCTGGCTGACAACTGTATAAAACAAAAAGTACACACAATATTCGAAGCACATAGTGCACACTGTGGGAATTTGCGACTGTGCGTGAATCCCCCCTGATATTGGTATGATCCGAGCTCAGGCACTAAGCGACTGAGCGAGAGGGCGGGGCAGCTGCCGCCTGTGTGCGCTGTTGGAGAAACGGAGCCAGCCATACTAAGGAGAGCTTAAGTTTGAGCAGGTACCAAAGCAAATCATTCGTACCGTACAAATAATGTAAATATGACGGTGCATCACGAAAGATTGATATCAAACTGATCACTTGACCAATATTACGTTACTTGCTCTTCAAGTGAATCAACAAATGGCGAAATGAAAAGCCGAACAAATGCTATTTTTTTAGAGTCTTAGCTTACGTGTGTTTATTTCATATTTTCAGTTCTTACCCTCCCCGACTAAATCGGTTTCAGTTATGTACTGAAATATAAGAATGGACATTAGAGGGTTCTTTCAAAGAAAAAACTCAGGTAAATGTTATTTTATATATTATGCTTTGTATGTTGTTCAGTATATTTCTATGCAAACCAAGAGGGATTTCAATACACAGCAGTATATCCACAGTTTAAACCAGATATTTACATACACTTTATGGAAAATACAAGAACATTTTTTTACTGTACAACATCAATTTAGAGTAAACTTGTTTTGTTTTGGATAAATATTGAAATATCTTTTGAATTAGTTAAATGTCAGAATAAAGAGAGACAGAGCTGTCTATTTTTTATCACTTTCATCAAATTTAGGAGTACATACACTAAGTTTATTGTTAATTAATAAGAAAACTACAGACGATTCCATTCTGAGCTGAAGAAGCTTCTGATAGGTTAGTAGAGTCCATGTGAGTAAACTGGTGGCACAGCTGTGGATGCATAGAAGGCAAAACACAGAGCCTGTTTCTGTGACATGGGAAAATCAAGAGATGTCAACCAAAACACCAGGAACAGAACTGTGGAGCTCCATAAGTGTGGCTCAATTTTGAATACAATTTGGTGCCATTTGCAATTAAGAAATACAGACAGTTTCTCTCTTTACTCTTAAAATTAACAAATATGTTTTTTATATTTATCAATCTAAAAAAATTAACATTTAGTCTGATTTGATGTTACAATTAAAAAAGTGTTTTTATCTGAAGAGTACATAAATATCTGGTTTCAACTGTATATTTGATGATTGTCAGCACAAAGAGAGAGAGAGGGAGAATGAGGACAGAACAGAGATGGAACAAGAGCAGGTGAGACACACATGTTAGTCAAATGGTTGTTTACCAAAAGTATCACCGTATCATAGGTACTCATGTATCTCGTACCTAGTATTTCTTTTTAGGTTTGCTATTTTTCAAATTCTATATTTATTAAGTTATGCAGGCTTGTTTGCACAACAAGGCTAAATAATTATATAAACCTTTCTGAATCTAAATAGTGGACTTTGGTAGAATTTAAAAAACAAGTGTAGTGCAGGTCTATGATGATTTTTAGTGCTACTATCATCTAGTTCTGATTCTGGTTCTGTCTTGGTTAAATCCTAAATAGTCCTGATTTTGAACTGTTGTAGTCCTGTTTTAATTCTGGATCAGTTCTTGGTCTGGTTGAATTGGGGTTTAGTCCTCGTGTCTTGATACAGACCCGACTTTGTTCTGCCTTGATGCTTAATTAAAAAACTAGTTTATGGTGTCCTGCATATGTGATATATTTTTTCCTATATGAAGTCATTCTTTTTTGAACAAAACTCAAAACAGAGCCAATTAATCTTTCAGTCTTTCAGTCATTTCTAAAATAATAATCCCACATGCATACTACCCTTTAGGGCTAAGCCCCGGGTGTTTCAAATGTCTGGCTCCGCCTCTGGGCTGTAGCCAGACCCTTCTCGGTTAAAGGGAGCAGTTTGCAGCAGGTGTTCGTTTAAGCTGTAGTGCTACCGAGTGACCACAAGGAAGCGCTGTTTTCTTACCTAACTTTAAATATTGATATCAAAAGTGGAAAGTCAAACAGGAACGCTTTGTCAGTGTGTGTCAGGCTGATAGTATGTAAGATTGTTTAATGTGATGAGGTGAAAACTTGACAGTCTTATCAGGAACCAATATGACGACAATATTCTCAGGAGTTTCTAGGAAGTCTCCCCTTCTTCACTTCCCCTAATGTAGTTTTTAATAAAATTATAAAGATGTGTTTCCAAATGTGCCCAAAGGAAAACGTTTTTTGTTGGAATAACTGAAAAAGTAAAATCCTCTTAATCAAGATATATATGATTTTAGGTTACACTGTTTAACGTTTTTAGTTAATGAAAAAATGATTAAACTGAAAAATTTTAAATTGAATTTTTGTAATCAAGGTTATTCTGCTTAAATAAAATTTCACTACAGCGAGCGAGGTTTTTTTTTGTACCTTTATTTAAACTGTTTATTTCCCATGTATAAAAATCATGCTACATCTAATTGATTTTTTTTTTTTTTTTTTTTTTTGTTATGTTATGCTTTAGTTAGACCAGAAAACCAGACTAAATATATTTGAGCAGCCAGTCTGGCATTTACCATCATAAAGCATTTACCATCACCATAAAGATGATGCCTTTATGAAAGCTGGAAAGAAACCCTACCCAAAATCAAAACTGAGGATCTAAGTCTTCTCTCTGTGGCCTACGACTGACAGTTACATATCAATCTGAACAAAGGGGTAAGGTTTACACAAGATCATCTTCTACTCTGAAGAGACAAAACAGCTGACTATGCCAGAACTTGCAGTGCCCTGAGAAGAGGATATGGAAGAAGCAATTGAGCCAAAACATGCAAAGTACCAAGAGCCCATTGAGAAGAGACGGAAAGGGCCCTCTGTCAGCTCAGCTCAAAAAGGCTGGCTATTTTGTATCAGGTTTTTTATTACAGGAGAGGCAAAGAAGATGGCCATTAAAACCATGAGTGAAGCTGGGTTTTGATTAAAAGGGCTGACCTGTGGGTGGTTTCTGCTGGGGCACAAGTCAGGGCTTGATCAACCTCAGCTGGGTCACCTGTGTAGGATGTCTGATGCAGGTTTTGGTCCATTTTGGAGTGTGGTTTGACATTCTGCATGCTTATATGAAATAAAATAATGAAACACACTCTCATCAATCACCGGCTTGACAACCTCCAAGTCTGAGTTTTTTTGTCATTTTTTAGGTATGGTGTAAATTAAAGCTCATTTGGGTTGATCCTTGCTATAAAACCTTCTTCAGGAATAGTTCTCCAGGCTTCTTGAAGGACATTTAAAGCTCTTCTTTGAATCTTGGTTGCTTTTTTGTTCTAATCTATGTCAAGATGATCCTACACTGCTTCAATAATATTGAGGTCCGGGCTCTGGGGAGGCCAATCCATGATTGATAGTCTTCCACTGTGTGTTTTTCTATGCAGGTATGCTTTTATTGAACTGGGACTTCTGGGACTCTTTTTGGGATCATTGTCACGCTGAGAAATATAGCTAATGCCAGTAAGACACTTTCCAGTATTACATGGTAGATCAAAACTTAATGGTACTTTTCTGCATTATTAATTTTATCAAGACTCCCAACACCACTGACTGAAATGCAGCACAAAACCATGACAGAGCCTCACTGTGTTTTACAGATGAATGTAGACGCTTGCTTTTGTATCGCTCTACTGACCTCATCCATAGTGATGACCAAAATGAACCAAAAGATTTTACATTTGAATTCATGACATCCAAGACCTGTTATCTCAGATTTTTAGTCCAGTTCTCGTGTTCTGGCAAACCCCAGTCTGTTCTCAGTTTCCTTTCATTAAGTATGGCTTCTTAACAGCCACCCTTCCACTGACACCATTTCTGATGAGGCTTTTGCAAACAGTAGATGGATCTGCTCCTGTGCAAATTCACTGGCCTCATCCAACATATATATAGATATGATTAAAACATGTCACCTTAGACACTTAAAGACTCATTTACTTAAAAACAATGGATAACAAGGTAACAGTTGAAGCACAACTATTTTTATTGCAAATTTAAAAGATGTTTCTAAAAGTCACATCTGCACCAGTCAGCACTTCAGATACAGAAGAGATAAACATTTTCAACTTAATCACAAGTTCTTGTTATTGTCACAGAAAAGGGAAACGTGCTGTGCTGTTTTCTTTTACAGTTCACTATTTGCTAATGACATCTTGAAAATTAAGCGATTTCAGGAAATCTAGACGAAGCTCTAGCAGGTTACTCAGGTTGTGATGAGTTTAAAAGAAATCGCTGAACTGATCTCTGGGGGTGGGTGAAACAAATAAAACAAACAAACAAAAAAAACAAAAACCCCAAAACAGCTCCATCTATTATAATTAAATAAAGTAACCAATAATGGTTTGGTACTGGAAGCGACATTTATATACTTAATATATTTCTCATTGTCAACAAATGACATGTTTTAGGCAGGGAAAGCTGAACCGTACATTAATTTTAACAACAAAACAAGACAAAACAAAACCCATTATCCTTTTACAGCTGAGGGGTAAAAACAGTTTTTTCCCATTGAATTAAAACAGTTCAGTCAGAAGTGTTCAAACTGAACATGGTCACAGTCTTTTTTTAATGTAAACTTCTGAGGAAGTTATGCAGACTTCACAGAAATATAAAATAAACTGCTGGTTTAAAGGCAAACCACAGAAACCCTGAACAATATATATAAATAATCAATTACATAGGAAAGATATTAATTGTCCACTCTCCATCTAAAAAAGGAGGCAAGACACAGATTAGTGCAAACCCAGTAGCTCTATCCCTGAGAACATCTAAGAAAGACAGAAAGTTTATTGCTAGCATCCTTCTGTTAGTGTTGAGTTTCTGAAAGGGTCAGCTGACAGTCTCGTGGCTGTGGTGGCGTCACAGCTCAGTCTTCACTTCATACTGGCACACACACGACGCTCGCTGACTGTCCAGGTAAGGCTTACATCCCAAGTGCATAACTGCATCGAAAAGCAAAGTCACTGCTGACTCACATGCTGTAAAACAGACAACACGAGAAATAATATGAACAGAAAAATCAGCTCACATCAATTCAAGCTCATTTATATAGCACCGAAGCGTAACAGCTGCCTCAAAGTGCTTTAAACTGTGGGGTAACAACTGTACAGCAAACACTTTATGATGGTCGGGAGTAAAAAAAACTCCCTTTTAACAGAAAGAAACAGTGAGGTGCAGCCATCTCGAATGACTGGTTGTGGGTGAGAGGAGAGTGGAAAGAAAAGAGGAAGAAACAGGAAGAGAGAAGGCAAAAATGTAATGACATGCTGCGGTGGCATATAAACCTGTGGGGTTAAATAAAAGGAGATGAGTAGAGAAGAAGTGCTCACAGTGTATCACATTACATCCTGCAGGAGCCTGAACAGCAGCAAGGGATCCTGAAAGGGTGGTTCAGGGTCACCTGACCAAGCTTTACCACAGACTTTATCAAAAAGAAACTCTTTCAATCTAATCTTAAAACTAGAGAACGTGTCTGAGTTCCAAATTCAAACTGGGAGCTCTGCCTCTCATTCAACTTTTAGAAACGCTAGGAAAAACAAGTAAGCCTGCAGTCTGAGAGTGAAGTGCTTTGTTAGGATAATACGATAGAACTTAGGGCCAAATATAATGACCTCAGTTTTGTCTTAATTTATAAGAAAAACACTACAGGACATCCAGGTGTTTAATACATCACTGGAGTTTAACTCATTGAATTTTTTTATCAGGCTTCATTTATAAATAAAGCTGGAGTCTGCATAGCACTGAAACTGTTTTCTAATGATACTGTCTCAGGGAAGCATGCATACTGGTAATATAAACAGAATCAGACTCAATACAGAACCTCGTAGAACTCCATGAATAACTTTTGTATTCACAGACACAGCAGCGTAGGCTGCGATTAAGTGATTAATTATAGAATTAATCGCTGACTAAGGTCTTTCCCCTAGTCCTAAATATAGACAAAAAGACAGCAAAAATGATTTTTAGATCACCCCACTTACAAAACTCTTAATTTCTTCAGTTTATCAATAATAGAAGAATGACTTAACAGTGCCTTTTGCACCATTAACAACAGCTGGGTCTCAGAGGCTTTTCTCCATTTACACCTTTCCCCTACAGCTATAGTATGCATATTGCTAAAACTTTATTAATACTAAAATGACTGCTTCAAGTCATTTGGAATATTCATCATTCCTGTGCAGTATTATAGCATGTTTTATTGCTTCCTGGAATAAAATGGTGAAAAAAGCAGGAAAAAGGCTTGAAAGGAACTTAGGATTGTAAAAGCTGAGTTACTAACACCATGCCTCTGTTTAAATAAAGTGTCACGGGGTGACAGTGAGTCTGGCTAACTGGCTAATCTAAACAGATTGAAGCAGTGCACTTCCCCCTGTTTAAGATGTGTTTTATCACCTGTGTAACAAGCTGTGGGTGATTCACAGGTTCTTTAAAGTAACCTCCTAATTTTACTAACGTAGCACTCTTACAATCTTACAAGGCTGTAAGAGCGGCATGTTCAATAAAGCCAATCAAATCATAACACAGACAAGTGATTTAGAGAGCAAATATGTATGTTGTAGTTGTAACAGATTTGTATTGTATGACATGCAAAACTACTGTATATTATGGTATGATATATTTGTTTTTTACTTGAGTTTCTATTCATTTCTATAAAGATCTCCAAACGTAGCACCTAAGCAAACTTAGTCCAAAAAATCTGTTTGCCTTTTTGCACAACCTCTTAAAATTACTTCCTAAACCACTGCTCTCTTACCTTGGACAGTTTGGGCCAATCCCAGAGTCCTCTGCACATTCCTGCAGATTTTCTCCAGACAGACCTGGAACTCCTCATCACAGTCGTGTTTCTCCCGGCCACAGGTGTCATAGCAGCGGTCATGTTGGTTGCAACATTTGGTCATGGACGGGATGCCAACATCAAACTGGATGAACACATATCAGTTACTCAGCAGCTGTTGGTTATGCACACGTTTTGGACTTGACTAGAGAAGGACACTACCAGAATGAGATGCACGTAAATGTTATAGTACTGCAGTTCTGTGCTCTGTTGCTGAAGTTAATTCAATTAACTGTATTAATTAAATTGATTAAACATGTTTCTACAGCCTTGTTCATCATCTACAGACCACTCCAGCAATATTCTGTTAGTTTCTGGTCTGACCCGCTGTGGTCAGAAACTTTTGGATTTCTGGTCAACTCTTTGTCCAGGAACTTTGAATTTTACTGTGAATATTTTCAAAGACTTCCTTGGATTTCAGCGTGTATTATGGTATCTTTTATACACTGGTGTTTGTGTCATATAGATTAAATTTGAAACACGTGTTCTTCTATCTCAAGGATTATTACATGACATTTATTAAGTGCATGTTATGGTAACAAAATGCCGATTTTAGCCATTTAAGAATAAATGTACAGAACTGTAACGTGTGCAAAAAGTGAAGTGAATACTTTCTGAAGCAAATGTATCTGGAGCTAACACTGCCAATAATACTGACCTAAGCAGTTTAGCTACATTTTACACAAACTGCAGCTTGTACTATGGACTTGCGTGTCTATTTCTGTGTGTATACTCAATGTATTTAAATAAGACAAATAAAATGATATACAAAATGATGCCCTTCAGCATGCTGGATGCACATGGCAACACGCTTTGAACTACCTGAATTCCAAACAGGGGGGAACCACATCCGTTGGGCGGTGGATTTTTGTACCCGGGACGAGGCACCGGCTTGTACCCTTTGAGACAGGAGCAAAGTTGATAAGATTTCTTACTCTTCAACTATCTGTTATCTTGCAGTCAGAGGTTACATGTTCACAGATAATTAAAAAAGGCTAGCGGTGCCACAGATAGTGCTGTGCAAATGTCTTGAAACACCCCTCATTTCTTTATATTTTAATTTCAATAACCCAGACTTTCTTGTCATTTTTAAAGTGGTCTCAAGCAATAGTTCTCTGGCCTTTCTGAAAGTCTTTCAAAGGTCTTTCTGCTTTTTCATTCATCTTGAGTCCAAGCCTTGGACCTGGCCATTTTCACCATTCACGCAAAAAAAGGGTCTTAACTCAAAAAAAAAGAGCAAAAAAAAGAAGCTTAACTTAGCAAAGAAGCACCAAATGAAAATGTATTTTTAGTCTCTTTCTTGTAAAAATACAACAGGCTTCTGTTCCCATTACTATAATTGAATCTGTGAAAATGCTAAAGACAACACAGCTTGACAAGCCTATGATTGTATTTTTATATCCATAAGTTGAATCCCAAAGAGCTATTAGCTAAAAACCAGTATGGCGTTCAGGGAATCCTAAAAAAAAAAAAATTGGGGAAACTCAACAAGTGCAGGACAGAAGAAGTAGTGGCACGCATGAAAAAGCCTCTCTACAGCTGATGTACTGTATCTGAAAAGTTTTAGCTATTTTTAAAGGACATAACTAACACAGGACCTGAGAGATACATCTTGCATCAGCTGACCATCTATTGTTTGCTGAAGCCTCATCTAAAACTGTCTCAGCTGAATAATGCCTGTCAAGAAGCCAATCTTAATTAAGGGAAACAGGAAGAAAAGGCTGTGGTACGCCAAGGTACACAAGACCTGGACTGAAAATTAGTGGGAACAGGTCTCGTGGAATGAAAAATCCAAGTTTAAATGTTTTGGGTGTCAATACATACAGAGGTGGTCAGGAAAGAGGTACATCAGGGAGTGTCTACAACCATCAGTACAACAAACTGGAAGCTCTTTGAGGATGCTTTTCAGCCAGTGGTGTTGGGTCTTTTCGAAACTGATGGAAATATGCAGTAAATTGCCATCACATTTTGACCCACCACGCATTATAATCTGGAAAGCGTCTGATTGGCAATGCAGTACCAATTTAGTAAAGCATACCTGGTTAGAAAAACAAAGTGTAAAAAAAATCAGTCATGGATTGACCTCCTCAGATCCCGGATGTCAAAATTATTGAAGCAGTGTGGGATCATCTTGACAGAGAACAGAAGGAAAGGCCAACATCCAGAAAAGAGCTTTGAATGTCTTTCAAGAAGCCTGGACAAATATTCACAAAGACGACCCAAAGAAATTATAAGAAAACTTATCTAAGAGAGCTCAGGCTGTGTTCAAGAATAATGCAGGTGATTCCAAATTATGTTTTTGCGTTGTATACTGCATTTCCATGTATGTTTGCACATGTTTCAATTCATTCATTTCTGCATTCATTTCTCATTGTTTTCATAAGAAAGTATGAAGAGATGAGGGTTGTTTGAGACTTCTACACAGGACTGAAGATGGTCGCGCCAACTATTAAATTAACGCAAACCCTTTTCAAGCTGATCTAAGAGAAAGTTGTGGCATAAATAATTAATTTACAAGCCTGACTAATAACAGGGAAATTCCTAAATTACACACTCTAGATGTCATAAACCCATTCTTAACTTGGAGAAAGAGCTTGAAAGCTGGAGTAATGACCTAGCTTACCATCACTACATCTGTAATGACACAGTCCGTCATCCCCACCAAACAAGTCCAGTGCTGCATTCAAGTACGTGTCAATCTTGTGGATCCCGTTACGAATGGTTTTTAGAGTCATCCTCCAGTCTGGAGTCTCCGGCTCGTGATTGCTAGCAGACACTCGTGAAAAATATCCGCAACAGCAGAAACCCAACAGAAAGACACAGATGTAGCTGGGGTACTTCATGGTCTACTTATCGTCAGGGCCAAAAAGCAGCGTTTTCTTGCACATTGGTTTTGATTAACTCCTAAATACGTTGTCTTGATAGCATTTTAACTGTCACACTAGCTTGTTTTCATTCCGAAAACACATAGGTGGCATGAGCTATGATGTCGTTTCCGGGTTTGGTGGTGTCACGTGACCGCTGGTAAACAAATTATGGTGACGTTAAAAGAAAAAGTGCGCTGTCTATATTAGAAATGGGATTTACTCTTATTTGCCCTGTATGTCTACTGTACAAACTGAACTGGAATGACTGGCTGTTCGCTTTATAATTTCAAATAAAGTTTGAAAAAAAAAATTAGTAATGGGATTTCCGGCTCTTTCGGCTGGACTCACTAAAAAGATCCGAATCTTCAGGTTGTTTTAATTAACAAAAATATAAAATTATGCAGAAAAGGAATTACTAATGTAAAAAAAAAAAAAAGTGGTTTTATTTATATATGTTTATATATAAATATATACGGTGGCCCCTAGAGACAAAGCGCGTACAAACTCCAAAGCACATATATATTCAAATAATTTAAAAGAAAAAAAGAAAAAAAAAAAAAAAAAAAAGTTAATTTACCTGTTACTACCACACACCAAATCCGGTCGTTGGTACTTCGTGGCTTGTGTAGCCACTAGGTAACAAAAGCTCAACACTGCCCCTAGCATCCTGGAGCACTTCTGTTGTGTTTTGTGCGTGCTTCGGAGTTTTTATGTGCTGCCTCTCTAGGGGCCATCATAAATATACTTTTATTTATTTACTCCACATAAAATGTAGTAAATAAATCATATAATACAAAAAAAAACAACTATTTAAATTTCAAATTTTAACTTAAAATTTTCAGCTTTTTCCTTTTAAACAAATTTAAAGTGAAACAACATAAAACACTGCAAACCACAACACAATTAAATATAAATATGAAAACAAAAGAAGATGCACATTCTCTGTCATATGGGCCTGCAGTGCATGAATAAACTTTCTGAATCCTTTATCATCCGCAACCGAAAATAGTTGTGGATGATTACTATACCTTTTCTAATGTGATGTTGTCCCTGGATCTCTTTCCCTCCTGCTCTGTTCCTAGCTACTGCGAGTGTCTCTACTGCCCCTCCCCCCTCTTCCCAGTGCAAAGCACAAGGCTCGCTTGCGGAGTGAAGCGGAAAAAAATTGGGAAAGAGAGGGTGAGAGAAAAAACAAAAAGAAAAAAAAAAACCCCCATGGCTCCCAATAAAGAGCCAGCTCGCGTCATTCACTTCAAAGAGTCGGCTCTAAGATCCGTTTCGTTCGCGACCGACACATCACTAGTCTGTATCGCCTTCTCTACTTCGATCCAGAACCAACGTTCGAATTTATGTAATTTAAATGTTATAGAAATGTTAAAAATAATATTTTTTTTAACTATGTTTCGTAACGTACCTTCACCTTACATCATCCATGGGTCACAGCAGACTGTAGTACCAACTACTGGTAGAAACTCTGCTATTACACATACTTCTGAAATAAAGTAAAATAAAATGCACTCATGGGCTTAATATAATTAATTTAAAAAAAAAAAAATCTTTTACATAATTATATGTGCAAAGTATACAAGAGCTCAGCGTGTTCTGCACAACACCTCAAACTTTTATGCAAATAGCCTACAGCAGCAGAAGACCACACCAGGTGCCATTCCTGTCACATAAACACAGGAAACTGTGCCAACAATTTTCACAAGGTCACCGAAATGGGAAAAACATTGCCCGGTCTGATGAATCCAAATTTCTGCAGCAGCAGCATTTGGATGGTAGGGTCAAGAATTTAGTGTAAACAAAAGCATATATTATTACTATATTTTCTTTGCACTCCCTTAGTGCCATCTAAACACCACAGTTCAACTACCACAGCCTACCTGATTACCTGTTACAGACTGTGTGAAAATATTGGGAGCAACCAGATTGTAGCTAGTCTACATCTTTCACAGAACTAGGCCCAGTGCAAATCTGAGGTACCGGTCAAACGCCTGACTGGTTAAGCTTACTGTCAGTTGTAAAATACATATGTACAAAATTAACATTAACCATTAAATTATGTTAGGAAAAAAGTAGATCCATTAAAAGCACACACCACTTGATATATGAGAGGAGATTTTTGTGTAATTTAAACCAACTTACTCTTCATCATAATTCAAAGACAGTTTCCTTCAGGATATGTTAATAATTTGATTTTATTTAAATGATCAGGCGAGCATTGAAGAAAAATCCTTTTCCTTCTATAGTTACTTAAATAACTGCATAAACTTTAAACATTCAAAAATGAAAATGTACAACCAGTTATGAGTAACAGTTTCACTGTCCGTTCATCTTTAGTTCCAACCAAAGTCACATATTAGACTGGACGATATAAAATGTTCTCTAGTAGCAAAGTCAGTGATGACTCTTCATGATCCAGGGATCTTCATCCACAGGTGGAGGTGAGTAAGGAGCCAAGACAAGCATTCGCTCTCTCTCTCTTTTTTTTTTCTTAAATGTGATTCTTGAAGAAACAGATTTGTGTGTGGGGACAACACCTCCAGGTGAACTTATTGTTTCCCATTTGATGTTTATGACAAGCAGATGATGCCAGAAGCAGCTTGTTGGTCTAACATTAATTTGCTTGTGCAGAATGCCTCTCAGGTTGTCACTACTCAAAGCGCACATGCCTTTTACAATCAAGTGTCCTTTTCTTTCCCATTTTAAGGAAAACACACTTAAATAAGAGTTGTTTTTTTTTTGTTGTTTTTTTTTTTTTAAAGAAAAACATCTGAGACGTTCTATATTGTGTGTAGATTGGTCATTTACAACATAACAAGGCGATTCCAAGGGCCAAAGTGGAATGTGGAATGAGGAAGAAGAAAAGTTAGGAGGAGGATGAGAGTAGGAGGGGGAAAAGCACAACAATAGAGCTAAATTATATCTTCAAGTGCCCTAAAGTTTGAAGACTCTTCATAAAAAAAAAAATGAACATACATATCTATTCATATAGATTTACAAGACCTAAAAGCATCCATTTCATCCACCTCTGAAGAGGTTATTTAGTCTGTCCAACTCCCTGCAGTTATCCATGGTCATGAGTTCTGCCTTCTTGCGCATTCGCTCATCCCGGTATACCTTAGCGGCGTAAAGCAGGTCTGTTTCTGGATGAGACGGGGGAAGAAACTGTGTCACATTTTTTCAAGAGCACAAACTATTCTGAGTGTGAATTTATAACTGTGGTTACTTACTCGTCTGTCTCTCCTTCCAACAATTATTTCTGACATTTGATACATAGTCCTCCTCTACATTTTTCTCAATTTGCTGCAGTGCTGAGCCCTTAAACTCTGACTTGAAATCTCTGGTGACGTAGTAGTCAACATGCAGGTTTTCTGTTTGCCTCTTTATGGTCTGACCTGTTGACCTGGAGGAGATGGGAGGCACAAGCTTAGGTAAAAAATTCTTAACAGCAGCAGCAATTTCCACATATGGTAACACATTTTGTTTCAAAACTCTAAGAAGACCACAATGCAATATGAAAAAATATGAAAACAAAAAGAAGATGCACATTCTCTGTCATATGGGCCTGCATGAATAAACTTTCTGAATCCTTTATCATCCGCAACCGAAAATAGTTGTGGATGATTACTATACCTTTCTAATGTGACGTTGTTGTCCCTGGCTCTCTTTCCCTCCTGCTCTGTTCCTGCGCTACTGCGAGTGTCTCTACCGCCCCCCCCCCCCCTTCCCAGTGCAAAGCACAAGGCTCGCTTGCGGAGTGAAGCGGAAAAGTGCGAAAGAGAGGGTGAGAGAAAAAAAAAAAAAAAAAAAAAAAAAAAAAAAAAAAAAAAAAAAACAACAACCCACGGCTCCCAATAAAGAGCCAGCTGTGCAAATTGCACAGTTGAACTAAATTTTCAAGAAAGCCTTCAAAAAGCTCAGATGAGCACAGAACATGTCTTACAAGACTACTTTTTGTGCTAAATTTGCCAAGTAATGCATGAAATTACACCTTATCATGTATAAAGGTGTCAGTAATGACAGAGTGTGTACACGTACGGTCTAGAATACAGACTGTAGGGTGGAGGAGACACCATCATCTGGCTCAGCAATGACACCAAAATCAGGACCACGATGGGCATCAGCTGAATAAACATTGAAAAACCACCCTAGAGGCAAACAGAGTATGTTAAAATTAGTACAGAGCTTATAAAGCCATCAAGTATCAACAAAAATTGTGATAACAGAAAAGTGTTAAAAAAAGAATTCTAGAAATTTAAGACAGAAATTGTGAGCAGTCTACGTACATCTCCTCGTTCTTCTGTCCTCTCTTGCCTGTAATCCGTTTGATGGCTGTAACTTGTCCTGCCGTTGGTGAAAGTGTGTGCATTGGCTGCAGAATATTAAAATATCACAGCTGAGGTCAGACACAAGGGTATGACCTTTGTCACCAGGTACCCAAACAACCAGTCGGAGTTTTAATATTTTGAACATTTTATGCAATTTTCTTTTTACAAAATTACATTTCTCATGTCTCCCTTAACAGAAATCCATACCAATTAAAAAATATATTATTTTAAAAAAAAAACAACATTTTTTTAGAACAAGTAATTCTTTCTGCATTTGTGTCCTTATGTGCTGATGCGCACACTTACAGGATGGGAAGCCGCCTCCAAAGAACATGTTAAAGAGGTCCTCAGGAGTGATGTCAGCCTCGAAGCCCCTGTGGAAGTCGAAGCCTGCGCCATGTGAGTGACTTGGGCTGCTCGGCTCCTCTCCTCCTGTCAGGTCATACTGCCGTCGTTTGTCTGCGTTGCTGAGTACTGCATATGCATTGCCAATCTCTAGAAAAGAGAGCAGAGTTAGTAGAATGGAGTTAGAAAATCTCTTCTTTTCCTTTTCTTCCTCAAAAAATTTTATATTTGTCAAATTTTTTTTTTCTTTTTTCTTTTTTTTAAATATAGCACCAAATCACAGAAGCAGGCGCCTCAAGGCACTTTATATTTTTGGTAAAGGAAAAAAAAAATTAATGCAGAGTATATTAGAGCAGCGGTCCCCAACCTTTTTTGCGCCACGGACCGGTTTATGCCCGACAATATTGTCATGGACCGGCCTTTAAGGTGTCGCGGATAAATACAACAAAATAAAACTAGTACCGGTACCGAAAAAAAGAAGATTTATTCATAACACACGTGAAAAGACCCAGGAAAACAGAGTAAACGATAAAAACGATAACAAAATAACGCTGAAAACCGATAAAAACCCTGAAAACTATACATTTCACACCTGAGCCTCAACTCTCGTGGCCCGGTACCGGTCCGAGGCCCAGGGGTTGGGGACCGCTGTATTAGAGTGCTTCAACACTGAAGAGCTTAGGCTACCCACTTTGACACTGAATTTACATCATTTTTAAATATCACCTCAACATTTTAATCTCCCTGCTTATGCCCACTAGTTGAACTATGGTTTTGTAGTCTTTTTAGGAAATCTGCAGGAAATTCAGCTATCCTCTGCCACTTGTGTCCAGTGGGCAAAAGCAGGGAGGCTACAAAACTCATAGCAAGCAAGTCATTCCTGTGAACCAGAGGTCAGCTCTACACAACAAACAGTCCCCATCTCACATTCAAAGTCACAATTCAAAGCAAAATATAACAAAGTTACTTTTAAAGGCCTCTGTTGCTCCAGGTGCATGGTTTTTGTCTGGATGAAATTTGAGCGCTAGTTTCCTGTAGGCTTTTTTAAGCTCATCATCACCGGCTTCTTTGTTGACACCAAGCACTTCGTAGTAGTCTTTACACCGCTTTATTCTGAAAGACAGAAACAGAATGTGTGAATGGAATAAAAAGCTTTCAGATTCACACTCTTTTCCTGTCACCTTCTGGATGAAGCAAGAACATTTTGTCACTAAAATATTAATGGTCCTGGCCCCAATCGATCAGATGTGTGATATTTAACCACAACTGAACACCTGAGAGCACGAATAACCTTTTGATGCCACAGCAGTTAAGTTTCCATCCTTTGTAGATTCTACACACATCATTGATAAGGGCCTGGTGAGAATTCATCATTTACACTGTAAATATCTCAGCACTCAAAGCTTTTCATAAGCAGTCAGTGCAAGATGAGGAATCCATCTTTTATACTTTGCATGTGTAATTGTGGGTACCAAAACCTGGCTACATAATCAAAGACGACCTTATTGACAAGCTAAACTGTTCTCAGTTTTGAAAAGATGCATTTTTGTGTTTCATATTCAGAAAACACATTTCTCTCCATCTGTGGCAGGAGCAGAGGTGGTGCTCTTTAACATGTTGCAGCACTGTGCTTCACACACAGGCAGAGAAATGCACAACTTTGAGTTCATCTCTTATTTTCTGAGTCTGTTATGTATGTCAGCAGCCTAGCTGCCACACATCAGGTACACCAAGTCATTCAAATGTAGGTTTGTGGCTAAATGTTTTGTGTGACTTTAACTGCAGGTGTGATGATAAAATTCATCTAAAATTGTGAGCAACTGAATTATTGTTACGCAGAAATTAAAATTTCCAGAATGCCTAAACTGGAAGGAGTGGGGTGGTAGTACCAGGACTGTTCAATTGTGGCAAAACACAATTTTGTGAAGTGGAAGAAAAACATTTTCTTTCTAATTATTTGGATCAGGATTTGATTCAATTAACTTTTCAAATTCAGGTGAATAAACTACACAAACAAATGTTAAGTGAACTAAAACTTATAAAGACAGTCAAGGAGAAAATTGGGCCCAACTGATGTAGAATGTTTGACCAATACCAGCGCTGATATTTAGCCATTTAAAAAGTGAAAATTGTGATATATCAGACTACAGTTTTTTTCTTTCAAACGCAAGAAACATGAACTGATTTCCCTAACATTTGTTATGTGTTCCTTATTCATTTACAGTCTGCCTGACACCTCAGACTAAAACATTAGCTGGCTGTTCTGTTTGTGAAAACAAACATGTGTTGCCAGCAGGGAAGTTGCAGAGTGTCCTCTGGGTGACAAACTATGCAATGTGATCAGTCAGAATATGACTAAGAGGCCTGCTCATTTTTATTTTTATGTATTTGCTGTTTTTAAATGCCAATACAATAGCAAATATCTACTATAAGCTGATAATATCAGGCAAATATTATATCGGTCTTGCTCTTGTTTTTGCAGATGTGCTAACAGGCAAAATGAGAACATAAATGATTTTATTCACATGTTCTTGTTTTAATTTACATAATAACACAAAAATAGTGCCTGACACCTAAATTCAATTTTATGCACAATTATTTGGAAAGTTACTTTATTTAAAATGTAGAAATATACGGTTGCATTTTGCTACTTTAGAATATTGATGGTGGCTGTGGCTCAGTGGTAGAGCAGGTCACCTATGAGAAGGTTGGTGGTTCGATCCTGGTCTGCTCCAGTCTGCTTGCCAAATACTGGGCAAGTCTCCAATGCATTCATTAGAATATGAATGAGTGAGAATTTCATCCAGTCATCCAAGCAATTCATGCTTGGATGACTGCTTAGAGTAGAAAAGCACTACGTAAGAACCAGAACAAAAAGAAAAGAGTAAAAGTAAATAAATTAACTGGATTTTAATAAAGTATATGATGAAATTCTCACACCATGTTATAATTCAGGGGTCAACCTTCAGGATCAATAAAGTTTTATTGAATTGAATTACCAAGCTTACAAAACAGTGGAGTGGAACTACGGATGAACTACACAAATAAGACACCTTTAATATACACTAAGTGTACAACCCTTGTTTCTTTTTCCTAGAAACTATGATGCAATATTTAACTCACAGAAGTCTCCCAATGGATTTAACAGAAAAACACAAGGGAAAGAGTGGCTAAGTTTAACTGGAATACAAGCAGCATGTTTATCCTGGAAATAAACTCAAGTTGCCATAAACATCTTTTGAGGATATGGGTAAATGTGCTATGCTTGCCTTTCTCTTTGCTTAGTTCTAATTTTCTAAAATTACCACATGTAAAGTTACCCAGTATCTAGTCCACACTGCTAAATACCTGCCTATTCCAATGGGAAACCTATCAAGATGTAGAAGTTCCCATAGCAATAGCCATGTGTGCACAACACTGCTGAGACTAGAGTGTCCTATCTGTTCTCCTCCATTTAACCAAGAAACACTGGTGCTGTCACAAAGCCAACTGCAGCAAAGCTGAAGAGCACAAAAATAGCCGACTGAAGTGGGACAGATTTTAGTGGAAAACGAAGCACAGCGAGTCTCACCTTTGCACGCCTTCAACCTGCTCTTTGGTGAAGCTTTTAGGCGGGTCACCTACTCCAGATCCTGGGTTCTCTCGTTCTGACTCAGTACCATTGGTTTCTGAGTTTTCCGCTGCTCTCCTGCGATATGTGCCATTACCTGCTGAGCTCCCATTCTTCATTAGAGCATCCAACAAAGCTGAAAGAAGAGGGAACAAAGACACGTTAAAAGACAGTAATGCTGTCTGGTGTATTACATTTCCACACTTTTAACAGACTTCCTATAGCTGAAATAATGCAAAGATAAAATATGAATTAAAGACTTAATGCTGATTCTCAGCGCTATTAAATGGCAAATGGCCTGTATTTGTATAGCGCTTTACTAGTCCCTAAGGACCCCAAAGCGCTTTACACAACCAGTCATCCACCCATTCACACACTGGTGATGGCAAGCTACATTGTAGCCACAGCCACCCTGGGGCTCACTGACAGAGGTGAGGCTGCCGGACATTGGCGCCACCGGGCCCTCTGACCACCACCGGTAGGCAACGGGTGAAGTGTCTTGCCCAAGGACACAACGACCGAGACCGTCCAAGCCAGGGCTCGAACCTGCAACCTTCCAATTACAAGGCGAACTCCCAACTCTTGAGCCACTTTTGATTCATGTAAATCAAATTTTATTTAAATGCATGTTATGTTTTTGCAAATCATGCATAATCCTCAACAGGACATGAACGCCAGACCTGGTGAGTGAAGTGCAAAGACGTGCAAACAAAGTAACACAGCAATATAGCACATCAATTATCTCTGCCTCGGCAGCAGCATAAAAGTTTTCAATTGTTTATTAATGCATTATTCATTAACATCACTCAGGAAATGTAAGTGCAACTGTCCTCTAAATGGTGCAACATTCCCCATATTCGCCAAATTCCCACAGCCCTCTCGGCTACCAAATATGATGAAAACAGTGGATTCTTTAGTGTAATCTTTTGTTGAGCCAATACTTTAGTAATGTGCTTATATTTTGCAGCTCTGGAAATTCACAAATCTAATTTTACAGCTGCCAAAATTTAATCTGCCTACAGTGGTCGGTGCTGAATATTAATAATACTGCATTTATATGCATTTTTAAAAGCAATATCCTCTCTAATGTGAATAGATGCACTACAGACAGGGTTGTAGCCATAACCCACACGAGATTAGTTCATGCTAAACAGCCACAAGCAAAGCTGCAGTAGCAATATCAGGGGACCTGACACATTGCTTTACCACATTAAGGTTAAACCCATCTACAAACTACATTTGCGGTGCTCATGAGACTGTAAACCCTCTACATGCAGCTCTGTCAGGCCTTCATTGTGAATGCAAAAACATTTCACCAGCACAAATAACCCACGAATAATAATAATAATAATAATAATAATAATAATAATAATAAGTCCACCTTTTTAATAGAAATTCCTCGCATACTCAGGATTACTTCAACCAGCAATTTTTAATCTTTATCAGTAATAACATCAGTGCGTGAGCAAGATAACAGCCAGGGACTTGAGTTCTAGACTCTGTCGACTCACCCTCAAACACAAAATCCACATTTTCCTAAACAGTATGGCTTTTATTCTTTAGCTGCACAGTTTAGAACTTCTAATTCATATTTTTCTTCATTATGCAATTTTATAATGTGTATTAAGTGTTAGCTACACATCTTTGTGATGATCTTCGCATTTTAGTGCACATCTTGTGCACCAACCAATTACTTTCATTACCGTTTTAAAGTTGTAATTTATTGTAACTTATATTTCTCTAACGTGTTGCTTTGTCAATAAAGTCATAAAGTTAGATTTTTTTTATTCCCAAAAGCTGATGTCATCTGTTTTCAGAGGTTGTTTTAAACATCCAAAGATAAAGAAACTTTCAGCTGCTCCCTTATATTTTTAGCCTTTTTTTTATGCTGGATGTCTCCTTGTGGAATTGTGCCATGAGTGGGGGCTTTTTAATGTTAGACTACATGGCTAACAAGTAAAAGGCAGCAAGTTATCCAAGCTTCTTGTGGGCATCTTGAAAACTGCAGTGGTTAACACACACACACACACACACACACACACAGCTAATGCTGACAGTGTAGGAACACAGCTAGACACATTTCAACCAACGAGTTACAGTTTAAAAGCGGAGGAGTTACTAATTATCAGTGAGCAAGTTCCTCTATGTTGTTATGTAATCACTCACAATGCTATATAATTAAGACTTTTTCTAAACTATAATCCAAAGCGGTCTCAATCTCATCCTTATTACTGGTTTATGGTCATCCCACAGACGGTCGTGTGTCCTAGATTAGCCTTCACTTCAAGCCTTTCCCTGGTCAATCACTCAATTAAAGGATTGACCGGGTGGCTGTGTGGCCTGGACAGCATAGACACATCGTCCTACATTTTCAGCTTCGCTCTTGCCCCCAAATCCCCAGATACTTTAAAAATGTGTGCCGAAATGAAGTGAAAGTGAAATAACAGCTTAACAAATAAACGAAAACCAGCTTACTACTGAGATAAAACGTCACTAGTAGCGATAACTAGCCTGGGTCAAATTGAATGAATGGCTTGTTAGTGAATTGACGTTTCGTCATTTAGCTAAGACCTTTCATCAGTTAGAAGGCGTTATTTAAAAAACACGACGGGATAATAGTTAGTTATTAACTTAATGTGAACTATAAATTCCATTTTTTTTACTGATAAGCCCAAAGGAAAGCGCAAGCTAGGTTAGCTGTCAGGCCACATCTTGGTTAATTTAAACGTGTGTTTCTAATGTTGCTATGTATAAAACATAGCGCAGTTTTGATAAACGTTAAGTAATCTGACAAACGTTTGACACTGTTACATACTATTCAACAGATGGCCTGTGACGAACCGATGTAACCAGATGTTAGCTACATGCTAACACTTACACAATATCAGCGGATGAGGAGCAGGTTGTTCCTTCGCTTGGTTAGCTAAACGTACAAGTCAGCCACAAACAGCCTTACCTTTGGCTTTGATAGTCGGATACAGCTTCTCTGCTTTGTTGAGAAACTTTAACGCTTTCTCCTTATCACCGGCTTCGAGAGCTTTTGTTGCTATATTTATACATTTTTCTGCTTCGTCTCTGTTCCCTTCCATCTTCTTTCCTCTTCCTCCCCCGGCAGTCAGCTGAGCACCTCATACCACGTGGTCAACGGCACTGACAGCAGCGTCAGTCAGAGGGTTACTGAGGCGTAAACCTCACAGAATATCACAGAGTATTTTTTTTATTAGCATAACATGAATATTTTTGGATATCAATATTATATATACACAATTAACCACATTAAGGTTAATTAAAACAACATTAAAACTTTGTTATACACAGTTGGTAGGGTCAGAATTTGACAACATGAAAACAAGTATCCATGCTGCCCTGTATCAAGTTTTCAGGCTGCGGCTGGTGGTGTGAAGGTATTAGCTATATTTTTTGTTATGCTTTAGGCAGCTTAGTACCACCTGAGTATAATGTAAAAGCCACAGCCTGCCAGCAAACAGATGATCATGTTCATCCCTTTATGACCACAGTATACACGTCTTCTGATGGCTGCTTCCAGCAGGATAACAAGCCATGTGAGTTCAAATAGTCTCAAACTGCATTTTTGAATATGACATTGAATTCACCTTAGTCAAACGGCTCCCACAGTCACCATCTAAATTTAAAGGGATTTAAATCTGGTGAATGTGAAAGCTGTAACCAGCTGTGTTAATGAGATTTAAATTAGTGCCGAAAAATGTGAGAAGACTTTAAACTTTCAGTCCTCATTTTTTATTATTATTATTTTTATTTTAATTATTACACATGTAAACACATACATTTTAAAAGAAGCATGCTCGGGTCACGTTAATATATATGTATCTATGTATCTCTTTCCCTTTCCCTCTTTCCTTCTTGTCCCTTTAGGGGCCACCACAGCAAATCATTTTCCCCAACATCCTCTTCTGTCACACCCACCCCCTGGCTGTCCTTCACTAGATCTAAGAATATTCTGTGGTCTTACCCTTTCCCTCCTACCTGGCACCTCTATCATCAACACCCTTTGGCCAGCATATCTGTCCAAACAATCTCAGCCTTGCCTTACTTCATCAACCTCACCTGTACTTTTGTATAGATGATGCATGTGGGAATCGTGTATTTGATCAAAGGCCATTTCACCTTCAGTAATCAAATGCACAAACACAATGCTATTTTTCCACAGAAATCGTCACTTAACTCAATCTTACTGAGATTGAATTCTCTTTTTAAGAGGCCCGAGAAGAAACATTCACACAAGCAGCAGACAGGATTGTGAACATTATTAATATTTATTCTGAAAATGCCAATCCCAGTACTTTGTTTCATCTGGCACTCAGCTATGTACAGAAGGACCTTAGAGCATGGCTAAGCTGCAATCTGTGATACAGGCATGCTCTTTAAAATACCAGGTAAGCTGCAATCATAAGGGCAGACTAGGAGCCTTTGCTTGCTTGTTTCTCATTTAATTATAGACTAAATAGGTTATATTTTCATAAATATAATGACAAAAAATAAATAAATAATTTGCAGATTTAGCATTACGACCAGGTGAAGTGAAGCACAGGCAGGGAGTGAACCCTTAATTTATTTGCAAAGTAAACCACAGCATGCTTTGGAAAAATCAACCAAGAGCAGAAGACCAAGGACCTTCAGAGTTGAAGGCAACAGACAATGAAACAGTAAACAATGTCAGGTTTAAAGCCCTTTTTCTGTCAAGTTTCATGTAATGGGATCTCTTAAGCTGCCGTGCGTGATGGTGGAAGTTTGGCTGCAAAGGAGCCCATGGTGTTGAGTGCTGCATGGATGCGGAAATGCAGCCTTGACTCCATGTTGTAGTCCTTGTAGTTAGTCCTGCAAAAAAAATAAGAGTCAGTAATATGTAACATGGCAGCAGGTTCTAGATGTTGCTAGAACAAACAGGTAGCCGTTGTGTTGCGTGTGTGGGTTTGTTTGGTTGACCGAAATTCAAAGTGTAATTACTTAAGCGACTGGTGAGTTAATATAGCAGACTTCCAGTCTAACCTGGCCACTCAAAGTGCTTTAGATAACACGTCAAACTTAAAACATCTTTTTGAAATTTTGTCCATTGTTTTTAAGGTAACTTCAAAGTTTATTTGTATTCAAATTAAAAGACCGTTTGAAAAGACTTACATGACATTTTCCATTACAGCAATGGCCTTGTTGATTTCACCTTTCTGCTTGTGCAATAGGCCAAGCTCATACATGGTAAAGGGCACCAGATAGCTATCATGCTTGATGCCACCATCACTAAAAAAAACAAACAAACAAAACCACAAACAAAAAAAAAAAAAAACCAAAGTCATTTCAGTCTGTCTGTTAAGAAGCATTATAAAAACCAACAGCAAGATTTATTTTTAACACCACAGGGAGGTAAAATTGTCCAGATAAGATATTTATGCATCAATAATCAGTAATCAAGCAGAGAAATCTGCTTTATCATCAATTATTAAACATTTAATATTAAATATATTGCGCAATATATGTTATGCCATTTGTGTTTGTCCTTTAAGAGTCAGGGAAGACTGGAAACATTTAATTGTTAAAGGGTCAATGAGGAGTTAAAAAAAAAAAATGTAAATAATATGCCTGTTATTTATGCATTGACGTCAGCACATCTACCATTCTGCCATTGATTTTCTGTCATCCTTATTAACCTGCTCTCCCCTCTGATTCATCCCCAGTGCTGATTGGTTACAGAAGACCCTAAGTGGGACATTAAACAGATCAGCTCTTGGAAAATTAGTCTATTGAAGGGATTGTTGAAGTAAAAGTTTCTGCTGAGGACTTTTAGTAGACTCCCACTCAAATGCTTCTGGTGTATTGCAGTGACATCAAGACAAGCTCACCTGGAGATTACATAATTGAAGCAGATCTCAGCCTGGACCAGCCGTCCCAGACTTCTTAAGCACAGACCCTTCAGCAGCTGGACAACGCACTCATCGCCCGTGTGGTACTCTGATGGGTCTGCACATCACACAGTAAACTGTAAGCCTTGTGTCAGTATTAAAAAAAACCCCACTGATTAGAAAATTTTCCTTACTTGGATCATTTCTGAGCTGCTCTTCTGCTTTCTCTAAAGTTGACAGGATTCCTTCAGTCAGCTCAGGTCTTTTGCCTACTATTGTGAAGCCATTCCACACATACATCATTTCCTGCGGTAACAGATGATTGTTGCTTACAAATGCAAAAATAAAAAAAAACACATCAGTTCACTGAGAGAACGTGTCCTCACCAAAGCAGGAACGACAAGTTTCACGGGGGTGGAAGAGGAGTATCTCTGGGCCTTCTTCGCTGCAAACTTCTCCGTTGGAATCGACTTCCCAGCAAATCTCAGCCTGAGGCCCTCCACCTGCCTTCAAACCACATTTCACAGTGACTTTATTGATACAAACTAAATAGTACTGTTAGTATACATCAGAAAGGCCAGCTCTGTTCTGGGATGCACCCTGGACCTAGTGCAGGTGGTGGGAAACAGAAGGACTCTGGCCAAAATAACTTCTGATGGACAGAGTCTCCCACCCCATGCATGTAAATGTTGCTGAGCTGCAGAGCTCCTTCAGTGACAGACTGCTGCATCCTAGATGCATGAAGGAGCGTTAGTGTATATGTAGTGTATATTGCACACCTGAATAAATCCACCACATTTTCATTGAGCTTGTTCACTTCTTCCTCTGGCATCATGCTCAAGATGGCAGCTTTCTGAAATACATAGACTGCCTAGAAATGGGGAAAAAGAAAGCAACAGAAAGGTTTCAATAGAGAAAAGCATCAGTAATGTGATTACAGGGTTAAAGAGATTTTGTCACATTAGATACCTGGGACCACTTGTTTTCCTTGCTGAGGAGGTTGGCGTATCGATAGGCCTCAAACCAGTTTTGTTCAAAGGAGTAGACCCACATCAGCTCCCAGTAGCACAGGTGGTGAATCTGACGCCACTCTTCCTGCGATGCAATACATGCCAAGAACTTCTCTTGGGCCTACACAGAGCAATAACTACATGAGAGAAAGTTCTATAAATACATACATTAGACATCATGAGTACTTACAAATGTGAAGTTTCCTTTGAGCACAGCAATCCTTGCACTGAAGAAATGCATTAAAGCCCCCTATAAAGGAAAAATGTCAGAGTTTTTACACTAAAAAGGCATTAAAAGATTAATATTTGCACAAGTAGTAAGGTACACCGACAACTTACATTAGGAAACTTTTCACAGTAGGGTTTCAGCAGAGCCTCACATTCACTTAGGTTTACATCAGCAGTCCCTTAAAGAATCATTTTCACATTAAAGTCAAATGAATGATAACTTTGGTATTATTTAAGATTAGACACGATTTTTGAATTTAGGAGAAGCAACAGCCCCAGCCTACAGTGTGCTCACCAAGTATCACTGTGATGTAGAGCTGAAACATCAGCAGAGTGAGGGTGCTGAGGATGGAGCGCAGGTTGTTGGTAGTTGCTCCCTCTCTCAACTCTGACAAACCCACTTCCTGTGAGACAGTTCAGTTCTTTAACTGACAAAATATTAAGGACAGGACAACTTCTTTGGGGCGCTCCCATTTGGACTCGTCAACACAGATCACTGGCCTCCGTCTCACCCCATCCCCAGCTTCTTTTGTCACACCAACCCTCTGCATGTCCTCTTTCACTACATCCATTAAACTCGTCTGCCTTCACTACAGCTTCACCTTTCCGCCTGCCTCCCTCTCATTCACACATGTATTCTGTCTCTACCAACTTTCATTCCTCTTTTCTCTATGGCATAACTCCACTTCTCCAGACCCACTTCCACTTCCTGTCCACACTTATTGAGTTCTCTGTTGGTATGCATGTGGTCTCACCTACCCTGTCTCCAGAGAATCCCAAAAACTCCATCAGTCTAAGGACTCTGGACGGAAGCAGAGACAGCATCTGGTAACAAAATATAAACCAAAAATAATATAACATTGTTACTAAATATATTAAATAAAACTATTTGTAATATTTTGGAACAAATCTTATTTTTTCACCAGATTGAATGATCCAATTCCCATGCTGACCCCACCCCTAAAATGAATGTGTGTGCTTCTCTGTTTTTCCTCATCCTTTGTGACTTTTTCCATGGCCTGGCAATCCCTGGTTTGGAAAAACATTTACATTAATTCAAATAATAAAAGATCTCTTTTTAAAAAAAAAAAATATAAAAATGTTTTAGGTGGCCATGTCTATTATAAACACCACTTCCAAACCTCTTACTTGTAAAGCTGATAACTGTGTCGAATTTTCATCCCTCCTTTGATGAAGCCTATTATGCTTTCATCCAAGAACGTGAGGGCAGCTTTCTGCAGCAGGACTTCAGCATAGCACAGCTCTGCATGCATCTCTTCTGATAATGAGAAATGCAACATCATGTTATGTGTGGGGGAAAAAAAAATTACAAGTATCTTGTTTTGTTTGTGTGCTTAATAAATGGCAGATAAGGTGACACAGCCATTTAAACGTCATGTTTCACCATGTTGATCAAATTCATTAATTCCCCAAGCTGTAAAGTCAGCAGATACAGTAATTCACTCGCCTTCTGTCAGATTGTCAGCTGGTTGTCTGTACCAAAGGTTAGCCAAGCTTTCCATTAGTCCCGTTTTCTTCCGAAATCTAAAGAAGTTAAGAAACTGATTTTTAACAACCCAAAGAGATCTTAAAACTTTACACCTTATCAAATGGTCATTCTAATTATTGGGATACCTCTGGCAGACCTGCAAGGCTTCTCTCAGTGATGTCATGGCAGCATCCATGTCTTTTGCATCAAAAGTCATGGCGGCCTGCATCACCAGAATGCTACTGTAGCCCATCGCATGGTACATACTTTCACTCTTCCTAGAGGATAGGAAGGCAGCAAAATTTGGGGATTTTTTGCAAATCCACAGTAAAAATACAACCTGTATCCAAATACCGTCATAAAGTTCCAATACATGAACAAATTAAAGGGGACATAGTCAGGTTGTTAGAGCAACAGTGACTTACCAGGGTTTTAAAAGAGCCAATGCATCGGCAAACTTGTTGTTCAGGAAGAAATTTAGGGCAGTGAAGCATTCTTTCAATGCTGTCTCCAAACCCATTTTAGGCAATTCTTCAGGCAATCTGAATAATAATAAGAATACATTTTTTTCCAAAGAGTCAAAAATGAATATTCAAAATCAAAATAACAAAAACCAAATGATGGCGCTAGTCTAAAGAGTTGTTGCATAACTCTGAAATATGAAGGATAAATGCATTAGAACTCTTACAATAAGCATATTCATCGCATGATGTCACTTACATTGCATCCTCATTGAGCTGCTTCAAACCCACCTGAAAACAAGCAGAGACACTTGAAATCAAAGCTGCCAAAATGTGCAAGTTAGCTTTTTTTTTTTTATTCATTTCAGTTCAGTTCTCACTGAGCTGATGTTCAGTGTGTTGATTAAACTGCACAGTAAAGCCCTTTGCCACAGCATCTTAAACAAATGAAACTATCCAGAGTTTTCTTCAAGGCTTTTTGGTACTGGGTTTACTGGGTGTTATTATTTTGAAATCATGTAACTTTAATATTTCAAAGTAACATGCAAAACAAAAGTTATAATAAAAGCACTTAAGCCAGAAACAACCATTAAAATTCACTCACCTTTAAAAGCTCGCCTCTTTCATTACATTACTTTAGAGAAACTGAGGGAACCTACCTGTTGTAGTGAATTGTCTTCACCCTCCATTTGATGCTTGAGTTAAATAAAAAGCAGTTAAACCAAGTCAATGAAAAATAAAAGGTCTGATATTTTTCCCTGTAGCAACAAGTCAACAAGTCTTGACACTGACTCCAAGCGCAGACTAACAGTAGTTTGCCATTTATAAGGTAAGAAGTTGGGTGTGGCCTGGATTTTTAGGACCAGCCCACAAATTTGCCTCAAAGCATTGCAATGCCGAGATCTTTATTTTTTTTCTCCTTAAAAGCACGCCTCTTCCTACACTGAAAGGAGTGACATTAGACATTTTACATTAAATGTACTGCTATATTTTCCTGGACATTCAGCGAATGAATGTCTCAACTTTTGCCCTGACAATCAGCCCCAGTTTGACTTTGTTATATAACAATAGATGAGCGATAATAGATAAATGAATCTGAGCGAAAAAGGTAACCCAAAGAAGAGATGAAAAGGAGATAGTCAAGTACAACTTATCTCAAAACTGTACCAAGTGCATGGGAATGGGAGGCGGAGAACCCGAGGAAAACTTTCTCCCATACAAAAGACTATTCTGTCATCAAGGGGTACATCCCTCCAGCTGTTCCCCATGCAGCTGATGTGGCGTAAATGCGCTGTGGCAGTACGCAGGGTGTTTTACTTGGAACGGGTTACAATTTCTGATTATCTGCATGCATGTGACGTCCCTGCATAACTAAATCACTTCCTTTTTTTCCTCCTAATTTCTCATGCTGCGCTACACTGTGACAAAGTGAGTGAGCTGTCAGGAGACTTTTCTACTCACCACTTGTCTAATAAGTGTCAACATTTTATACCAAAGCACATTCTCTACATGTACATTTGCTATGTTTAGCTATGGCCAGAGTAACATTGCTTTACTTACTATACCATTTTTGTTTCCCCCCCCCCCCAAGCATTACGTTGCAGTCAGAATCAAACAGTCAGCAGATTAAAACAAATATTCAATAATATATTGCTTTATATTTTATTATGTAGCAGATTTAACCCATTTGTTCATACTTGCCATTCTTTCTTTGTGTTGCATTACCAGAAGGTCTGACATTATAGGAAAGGTGTGGGGGAAAAGGGTCTGCCCAGCAGTCCCTGACTTTTAAAGTGCTGATGATGTCAGGCTAAACCAAGAGGAGGGTTTTTTTTCCATAGCAATGTTTTCTTTTGCTTGTCTCTTGGATTATGGAGTGATTTGTCGAGAATATTTTCTTATATAGAGCCATTTCACTGTTTAAATGGGTTAATCAGGAGAGCAGTGAGCCTTTTGTGATTCTCTGCTATTTGTGTTGTGTTTTAGATTCAGCAGCTTAAGCTAGTGGTACAGGCTAGACAAACTGAAGGTGAATTGACAGTCCTATATATAGTCAGTCTCAGGTTGGTTCAGATGAGGGAGGAAAGGTGAGCTCTGTTGCGCAGTTTGTGTCATTTTTGGTTTTTAGTTATCGTGAGTTAGTTTATGATGGTTTGGTTTAAGTTCCACGTTATGGAGGTAACTGTAAATAAACTGCTTATCTTTGGGAACTTAAAATGTTTGCTGAGTCTGCTTACCAACCAGCTTCCTTGACTCTTAAGCCAGACTACTTCACACACATTCATTCAAGCTTCAGCGAATCAATCTAATGAGGTATTACAGCATACTAGAAGAGCAGTTCATGGGTGATTTAGTAAGAAAGAAAGAAAAGAGGCCTAAATAGCCTCATTCACTATTGTCATTTAACATAAATAGTCTGTTTTAATACAAATTTAGCTTTAGCCTTTCCTCAATTTTTTGTTGTACTGACATTCTTGTCCACAACAGGACTGTAATACCATGTAAAAAAAAAAATATATATACATTAGAGGGGGAAAAAAAGCAAGTACAATAGATGTAGATACAGAAGGGTGCAGAAGTCTTGAGCTACCCCTTGAGGCGTTATATTGTGATGTAGGACAGAGGTGCAGCAATTTGCTGAAACATGCACAAACACATGGAAATACAGTATATGAGACAAAAATTGAACCAAAAATGTAGTATTTAGAGCCTTTACCACCAGTGTCCAAACCCTGGAGGACTAATGCTGAAGATCACTTTTAATAATTACAACAAAGTCCGGCTCCTCGGACGCAACACACAAATTAATGAGGGGTGGCTCAAGAATTTTGCACAGTACTATATAATATATGAAACAGATGTTTGGAAAGCTGTTTGTTGGTTTTCTTTTGTCCAATATTTTTCCCGTTTGCCTAATCATACAAGGTCTAAACGGCACTGTAGCGCTGAAACTACATATCCCAAGATTCTCGGCGCACTTTTGGGTTCTGGGAAACATGGCGGCGTCCGAGCAGACGACAGATGCAAACGTGAACGTCCCGGAGTACGAATATCCCGATGTTAATACAAAACCATTTCATATCGGCTCTTTTAAAAAGGAGTGGCTGAGCAGACTGAAGCCAAGCGACTACTCGTATGAGGAGGCGGATGAGGACGCATTTCTTGCTAACTTTGCCGAAGAGATGGGGGTCGGTGCCGAAACCATGGCTGAACTTAAGACTGTGTGCAGGTAGTCGAGATCAACATTTGATAAACGTTTAGACCAGGCATGTGCACCATAATAATATGTTAATGGTAATTAAGTTCAGTTGCAGTAATTGTAATGGTAAACTGATATTAAGAATACTAGTTAAATTACATAATGAGGTGTAATAGCTGATAGCTGAATCTAGTTTGTCCCAAAACTGGTAGTAAACACACCAAACGTGGAAGAGGTCTGTAACACTTACTTATATAACTATGAATTAAGAGTTACAGAGTGTCCCAATGTGCGGCAGAAACACAAACTACCGTAAAATACAACAAAAACCACCATGTGGTCAAACATAGAGGGGAAACAACTGCAGAGGTTGGCGTAAAGACACTGAAATATAGAACAACGTACATGTTCAAGTAAGTCGTGTAAAAATGTCAATTAAAACTAAAGCTTTTTAGGTTATGGGGTTAAGTCAGTTGTAATTATAAATAGATCCATGTTTCCCTGATTAGTTGTATAGTTTGTAAAATCTTTATTATAATTTCCATAAAAACTAAATGATGTTTTATTTTTTGTTTTTTATCCAGTTAACAAAACGTTATTAGTTCTTCTTTAAAGAAATGAATGCCAGCTTTAACAGTGTGAAAATATAAACTCCTTCCACAGTCTGTAAACTAAACAGAGATGGGCCGATTTATCGGCTGTTATCCTTTTTTTGGTGACTAAAATGACATTTATTAATGACAGTGGGTGATGTTTATTTTTTGTGTCTCATCACGTTTGTGGTCACTGGAAGGTTGCTTTTAAAATAAATGATTATTTCAAACGTTGATTTCAGTCCAGGAGTTTCTCAGTAGGCTCGTCAATTAGTGCAAACTCCAGAACAAGAATTGAGCTGCAAGTAAAACGATGGCCGTTATGAAACAAAACGTCAAAGAAAAAAAGTCCTGTCGATTCTGATACTCGCATGACTCTCACCTGATAACTCTGTGAAGATGATCTGTTCTTGTTACCAAAGACAGTCAAATGACTTTGTTTTTTTTCTTTCTTTTGAAGTGTTGATTCGCTTCGATGTCATCCTGAAGATCAGCAGCCTGACACAGAAGTTGTACCTCCAGATCCCACATTAAGAACACTAGTGTATGACCTTACTTCAGTTCATACAAATGAAAAATGCTTGTCAACTATTGATCAGTATCGTAATGCAATTTTAAATGTGACTTGCTTCTTCTTTTCTTTTTAATACAGGCAAAGAAAGAAGAGGCAAGACCACAGAGCTTCTCTTAAAAAGATTAAAAAGAACAGACATGACCTCTATGCAGATGAACTGGTGGGTGAATTTAGTTAGGGACTGAGATTACATAATTAACCTTTGCATTTACTGTTCGCTCTAAAGTAGGTGTTTATTATTATCCCCTGGGGCTTCTTGACAGGTTCCCAGACATTTTTAGTTTTCTCTTTCATCTTGTATCTAAACGTGAGGCTTGGTTCTCTCTCTTATTTTTCAGGAGCGCCTAACCATTGGCAGGAAACCAGAAACGGTGACTGACATGGTTCCCGAAGGAGAGATCATTCTAACCATCAATGTCTACTACCCAGCTGTGTTCGACAAAGTAAGGGTTACATTTTTTGTTTGTTTGTTTCTTTTGTCATAAAACTGTTTATAAAAAAAAAAAAAAAAAAAGCCACAGTGTTGTGTGTTGTAGTTGAATACTATATTTAATGGCGCATTTCCTGCAGTTTAACTACATCAGACCCCACATGACTCTCCTGATGACGGGTTCCCACAGCTTGGCAGAGCTCAGGGATGCTGTTTGCTGCGTCAGTGACTTGCAAGTGTGTGGAGAGTTCAGCAACACGCCTGACGTAGCTCCAGAATTCATCAGCAAGGTAAATACAGGACCCGAACAGAATAATATTGCTGTGCTCCGTATCTAAATGTAACAGTTTCTGTACATTTAGTGTGACTGGACTCTCATACATGTATGTATGTATATATTTAAAAATGCATCTGTTGTAAGCTAGAGAAAAATATTTTATGTGCTCTTTTTCAGGATCATTACAAGTCAGCTTTCTTCTTCTTTGAAGGAGTTTTCTACAATGACATGCGGTTTCCCGAGTGCCAGGACATCAGCTCGTAAGTACCTCCTTCTTTAGGAAGCTTTAAAGATTATGCATTTCTTAACCAGGACCTTTACAACAGTTGAAGGCAGCAGGCCTAAATCTGTAGAAGGCTGGTATTAAAAATGGGCCTCTTATTTTATTTATTCGGGCGATCGTGGCTCAAGAGTTGGGAGGTCGCCTGGTAATCGGAAGGTTGCCGGTTCGAGCCGCGGTTCCGACAGTCTCAGTCGTTGTGTCCTTGGGCAAGACGCTTCACCCGTTGCCTACTGGTGGTGGTCAGAGGGTCCGGTGGCGCCAGTGTCCGGCAGCCTCGCCTCTGTCAGTGCGCCCCAGGGTGGCTGTGGCTACAATGTAGCTTGCCATCACCAGTGGGTGAATGGGTGGATGACTGGATGTGTAAAGCGCGTTGGGGTCCTTAGGGACTAGTAAAGTGCTATACAAATACAGGCCATTTACCATTTTACCATATTTATTTATTTATTTGACCAAAGGAAGTGGTCAAGTAATTGTAAACAAGACTAGCTCTGACATTTTCATTTGTTCATGTTGCTTTGACTTTTGTCTTGGGTTGATTGTGACAAAGCAAGCAATGACTCACTCAATAGGCAGTTTAAAGAGAGATCATTGAGTTTATTATTTATTGCAATCTGCTCTTATTTGGAGAGTAGAACATCTTTTTACGGTATTTCACCTGCACAGGGCTGCCAATCAAAACAGTTATCAACTGCACTCATGTGTCTCCTCTGAAAATGAAATGCAACATGAGTGAATGAATTGCAAATGTGACCTACAAACTGACCTAGGAAAAATGTATCATAGTTTAACATGCAAGCTTCCCTGACATGGCCCCCTCAAGGTGCTTAATTTGAACAAATTTAGCGCAGTCATTTCATATTAACAGTCCTGACTCCACAGTGGCTGAAAACCCTTAACTTCTTAACAAGGCTTTCATTTCAAAACACTTGCAGGCATATATGCAAGCAATCGCTAGATTGGATTGTTTTTTCCAATTATTCATTCGTCTGTATGTCCAGTCATCCATTTTCTTGTCCAAATCGAGGTTGCGGGAGGTTGGCAGCCTGTCCCAGCTGTCATAGGGTGAGAGGACAGGGTTGACAGTCTGTCACTAAGACAGAGACACAAACGACCGCTGACACTTAACCAGAATAGCCATTTTAACCTAACATGCCTCTATTTGGACTGTGGGAGGAAGACAAAGAACCTGCACAGGCAGACGTAAAACCTCCACACACACGGCGGGAATCAATGCTGACTACTTCTGTGCCACCTTAAATTTGCTCTCAGTTTATATTTGAGTAAATTGTAAAAACGGTTAAAGTCTTAAAGTACAGTTTTAGGTCCAAAGTTCAAAATTACTCTTGAGCCTTTGAAAATGGGAGACTTTTAATAAAAATTACTGTAATTCCTAAATAGTTAATAGAATATATTTATTCAGCTCCTTGGGTTAAAGCTGAAAGTCTGCACTTCGTTCACATCTGCATTGTGCATTGGTGCAGAGGCAAAAATACCAAAAATTAGGTTACTGCCCAAAAACTTATGGACCTACATGTCTGGAAAGAATTCCAAACAATAAACTTATTAGATCTGTTTAAGTAATGTTCAATAACTCTGCAGTGCTCAGCAGTTTGCAAACTGTGTCTAAAGAGTGACCTGGGCTTGGAGCTGAGAGCCGTGGAAAGGTTAGTAAAATGAAATGGAATAAAATATCTAAATGTTGGCTTTGGGCAGGATTTCTATGAATACCAGGTCTATTCAAGAGTTCTATTTAATGATTTGTTAAATAACTTGAAACGCTCAAATAATCACTGTGATATCTGCAGCTTATGAAAGCAGATAAAGATAGAAGCTTGAAGAGTGTACTTAGTCTGACCGTTGCAAACTGTTCACATTTATAAAACGTAGACCGGTCACAGTAAATAAAGACAACAGTTGTAGCGGATTTGATATTTTTTGTGTCTTTATTCATTGGATTGCAACCTACAGTCGTATCGATACAGTCATCTGTTTCCTAGAGACATAAATCCAGTTGAAGTAATCGATGAGGACGTAATCTCCAGAAATGCTCAGCCCTTTAAAGTGCATGTTGGTCTGTTGTGTATAGGGATGGGTATCGTTTAGGTTTTATCCGATACCGGTGCCAAATCGGTACTTCTGAAACGGTGCCGGTGCTCAAACCGGTGCTTAAAGAATGGAGAACACAAAATTGGTCCAAAAACCTCTCATGTTCAGCTGGTTTTTTGTAAAAAGATAACAATGTTAGCCTTTTCTGCAGCTGTGGGGCATATATGGTATCACTCTTGGCTGGAAGCAGTGCTTAAACAATGGAAAAAACACAAACTTTGTCCAAAAAACCTCTCATGTTTAGCTGTTTCCCTCTTTTTCTTTGGTCATTTTAGCCTTTTTGGCCAGGGTGAAGGGAGCATCTGCCATCAAACAAGAAGACAGCCGCATGTAGCTATGATGGTGTTTGCTAGTTCACCTTACATGCATTAATTTAATAACGTGGTTAGCCTACTCAACATAAATTGCACCCGAACAACATTAAGCTACTCACGCAGAGAAGAACGACTGCTGCTGCCGTCATCATCCGTCATCACTACATCACTACACTGGCAGGGCTAGGGGCCAGGACTCTCCTCTTCGTGTTTTTGGGGGATGTTGCTAACTCCGGGTCCGATAACAGGCAACCCACCCGCAGTAGATGTGCTCGGTGTGAGGTCTCGCAGCAAGCTATCAAATACGGTGCATTTCTCGGCTTTTTAAAAAAACGCTATGTGTCGCCAGGTGTTTCATCGAATTCGAGGTGTTACCTCCTTTGACAGTATCACAGTATCAGCTTAAAGCACTTGTGCAGGCTGCTGAGTTGCATATTTGCTGTGAAGTACAGCCAGACTTTTGACCGCTTCGCCTTGGGCATTTTAATCTGTAGCTCTGCTCTAAAAGAACGTACGTACCTGGACCCGCCTACTATCCTCGGAAACGTAAAATGATTGGCTAGAAGTGTATCACAGCTCAGGAAAAAAAAAGCACCGAAATAAAGCACCGAAATGTGCGCTGCTTTTCGGTCTGGTTACTACCGTTTATGTCAGAACCGGACACCGGTACCCATCCCTAGTTGTGTAGCATTCTCATGAAGCTTGTTAAAGAGCAGAAGCTAACTGTAGATCTACTTTAGTTTAAGGTCACAAAGCGTTGTGATCTACACCTCAGCACACACTAACTTTATCGCATTGCCCAACAACAACTTCCCAGCTGATCATCTCAGATCTGACAGAGGATAGGTCTACTTAATAGGTCCTTCTTGATTTGTGCCTCCTCCCAAGATCCAATCAGGAACATTTTTTTCTGGTATAATTTTTAAATTCCATTTTCTAGAAAACTTTTTAAGCTCGGTCCTTCAGTTTTGTTTGTTGGCTCTGTGAATATTTACTCAGGAATGTAGTTCAAGTTAACATCGAATAAAGGATGCTTGAAGATATTTGAATGTCGGCTTGCTGACAGCAGATTTGGGGGCCTGTAAAAAGCACAGTTTTACAGTTAGAATAGAATTGGACTGAGATTTTCCAAATGTTTTTTGTTTTCTGTTAGAAATCCATTAAAAGTTTTGCATGATTTATATTAAGAAGTGTATCTTTCCCCTGGTATGTTTTTTTTCAGGCTAATCTGTTGTGGTGAGGTAGGGAGACTTTTAATGAACTGAAAGGACTCGTCATCTGATATTTGCTGTGCTTTTAATAAATCCATCACTGACATAAGCGCTCTTGTGCAAAATTATGTATCATTCTGTGAAATAACCATGGAACTCATGTAAAAAATATACGCCAAATATTATATTTTAATTTTTAACTCGGCTCACTTTTTAAAATCTTTCTATTATTATAATTATTATCATTATTTTCTATTTCACTTATTTTACTTTATTATATTTACTCTGATTTCAGCTTTATTTCTACCCTAATACAATTGTTTTGTTGTGTTTTCTTTTTTTAAGCTACAAACTATTCTTTGCATAGATGCTGTTTGTTAGACATTTGCTGTGTTTAACTTAATCTTTAACTATTATAAAAAGGGGATTTGCCAACTTCTGGATGAATAACAGACATCTTTTCTCATCTTATCTCCTCTTGCTTTATGATGCAGGACTACAATTGAATGGGCTAAGTCCCATAACTTCCCATCCTACAGCCAGGCCAAGATGGAGGACACACTTTTGGAGGATCTGAAAGTCAAAGTGGGATTTCCGTATCTCTACTGTCACCAGGGCGACTGCGAACATCTGGTCATCATCACAGATGTTAGGTTAGTGCTACTCATTGTCTAGTTCTGCAATTCAATTTCTTTACAGAGCCCACTCCAACTCTTGCTCAGTTTTGGTTATTACTATATATTACTATTACTGTAACTATTACAACTTCAAATAATATTTATGTCATATTCTGTGTGTTGCTGTCAATTCAAACAAATTACAGAGAGACTGCGTTATACACCTGCACCTCTGTTCAGCAACAGTTGAATAACAGCTGTCTTTAAGATGAATTGGTACAGTAATAATGAAACTAGGCCCCCTGAAGTTTAAATAACTGATTAACTGGTTTAATTTCATGCTTCTAGCAGTACTGTTGGCTCTACCAGGATGGAGGCTTAGGAAGCTTACTGAACCACTACATAAAATCAAGAAGGATTTAGCCCGCTGTGTCCTGTGAACATTAAATGGATAGATATCAGCTGAATAGCTCAAGGTGAAAGAGTTTGATTATTAACATTTACCTGGTTCTTTTCTAACGTCTCGCTCTGTAACAAGGGATAACAGGAATTAGTAATATTTATTGGCTATTAGCAAAAATTTCAACCAACAGGAGACCCTACATATAAAAAAGGCTACAGTTCCTAAACAGTGCAAGATTTTTGTTGAACCCCATGCATTAAAGCTGAAAGTGTGAATGGCAATCACAGGCAGACACAGAGAGGCAGATAACTGTTGACACCTTCAGCCAGTTTAGAATAAACAGTTCACCTAATAATACAAACCTTAGTGCACACCATGATTCCAGGTTCAACCAGGAACTATTCTTTACTTGCTTTAATGGATGCTTTTTCATTACAACAAAGTCATTTTTATTTCTTTTTATTGCTGTTGTGCAAACATGAAACACACACGTGCAATAAACTCGAGTTTTCTATTTGTGTCCAGTGACTTAAAACTTAAACTTAAAACCTGAACATTTCAGCTGTCGATAATACGGCCAAGTCAAAGTTGAAAAGTTCGAGCTAAAATCATCGAAGTGTTTATCTTCTGTTAGTCCGGTAATGTATTAATAGTTTCCAGCTCTTGTTTGGTGGAGTTCACAGTAAAGTACATCCAGATAATCACACAACCAAATAAGCATGCAGCCAAACAGGGTCATTTTAGCTTATCTCAGCTCCTCATGAATAAGATGCTTGGTATGAATAAGAAATACTCTTGCCTATCTGGTTTGAGTTAACATCAAACCCTGTGCTTAATAAACCGTAAAGTAATAAACTGATTACTACTGTAATACAGGAGGTGGATTTGTCAGCTGCAGCAATCCCATCTGACAATGAGATGCATTGTCAGACGGGATTTAACATGTCTCACAAGACTAACGGATGCGTAGTTATCTTCGAGCTTATGTAGCTTTGGCGTAAGCAGGCCGACCGCACATGAAAGCAGCTCCTGATATCATGAATGTGAGACAAATCTGTGTTCCTACCGCTCAGAGCCTGTGAGAATGTCGTCTTCTTCCCTGCTCTTTACCCATTACAGACTGGCCCACAAGAACGACTGTCTAGACAAGAATCTGTACCCACTGCTCACGCACAAGCACAGAGTCCTCACCCAGAAGTGTGCTGTCTGCCATGTTTTCATCGGAAGGTGAGGAGACATCAGGCGCTGCATAAACAACGGAAGCTTTGTGTTAATATTTTTATTTTTTATTTTTTTAAAGGCTGATCACGTATCTCGTCTTTCTAGATGGTATACCACCAACGACCAGTTTGCTCCGAGTGACCCATGTCTCTTTTGTGACAAATGCTTTCGTATGATGCACTACGACGCTCAAGGCAATAAACTGGGAGAATTCTTGGCCTATCCCTATGTGGACCGGGGTGCCTTTAATTAATGGTTCTCATGACTTATTGCTGTATAATACAGTTACATGGTTTATATTTCAGAAGGAAATGGTCTGATACTTGCAACGTCATCAAAACTGTTTTTTTTAGGGTTTGATTTTCCTCTTTGAACTAAACAGTAACATTTACTGATAAACAGTTCAGTTGACAGCAGCACGGTCAGTTTAATGTTTAGCATACTTGTGTGTGGGTTTGTCTTTTTTTTGTGTGTAAAGTTATTGATTTTTAAATGCACAAAACAGCTTTTTGATTGATTGAATTCATTAAAAGTAACCGAGTTATGTTTGATTGGTGGACATTTATACAGCTTGTTTAACTCATTTTGATGTACTTCAAATCAATGAGGGTGACACAGAACAGAAACTCGACCTTAGTGAGGTGACAATTTTAAAAGGCTGTCGATTTGTCACCTTTATACTGTACTGTGCAAAAGTCTTGAGCCGCCCCTCTTTTCTTTCTCATTTCTATTTTGTATTTTGTTTCCAGTTAGTCAAACTTTTTTATTTTTCAAGTGGTCTTGAGCAAAGCTTTGTCCAGGCTTTCTGAAAGTGATTCAGTGTTCTCTGGGCTAGTCGTTGTACAGACTAGACCCCCCCCACCTGAGTAGTCTGCATGAAGGATTTGCACCTTTTCACAATGGGTTTTTTTTGTGTAAGTCCTAGTAAATCATTTTTGAGTATGTGTACGTTACACATGCTAATTTTTAAAGTTATTTTTTTTGCTAGCTTGCAAACTTGTGAGTTAAATTATTGAAATGCACTGAGTGTGATGCAATACGGCAGCGCTACTAAAGCAGTTAGTTATGGCATGGTAATTTATGGAATATGCTGTGAACTACATAACTAGCCAATTAAAGGCTAAAAGCAAAGTTGTCACCAAGTAATTGGAATACTGTTCATATTTTTGTGTATTGCTGCAGCTTTTCAAGTATTAACTTGGTGCGTTTGGCAACACCTAGGGGGGAATAATGGTAATATTAAGGCTGCCTGTTTATTTAAGGGAGAGGAAGAATACATTATAATTGTACATAATAATATCATAGATGATAGATTAAATAAATAGATTTTAGGTAGATGCTTGTGCATTCTTAAAGTCTCGAATTTCACTGAATATGACACCTCTAACAAGTTAATTTGTTCACATTTCCACATCTTAATTTTTAAGTGAAATGGTTGTTTTTTTTTGAGTTTATACACTATATGCATATAAGGTAACCTCCTTTTGCATTATTTTTGTGTGCTGCATTTTTCTATGTTTTAGCAAAAAGAGGAACAAAGGTATTTAAATCAACCTAGGATGATTTGTTTTAATTTTCACATGGCGTTACTGAGGTGATGCAAAGTGAAACATGCATTCTTTTTTTTTTGCTAATGTGCTGGAAAAGCTTGAAAATGGACATTGAAATTGCTTAAAAAGTGCTTGAATTTGATGCTGAAAAAGGTGTCGTAAGTCCTTAGAAAACAGACAAAAACTCCAGCACATACCTGATACAGAACCCGAGTGATGCATCTGGATTAAGGCTAATCTATTGTTCACTGAAACCATCAGAAATGGCCTCAGTGGAAAAGCAGCTGTCAAGAAGGCATCCTTAAGAGAAAAAGGTAGAGGTATGCTAAACTGCACAATAACTGGACTGAAATTCAGTGTCATGTACGTATCATGTACGGAGGTACATTGACGGAGGTAAGTCTTTCAGTAGGACAATGATCCCAAACACACTGCTAAAGCAGTAAAAAACATACCTGGACTGAAAAACACAATGGAAAGCTATCGGTCATGGATTGGCCTCCCCAGACCTCAGAACTATTCCTGAAGACTACTTAAAGAAATTAGATAAATGCTTGCCTAAGAGAGTTCAGGCTTTGTTGAAGAATAAAGGTAACTAAACCTAAACTATTGACTTTAGGGTTGTTGGAATTTTAAGAACTTTTTGCCTTTTATCCTCCTGAGAACTGAGGAAAAAACAATCTTCCCATTGAACTTTTTGTGATTTCCCTTCTCTGGAGCTAAAGGAGTCCACCCAAACACATGAGATATCAATGGAACACCCTGTATGTCCTCCATTTAGTACATCAGGACTTAGGGTTGCTCAAATAAGTCAACAATGGGCTGGGAGGTCAGTTCCTTGATCCTTAATATACAAATTCTCATGACCATTGATCAAAGCCCAGATGAACAGAATCAATGTTTGGGGATTCTCAGGAGGATATACTATTCCTTCATGTATTTTTGTACACATTTGAATAAATCACTGCAGTTTTGTCCCATTTTTCTAGCAAAAATATTAAAAAATGAAGGATGGCTCAAGACTTTTACACAGTACTTCTAAGCTTTTGATGAAGCCTTTCGGCTTTGAGTGACTCTTACAAACACAATCAGCTAACACATCCATTGGTTTACCAAGAAAAAAAAGCGCACAATCCAAGTTCAACATGTTTATTTGATTTTTCTTTTTTTAATGGCAGCAACAGAACAACAATAACCGCTATGGTTAAACAGGCAAAAAAATAATAATCTAAGAAAAATCCAGATGACAGAAAGTGGACTAATCTTTGTTTAATATTATCACACAATATCTGTGCTATCAGCTTTAAAAACTACAGTTATACTACAGCTACCACTTTGTTATTGGATGCTGAAACAGGTCATCAGACAGGCACAAAAATACTCTTATTTACATCTATGTAAAAAACAAAAAAAGAAAAACCTAAAACAGGCGCTGACTAGAAATTAAAGCATTTTCTTGGCTAGAAACTTTGGCAATCTCCACAATTATGTTTTCGTGCATCTGAAGTGGACATGTATGAAACACGCTTTACAGAGTTAACACATCTACTGCTATTAGACATTTTCAAGGTGCTTCTACCTACAGATAATCGTCTGTACTTCCCATAATTGAGGCTAAGATCCACCTGTTGAATCAGTAAATGCTCCAACAATCAAAACCATCTCCACCAGCTGAACCACCCCCCCCAGATGGTTCCCGCACTAACTCTCTCCCATCCTCGTTAAAGTTTGACAAACTCAAGGTTGCAGATTTACAAGTCGTGTCACTACTCAAACAGATGCATCTAAGCAGAAGGTGTCTAGAAGTTAAAAATTACAGACAGCATAAAAATAAAATATATGCACTCAGTCGCGATCCTGGAGTTGGGCTGATGAAAGCTTTCAGCAGCAGCAATGCAGAAAAAAAACAACAAATCAATTAAACTGGTAACCAGTGGTTGTCATCAGTCACAAACTGGGCACGAGATCTCACGTGATCAGCCCAGTTTTACAGCAGCAAATCTCCCTTCTTCAGGCCTGCAAGACACTCAAGTGGACTCCTCCTGAGTTTTCGGGGCACTACAGTCCAAAATAAAGAATAAAGGGATAAAGGTTAAAACAGTTCATTAAAAAATAGTGAGGATAAAGTCTTGATATTTTATATTTACTCATTTATTTTTAGTAAAAATCCTTGGAAGACCAAACTTTATCCTTCTAACATGTATGGCTCATGTAGCACTTGTGCACAATCAATGGAAACTAAAATCATCAACCCTTGTGAAGGCTAGATTCAAAATCATACCAAAAATTTTAATCACAAGCATACACGTGCCTGAGCATGCTCTTTGTTGTTGCTTCTCCAGTGCACCTGTATTTAATTTGCACCAAAGCAGATGAAATGCATTCACAGTGCTTGATCCTTCCTAACTGGACAGACTGAAATCCCTGCAGTTTAACTGACTCTGTGTTAGACTGTGATGATCAAGAGCTACAGTGTATTTGAGAAACTGAATTTCAATGTTATATTTTACTAATGCTCTTTATTTAAAAAACAAAAACAAAACAGAAACATAGGAACAGAAGTTCCAGTCCCCTTTAACATCAAATCTCTTAAATATTCCCCAACAAAGACTTCTTTTAAAAAAATGAAACCATATATTTGAATGCATTTTCAAATGCCTACTTTAAGTCATGAGCAGGAGGCAAGGGCCTTGATTCTGTTAATGGAAGTAAGAAAACTTTATCAAGTCAGCACACAACAAAATAAGCTCTAAAGGCTTTATTTCCTTCATTGATTTTGTGACTTGTATGAACCTCAAAGACGAGGTGGGAGTGGGCAGGTATCACACAGCACCTTCCAGGATGACCTTTTGTATAATAGACCAAGAGGGGGGAAAAGTTAACAACCCACATGTGTGGCACTGCCCTGAAAACTATGTATACATTATGAATTGGAGTTATATAACCAGCACTAATGGGTTCAACTGATTTACACTGACAGTTTCTGTTGAGGCCATCAAGCATGCAGGAGGATCACAATCAAGCTTGTGTTCTCAAAGCTACCTTTGATTCTCTCCTGCTGAAGCATCTTCGGGAAGCCTCTCTCTCTCCATCTCCTGCTTCTTCTCGTCGGGGCCGACATCACCATTTGTCACTTTGTCTGTTCGGCAGAGACGCACAGGCTGAGTCAAACAGAGTCATCGCTGCACAACCTGAGCCATGACAGGAGCATGTGATGGCACATGACCGGTCCGGATCTTACAAAAATAAATACGATTTTCTATCCATTTGACATGCTATGCACTTTTAAAAAAAGACCTTTCATAAAAGGCACACATTTTGATAGTAGTACTGTATTTTCAAGCAAGGATGTGGTAATTAAGGTTAGTTTTTCTGGAAAGGATGCAAACCACACTGATCCTGTGACGTCCCCCTGGGAAGGGGAGAAGAAGCTGATAGCAGAGGATCACTGTTTCTGTTTACTGGTATTTATAAGTGTGTTAGAAGTTCATAATGAATTTAAAATAATGAGCAGAAAGTCCTAGATGCAACTTTATCCCATTTCTGTTACTGTATTCCCTTGCAGTCATCAAAATAGCTTATAGGTATCTTATTTCCATATACCAGTTACCATCATCACTAGCTTCTGCCCGGGGCTCAGTCACGCCCGTAAAGGCTGAATACATAGTAAGCGCAAACCTTCTGCTTAACGTAAAGGAAAGAGATCTGTGTTACCTTAACTGACAGAAAACTGACATTTTCTGTTATTTCTGCCATTTCCACACAATTCGATAAAAACTTTCTCCTACTCACCGTTATAAGAATAAAATCCATCAGACAACATACTGTATATAAAGGATGGATGCAGCTACCATGACTACACCTACTGGTTAGTGACATTCTCTTGGGAAACCCTGATCTGAGTTCTTTAGCCTTTGCCATCTTAGTGTTTTAAAAGCATATGTCACAAGTATCTGAGGGACACCGCACACTCTCCAACTAGCAATCTTGTTTCATCCTTGTTCTAAAGTTCACAGCAAGATTCCAAACCAGTGACTAAAATCATCTCATCAGGGCAGTCATTAGTCATTAAGAATGGGAGGCGAGGGTTGTTTTCCTTGAAGCCAGAGGAGTCGGCTCCTGGTGGCCAGCAAATGCAGGTTTAAGGCACCTGCACAGAGACTTCACTTTTCAGACCTAGAGGTTATGCAGACCTTTTACATACCATCTGTATCAACCCATAAAAAAATGTGCATTACTTTCTGTAGAAACATGCTTTTTAACATCTGTGCCTGTTTGCCAGTCTGGCATATTTTGGTAAATGAAAACAGGTCAAAATATCTTCATATCACTCTGTAACTTTATCATTGTATGCACTGCACCTCTGTTTAGGAATCAGTGATGTTCTTGATTTATTGTGAAATGTTCCATCCAGGAGCTGTGTGTGGTGCTCCGCAGCAGGGAAACAGACCTGCATCATCAGTCCTAAAGAATCATTACAATCCTGCAAATCACTGGATGGAGAGTAGCCATCATATTGGGCTGAATTCAACACCAATTGCCCTTTTCCACTAGTACCTATTTGGCTCGACTTGACTCGGTTTTGGTCGTTTTTCATGACAACCGAGCACCACCTAATATCCGTGGGGTTGTTATATCAGCTGACAGTCCCGTGATGTCATTTGCAAGCGACACGAATGCCAAAACAAAGGGGGACGTCAAGGCGATGGTATACCGGCTGCTCAGTTTATGGCTTTTTGTCAGAATCGAGGACCACAGTGGTGTTTTTTTATGACACCATTTCCCCTCGTTTTGATTTTCATGTGGGAGAAACTCTTGTGATTTATTGAGTAATTTATTGAGTTGACTAGCCAATCAGTGGTGTGCAGTCACATCACATCACATCACATTTTCAGATCACTGTGAACTCTGGCTGAGTAGGTAGTAAAAAAGTGCCTGGTAGCAGGTACCATCACCTACTGGAAAACACCCCGGAAAACCAAGTCGAGGCGTGCATGGATAAGACCTCCAATTAAGGTAAACTTTTATTGGCACCAGTCAAGTGGAAAACCTCTCTCACTGAGCTCACATGCTGCAGTTATACCAGCTTTAATACCAATGTCTGCATTGACAGTTAATGTGGTGAGGAGCTGTTAAACCGCAGTGAGTCGTTGACTCTTTGACTCACTCATAAACCTTTGATTGGCTCCCCTGAACTACAAAGACAGAACCCTAAATAACTGACACCTCAGGCAGATTTTCTAATACAATGTCAGTGGCATAATACAGGAAAAAATATACAAGCTCCAAGGACCATATATAAAGCTTCCAAGTACAAGGAGCTGCTGGTGTCAAAGTTCTTAGAATTATATTTCAACAGAATCCCTCAAGATTAAGATTATAATCTGATAAAGATCAAAGTTATTCACAAAACACATACCCCTTATGAAAGCTCTTAGATAAAATGGTAGTTCTTAAACAGAGCACAAAAGTAAGAGAAATATGCTCCAAGGGAAGAATGTTAGTGAAATGTTAGATCATGTATTGATAATGTTTGTGGTCTATCTTAAAAAGCTGTGCTCATCTCCCACCCAGCACAACAAGGCTAAAATACAAAAATGAAACACACACAACCATGGTAGCATTCACAAAGTCCAGGAATGGCTGCAATCACAACATAATAAGATTGTCTCTGCTTTGATGCAACATTTTTGCAAAATACATTTTGCAAGTGTCCAAAAATCAAATGCATGCTAAACGGCTACTGTAAAGGTAGGCTAGAAAGAAAGAAAGAATGTGATGATCTGTACCCGAATTATTTTCTTTGGCTTGTTCAACCCTCTTCAGCGCTCCTTTCTTTGCTTCTTCGTGCTGCCGTTGTTCAGCTAAAGATTTGTTCAGCACCTGGCTGAGCACACAGTCACCCTCTCCAACCAGAAACATGCTCTTAAACTTATTGTACAACATGGTGGCCTTGTCCATGATATCCTGGCTTGCTTTGAATCTGCGAATCTAGGACATGAACAAATAAGGAAGGCATTACCACTCATGAAATAACGCTGATGCAAAATGCATCCAAAATAAGACTCCTTCATGTTGTTACCTTTTTGAGCGTGGCGATGAGTTCGCTGTGTTTCTGCAGATGCTGGGTTGTGACCTGAAGGGCACCAATCTCATCTAATGCATCCAGACACTTCTTCACATCCTAGTGACAAGAGACGGGGAATAATACAGATGGCATGGAAAAAAAAAAGTCCAAAATACAGATTTTTAGAAGATACACCTATGGTATCAATTTGAGGTGATGCCAATACCACATCAGCATTATATGGTTAAGGGGTAAAAATAGGAGGAAAAATGCCAGTTATGTTTTCCCACAGCCCAGTTAAAACTGAGTGAACTAAAGTAAAAGCTCATGTGCAGATCTGAGCCCCGACGGACTGAATAATGCAAGGAGCGCATTAACAAGGATGGAGTAGCAGGCTTATTCTTAACCTTAAGATACCCACATAAGAGTCCAAGCATTCTGGCATAATTTAAACAGTGCAATAAAACCACAATGAGAAAAGTATGCGTCTGTGGGTAAATACTATTTTAGTCTTTGATGGATCCTTTAGATGAAGCATTGACGGGTTTAACACCTTTTGTCTTCATCAGCTCAGTGCAGGAGAACAATGATTCATAAAGCTGTCAGAAGAGAAATGTGGACTGAGTAACATGTAAGATTTGAGTGATGTGAACTTACAGGGTTGTCAATTTTCAGTGAAATTTTGATTTCACTGTGCAGTCTCTGCAGTTTCAAGTCAGTTGACATTTCTAAGTGAAGAAAGAAAAGGGAAGAAAACATGATTATTCTTAAATAACTACTTTTAAAAAACTTTACTGAAATATAAATAAAATAAAAAAAATAGATATTTTGATTGGTCACTAAAATCTTTTTGCACCTGACTTTTAGCTTGCCACAAAAATATGAATATATATGTTTTTTGTTTTGACTGCCAAAATTACCTTTTTTCTTGGCTCCTGTCCTCTCTTCATTTTTCTTCTCTTCATCTCTACCTGGTCTACGAGATAGCAATAAATGCAACATGTCATAACTCTATCCAGGATTACATTTTATCATTTGCTCTGAGCTTCTGATGACTACTGTGTACAAACGTACTCTCTCAATTCATCAGCTTTCCGCCGCCGCACATCTTTGTCCACATCTGCATTTTGCTGTTTCTTTCTGCCTTTATTTTTCTGAGATTAAGAGAGATTAAGGTACTCAAAAGCATGTTTTTTATGACACCTCTTTCAGAAACAATGATGGCAGTGAGAGAGTCTAATTGCATAGATACTTGCCTCTTCATCGTCAGAGCCAGAGGAACTGTCATCCTTGGACTTCTTCTTCTTAGCTTCAGGCTCCTTTACTTCTGTGTCCTTTCCTTCCTTCTTCCTCCTCTTCTCTTCCTCTCCACTTTGGGTCTTGTCCTCTGTTGTCCTCTTTCGCTTTTTGTCTGACTCTCCAATCTCCCTAAAAAAAAAGAAAGAGAAAAATGCAGTTTTTATACTGCTGGGCTGATTTGGCTTTTAACATTCCAGTGAAATCGGGGTTTTAGGATCTGGCCTTTATGCAGGCTGAAGAGCATCAAAGAGCCACTGCAGAAACTGTGCAAAGAAAGCATGAAGCTTCTGTGTCTGCGTGAATTTTGTACGGTGTCTGTTGATAATCATGTAGTTACATTTCACTGCCGGAGCCTTGCTGTTCCTGCTGCTGAAGCAAAAGCAACTTCTCACTCTTGGGCTTCCTGCCTCTTCGTTTAGGGCCTTCTCCACCTAATCACATGAATGGAGACACACAGACGCACGATTCATTTTGATCATATGCAGAAGTTATGAAGGACAGCTGTCCAGTCCTATAATAATGCATTGTTAACAGCTGCCAGTAAGTTTAATGTATATATCATACAGGCTACAAGCTGTAATGGGTATATTCCCACCTCGTTCCTGTGTATTAGATGTATTGTCATGAATATGAGCTTCTGATGTATTAACTTCTCATTGCTCCTACATGATTATCATACCAGCACCACAAAACAAACAGCCTACCGGTGGGACTAACAGGACTTGCTGGTACATCATCTTTGTCATTCTCCTGGTCAGCATCACTCTGAAATTCAGGAAGAAATAAAAGAATTTAAAAACAAAGTACTAAAGACCAATTAATAAACAAAAACAACTATAATCTATTGTTATTACACTTTTTCTTTTAAACTAAACAAATTAATAGCCAGTGCCAACCTTTTTCTTTCTTCCTCGCTTGGGTTTAGGTACATCTGGTGATTCTTTCTGAGCAGAGTCCTAAAATTATTGACACATCCAGTTATTTTAATCAGAACGCACATCAAATTTGAGCTTTCTTTGTTATCTCATTAATATAAGAAGGAAAGCTGCAGCAGTAAGAGAATGAGCAGGTAAATGTCCTCCCCGATTTAAAAAAAAAAAAAAAAAAAGCATCAATCTGTCTTTGACTTTGGTGGTGGTTGTGATGGTAGGGGGGGAGGGGGTGTCCGTGGCACCATCTAGGGTATACCTGAAATACTACACTCTGTTGGGGTATGAAAACTTCAGTTTGAATCAGTATTTATTAAAGAAATAGGACAACTTGTGAGCAGTCACAGCAGGAAGAATGTCATAGTAAAATAATGTATTTTAATTTAATTGAATTATGAGTCCTGACTTACCTTTCTCCAAGGTACACAGAAAGCCATGCAAAATAAAATACCATTAACTGATTGAAAACAGTACTTGTGCATTATATGGATAGGAAAAAGCAGGAAATGCAAAGCGCTGCAGCAGGACGTCAGATTAATCCCAAAGAGGTGGAAAGAGACGAAGAAGAAATTGCACTTTTTGTGGTTTCTTTATAGCCGCACACAGAACTGGGTCTTGAATGAAGACAGATTAGATCTACAGCCATTTCCACTGGTAGCTTTGACCTTACCTGAGCTTATTATTATTATTATTATTTCATCTAGTGAAAACAAACAGACTGCTTTCTTAGAAACCTATCAGTTTCTAAATCAGCGATCACCTCAAAAGCATTAAAAACAGCAAAACCAACACCAGGCTCTCCGATCGAAACGTCCAGCACCGGGGAAGTTTTGTGGCCAACGACAAGAATTTGGAGTCAAACAGGAAAACAAACAAACCAACAAACCAAAAACTCGACCAATTAAATAAAAGCACCAGGTGTCACATGCTTTTCCCAAGGAGAACAGAATAACCTGCACCGCTTTAGGGCGTCACAACATGCAAAGTACGTACATCCTGGTCCTGATGACCCTGCTCAGAGATCAGAGACCCTTCCTCCTCCTCCTCCTCCTCATTCTCATTCTCCTGCTCAGCCTCACTTCCTGGAACCTGAATGCACCCAAGACACAGCATAGGATGCAGCGTGGTGGGGTGAACGAGTCTTGAAAGGGAGAAAAGTTAGCAAGTATTCTTCTGCTGCACACACACACAACTGTTGGCATAAAAGCCTCTGAAGCAGTTATCAAAGAATAGCAAATAATCTGTGAAGCTTTGGCTGCAGTCATATGGTTTTCATCATAAAGAAGGCAAGAGGAAGACTTGAGGGCTAGCAAAAAACAAATAAATAAACAAAAGGATAGAAGCTGGTGACACAGGGACAAACGAGCAGAAGGTGAGTGCAGTGAAGTGAAATACAGTCTGCAGAGGGGGATCTGAAGAGAAAAACTTACTTTGGCTTTGATCACCTTGTCATCTGCATCCTCTTCTCCTTCTGGACTGCTGTCTGAATCCTTCTCACCAAAAGACTGAGGGGGAACCGGCTTCAAATACAAACAAAAAGGAATTTGGTTAAATTAAACTGGGCAAAAAAAACACAAGAAGAACAGGGCTCAGAAGTAGCTGTGCACATTCAGTAATGTCAGATGATCCGAACAGGGCGGCAGGAAACAGGTAATTTCTTTGAAGTTAAACAAATATGACCCAAACTATTCCTGTAAACAAACCATACTTGAGTTTTTAGGTAGCTAAAGGCTAAATGCTCTGAATGCAAACTGGTGCCCACTTATGTTTGTCAGCAAAACAGAAAGCCGGGCAACAAGTTTTATAATGTATATTCAATCCCAATGCCCTGATGTCTGCAGGACAAATACTGGGACAGGTTTTGGAGAAGACAAAAAAGAAAAGAAAAGAGGAGGATATACCTTGGGTGCAGTAAGCTCCACTTTTGGGTTGTTCTCAATCTCCCACAATCCTTCATTGAATCCTTTTCTCTTGTTAGGCTTGGCATACTTCTCTTTGTTAGGGAGGTATGGAAAAATGTCTTTGGGGCCAAGAAATGCACTGCAGAAAAAGATGTTTGTATATATAATATTTTTTTTGCTGTGTAGTATAAAGTCCGGTGAGTACATGCACTGCTAGGACTGACAGGTCTCTAAAATTTTTAAAACAATAACAAAATGTACTTCCATAACCACTGAAGTCACCTTCCGGTCATTCCAATGACTCATAAATACAATGAAAAGGTCACATGTATCCTTCTACAGTTTTGAGTCTGCGTCATGTGACACCTCTGTAAAGATCTTCAACAAGTTTACCCAGTTGAATCTCTTCAGATCACTCCAAATGAAACATGCAGAACACTGTAAGTACATCAAACTGAAGGAGGTGTCAAGCTGCCTGTTACTAACGTTTCATGGGTGCCAAAGAAGAAAATTGGAAACTTGACGTTGGATGGCTTCACTGCACCATCGGGTACTTCATCGATCTGGCAAAGACATAAGAAAAAGCAGATGTTTGCTTACAGCTGTAAATGGTAGTGGCTTATTTGCTTGGGTGCTTGTTTGCACACGATCTGCCTTATTTATATGTCTGTCCACAATATAAGCATCGCACTTACTCTTGCAGGCCAGTGTGGATAACCCTTCATCTTGGCAAAAATCAGATCGCCAGGTTTCCAATCTCGAGTCATGTTGGGCGTATCACCAAGCTGGAAAAATCAGTAAATTTAAACTTGCATCAATATAATGTACCACATTGTGATGCGTCTTCTCACCAATGGGAAACTCTCATTCAATGCCCCTCCCCTAACCACAACCAACATCCTCTGGAGTCCGGAGTTCATTCAAATATGACAGTCACGTTTGCTGTGATAAAACAGCCATATATTATATGGATTTGTTTAATGTGTTCATGCTAATCTCATCGCTGGCTAAAAACAAGTGAAAGCCAGGTGTATTAACACGCGCGAGCGATGCAAGCAAAGAGAAACGCTTCGTCAACAAACACACACGCTAGCTAGCGTTTAGCCATTAATTGCTAACAAAACAGCTTCTTCCACTGACCTCTAGCGTTTAGAGACTTCCGCGGGGAAGCAGGCTATTTGCTGCGGTTCGAAAAAACGATAGTATATCAGAATTGTTAATAAGAAAACAACCTGCTCCTTTCCTTTTCCGCACACTCGGATGCACGTTTTCCGCTCCCGCGCAGGACGTCAATAGACTGTACCAATACAGTGCAGATCGGGGGGAGTCGATTTTAATTAAAAGCCACTACCTGGGTTTTTCTCTGTGTATCAAATCGAGCTCAACCCATTATAATAATTAAATAAACGCCAAATGCTTGTGATGATTACTTGGAGTCTTGTGCGGCATGTATTTGAGGGGTAATAACGCTAGTACCCAGTTGGGATGGATGCAGCTTTAGTGGGCGTTAATGTCTGCGCATGCGCTTTTATATAAAAGCTTAAACCGATAAGCGCTGACGCTCAAAGTTGTAACTATGGAAACTTATAAGGGTCGGACTAAGGAAAGATACAAGAATTCTAAACATTTACATTCAGCGTTAATTCTGATCCAACAGTCTGATCGCTCAGTACATGTTCCTGGGACGTGAGAGTCAGAGTGGGAGGTCGGCAGCTGGTCCTGATGCTGCGGATGCCATCTATCTCTCATACAGGGATGGTATATTTTAATCTTATTTTTAATGCAATATTACCTGAGAGACAAAAAAGGCCTTTAATTTTCTCATTTTATTGTAAACCAGCATCACGAGGTGCAAAAGCCTGTGCTTGATGTGGTAATCACTTGGAATATGATGGCTGACGTCCCGACTCAATTTGGTTTGTATTTAGTGACATCTAGTGGACAAATCTAGGTATAACACATTGACTGAACGCAGTCCTGAGTTTGTAATTATTACAGTAAAATACTTATGTGTGGTCTTCATTTTATTACATTCCCATGAAAAAAATTTCGGTTCCTGGTACTATGAGGAGTTCAATACTACAGTGCATATTGCAAACTACCAATGGACACTGGAATCTCTTTTTTAGAGTTTCAAGCTCATCTGTTTTACTGACTAATCTTAGAGTTATAACTGCTATTTTCTTATCAGTTGATGCCCAGATTGTTCTCTTAATCGATCAGTTAGCTGCTTAAATCTCCTTATTAATTTCGTGGCTCTTAATGCAAGTCTTCAGATGTGCTCTGTCTGACCAAAAGCTTCTGAAATTAGTTTTTGGACCTCACTATTATACAAAGGCAGTTTAATTAAGAGTGATAAAACACTGGAGAGTAGCATATTTACCTATTTCTAAAGTTGGCTACAGGCAATATTCACAGACACAGACATATATAAAACACACTCATATGACTATATAAATGTATTATTGCATCAGCTTTTCTCACAAATGTAAATATTCTCTTCTTTGTTCCTCCATTTTTTATATACAGGCTGAAATGTACTGTAAAAGTTATCAAACTAATAAAAATATCTTTCCATAAGTCATCCACAAGGCTCTGAAGCACTTTATACTACTATAAGACCTCAAATGTTGTAGGTAAATGAAGGTGACCTTAGCACTTGTGGCCATACAGATACACAAGTGTACATAAATCTAAGTGTGTGTGTGTGTGTGCTTGTGTGTATTATCAAGACAATAGAAGATGCTGATAGTTGAAGGACAGATGCACCAGCCACTTAGTCCCAGAGAGGGGGATAAGTGAGAAGAGGAGGCCAGTGTGGGCCAGAGGAGGGTGGATGAGACAAAAGGAGAAGAGAACGAGGTGGAACCCAGGTCCATGCCCAGGAATAACTCACAGGAGCTACCAGGCCCCCTGCCCAGCCTGTGAGGTGAGAGACCTTAGAGTTGGATCCCAGCCAGCTTAGTGGGGTTCCTGCTTAGACACACGGCTATGGCAGAGGCCCGGGGATGAAGGTATAGAGAGATGACAGTATGTGTGCATGTGCATGGATGTGAATGTGTATCCTTCACCCTGCCAGACGAGGAGTTGGCAGAACATCCCAACCCACTTTGTCTCTGAGGGCCACAAAGTCCTGCAATCCTTCCTCACTCATTTGTTAACCTGCCTCTCTTCTTCGCGGCGTCCTCGCTCATGCTGAGGGAAGCTACTTTATATATGACCACTGCCATTCAAAATCACCTCCCTACATTAGTGCCGTCCTCTGGACCGCCATGACAATGAGACAGCCTAGAAAGGAGACAGCTGGACTTCATGGAAGCTGTGCAGCATTTAGAGCCACAGAGCTGCCACAGACAAATGGAGCTGCTTAACTAGCACACACAGACACCAAAAAGGTAAAAGTCTGACTCTCAGGTGAGCTCTGATGTTAGGGCACTTTATGTTAGTTTTCCAAATAAAGGAAGCAGGTGTTCAGAAAGGTTCCCTGCAAAGAAAAACAAAGTCCATGAAGCCTTACCTTATATTAAGCAGTGCAATCGCAACCATGGAAAAAAGAACACTTTGTTCTATTATGAGTTAACTGTGTTTCCAACTGTGTTGGAAAAAACATAATGCAAAACCCATGGAAGGCAAAAATAATAAAATCACAAATGCCATAAAAATGTATGCTGGCAATAAGGTTTTGTATTTGAAAAAAATGTTTTGAATTTCATGGATTAATATTTTATACATAAAATGTCATTTTAAAAACATGAAGCCAGCACCGTATGAAACAGCTGACGTAGCTCAGACAGGATTCCTGCCCCTGTCCCTGCCTCCAACTCCCCCCACCAGGTTCATGCACCCCTCCAACACTTTCTAGACCTGTTTTTTTTTTTGCCAGCCGCTAGATGGCCTCAGACTTTTCCACTACTTTCAGTCACACTTGCCAATACACCTGTTCTCTTCACCCCATTAGCCACACCACTACTTAACCAGTCCAGCTTTTATCGTCTTAGTGCTGTCTCTCACAGGTGTGTGCATGCTCTGTAACTGCACTATATCTCGTATTTAGCTGAGCACATTTTGCAAAAAAATAAAATCAGCTTTTACTTGAGTTCCATTTTCCGAGGAGGACTTTTACTTCTAATGAAGTGATTTCATACTGTGGTGTTTCCACTTTTACTCAATTAAAAGATCTGAATAATTGTTCAGTGGCTGTGTAGCTGAAATCAGAGGACAAAAGTGGGAGCAGAGCCACAAAATCCTCTTATGGGGGTTTCAAAAAAATAGCTTTAAGCAAACAACGTGTTCCAGTAGAGTATCATAAAACATCGAAATAGTTTGCATTTAGATTTAAAATTACATTAATTAAAAAAGTTTAAATCTACACAATAAAACTTCTGTTTTGTGCAAGTTGGTTAAGCTCGTGCATATTTTATGTGCAATCAAGCTTTTTGTGCTTGTATCTGAAGGCGTGTGCACATTGGTTGTTTGACTAAACCTATCCCTAATATACAGATAAGCTGCTAAGACAAAAATTAGAGTCCACGTCTGTCAGGTTTGTAGCTCCAGATTGCCAAATCTGTACAAGATGCATTTCTCCCCCTTCTTAAAGCCTTTGTAACAAAAACAAATACCCCCAAAATCCATAGTGTGGAGTAAAATGAGCAGAATTTAATGCCAAGCAAGACTATCTTCTGTCTTTCAGTGTAAGTACGAGTAATGTTGAAAATGTACAAAGGTTTTTCCCCGTCAAACTTTGATGAAATCATCGATTTGGGTTTTTGCACACTCCTCTGTGGCATCATCTGAAGGGCACCTTCTCCTGACTTGAATGAATGATGGTGTCCTTGAGCTTGTGCTTTCTTTTTATGTGTGTGTGCGTGTGTGTCTATGTGTATGTATGTGTGTCATACACATGGATTGGCATCTTTCCCCTTACTGCTGGCAACCCTTCAGCATGTTAGGGGAACGGCCGGGGTGCCACTGGAGAATGATAAAGTAGTCACAAGACAGGTCAGTACATTCATTAACACCGTGGCAATATTTGTTAATAAATATGGCTTAATTTGGCACTGACTTGGCAAAGAAAGCCTATGATGATTAGAGATGAAGAAGTACAGTGGAAAGCAGTCACCAGACGAAAGAAAAGTTCCCAGCACAGGTGCCATATTTAATGCAGTCTGGACCCGCACTTGGAGCTCTAATTCATTAAAAGTGAGAAGGAGTGGGTGTTCAGAGTATGGGACTTCTAAAGGAGACGCCCAAGAGTTCCACACAATCACCAAAACATTCAAAAAGACAGGAAGGTGGAGAGGAAGTGGGAGGAAACAAAGGAGGAAGATGGAAAGAGTGAGGGACTAGGACAGCAGGTGGATGTGTGAAGGCAGGGGATGACAGATGCTTCTGTCAGCGTTCCAACAGTCGCCGCTTTGTGGGAGCAGCGCAGATGCCTTCTTCCCCCCTCCCTCCACGACTGCCCTCCTTCTCATCCCTCCCTTCCTCTCGACAGGCTCTGATGCGGGGATAACAAGACAGGAGCAGTCCTCTCAGCAGTAAAGTGACCACACTGGCACAGTGCTACATGTGGACAGGGGAGGGGTGAGGTGATGGAGAGGTCCAGGCCTGCGCCCAAGGCTTAAGGAGGTCTCAGTGGCGGTGGGGGTGTGGTTATAAATGTGGGGGTCAGTGCGCGAGGACAGGGGAAGGGCTCTCTCGCTGGGCTGTGGGAACCAGCTGAGACGTGGGGTCCGTGGCGGTCCTGCCTGTGAGGAAAGCAGATGTTTTCGCTCGGGGGTGTGCCAAGTTTGCAGAGCAACCTTCAGCTGCTTGGAGGTCAGGTCTTTAATAAGGGGGCTGGGCGCAGGACATTTTGGAGGCAAATGCTTCAACTTTGATACAACAACATATTAATTATAATGGTAGACCATAGGGCAGAGGGTTGTAGTGGTACATCCCACCCCACTGGTTTGGAGCCTCCATCAGGCTGACATTAGCCAAGACTAGCTGGCAGAATTTCTGCTGTCCCAGCACTAGCCCCTCTTTTTCAACCAAACCGCACGGATGCAGAGGCAGCAGTTTGGATTGGTGTAACCACGGCTGCTTGTGTCTGAGCTGAGGTGTTATCCAAACATGTTAGTGTTGCTCTGTAACAGAAGCGGGCACACTGATGTGCAAGATCGCCTAACTGATTGAAAATTGCATCACCTCTCAATAAAGGCATGGTTTTGACAAGAAATACTTTGAAGGTATGTTTTTGGAAAATACAGCCACAAAGTAGAAACTTTAAGCAAAAGTGAATTTACCTGTGGTCACCGACACAAGATTTAAAAAAAATTGTGGTTAATCGCGCCCGTGATTTCCAGTAAGCTGATTTTACAGGAACATGACTAAAATGACCAGTTATGGACCAGTTTCTATGTACTGAAGCGGAACATGGCTCCACGTTGAAAATAAGACTGCTAGAAGAACAGAAAAAAGTCTGATTGTCTGTCTTTCCTAGAAACGTGGCTTCAGCAGTGATGAGTATAATTTTGTTGAGTTTAGTCACTCCCTGTTTCTGCTGATTATCTTGAACGTCACTCCGGTCTTCTTCTAGCCTTCATTCTGTTTGTCGCCCTTCTTGTGCCACAGCTGTGTTCATTCACTCATTCAGTCTCCTTTTGCATTTGACACACTTACATGCTTCAGGTCATCAAACAAATTTTAAAGATAAACAAAGATAACCAGAGTAAAGACATAATGCAGTTTTTAAGTGATTATTTCATTTATTAAGGGAAATAAGTTGTTCAAACCTGCTTCACTCTCAATTCACTACCCGTTTTGCACTAGTCCAGCTTTCTGCACATTTTCTTGTGTACCTTGTTTTCTAGTGTTGCCAATTTGTGGTTTGTTTTATTCCTCATTTTTAATTTTCGTGTACGACCTTCTGGGGTGCCTGTCCCCACACTTGCATCATTCACTGCCAGCATTTCTGCATTTGACTCAGATTAAAGATCCATTTTTGGGCTTTCATTCTGTCTCCATGTGTTGTGCATATGGACCCTCCAGCCAGGCAGTATAAAATGAGAATGACCTACAGTGTAAATGCAAATGGACTGACACTTTCCTTTCTGCCTTTCTATTCCTATTGACCAGCCAAAGCATGTAAAACTATAAGCCACGTTTAACATTTAGCCATGCATTCCTAAAGGCTTTTTTTCAAAACACTTTAAGCATTTTATAAAATACCAAATAGTCAAACAGCCGAACATGCATGTCTGTGGACTGTGAGAGGAAGGTACAATATACAGATTCACAGGGAGAACATGTTAACGTCACTGCACAACTGTGGCATTAAATTCAGGGGTTATCAGAGGAAAACATCTATGGCCTCCATTTGTATAGCGCTTTTCTAGTCCTTAAGGACCCCAAAGCGCTTCACACTACATTCAGTCATTCACACACTGGCGATAGCAAGCTACATTGTAGCCACAGCTGCCCTGGGGCGCACTGACAGAGGCGAGGCTGCCGGGCACAGGAGCCACCGGGCCCTCCGACCACCACCAGTAGGCAAACATGGGGTTAGTATCTTGCCCAAGGATATTTGGAGGCAGCCTGGGATCGAACCACCGACCTTCTGATTAGTGGCTGACCTGCTCTGCCACCTGAGCTACAGCCTCCTATAGAAAATAAAACATTGTTTTTTTTATTACCACAATATTACAAGAGTAGCCATTCTAGAAGAGCGTGAAAGAAACACACTCTTCCTGTGGTCATATGGGTCCAGAATGCTTTGCATAAACCTGTCTAATACAATAAATGCATAACTCCAGCAGTTAAGCACAGAGGCGGGAGATAGCATTTATAGTTGGCAATATAAATTATGTGGATAAATAAAAATAGGGACTGAAAAGACAACCCCCCAAATGGTTGAAGCTCAGCAAAACCGAAATGTTCAAGCCTGGTAGCCATCCAAATCATACTGGCAAAAACAAGAGACTTTCTAAAGATGATAAAAAAAAAAAAAAATATGACCTGGACAAGACCTGAATCCAATAAAACACATTTGGAGTATTTGAAAGATAAGGATGGAGCAACACAACCCCTCCAGCAAAGAGCAGCTACAAAACAGACTCCAAAGAACGGCAGAACATCTCTCCACAATTTGTGTAACAGCACAATCCTCATTGGAAAATAAAGGCTGACACACAAAGCAACGAAAGACAGAAAGATATTAATGTCAGTATGGAAAGATGTACTAACACTTGTTGCATTAAGTTTCTAACATACTCTCTGTATTATCAATATAATTAATGTAAACTGCTGGATTTGAACTTTATTTAAGACAAAATCTATTTGGTAGTAAACAGCTTAATTAGTAACAGTAAAAATATTGGCAGGTGACACTGTACAGATCATTTGTGTTAATAATAAATCAAACAGAATGCTAAAATTATTATTTATACTAAGCAATCCAAAGGGAATGACTGTGGATTTTCCCTCAGCTTGACAGGTTATCAGTGCCCTTAACCATAAATTAGCCATATGCCTTTACTTGTTTGGTTCACTTTTGCAGTCCTCATCATCACGTGCAGCAGGCAGTTAATTTCAGAGGGGCTTTGATGAACCCATTGACGGTGCCAGTCAACACCAAATGACGGATGGGCAAGGTTGGAGGTAAAAGAAGAGTGAAATCTGCACTGGGATTCAGAAGCAGGGCTGCACACTCAGAACACGGTGACTTATATAGATGATAATAAGTCAGTGCCAGGGTTAAACATTATCTGAATTTTAGTTATTCAAATGTCTCAGTTAAAATAAAATTTTTGTTGTTACATTCATCCAATCCCACAAAAATTCAACATTAAAATTTTCAACCACTTTTAAATGTCTTAATTTAATTTACAGAGATACATCCAACCCTGCTGCTTCTCACATATATCCCATATAAGAAAAGTTGTGTGTGTTTTCAGGTACAGCGTGAGTGAATACAGGACAGCCATTCAACAGGGAGGCTCACGCTTTAATGTTTTTCCTTTGCTAAGTTAAGCGATTCTTTTCTGTCACATCAGTCGTTAGCACTTTGCTGTTCAAAGTTTGCTTCGGAGTCCTGTCCTCGCAAACGAATAAACTTAGTTCGACTCCGACTTAATCTACGACTAACGCCAGCGTCTTCAGCTGCTCTGTTTTTTTAAGTGTGGCGATAAAGGACATTCACAAGGCTGCAAATCTGAGGAGTGCACGAAATAGGACAATTAGTTTCATCATGGAGGCACGACGATTACAAAAAAAAGTGATCATAAGAGTCTTCCCAGCACGATGAGTTAAAGAAGGGAGATTCACCTCATCTCAACCTTTGCATTGATTTTCGAGAGAGTGGGAGATCTGGGGATTACTTTGGAGAGCAGCAATGAAGACCTAGCTTATTGGGTCTTTTTTGTATTTGGCAAATGGGCTTGACAAAGATGGAGGAGACAAAATCTAGGGCTTACAGCTGCGGCACCCAATCGGGGGAACTTGAAAGCAGCGCAGGGATGGGAAGCTTGGGAGAAAGGGTACCTCATTTAGGAATAGTGAATTTGGACAGGGGGCATAGGGAAATGCTTAAAGTAAACCACAGAGGCCCCAACAATCGTCAGGAATTGAGACGTTTTAAACCTTTAACGGGGGACTGTGATCAAAGCGGCAGCGGATCCTCGCTTGAGTGTGAAAGAGGAAACGGAGGGAACAGAGGGGATTGGGGGGGATCATGGCAGGTTGAAAACGTAAAATCAGCACATTAGCTTTATAAGGGCATCAGAATATAGATGATCTGGGGATCATTGGACCCATGGGGAACTAAAGAGAATCCAGTATGTAGCATGCAGAGCTGAGGAAAAAACGAGGCCACTGCTGACAAAAAAAGCCTCCCTTATCAAAGACGCAGTTAGAGTGGGAATAATGTTGCTCAATTCCCATAGAAAATAACTTCATACACAAGTTTTACCTGAAAACTGTAGCATCGCCCTTATTAATACGCTGCCACTGACAGATCAGTGGGGTAAGATTCACATCACAATTTAGCAGTGCTAAACTTTTCTGCAAGTCTCACTCTCTCAGGGAGTGAGAGGCCTACATAGCAGTTCATCCTTAAACCCTTCTATGGTGTATCTTACGATGCGATGTCCAGGTATGGACCTCACGTCTTCTTCTTTTTTCTAACCCAGCTCAACAGAACACAAATTAGTGAGGTTCTTCCTCACTCCTCGCTGCTATGTCTCCCAGTCGCAGGGCTAATTCAGAGGAGCACTAGCCCTGGGTAGCAGGGGTTCTTGCTATGCTGAATTATAAATCAAAGAGCACTCTTATAAAACCACTTGCTAATTACACGTTCACTCCTCTCCTCTTTCAGCTCACCATGTCACTTCATACTGCCTATGATCACTGGGAGGTAGGGGAAGGTATAAAATGCTCTAACCGGAGTTGAGAAAAGTGACCAAGAGAAGATGACAACAGTTATTTTCCTTGTGAAGTTTTTTTTAATGCGCCACACTGATATTAATGCCCACCACTTGGGTTCTGACCTTGATGTGTGCTTCCCAGCTCGATGAGCGCTGCCCAGAGCAGACCTGCTTTGCTAAAAAAGCAGCTCTTGCATGTCTTTCCTTCTGTACCTTCAACCTAAGATATTTTTATCTGCACAGTCCCTCCTCTCCTGCACTGTATTTGTGACTTCCTCATCCTTTTCATGTCCTCTGAGTGTCATTCGCCAACCCCCCCCCACACCTCGCCTGTGAGGCAAACCAATTTATCACCGGCCGAAGGAGGGCCTTCACTTTTTCTGTTTCAGAGACTTTCCCTCTATAAGCTGTTCTCCTAATGAAAGGGGGTGCCGCGTCCCAGCCAGTCCTCGGAGACTCAAGGGGGCAAAGAGTCCAGTTCCAAGCCCAGTGCGGGGAAGTAATTACCCCTCTCGTGGGCCGCTGAGAGGAGCCCTGCCATCCAAACAGAGCAACTCGCACAGTGGACTTTCACATATAGGACCGTGGCCTGGCCATCATCACAAGAAAGGTCCCTGAACCTCGATGTCATATGACCCAGACAGGAGTTGGTGATTCAGTGGACCTTGGCCTGGGTAGCCGGTATTGGCGAAAGGATTGGAGGACTGGTGCCAAACTCAGCAGAGGAGAGAAGAAAATGGGGAGATGGAAGAGGAGGGGCTTTGACAGGAAGAGGAATGAACTGCCAGGGAGAGATAAATAATGAGGGGAAAGCGGGCAGCAGGTGACCCACGGCAGGGCTGCCTCGTAGGGACAGTGACCGGCTGACCTCTGGGCTGGATCTCACGGGGCCCACCCACTGGTCACCTACATCTACACTGTCACATTACACAATAAGTGGGCAGCGAATAGTATTCATGGTGGACTACAGGGAGGCAGATCAAGATCATCAGCAGACTGTTCTAAAAAAGAAATGCATTATCAGTGAGCTCTGACCAGAGGAGGAGCTTTGGGTCAAGGAACTGGAGCACAGATAGACTTACTCTGGAGTTGAAAAATGTGGCCCTCAAGGTGGTTTGACAGACTTGATGATATTAAATTATTAACTTATTGAAGCACATGTACATAACTACAATTCTGACATACTATTATTTTTTATTTTTTTAACCTTAACCTTAGACAACAAGATTTTGTAAAGAAATCATAAGAAGAGCCCAAGAAATATTTTTTTCCCCCAGATATTAAAATTATACACAAAACCTCAACAAACAAACAAAACCTCAACAAAACAAATACTGAAGTAAATAATTTGGATAATGCACATAATTTTTCTACCTTCCTATAATATCAAAGAAAAAGTTATCAAATATTGTTTTACATATTTAATCATGTGCTGTGTTTTAGCGACTTTTGAGTCAAATTATAATTGTCACAACTTGTCACAACCAAAGGAACCTTACCATTTAAAATTCCTTGACTGAAAAACTACACATCGTTTATATAAAAAACAAAAAACCCAAACAATAATTTCATATATCCAAATTTGAGGGTTCATAAATGTAAGATTTGACTCATCTTGGGGGGGGAAAGGCTCCCTTTGGCTGTTTTTATCCCTCCTCTCTACTGTTTTCATCATGAATCAATGTCTAACTTTCTAATGTAATTTACTTCCCTGAGTATCCTGGGATGCCCATTATTCTCTCGATCTCTTTCTGGTGATATCGATCCTCCTCTCTGACCAATTTGAGATCTGCCTCCACGGGAGCTGTTGCATCCATATCTGCACCACTGGACCAAACCCAGTGCTCGTCCAGTGACAACAGCGCTTATCAGATGAAGTGAATTTTGGATTTCCACTCTCTAAACTAGACTACATTTCAAAATTCAATGAAAATCAAGGTTGCTCAAAAAGGTGGGAGATGGTGTACAGTGCAAATATAAACAGAATTAATTAATCAACTGATTTATCTACAGCATATCAAACATCTAAATATTCCTTTGTTTTTTGTCCACCTGTTGTAATATGATTTAGATTGAATGCCAGCATTACATTTGAACTTTCAGAAAGCTTAAGAAAATCAGGTTTAATCACTTGCACCTACAGATATGGGTGAAAGAACTCATGAGAGTTTATGTTTTGCAGAAAAACCTTTTTAGCATTTTTATTTTTTGTTGTAAGATTTTACTAATCTATATATGTAGTGTTTAAATCCAAGTGACCAAAGAAACTAAAGTTAATTTAAATAATGTTTGAAATAGCTGCCTACAGAATCACCCAGAGGTTTTTCAGCATGGTTCCTGAGTGGTAAGTCTTGCTTTAAGGACTTCAAGGAAAAAGAGCATCTCGGGAAAGGAGAGACGCATGGTACTTGCCTTGAAGCAGGATGATTGTGAGTTTGAATCTGTCTCAGGGCTTTCTGCAGGTAACAGGGTGCAAAGGCATGCATGCTAACTTATTTGATGATTCTAAGCTGGCCATAGATATGAATGTTAGCATGAATGGTTCACCTTGTCTCTTTGTAAGCACTATGATGTACTGTCCAGGGTGTAACCTGCCTCTCACCCAGTCAGCTGGAACTGGGTCCAGCACTCACTGGATGGATGGATGGACGGATGAATGGTTTGAAATCAGATAGGCCTTCAAAAGTAAAAATTCACCACTTTGGAAAAATGGAGTGTATTCACGCACATTGCACAAGTAACATGTGCCTCTGTGAAGGCCCCATGGGTGTTGCTAAAAAAATTTACAACAGATGATGTCGAGTTCACTAAAATACACTATGGAAGTGTTTTCCATGTTTCTATTTTTTAATAATTTTTAAAATAAGATATTTTTGTGACTCTTTCTTCAGAGAACAGGAACGGCAGCCCAGAGGGATTTGAGAGATTTGATTTGTTATACATACATTTTAACATTACTGACATGCTTAAAAAAAAATTTCAGTTAAATCAGCTTGAGAGAAATAACACAATATTAGCTTTTATTGTGAAAATATATTGAATTGAATAAATATATTATCCATGCTTTCCGTGATTCATTATCACATATGTTTGCTTTTATCACTTCCGAACTATGTCAAATCTGTGGTTTTGTCTTCATGGCATGTATTTATCAACAGTAGCAAGTTTTCCTTGGCAATAATGTTTTGAAACTGTTCAAACAATTGAAGCCAATATAAATGACCTCCTACTGAAAAATGAAGTGCCACTTTTAAAGTGTAGATTTATTATTTGCCATTTCTTAAAGCAGCAATCATGTGATACATTATATCTGATACAATTCTGTAACCATTGTTCCTCATTATATTAAACATCAAAAATTCCATCCCTGAAGTGCCAAGTGTTAGGACTAATGGTCTTGATGGCCAGTGAAAACAGGAAAGAAGGAATAAAAAACAAAAAGCAAAATAGCAAGCAGAAAGCACTTAAGTAAGCTTTGTTTAAGGACAGGACGTTGACTTTGTTCATTTCGTTCATTTTATTTTTCCTGAAACGTCTTTAGTGCAAAGAAACAATTTAAAGACACAGATTGATAATTAAATTTGAAGGGGCACAGTGAGTAATCTGATTTCCTGTTGGATCAATTTGAGCAGATCCAGGAGAATTGAAGCATTAGGCATTCACAGCCTTGATTAGGCCATAGTCTGTGGTCCAAGAGACCCCTAGGGAAACAGTATCTCACCCAAGAGGGGCCAGGTGAGAAGTTTATGATTGTGTGTACCTTTCTGTGTGTGTGTGTGTGTGTGTGCGTGTGTGAAATGGGATCCGTGCACTTTGCCAGACACGTCATTGCCCACGGCAGTCAAATGAACCCTATCCCATAATAGTCAGGGTTCTGGCCCAAGGAGAGGTGACAGCAGGCCAAGCTGGAGTCGTCATGGCGATGGCCTGTGCAGAAAGTCGATAGGTGAGGAGTGGAATTGAAGAGAGGGAGCAGAGCAAGGGTTGAAGGAAGAGCAGATCAATTTTGCTGTTTGATCTTGCACAGGCTCTGAATAAATGTATATTTTAAGATGTCTTTTTTTTTCTCTTTGCGCAAACATTGACATTTTTCATGTTGATTCTTGACTTTTGTGGATAGAGACCTGATTTTATCCAACATCTTGGACTTGTTATTCCTGCTGTGGTTTTCCTGTACTTCTGCAGCCAGGCTAAGGTGGCTACTTATGGGGGGAGCACTGAAGTGTGTGGCTGTGATGCCACCCAGGCCACCATCCACCACCACCAGCACCATTACCGCACACAAACACACACAGTGAACACACCTCTGCACACCATCCGCACCAGACAGGTGCACTTTGTCAGGTCATAACAAAAACTGTATTTACTTCATTCTTGCACTTGTATCAAGTCACCGAGAAGACAAATACTGTTTTTTTATTCACAGTTCACTGATGCAAGAGTTGCATAAAATGCCCCAATGCATGAACGGTGCCAAATACCAGAGCACAGATGGTAAATAGTGTTGCATTGGGTTGCGTTCAGCTCCACTGGTGCGACGACATAAATTGTGTTAATAATAATAATAATAATAATAATACAGTATATTCAAACATCCTCTTTGTTTGACACTATGAATGGTCTGCATAAGGACGCTTTTGACTCTAAGAACAGCCACGATTTGAGAGTTTTCATCAACACCATTGGCTGTCTGTTTCATCTCACTTGAGTGGATTGCTATGAATCTACTTATTTTCACACACTTCCTGTCCTGAGTATAAAAGATTCTATATTAGTTCATGAAGACATTCGTGGTCTATGGGTTTAAAATACACCTTAACAAAGTAACAAGGGTCTAGGAGGATTTGGCCCATTTACAGCCCTCTCTTACTCCAACTACATGGCTATCTGTACTACATCCCACGATCCCCAAAGTCCTTCTTGTCCTTGATCTGGTTTAAATAACAGACTCAGCTGCCATAATTATGATTTTATCTCATTTAACATCAGTGGATTAAAGTGTTTCAAGGTCAGAAAGATTGAAAATAAGGAGAGGTTTAAAAGAGAGTTAATGAAATACGCCGAATGGACATTTGTCTTAATTATTTATTGTCTGTATGATATTAAAGCTATGTGGTGATTATCAATTTAAATGTCTTGAGGGGGAGTTTTATTATGTTCCTTACACGCTATGTAAAAGGAAAAATAAAACTACTTCTTGTCAGGCCATGCCTCTGTAATGTGTGTTCAAAAGGCATATTTATTCCCTTGTTGCCTGAGATGCATAAATTATGTATCACGCTGGTTGTGAAATGGTTTTATTTTTCTGGAATGCATCACGAGTGCCGCAACACTCAGTGCAAGATCAAATGAAATTACATAAGTTAAAGAACCATAAAATTTCAACTGTGGAAATGGAGGGCCTTCTATTCAGGTTGCACAAAGACTGGATTATTTAAAGAAAAAAATATTAAAAAGAAGTCTTTTCACACCACTTTTCAACCATAGCGTCAATAATTTAGAAACGCACAACAGAAAATGCACAGGTCATGTATACTGGTTTGGCATTAAAGCCACACGCTATAGTTCAAGAGGGTGTCTCTGTTGGATGACAATGACAACTGCACACATTCCATTGCCTGATAAAGCTTCAGTGATATGTTTAAGATCACAGAACTTTGTTCGGCGGTGAGACTGTATGGAGTTGATGTTGCAGTGATGTTAGATTTGATTGCAATGTAAAAAAAAAGGGGCGGTAATAACAACAATAATAATCATTATCAAGTAACACAAACCCAGATATTTTTTACAAATATAAACATTAAACTGGAAAAATAAATTCTAGCACAGTCTTGAGTCATTAATACTGATGCCAAATGTTTTTTCACATTTTTTCTTCTTAGTCCAGAGTGCAAAGGTAGGTTGAGAGGTACACTTCCAAATTTAAAAAAAGAAAAAAAAATCTGTTTCTTGGCTACCACCATTCCTAAATACAGAGCAATCTGGACATCAGGAAGTTTGAAGATTTTCACAGAGCATTCATGAAATTGCCAAGTGGTTATATTTAATGTCTCCGGAGAGGGTTTCAGTCCAATGTTGACATAAGGTCGGGAAAAACCAAAAAAAGATGTGCGAGCATCTCCTCAGCCAAGCAACATTTGTCGCACTGAAAAGAATAGTAATACAACTTATAAATCACCTTATACTGAATCAATCTGTAGTGCGTGTTAACAGAACACTTCTGAAAAAAAGAAAAGCCTGCCGACAGTTCTGTGTTCAAGTCCTTGGCCTAGGTTTCCCATAAAAAAGCCGAAGAGACAGCAGTGGAAAAGCAATCAACAAGCTTTAATATTAGGTGAAGTAGTGTAATATCTAAGAAATGATCATATTATGTCAGCAGGGGATGTTTTATACGTAAAATCTTTATTTTCTACGTGACTATCTAGCAGATAAGCATCATAGATTCATAAGTACATTTTTCCTGTATGGTGTAAGGGAGGAGAGGATAATTTGTCCATCCATTCCCTTCCTAACCACTTATCCAAGTTTGACAAGAAGCTGGAGGCCTTCTAAGCTATCACTGAGCAAAATCTAGGGTACAGTCAGGACGGGTCACCAGCGAAACACGGGACAAACGACTTAACCTAACGTGCACGTCTTTAGGGAGAACATCTGAAGGGACTCTCCAGCAGAGCAGGAGGTTCAAACCAGGACCCTTATTGCTGCGACATTGAAGCACTGTGAAATAAAAATCATGTGCTTACTGCTGGAAACATATAGAAATGTTATGTTCTGTGATTTCCCCCCCCCCACACACACACATCTGTCAATCAAAACGCCCTGAACAGATTTTGTGAAAAATTAAATAGATCTAAAAAATAATATATCTCATAAACAGTATTTTACCTCACCAGTTTGTGTGTGTGTGTTTTATCCTATCAAAAGACTTGAATCCTTGTGCAATTGAATTTTAAGGAAAGGTAGTAAAACTGAATTATCCGCACCTAGAGGAATATTTGACATACAGAGAGAACTGAGGTGCTTATGGGATTCTACTCTGTCAATATGGATCTTAATACCACTCAGCCTTTCCATTTTATGTTGTCTCACAATATGTGTGTGTGTGTGTGTGTGTGTGTGTGTGTGTGTGTGTGTGTGTGTGTGTGTGTGTGTTTTGGGAAAGTCGCCCCCCCCCCCCTTTCTGGGAAATGCTCTCCTTAAGCCATTTCTGTTTTGTATTCTACTGTTCATAGTTTAGAGTGTGTGTATTTGTGTGTGCACAGGATCCTCACAGGACCTGTAGTAGACCATAGTGTGCGACCTGCGCAGGCACTTGGCAGCAGTCTGTGAGCTAATAACACAGGAGCGGAGCCTGCAGGTATGCCTGTGTGTCGGCCCCTGTGCACCTCAGTGCCAGCATGCCACAGCTCTCCCCTGCCTGACCCCCTGACCTCGGTCTGAGCTAATGAGCAGGTAGGATGGCTGAGCTGGGGCCTTCCAGAAGCTGCGTTTTACTCCGGATTCTGGATGACCGTATTCGTCCACGGAAAGGCTGTGAAGAAGCCAACCCCACGTTGAATGTTTCAGTCGGAAAAAAAAAAACAATGAAAAGCAGACCGCACAAGAGGTTGCAGGTAAATATGCAAAATCACAAGGGTTTTTGCACAGATACGCACACACACACACACACACAGCATGCAAACATATTGAGGACAGCCACATTAATAATTCACTACCATTAATTATGAGACGCCTGTATCTCAGTTTGGTGCCATTGCTGAGGGCATGTTAATGTGACTGTGTCTACGAAGGCTACTCCTCTCTTTTCTTTCTCTCTCTATCCCTTCTCCCCTTTGTGGGACGAGACACTGCTACCAGCCAGCCACAGCCACAGGGACCTAATTAACACAACATAAATTATGGCATGCTGATAAAGCAGTCACTGGTGCCTTCGCAGTGCAGCTCGCCCCTGCACACGGCAGACCAAGGTGGCCGACGGTGTTTACTTGGTAGTTTGTTTTGCTTGCGTGCAGAAATGTGGGAAAGAGTTGTGCGTACGTGTCGCTGTTTGTGAGACAGTTATCTGGTCAGTGGGGCTGTGATTAACTCCAGGTTGGCAGTTCACTGGAAGTGTGCTAATTAATGTTCCACACATTTTCATCATTTCAGGGTGTGCTTATTTGCTTTCTTGCTAAGAGTTATAGGAGACGTTTAATTTCCTCCTCATGTGTATGTTCATACATAACTACCTATTGGTTATTTAGTGAGCTGTCTGAAGTCTCCATTTGTCACCTGGCTATATCAATGAGCTGTTATCTTGCAGTGTCAAACACTGCCATGCATAAGGTGCCTGGTATGGTGCAGCATCATGGACAAAAAAAGAAACTAGAGAAGGCTATTCCTTGCTGAATCCAGCTAGAGTTGAGTTGTAAGCACTCTTATGAAATGGCAGCAATTGATGCTCAGGCACTGAGAATGGGCTGCAGCTTTGGTTAGAAGTGTCCATGTAAAGTTAGATAAAACTAGTGGTGATATGGCGCCCAGTGACCATGGACAGTCAATGAAATTCATTATGAAAGCAGTGAGTTACACTGAATCAATCTTAGCTTTGAGGTGACAACTGTAGCAACAGCCAGTGGGAGCAAAAAATACTGAATCCTGGACTATCCCCTAGCAAACAGCCGCCAGCTACATGTATACAGATGGGGAATGCTTACAGACCTTATGCAGGACTTTTTAATTTTATGTCATTTTAATATTTCTGTATAAATCAATTAAAAACATGCCACAAATGTCGCATACATTTTATATACAGAATAATGTGAAATGTTGAAACAACATTCGCAAACCCATGTGCAAAATGTGCATTAACTATACATTTAATAATCTTTGATTTAAAATGTATTAAGATGCAATTAAAAAAATGCAAAATTCTGCTTTAATGATACCCAGTAGGCCACCTGGTGAAATATTTCCCATCATCTCTACAGTTTACATAAACTAGTTTCTCTGCTTGTATTTCCAGTCGTTTAAGTTAATTAATTTTTATGTGTGTCAGTTTTTATTAACCATGCAGCCATTCTTATCAGAACCTACACAAAATACACTGCATATTGAACTCATGCGAGGCTTTTCCCTCATTTGCCACCAAGGAGAACACAGAGATTGGCTACTCCGGGTTTATGGGGAAAAACAAGCTTGCAGATACGTTTCTGAGTAATCACATAAGAAAAAAAAATATCCTCTAGACTAGAAAAGTAAAGACAGGGTAGAAATGTCCTGCCATGGCATGACTTGGTTGCAAAAAGAATGTCGATTGTAGAGAAATCTATTAGAAAACGATTCTGCTGCGCACTGGCTTTAAGCTCTCAGTAAATTCTTTACTAGTACTGCATGGTGTGCAATATGCTTTAGGGCTGGGGTGTCAAACATAAGGCCTGGTGGCCAGAATTTGCCCGGTAAAAACTCAAGTCTGGCCCACTGGATGACTTTGGACAATGTGAAGGAAAACATAAATTTTTGGACTTTTCAGTGTATTTTAGTAGGCTTTGCAGCTTCTTTTGCAGACCTTACCCATAGGTATTCATAGTACACCATGGTAATTAAATCAATTTTAATTTTAATCTTTTTTTTTGACTATTGACTATAGAAATGTATGTTTTTCCAAAGGTTCCACAAAAAAGGCCGAATTAACAGAAAATTACAGGACCATGTAGACAATGACCTACCAGAATTTTTACATGTTTATTTCTTAGAATTTAAGCCCAAAAAGTCATCATGCTGAAAGATTTCTTTATCATGTGGAAAAACTGCTCTTCAAATTTCACTTCTTTTATTCTATCTATCTATCTATCTATCTATCTATCTATCTACCTATCTATCTATCTATCTATCTATCTATCTATCTATATCTCTATCTATATCTCTATCTATATATATATATGTATCATTAAGAAAGCAAGCCTCCACAGTGGGAACATGATGAGAGTGATCCTTTGTGTTTTATGCACACCTGCTCCTTCTGTTGTGTTGTTCCTTATGATCCTGTGAAGCTTGTTTTACTGTTTACGATTGAATTCGAACCTCAGAAAATCCCTTGTTGTGTGTACTTCCATCATCATCCAGACCCCCTTTCTAAACAGCGCTGCTTTAAAGTGACCCAACAAAAAACAAAAGGCCACATCACCTTCAAAAATATATTAATGTTGCATGGCAATGTAAGAATGGCCCATGTGGTCTCTCCTGAAAATACCTCTAAATTGATGTTGAGCAGTTCAGCTCCAAAGGAAACACATTAGATTACTCCATTACTACAGGTTAGAAATCCCCCTGAAGAAAGAAATAGGATTCACTGACCGGTAAAATTATGTCTCAAGGAAGTGATTTTTTTTCTCTCTCTCCCTGAGCCACTCCTCAGTTAAAGCTGTGTCATGCACTTTTCATGTCTGTCAGGCCAGTGAAAATTCAGTTCACGATACCACACAGAGGGATTATACCAATAATGCATTCAAGTATTGAAGAAAAGTGTAGTGAGAGCTTGTTGACAACAGAGGAGTTGTCTTGTTCCATCTCATGGGCTTACAGTAAAAATAGATGGAAGGCAGTGCGTGCCACTGCAAACACAACTGCCAATGTTTGCCTGGAACTGAGCAAAACAGCCAGTTTCCTGGTATTTTTTCCTGGATAAAGAAGAGAAAAATCCATAGCAACAGTATGGTATCATTAGTTTTGTTTTTCTGATCACTCGTCTAGATGTTTATTTTTATTCTAACAAACGTTTATTTTCCAAAGCAATTTATTCATGTACATATACAGTTTACAGTTATGGTGGGGCTTTATAGTCATCTCAAGAATTTAGGCAGCTATCCCATTACCCAGTGTGCCTGGTCTGCTTTCATCAACAATCAGACAGGGTGCTGAGAATCTGACCCTTGTGTCAGGTTTCGCAGACACATTGCTGCTAACTGCGTGACATTAACATTACGTGTCAATCAAGGTAACAATGAAGTACCAAGTGAGTTATCTCACTTTCCGTTATCTCAGAAGTTGGAGCTGGGAGTGATGTCACTCCCAAGTTGAGCACTTTCTACCAAAAACCAAGAAAAACCAGGATTTGTTTTCTCCAAAAGTTGATTCTGTTCATCTGGAGTTTTTCCAGATGAACAGAATCAACTTTTGGAGATTTACTTACCTGGAAGATTGAGCATGCTTCAAGACAGGATTTATTTTGCTCTTTAGCAAGCTAGGCCCATTCATGCATCACTAACAATCTAGGGCTATGCTTGCACTTGTCAGAGTTCTGCGTATAGCTTATTTAGCCAGTAACAAATACACAACAGAGGCAGTAGAGATGAAAAGTTTTACAGTTTTACTACTCTTTGCACTCTTGCTATCTTGGATTGTGAGGTTGGTTTTGGTGGGGCTGCTCCAACTTTCCAAGCTGGTAATCAGACTTGAGTGAGCGTTCCAGTTGAAAATTCTGACTAGAGACTGGGAAATGAAATGGAATGCATCTCAAGGACCCACTCACACAGGTTTAGAGAGTCATTTTTCCCTAGTGAGCCACCTGTCACTGTCTATTTCTTAATTGATTGTCAGTAACCTCCTGATTGCATTGGTTGCCAGCACATTGCTGTATGCCTGTAGTTTGCAAGGAAGTGACAGACTTGTCTACAAACACTGTTCAGCTGCTCTCCAAGCTGTGGTGAAACTGTAAAAAAAAGGCAACACAAATTGGAACAACAACCATTTTCTTCAAAGTTAAAGTTGTGTCTTTTGAAAAATTGAGGGACAACTTTTACAAATTTTCTCCATTTCCACGTTTTCAGGCTTTTCTGCTGTTCAGCTAGTAATTAGCGAGTGTTTGCACGCAAACGCGAAAAACTGCAGGAAATTGTGGCAACCTGTAATCAACCACAGCAATCACTGGGAGGTTTGTAGTGCAGCAGCTTCAGTGCAACTGATCTCACCCAGCACCCACCTCCAGAAACCACTGCCACTCAGTGGGTGCAAACACATTTTTTCCTTGCAGCTGGCTGTGTTGTCGTGTCCATTATGGAGGACAAATCTCGAGCAATGTGTGCAAGACATCACATGAGAAACCTCATGCAACTGGATCATAACTGAGCTTTCTTATGCAGCTCTGACGTGCAAAGTGAAGAGAATATTTGGAGTACATCCTACAAGGCTAATAGACAGTATGTTTGTGTTTTTTTTTTGTTACTGCACTCCATTTTAAGATTTGCCTGATTCAAACCATTTTGACTGGAGCTTTGGAAGTATGGGAACATCATCTTTCTGTGAATGAGCTCGATCAATCAGCACCTTTCCTTAACTAACAGGCAAATATTAACCTCTGAAAAACCGCTCTTGCTTCTGCGCTGACAGAAAATAAAGAAGACTTGACAAATATGTCAATCATGCCTACCTGGCTGGAGCACGGTAAAAAAAAAAAAGAAGCTACAATGAGCACAATGGCAGGCAAATAATGAAGTAGATAAAACATATTTTAATCTATTAAACACAAATCTCTGAATGTGCTTCTGCACCTTAACCTTCCAAGTCTCCTGAGGTATTTTACTGCAATTCCTGGTCCTGCAGGGTTTTCTTTTTTGGAGCCTTGAAAATTGCAATAGTAATAATAATGAAAAAAAAAAGAAACCTTGCATTACTAGAAGCAGGCTTGGGAGTATATGGAGAGAAGAAGCAGAGCAGACAGCGAGGCAGTGGTCGATAAACTTAAACAAAATGAGAATGGAAGTCGAGAGCCATCCCTTAACCTGCAGCACTTGAGGAGACGAACCTCAGCTGTAGTTAATGTAGACATGTTGGGGACTGGCAAAAAGAGGCAGTGGACTTAAACAACACTAAGGGCATGATAGCTAGTTCAGAGAAATAAAGTGAACGAAACAGCAGGCTAATGAGCCATGAAAAGATGGAACCCACTGGCACCAGCATTGCTGCCAGAAAAAGAAACAAGTAAATAAAGTGGGTGAGGGGAACAAACAAACAAAGACTATTCCAGCAGCTCTTGGCTCTTGAGGAGAATCAGGCAGTGCTCAGGTAGCCTTGTTCTCTGTTTATCCGAGAACAACAGAGAAATGGGCCGAGGTGTGTTCCTCCAGGTGCATTGTGGGCATTGCCCACGGATGCGCTGTTTGATTTGCGCTCGGCCTTGCAGTTGTGCTTGTCTGTGAGCTCTTGACATGTGCACTGCCGCATGAATAATTGAGGCCTCGCACGCAGTCAGGGTCCAGCAAGCACTGCTTGCTCTCTCTCTCTTTTGCTTTCCCTCAGTCCTCCTTTTGTTTCTCCCCCTCTGTCAACCTTCCCTAAGTCTCTTTGTCTCACTTTGCCTTTCAGCTGGATTCAACAGCCAGTCCTTGGCAGTCTTTGTCTTGAAGATAGCATGGCATTTAGTGAATTTTAACAGAAACAAATTGTATCTTGACCCCTGACACCCCTTACTCATTTCTCCTCTGCAGTTAATGGCATATTAAAAACCTACAGCAACTAGAACTGCAACTCTTCTGATTCTATCCCGAGTATCTGGGATAAGTCCTAAAGTACTAAAGCAAATTTAGTGCATAACAATCTGTGATGTTTGTGAAGACATAGCAGATTTATTAAGTCCAACCACACTGTACAGACGTGTGCAATTAAACATATAATAATGAATATTGGTATATCTCCCAAAACATAATTTGTCCTTGATCTGGTTCAGTCCTTTTTCAGTTGCTTGACTGACAAACGTTTGGCAGCTACTCCTGTTGAGTGCACACCAGAGGTCCTGCTGCAGTTTGAGATAAAGAAAAAAAGCCATACCTGGGTTAGACTGTTGATGAAGACATGCTAAATCAATGAGAAAAGACTGGAGGAGATGAGAATATACGAGCGGTCTGTCTCTTTGTATCTCCCTCCCACTCTCTTTCTCCCTCCCCTCACTTTCTGCTTCATACTCAGGCCAGTACAGTTATCAGCCCCAGCAGATAAACAAGTCTGGCTGCCAGATATAACTCCAATATGTGAAACTCAATCATAACTCCGGAAACCGGCTGGGAATATCAAAGGAGGAAAGAGGAAAATGAAAGCTGCCATGCCCACAGGGCAAAGCCCAAGGTCCCTTTTGGCAACGTAAAGCTCCCTCTCTTCCCTCTTTTCTATCACTTATTTATCTTAGAAAGTTAAAAAAAAAAAAATCACCATGCACCATACCCTGTTTTCTAACCCCCTTTAAATTTTTGTGAACATGTCTCACTAGTTTTTATAGTATATAGTGAAGGAGCTGTGCTTGGTGTCTTCATTCTTGAGTTCAGGACACTGATAGCTGTAGGGTACACGTTTCTGAAGTCTTCTTCACTCTCCATCTTTTGCCAGTAGGATGTCTGTGATTTCCACTTGTCAGTGAGGGCTAGTCATGCAGAGGGGATGGGACCTGTGCATCAGAGGGAAAGAGAAAACTTAAAGGGAAGAAATGAAAAAACAAGTGTGTGTGTGTGTGTGTGTGTGTGTGTGTGTGTGTGTGTGTGTGCGTGTGTGTGTTTTAGAGGGAGGGGGACTAGCTTTGACCGGACTCACTCATGCTTTGACATTGACGGCCCTGAGAGAGAAGAATAGGACCAGCTACCCCAGAGGACCATAAAGAGAGGGAGTGAGGGTGGGAGTAAAAGGAGGGGGTGATCTGCCAGAGCCTGCTCTCAGCTTTGAAGCAAGGACTAGAAAGGGCTGAGGGCACTGTTAGCCCCCTTGAAGTGGTTTCAGCACTTGTCACTCTTTTGGGCATCGCCTAGAGCTGTGGACAGCTCTGCTCTTTCAGGATGAGGTCCCACAATGGACTCTGCAGCACTGATGCTCACCTTGATGTGGTGACTTGGATCAATAGTCAGACCAGTGAGCCACTGGCTCCAGCATGTTGTGATGTTAAAAAGTAGCTGAAGTACTTCTCAATGCCTGTGTGCCGGGCAAGTGAGAGGAAGTGTCAAGATCATCTCAGCAACACACTGCAGGCTACAAAGTAGTGGAAAACCGCAGCGGATCAAGCTATAAAAAGGACTTTTCTAAAAGGTTGGAAGTGATAGAAAAATGGAAACAAAACAGATGGAAATAACTTTAGGTAGTGAAGCGAGTGGTTGTCTGTATTCTTTCAGCATGTCGCTGATAAACCCACAAATAATTATTCCTTTTTTTCTCTGCTCCGTGGAGCATTTCAGGACCTTTCAACTCTGTGTTTTGGTTTCATTGCACACGACTAATAGTTTTTCCTTCTTTCAGGGGAGCCGGTGGAGACGTAAACATACAAACACGCATATAAGAAAGATATTAGAAAAGAAAAATACAAATTTTATTCAAACCCAGTGTTACTGCAATCAAACTATTGCATTTGTGAGACAAAAATCAGAATGAAATGGTTTGCCATGTTGCCGGGGGTCAACCCACAAATGATAATAATCATTTTTCTTTGTTTGTTTCTTTCTTTCTTTCATGTTTCTTAGTGCTGTTATTATCCTTTTTTTCTTGTGGTGTTGGTGTCACCACTGCATAAATTATTTTGGATCGACAACCCACATTTTAAACTCAATTAATCATCCCGTGTTATGAATAAAGATCTAGCTATTGTAACAGATTAAACTGTCTGAAAATCAGTTTAAAATTCAGTGGGTTACAGTCATTCTTAATCCTGTGCAGACCTCTCCTTTCACAGACACACATGCATGAGAATGAGCTCTACCCGAACAGTGATGCCTGATTCCAGTTAACAGCAGAGACCAAGGGAGCATCTTCATGCCTGTACCTGTGAGGTCTTCCAGTCTCCCTCATTCATTTACTACCTGTTTTATTTTATAGGTTATTTTTCAGGAAATGCACATTTTTCCATAGTGATCTGCCTGGAGTCACTGACTGGTCTCTAAGCCTGTATGAGTAAAGTCTAATATTACAAAAAGGCGCTTCAGTGCTTTCTTTGTTACCACAGGACACAACAGGCCATTTTTGAAAGAAAAGGAAGCCCTGCAATAGACTGGCAAACTGTCCAGAGTGTACCCCGCCTCTCACCCTATGGCAGCTGGGATAGGATCCAGCTCCCCTCCCCCGAACCTGGATTCGATAAGTGGAAGAATGGATGAATGGAGGAAATAATACTGTCCCACAGCTTCAAAGTAACGCTCTGTACATTCACCAGAACAATCAGCATAACTGACAAGTACACAGACCATCATGCAAATTACTGCACTTACCATCTTATCTTATAACTTGCTGTTTTTTTAAAAATCGACAAGCATATTTTTTGCTGCCTTGTGTGCAGCACTATGTATTGTAGAGTTTAGCGTCTATCCTGACACGTGTGTGTGTGTGTGTGTGTGTGTGTGTGTGTGTGTGTGTGAGTGTGCGTGAGTGTCCTCTCTCCAAAGAATCATATTTCAAAAGTTATATTTTTAATCAGCAAACATTTGTCTTAGATACAGCATTGCACATCCTGTTTATCATATATTCCGCTCAATAAAAAAAACAGTTTCCTTGCTTTAGCAACCCAGCTCAATAAATAGCCTCCCAAAGTACCCACTAAGTACTATTAGTATTTACTGCCTGTGTTTCCTCTGGCCCCTCTTTTGGCCTCTCCTATCCCTAAAGATAGATTACATCCAAGACAGCCTATGACCGATGGATAGGGGGCACAATGCCTGAGCCTTTGGAGAAATATGTGCTTATGAAATCATAAATATTATCTCAAAGACTAATTAGCATTAAGAGCACTGGTGATTTTATTTATCAACTTTAGCCACAATTAATAACCACAGCCTTGAGAAGAGCACGAGGCAGATAGGCAGGACATGTTTGCCGCGTCAAGGCCGTAAACCCATAACACAAATAGACTGATTGAGGCAGCCCCACTGGGGGAATAAGTAATTGCGCCTGAGAAATTTTAATTGCCCTGAAATGCATTCTAAATTACACTACCTTGTTTTCAGGCAGAAGTAACATGGCTAAAGGGTTAGGATAATGGTGGAGTGTCATGGGTAAGTAATGGGTTGCTAAACACCAGATTAGTTTGTGGGGCTGTTTTTTTTAACTGATTTTATCCTGTATTTCTTAAAAGGCTACCCAGATGCTGCAGCATTGAGGACCGCTAATATTCCCTGTTTAACTGCCCACAGTATTTGTTTAACTTTAAAGCACTCGGTAAATAAAGGAAAATTCTCACATCTGTATGGTAAACACATCTTTGTAAAGCTAAACCAGTTAACCAGCCTAAAACCAGACTTGACTGACACCACTATATACATGATGAAAGTGCTGTGTCCCCCCCCCCAATATATTTTAGGTTTAATTAGGTTTATCCACAAAAGCAAATTAAAGAATCATAAATACAAATATAAAGAAATTTTTAACGGTTAATTTAGCAGGTGAATATATATATATATATTGGATAGCAAACACAGGTTGAGGAGGAATGGGCGGAAATATCCAGGGGATATGGGGCTGATGGTCTCGTTACTAATTATCTTTATTGTGCTTCCATGGCAGTTTTTCAGTGTGGGGCCTGTCGCTGGCTCTGGTATAGGAAGTACTCCAGAGCTGTCCTCAGTTGGTGCTGGTAACTGCTTAAGGAATTACTGTGAGGTCACAGAGCTCAACTCTTTTGTGTTTTAATCCCTGTTGGATTCATGGCACAGCCAGGAGTTTGTGAACAGGGAGCGGTTCGGCCACCATGCTGCACGCTTCACTAGCAGTAATTTGTAGGTCATAGGCTTTTTGGGAGTTTGTAGAGACTGATAGATGGACACCCAAAATGTGTGCTCCACTTATGCCACAGGCCAGTAGAAGACCTGGCTGACAGCAAAACAGCCATGCCCCAAAGGTGAGCGTGTACTTCATCTGCTTCACACTCCAAACCTCCTACTCTCTGATTCTCACCCTCGCTGCGGGAGGTCTCACACAAGCCCTCTGTCATGAAAAGTGAAGTGACCACTGGGCGAAAACAAAAAAGGCTCTGACAGCCCTGATGCTGTAGGATTCAGTAGCTGGATGTTTTACTTTGTGATTCATGACAAGCACTGTGTTGAATTACCTTTCATTCAAATGCTCACACGCTCGCTCGTTGTCTGCTACTCACAGTGGAGTACTCAGAGATTTTTGATGATTTTTGTTTCTCTGAGATCTCCCAACCATGTTTTGACCCTGCGGTTGTTGCTGGCGTTTGCATCACCTCCAAATAGTTTTGTGAAATTCAAGAGGGGAAACCTATCAGATGGACGAAGATTGGACTGATGTGTTTGCAGAAAATCAGTAAACAACATTAATTTCATATGAATTAATACTGGAAACTGGAAGTGGCAATTCTCACATGGATTTCTTTCTTCCTTTCTTTTTTTTGGATACACTTCCTGAGATAAAAGTAAGATATCAATTAAAGTTTGAAGTGATGACTCAAAGTCATCTGACAGGGAGAACTCCTCCGTGCGAAATACATTTTATGAAAGATTTACTGAATAATTTGTCATTCTCTAGATCCTGAGAAACCTTATTCAGGTTACGTGCAGGACTGTAAAGTGCTGATAGGGGAGCTAGCCTGCCAACTCTGTAGCAAAGATCTCTGTACTGTACACTTCTACAAAATTAACACAGGAGCCAGTTGATCTTTGTGGCTTCAGGGTAAAACAGATGCCATAAGTAAAGCCAGATACAGTTTGAAAGCACCCTGAGATCATACACTGTCTTTAACATCAAAAAAATGTCCACATGGATACTCCTAATGGGTTTAACTTGGATGAATTATTCAAATCTCCCCTGAATGTATCTTTCTGGCAAGTGGATTCGAAACACACATATGGTCATGGCTAGCCGTTATCGCTCTTCTAAATGTTTATTAGTCTGTATTTCAGCACAATCTGTCTTCTGAAAGTTGATCCAGTTTTTCAACAGCTAATTGGACCATTGACAATCAATAGAAATCCAGAGTGCTGCTTTCCATTTTTATCACTGAACTGTGATATTAAATGTAAACGATGTCTTAAAATTAAAATATTGCACTTGATGCTGTGATATGGCACTGGGAATATTTCAGTGATCAAAGTTTGTCTAAAAAAACACATCAACTGTTTGAATTTTAATTTGTGTCGAGACAATATGTGGTTACCGATGCCGAGCCACCAGTGTAAAAGATACTGCATTTATATGAATGCATGTGTCCTCATCTCACTGATTGGGGTTATATTTTATTCCCTTTATCCTTCAACATCACACAGTATATAGCACATACGAAGAATTTGGGCTTGAATTATTACATCATTAATATTTTCATCTGCTGGCTGGCGCATTCAATTTTAAGCAGAGAACTTTTCAAAGTGGTGGAGAATCAGCAAAGAATTGGTCTCAGAAATGAATAACACACTCGCCTGCTGCGAACTGTCAAATCATCCAGATTGCTTGACTTTTTGAAGATCCTGCCACATGCGGTCTGCTTTACGAGGCCAATGAAGAGGGAGCTCTGCTAAAGCTCGGTGGGGGACTCACTTTGATACCCAACCCAACATGGCTTACAGTGACAACACATCACAGGGGGTCTGTGTGAAGCTGCTAATCTCTAATAAGGCACGAAACCTTGTTTCTGATGAAGCTGCTGAATGCTAGGTTGATCTTTACGGTTACAGTTTTATGGTAACAGTTTTAATGTGGCCTGTTTATGATGATGTCTTAAGGCCACTGAAGTAGAAGCATTAATGACTGGGCCCTCACTCTTGGATGTGCTCTAATTCAATGTAAAGTGGCACTATAGATCTTTATTTTATGATAACCCTACTGAGAACTGTTTAAGCAAAAATATGAATTTATTACCAAATTTATAAGCATTAAATGTGACATATAGCATAAGGAGTGTATATGGCACTTGGTTAGGCCCACTTTTGTCTTCAGAACTGTCTTAATTCTCCACAGCAAAGGTTGGAGACACATTCCTCAAAGATTTTGATCAATATTGATGTGATAACATCCCACAGCTGCTGCAGATTTATCAGCTGAACATCAATAATGTGCTCTGTTTGAGTGAAATAGGATGACTGTGGAGGCTATTGAGTACAGTGTCACTGCCATGTTCAAGAAACCAGTTTAAAATGGCTTATCTTGGCATGGTGGATTATCCTGTTGGAAGCAGCCATCTGTAGATGGGTACATTCTAATCATAAAGGGATGGCTTACTCAGGTAGCCCGTGGCATTCGATGCTCAGTTGGTACTAAGACGCCAATTTTCTGTTCTTAGTTGAAAATTAGTGGCACCCAGTGTGGTCTTCTGCTGCTGCAGTACATCTGCTTTAAGGTTTGATGAGTTGTGTGAGATGCTCTTCTGCATATCTTGGTTATAGTGAGTGGTTATTTGAATTATCCGAGTTAGGAGTTAATCAGTCCAGTCTGAGTTTTTGCAATGAAATACGAGTAGGTCAGCCATTTTTTAAGTACTCTGGTCACTAAAATCACTTTCCTCCCAGAAAAAAGAAAATGACAGATGCTGCATTTTGACATTAGAGTATTGTAACTGCAATATTGAGGTTATTTAACCTGCATTATCAATACTTAACACTTTCTAACTAACTAATGTAATTATTTAACAGAAAAGATGTCCAAAATACAGAATCGTTTATATTGTTAGGAAAACATTTGACTATAAAAGTGGGAAATTCACACATTTTTTACGGAGTTTTATGCAAGAAAGAAGGATAATAGGCTACCGCTTACCTGGAGCCAAATTTGCTCATTCTGGACTGTTGACAGATTGGGAATTGGCACATAAGCGGTCTGCAATATCACGTAATGTAGCAAACAGCTTATGTGGGCACAATAAACTAGCCAATAGTCAAAAAATATGTTTAAAAGCACATATAAATACACCTTACACTATTTTTGTGGTCAATTTAACTTATATAGACAAAGCTAACTTTACTCATTTTAGTAGTGTATCATTAGGCAGAGATTTGTGTTCAATATCTGTGAATAAACCTCCCACAGAGGTTTTTTGATCAGTTTTATCTGATTTGACCTGTAGCAGCAGGGAAAGCACGAACTGTGTTGATAATAACTTGCATTAGCAGTCCATCCCAGTGAGCTAGCAAGTAGGAACTCTGAAATGGAATACACCTGACTTTTTTATGACCTTTTTATGAGTCAAACTGTCTTCCGTGAAAAAGATCAATAATCTTTTTATTATATGCAGAAGAGTCTATTATTTCTGAAGTATTTCTTGGCTAATCTGAAGCCAGATTCCTGTTGGTATTGTTTTCTATGGCTGTAGCCTCTACATATTTTAGTGATAGCACACTGGTAAGACCACGTATGGATAACATATTGTTATTCTTAAATAAATAAAAAAAGCAATATGTCACACTTTAGCATGAACTAAATGTCTAATCAGTGGTTTTATATTGGACTTTTAATTAACCTGAAGAATGAATCCATAAAAATGATATAAACTAAATCTGAGTCACATGTTATCTATTGTTTTTGTGTGTTTCAGCTGTGACATGCTTCACATTGCACATGCTTACAGTACTTCACGGATCACTGCAATTATGAAGCGCTGCAAGCAGAGATGATTTTACTTTAAAGGCGTGCCACTTAGCAAACACTGATGTTCAGCATCATGAGTAACTCAGCTGCTCATACTGAAATGCTTTCCAAAGGACACTGACTGATAATTAGTGTGCATGCTGCTTTTCCCAGCATGAAAAGCACAAAAGTAATAATTTGAATAATAACCTGAATTATGGCTGCATTCCATTTAGGTGAAATTGTTTCAGTCCCTCATAATTGTGGGTACTGGAAAAATAAAACATCTTACAGGTACAACTGGAAGAGAGCCCTCACTCATTTTAATAGTTAACCTGTGTGCGCTTCCTGCTGATATTACTGTCTCTTGCAGATAATTAACCCATAAGCACTTAACTCTAGACTTAAGTGGTCATGGGTTGTAACCCGTAAGTGTTGCTTACCATATGTGCACATTACGAAATATTCCTGAAGTTAAATTTGTTTACAAAAAAGGGGGAAAAAAGCCAATCCACACTGTCTTCAGACTATTGAGAGACATTAAGACGGGGGTGGTGGAGGTGAGCTGTCTCATTTGCGTGACAACTTCTTTTATGTTTAGTGGAAACAAAGAGCAAATAGACAATAAATGCTGCTGATGATCTTGCTGTCAGACCCTGCCATTTCATATGTAACAGAGCAAATTATGAGAGACCTTGCAGTGCAGTGCTGGGGCTCAGCGTGGGATTAGGGGGCAACTATCTCAAGGCTGTGCTTCTCAGATAACCGCACCTAAAGCAACCTTTTCGTGAACACACAATTACCCGTGCGCTCCCTCCCCCCATTTCCCTTCACCACCTCCCTTTTGAATTTCATCAGGGGCTTAATTAGTATACAAATAAAACTTCCCTTATCTCCCTCTCGCCCTAATTGGCCTGTCTTTAGTTATGCCTGGTGAGTGTGTGTGAGAGAGCTGGGGCCCCTGTAATTAGGGTGACCGTGTTCACCTTTCCTCTCAGATGCACGGGTGCTCAGGCAGCCCAAGGGGACAGAGGGGCTCTGCATTGTGCTGTATGCTCACATAAATGTGTGTGCGTGTATGTGTGTGTGTTTGTATGGGGATGGTGGGGAGGTGCGCTCAGGATTATTGCTCTGCAATCATTCTTGGACCATCCCTACGGCGTTCTCATGAGCCTAGCAGGGCTTTGGGTGCTGCTGGTTCCCACTGAACGGAAGGGGCATCCTACTTTTTTCATTCTCTTTTCTCTCTGTTCCCCGCCTTCCAGAGCTAAAGTGTTTATCGATTAACTCGGCCCTCCCTTCAACAACTTAATATTAGGTGACAGTGCACTGTGTTCTCACCGTAATTAGAGTTCAGCTCCTAGGTGGGGGTGTGAGGTTGTGGGGGGGCAATTAGAACCTTTTGTTATTAAACTTGATTCATCTTCCTTCGGCACGGCTCTGCCCTGCTCTGCTCCGGTCTCCGCTGCTCTCAGATGCTTACCAAGGGTATCGGCCATCCACCCTCTTGAAATTGGCTAACCTGCAAATTATCATGTTTGCTGCTAGACCGACCCCATCCACCCCCACCCCAGCCAGCAACCACCCACCCCACCGAACCCTAACTCCCAGGTCTCCTCTCCTCATGATGCCAATAACACGCAGTAATAACTGTAAAAATCCCCAGTCAAATCCCCAATCAAATGCCTGGACTCAAAATCACAACACTGGACTTCAAGAGCAACTGAGAATACATCTTTTAACTGTATGACTGCACGCTGCATTTGATTAAAGTCTTTTATGTTTGATAACATTATTTAAGACTGTACAGATTTTAATTTCACTCTAACAATGAGTCCAAATTCATTTTTCAGACCTTTCATTTGTAGATATTGCAAATGTTACTCCTGCCAAGGGTGTTGTGTTTGGAAGCTTGGTTGCTTTGTTTGTCTCTCAACGGATATCAGAGAAATTTGGAGGAAGGTCAAGCTGCGAACAATTTAAGGAGTTTGTCGGCAGGCATAGAGGAGAGATATTTGGAGTAGGGATGGTCCTGGCAGCTAATTGAAATGGGAGAAAATGAGACCCACATTTCAAAGAGAGCCCAATCTAGCAGGTGATTCTAAATGTTTTTGATTGTTCAGGGCAAACAGTTAATCGCCTCCTTCACTAATCATGTATTTCAAATGTTGCTGAACACTGCACAACACTGCACGCACACAATGTCACATGACTGGCTTGCCAAGTGCAGCTAATGTTAGCAGTACTAGCAGCAGCGCGGTGGTCGATGAATGTGCTTACATGTTGTTGAATGGTAATAGTCTACATGAATTCACTCCGTGCTGCAGATCTGGTTTCCACTGCTGTCTTCCTTTCTGCTTGTTTACAAAGAGGGAAGCCACTGAGGTCACTGAGGCGGTGGGGTTGTAACATTTCACAAACAAAAGTCAACTGGTGTTGTAGATTAATAGAATATGAATTTCTGGTGCTGATTAGTGAAGGCTGCAGCGTTCAGACATCCCCAGTTTTGAGGCCATGTTTATTCCTTTGAGGAGACAAATCATCATTTTGTGCACACAGAATATAAATTAATTCCCTCAATTTATTAGTTACATGTTTTATAACAGGCAAGAGAGAGAGAGAGAGAGCAGTCAAACAGACCAGAATCTCCCAGAATCCATGGTGTGAAATACACAGGAGCTCAGCTTTTGTAGAGGTCTCTTACAGCACACAGCAGCACCCACTTTAAATCTGCCATCAAACTTCCGAGACAGGTGTGTTGAGATAGAAAGGTCAGGGACCTATTAAGACTGTACCTCATGTCTAAGGTGCACAAACAGACCTAATTTTAATTAATTATTGATGATGTCTGACAGGAATTAGTGTAATTATTATTTGAAGAAATTGTTTACTGTTCGTGGTCTACAGAAGTTTAATTGTTTTACTAAAATTGTTGCTCACATTGCATGACAAGCAGTTTGATGTCCTAATGCTGTTTGCTGCTTCCAGCTGTTTGTAGGAGGCTCTCTTCTTGTATCACGAAACATCTGTAGCTCTTCTTTTGGTAATATAAGGTAGTGGAATTGTTTCTGGAGCATATACACAGAAGCTATAACTTTTATTTATGAATTATTAATAATTGATAAATCAAAATTTCGGAAACTAAGTGCAACTTGTATTCATGTTATAGCATTTTTTTTTGTCTTTAAGGTAACAACTGAGCTGAACTAATATTGGTATTTGTTTACTTCATGCTTTCAGTTTAATCTACTTGGGTACCACATGTAGTTTTGGCTAATGTGTAACCATATGGAAGGGATAATACAACAACTACTACTACTACTAATAATAATAATGTAATTATATATCTAATCATAATTATAATTATAGGGAATGGCAACAGAATATAAAATTATTGTTTCCTCTTTGATTCAGTTTCCATGAAGGATTAAAGTTAAGTCTTCTTTAAGCTTTTCATCAACTTCTTTCTCAGGAAGATTTTGTTGATGTCATGTGACTTCCTATCGCCTTTGTTGTTTTTTTCTCAGAAACAAAGACGAACATGCCACTGGTATCATGAACACTATTAGAGAAAAGTGACATTAGCTATGCCACGATCTAAAGTTTCAGTTGCAAACCATATGTTACCATGTTACCTTTGCACATCAAACTGGTTTATCAGCCATTAGGTTAGATTACCATGGCTTGCATCAGCGCTAGGTTGCTAGTTCTAGGTCTGTATCATAGATGACGTTTTATGGGGTGGAGCCTCAATATGTAGGTCTGGAGCGGTGCAGCTAGACAAAGTAACCTTCTCACCTTTTTGACAATGACGTAAATTTGATGAAGTTTGAGAGACCTTGATTTTCTCTCTAATTAGCGATGAACAGAAAGCAAACCAGTTTATGCAGGGTTCCTCTAACTGCTGTGAGAACAAGTGAAAGTGAATTGTCTGCAGGTAAATGTTGTTACTAGCTAGCAAAAGTGCTTTAGTTTTTCAAAAACTGTGTATTTTTTATCCAAAACGTTTTCCTCTAAAGTTTAACATACTTTTGTTCTAAGCTAACATTATCTGCATGTGAAAATCAAAGTATCTGTGGGCTGTTAGTACGAAATAAGCAGGTAATTTAGGTTATGTTTAGCTGTAATTGAAGGAAAACTCCACATCTGAGTGCGTTTTAGAAGCAGCTGGTGTGTTTAAAAATTCCACTTAAAATGGGGTCAAAACTTTTATCAATTAATTTCACTGTGAAGAATGGCATGCTTTATAATACCCACATTTATATGATTATTTATTAGACAAAAGAGGCAGAACCAGTGAAATCTTAAATTGAATGACAATAAAATGATTGCATTTGTGTGTAGCCTATTGTGAGTGTAGGATCTGGCCCATAGATCCAGCTTAGATGTAGCTGATGGGGTTTGACACATCTAAAATAAACAAATTTCATCACTTTTTGTGAAAAAGAAAAATAGCAGTTGGTTGATATACAGGTACCTATGACCTCTAATGCACATATAAAACTTAATTTACCCCTTAAATATTATATACACTCACCAGCCACTGCATTAAGTTAGACCTGTTGGTTGTTGGCACAGATATTTAACCAGACACTCACATGGCAGTAACTCAGCGCATGTAGCCATGATAACACAACCTGTTCAAACCAAGCAACAGATTAAGGAAGAAAGGTGATTTAAGTGACTTTAAACGTGGGGTGGTTGTTTTTGCCAGACGGCCTGGTCTGAGTATTTCAGAAACTACTGTTCCGCTGGGATTTTCCTATATAATCTCTAGGGTTTACAGATAAGAGTCAGAAATAGAGAAAATATCCAGTGAGTGGCAATTCCCTGGGTGAAAATGTCTTTTTGATGTCAGAGGTCTGAGGACAATGGGCAAACTGCTTAAAGCAAGTTGACAGGAAGACAACAGTAACTCTAATAACGTCTCGTTACAAACAAGGTAACGAGGTGTCTCAATGCAAAACATGTCAACCCTCTAAGCAGACGGCTATAACAGCAGAAGACCCCACTGAGTGCCACTAAAAAAGCCCCAACCTACCTCAGTGTTGTTGCTGAGGGTGACCTAATGTGTATATGATATATATATGTAACACTATATTCATCTAGGCATTTTATATGAAATATAGTCACTGTCAACAGCATTAATTACTAAAACTGTGTTTAAATCTGTGGTTACTTAGCAACGTGCTGGACTTGATGAGGATTGTATTGTAAAATGTTTCCTCTGGAGAATTTCTATAAACTATAGAAATACAGAAAGTTTATTACAAAATTTGCGACTTCTTTGTTTTTTACTTTGTTTTTAATATTTCTTATACTATCAACTGCTATATGTTAACAACATGGCCTCCACATTGTGTCATGGTCTGGTAAATGCCACGATGCTGAGACCCTAACATTTTTGTTGACATGGCCAGAAACTAGCATTGCCGTAACCTCTTCGGAACAGCAGCAAAATATAAACATTTGTTCTGCATTTCATTTTCCTGTCTTCTTCCACTGTTGCCTGTTGACCTGACTGTGACTAATGCTGTTTAATGCTGTTATTGCCATAATATGATTATGAATCATGCTTCACTGAAGACTAAACAATTTAAATTTGAGTTAAACACTTCAGGACTTTTTTTTTTCTGCCACCACTCCTGCCGAGCCTCGCTCCAACCGCTCTCATTGCAAAAGAGAGTAAACAATCTAAATCCACGACTTAAAAATACTTGTTCATTACAATAATAAAAACTAATCTGCCTGAAGCGGATTTAACACAGTGCAGTTGTTATAAAGTTAAAGTAGGCAGGCTCTCGTCACACTTTCGCTATTGGGTTAAACTTGCACGGCCCTTTATTTGTGTTGGTGTGACCCTAAAATCATCTTGTGGGTGCAGTAAGCGCCTGGTTTGACCCAGACAGACATTTGCCCTTCACACACCGCTGAGCTCTTCTCTTACAGTTATTCTAATCAAGTAACTTTTACGGTCTGTTGTTTAAATTATCTAACTCATTTATTTTTAAATACTGCATCTGTTTTACTCGAGCAATTCATTTGAGACTTGTTCATGAAGAATAGCCTGTGTGTTTGTAGCGTTAGAAAATCCAGTTGTTTTACTGCGGCTGTTGCGCTGGGCAACAATTTAGCAAAACGAGTGAACTTCTCTCTTCATCCGCCAATAAAACTGTCAACTTTGTGTTCTGTATTCCTTTGCTGAACCAAACATTGTTAGTTTGAAGGACTGTTTTGAGTTGGAGAATTTTCTCCCTTCTCTTCATTTCACTCTGGCTGCCTCCCTAACCCCTTATCCCTACCCTCCCGCCCATTCTTTGTCTCCTCCAGAGTCTCCAGGAGCTTGATATGGAGCTTATGGGGAAAAGGAGGAAGATCAATCCTGGTGTCAGCAGCTCAGCGCACATCTCTCCCAGTAACGGCAGGACAAGTGTCAGCTGGAGCAGAGGCAGCCGCCACGCAGAGACAGAGAAAGAGAGAGAGTGAGTGAATGAGGGGTGGTTGGTGGTGGTTCGGGGTGGATATGCAGCGTGGCGGTGGTTGGAGAGGGGTGGGGTGGGGGGGGGGTGAGGAAGAGAGCCCACTGCATGGCAGCCAAGCGAGTGAGCAAGCGAGCGGCCCAGCCCAAGGGAGTGCACCTCCAGTAGACAAAAGATCAATTCTCTCCTTTTCACTCTCAGCTCCTGATAACAAGCAAAAGTTCAGCAAGCCCAGGAGCTGTCTTGCCTTTGAAATGTGCATTCTGGTGTGCTGCACGCGTGCAGCTGCAAAGTAACACTCTCATACAAGTGGCACAGACACACAAACAATCTCACTCTTAATTCAAATTTTTGGGGTTTTTTTTGTTGTTTTTTTAGATATGAGAGGCAATTTGGAGAAAAAAAGTCTGATGGATTTTTATTAGGTTTAATGAGCGCGGCTGGTGTTGGTTTCTTTGAAGCTCTCGCATTGCAGTCATTGTTCCCTTGATGCAGATATGTGTATCTCCAATTTTTTTGGCAGCGTGGTGGTTACTAAATGTCCTTCAGTTTTCAACTGGTTCAAGATAATAAAACAGACAGTAAGAGAAAACAGCACCAGACAGGAAGCTGTTGCATTTGGTCAGAATCAAAACACAATTTGTGACATCGAGCCGTGCCAAGGCTGTGTGGTTTGGATCGTGATTGCGGGTAACATTGTTATTGGCAAAGGGCTACGGTCAGCCAAACAGAAACATCCTTGTTGAAGAGCTTCGTTTTGTTTTTTCCTGCAGACACAAGTGTTATTGATAACATTCTCATTTGGGGGAGTTTATGGAATATATTGTTTCCTTCCTGTTTGCACTGGTGCTCAAGTTACAGCACTTGTTTTTGTTAAAATTGTAAAGCGTTCTCCCCCCGAAAACCACATGTTTGTGGGTGAGCCCTAATGTGTTCCTCATTACAACGAACAACTTTTTTTTCAAGGCTTTTAACTCAATGAAATAAATATGCAGTGAGATGAACTGCCAGATTCCTCGTCTTTAAATATTGTATTTCACACTCTGAGCATCCAAACTCTATTTTCACACCTTCCAGCTCCCATAAAACTCACATTAATCTGGGTCAAAAAAACAAAATGATAAAACAAATAAACAACCAAACTTGAACACGTTGCCAAGATTCTGGTGCCTTAAAGTCAACAACCGAATGTAATGCAAAAGTGGCCAGTGTTATTCCACTTTCCTGTTTAATGTTACTTGATGAATCCTTGTTGTCTATTTTGATTGCTTCTCTGTCCATGAAGGTCTGCAAGTCTCTACTGGATTCCAGCGAGGCTGATGGTGTGTGACAGTTCTGTAGCTGGTTCTGTTTAAGGCAACCACAAACACAGAGCAATTCTGTGGAGGTTAGAACCTTGCCTCTTCTCATCAGCCTGAAACTCACAGACTGGGTCACTCTGTCAGTATTCAGTAGAGGAACTGACCTCTTGTGCCACAGTGGACTTCGTTAGTAAAGTTGATAGTTTGGAAATGGTGTCTTTTCTTCCCTTCTCCCCCTTTACATACCCCATTCGTTTGAAGTCCACATGTCATAACAGTGTCTGTGTTGTGTACCCAATCATTAGGTTCCTCTCAGGGACCCCAGTCCATGGCCTCTAACAGATGGCCGGTACCTCTTTTTGCATGCAGATTTATTCGCCGGGAGTGTTTACAGTTATTGTCATTACATGGACGTGGCTAACATAGGCGGTAATTGAGGCGAAAGCTGTCATCTAGTCAGTGTTGTTTTTGTCATGTTCTGGCTTAAAGGAATGACTTGCAGAGAGGGACAGGCAGTATCACAGAATTGACCTTTTACATGATTTTCAATTACTGGTGAGGGGAGAGAAACAGAGAGGTCCCTGTAGTACCGCTGTCTCTGCTGTCTTCTCTCCAGAACATCTGTCCATTGAACGTGGCAGCGGCTCTTTTTTCTCCCCATGAGGTCGCCTGCCCTGCCTAGGATGGGCAGGTGTGTGCTGGGCCAGGCGCCTCTGTCATTAAGCGGCCCAGCTGTGCTGTCACGTCTGGCATAGAGGCGGGTGTCATCCATGACCCTGTCTCTGCCCCCTCAGAGGGGCACACAGACCTTGACAGTGCAGCTGAGGGTAAAGCCACGCATGGAATATCTATGAAGGGCGGCCACGTCGTCCCCTCCACGCACCCTGGTGGGCGCCACCTCCGCACACTTGCCTGCCCTCCTGCCAAAGTGCATGATGGGCCCTCATCAACTGCGTCAGTCAATAAAAAGAGAGAACATCACACCTTCCCTCCTGCTGTGTCCTGTGTGCCTTTTCAAACAAGGGTCACTCCTGTCCCTCCTGATTATCACTGGCTTCAAAGTGAATGCCAGCTTGTGGTGTTTGCCTCTGATAAAAGTCAAATATAGGACTGTGTGCATTGAATATCTGGTTTATAGGTTAAAAATGTTGCAGAGTATCTAGAAAGTTTGGCCAACATGGCAATAAAGTGACAAATGCACTGCTTCTTAAGATTAACTTAAACAACAATGAGGACTTGTAGCCATTGGAAGCAAGCCCCTAATTTTACAAACCAAGGCTTCTTGACAGATTTCAGTCAAGCAACAGTGCAGGCAGCGTCGTCTCCTCAGCAGAAAAAAAGACAAACTGAAAATCTGTTTGTTACCCAAAAATCAGTGTTGAGTGGTTCGTAAACTGCAGCTCTGCTGCAAATGTTTTTCTCAAAGGCGAAAGTTAATAATAATAATGGATTGCATTTATATAGCACTTTTCAAGACCCTCAAAGCGCTTTACAATGCCACTATTCATTCACTCTCACATTCACACACTGGTGGAGGCAGCTACAGTTGTAGCCACAGCTGCCCTGGAGCAGACTGACAGAAGTGAGGCTGCCATATCGCGCCATCGGCCCCTCACCAGTAGGCGTTAGGTGAAGTGTCTTGCCCAAGGACACAATGACCAAGACTGTCGAACCGGCAACCTTCCGATTACAAGACGAACTGCCAACTCTTGAGCCATGATCACCCCAAAAGTTGCCAGTGTTGCATGCACAACATCTTCGATGTGGTAGAAAAGATTATTACATTCTAGCTCCCTGTAGGTAAACACTTATTGTATACCTGATTTTTTGGGGACGAAGATATTACACACACCGATATGTCTCAAATTTCATGGGAGAAACGAGCATCCTGTGAACAGTTTAAATCTGCTGATGACTGAGCTGCTCTGCTGACCAGCCCTCCTGCCTTTATTTTGAACATAGATATCTATTTTTACCTCTTGCCTGTGTATTTATTTAGTCCAGCTGGTTTCTTGAAAATCAGCTGGAGTAAAAGAGAGCAGAGACTCCAAGTGCTGATCGTCAGCAAAAAAAAGGACCTGAGATCTTTCTGGTTAGAGCAGAAAATGAGAGAAGAATCGAGAAAGTATGCTTGGAAGGAGAAGAGATGATTTAGTCGTTTGTGTTTTTTGTTTTTTTGTTTGTTTGTTTTACCAAAGAATCAGTTCCATGCAAAAGAAGGAGAGCGTTTTTTTTTTCATGCAAAGCCCTGTGTAACAGAAGTACCAATAAACCAGCAATAAATACGATAAATAAAAGCATGTTTGTTTGATGGCTGAAGACCAATATATTAAAGAAACACAAATGCAGTTACACCACTTTATCACAACTGTTTGACCAGTAATTTTGTGTTGGCATTATGTGCGCAAATCTTGTGTACAATATGCTGCCATTTGCCTGATCTTTGAGACACACATGAGATTACTTGATATATTTTACTGGTCCTTTATCGTGTCCTTATCAAACTAAACAAATATGCCCTAAAGCATTTGAAATTATTTAGATTGCTGTCCCCTAATGTCGTGGCTCAAGAGTTGAGAGTTCGCCTTGTAATCGGAAGGTTGCCGGTTCGAGCCCCGGCGTGGACAGTCTCGGTCGTTGTGTCCTTGGTGTAGCCAGTGCTAAACTTGACAACTAGCACTGGCAGTTGTCAAGTCCTGCTTGTCTGATGTTTTGTAACTCAAGGAAATATACTGCTTTGCATATCCCAAAGATTTCATTAATTTTGCTGCTGTTAGTCAAGGAAGTTGCCAGAAGTTTAGGTGTTTCTTTGTGGCTAATCTTAAGTAACAGAGGTTGATTGAGTTTTACTTTTGTTGTGCTGAATATCTCCAAATTAAGAAGAAAAAAGAAACCTCTGTAATTTAGTTTTTTTTCTTGTTGCCCCAATGTGCGACAGCCCCGCCAGATATGCAGAGCATTTTTAAGTCCCATTGAGTGCCCTGCAGTATAGCTGGCTTGAATGTTTTAAAGTTTACACCCAGACTTACAACGACTGTGAGACTAACGAGGGAAATCAACTGCAAAGTCGAATCAGTTTCACTTTAAGCTGAACATTTTTAGCCATTAAAGGGAAATTTCCTTTTATTCCACGACAGGACACTTTTTAATTAAGCACTGCAATCACGTACACCTACATAATTTTTATATAAATAAACAGAGAAGCACTAGATTTCTCCTGCCGTCAGCCCCACAGGGCCACGTAATTAAATTCACACATGCGTTTCAAAAACCCAAGAAGTAAACATTGGTGCATCGCAACCAGAGTACACACTGAATCTTTTTGGCCGGCGAGAAATCAAGACTGTGGTGTTTGTTTGGTCATTTTTGAGTTATTGAATTCTTCAGTGTCAGTGGTGTTATTCCCAGCCTCACCTACAGTGTACACAGACACGTCTGGCGTTATTGGCAGTGAGCCTTCATCCACCGACACCTCCAGCGTCCCTGGTGGCCTTTGTCACAGAAGAAAGAGAATGATCAATATCCCAGTTAAACTCGACTTTCAAAGCTGATCGTAGGGCCTCGTTCTGGGGCCTTCTTTAATGAATTTTTCTTTCATTCCACACAAGTTTTTAAACATCAAACAATAAATCGGCCGGGGCACAGTAAAATATTTAGATCTATTGACTGTGTTTGAAAAATGTAGAGGGCAAAAACTCTAGTGGTTTGATGCTGATACATTCTGAACACTTTAATCCACCCGAGTGTTTCCTTTTATCTGCCTGGGTTTCTCCAAAAGAGGGAAAAGGGCCTCAAGAATGTTCTCAAAGATCCAGCAGCTCTTTCTTAAAAGCTCCTTACCTTTAGCTGCTCTTCTTTAACGCGTTCGTGTCCTTAGTACCACGGCACACTTCAAAAGACACACACAAAAAAAGAACATCTAAATGGCACACAAGGTGATTGGTGCGAGCGGTGATTCACCTTAAATAACGGGCTCCGTTTCAGAGATTGCAACTAAAATTCAATTAGGTGAATTTAAAAGTTTTTCTTAACCGTAAGTCTTCTCTCTCTCTCTCTCTCTCTCTCCTTTTTTTTTTTTTTTAAATCGACTCTAACATGTGGAAATCTGTTACGCAGCAATGGCAACGTGGCAAAGGTTGGGAGCATCTGTTTTATAGCGCTGGCACTTTATTGGAGCGGTGTTGCGTCTCGTCATCCCCGCTTCAAATCAACTCCTAAAACAAAGAGGTGATAAAAATGCATGTGTTAAGAAGGCTGATTTGCTTTGACTGGAAATGGATTTTGACAAAATATCTTCACGCTGCCATGGAATCTGCCCTCCCCGCTGCTGGAAGAAAAAAAAAAAAAAACGAGAGCGAGCGAGAGAATCAGGGAGGTTGCTGGATCGGAGTTATCTAAAACACTCTATCCTTCAATATTGACGGGTTGCTTTCAGATGGTACAAGCCAGAGATCAAAAAGAGTGTCTGAAAATACATTATGCCAGAGAAACATTTCAAGAGACTCAGCAAGTTTGAGCAGCAGCTACATTTCAGTCAGTGTGTTGTGTATACTTAGTGCACAGTGGGTGTTTTTTTTCTCAAAAATATCTGTCGTTTGAGTGAATTTTATTTCTATTCAAAGTCGCATGAAGGTGAAACATCTATGCCTTAGTGAGTCTGACCCCTTGTGGAGCTGCTCCTCCTTGTAATAAATTGTGTTTGTTTGCATGTCTTTGTGTGTATGCTCACGTGTGTGTTTGGCTGGCGTGGCAGCCTGGCCTTGACGTTAAACATCTGTCGGGTGATTCATTTGGCCGCGGATGTGGAGTGACACCGAGGCACATCTGCCGAGGTGTGGGCGATCCCCGCAACCTACCCCTCGCTTAGGCCCCGGCTTCACTGCCCAAATCGCTTTTCTGGTGTTTGCGTCATTTTTCCCTCCTCTCCAAGCAGTTAGTTCACAAAAGTGACATCCTGCTTCTCTGCCCAGTTGTGCATGCCGAAGTGCAGCAGATGCGTAGCCTTGAGGAGATTAAGAAATGGCAAACACAATGAAACTCAAGAATCTGGGAAAAAAGCCATCCCTGATAAAAAAAACAAACAAAAAAAAACAACATAATTTTGTCCTTTTTAGCAAAGCAGAACTAACACTTAGTTGTATTCAATAGGACTCTATTGATATAGAACCAGTTTACAGCAACAGTCACATTAAGGCGCTTTATATTGCAAGGTAAAGACTGTGCGATAATAGGAAGACCACTCTAAAACTGTGATGGATGTGACGAATGCACGTTTTAAAGCACACAACAGAATGCAAAAATGTTTCATTTTTGCATTCTGAATAAATCAGAATAGAGTGAACAGGTTTGGTTCATGATTAACTGACAGGCCTGCCAGCAGAAAATAATTCAGCAAACAAACAAAAAACGAAATGTTCAAGCTTCCTTAAACTGTTGTTTGTTTGTTTTTCGTTGGTTGTTTTCTGTTTTTCCACCTGCACTTGTTACAGATGCTTTTCACTATTTTGCAAACATTTTGTTTAGTTGCACCCCTACACTGGACTGGCATAAAATCTATATTCAGTATTCAGGGATGTATTCAGTATTCATTCTTAGTCTGCTTAAAGAAAAGCCACGTTAGACTCTGGGCCAGCGTTAAATTTATTCCACTGAATGGAAAGATTGAGAAATCATTTGAGTCTAAGTGACAGATGCTTCTCTTCACTGCAGTGCGGGGCGTTGTAATCACTTGAATGAATACAGCTTGACTAATTAAGGTTATGCAGTTGGCTGGCTCTCTCCAAACAAAGACAAAGTAATGTAGATTGTGTTGTAGAACAGCTCCCATAGTATTGTGCAGATGAGAGCTGGGTTCAGAGTAACTTGTCAGTTGGAAAAGTGCTAGAGAGATCAATCAGTCTAGCACTTAATTTTCAACATCAACATTCATGTTTCCAGTTAGCCTAGTATATAATTTTAGTGTAGGTTAATAAGCTCATGAATTGATTTACCATGCTGTCCAGCTGCTCCACTCCCAGCTGTCCACCCCCCCCCCCCCCCCCCAGCCCCGTCACTGTTACCATGATGAAAAAAAGAAGAAGAAAAAAACCCCGAGGAATATGATCTAAAATACTGGACAGAAATTGCTGATGACTAACAAACAGCCAGTACAGATGATGATGACTGAAATGCACTGGATAGCTGTTCATGAGCTCGCTGTGCATGTTTGGCACAGATAGAGTCCAAGGACTCACAAGGCCTTTGATCCTGTCTCTGGGGCGTCCCAGATGTTCCAGCACAGGGCAATGTCAAGTCTGGTTTATTTGCAGAGGTAATGCCCAGCCTTTATGTGAGCAACTCATCCATCAAACAAAGAAGAACATTTCAGAAACTCTTTTTTTCCCCTCTGTCCTCGCTGCTTTTCTTTGCACAACTGAGCAATTGTTTGTTAGTAAAGAGAGTCTTAAGGCTACCCTAATCACATCTCACATGCTCACGACACAATGTTTAGTCGGGACACCTATTAGATGTTTCATAACTTAGTTAATTCACATATCTGATATTATCAACATTTGGAAATAAAGTGAAAATGAACGTTTATTATCAGAGGTATCGTTGAAGTGGAAGTTGTCCTCCCTGTAACGATGGAATAATTTCAGTCATGTTGTAGCTCATTTGAGTGCAGTCATACTGACTGAACGTCTTGGAAAAGTAGTAACCAGTAGGTGGCAGTATGATACCTGAATCTACAACTTTGCAACTCAAGATCTCCTCCAACATCTCTCAAGACTAAGCACCAGGACTATACCAGTTGACAGCTTGAAATATACAATGATATCTGCTACAGATATTATACACAAAGTGATGTATTTAATTATTATTATTATATACTGTTGCCGTCCAAATAGTGTTGCGCAAAGTCGGATTTGAAAATGTAATCACGGCATAGAATAAAAGCACATGCTTCTAGTTTTATCCACAATGTTATTATATTTCACTGACCAGTGCTTTCAGATGTAGTCATAAATATGAAAATGAAAGAGAAAAGCGTATTCAATAAAGTACAGTGGTCTTAAAAAAAGAGCCTGAAGTTTAGGATCCACGGCATACCATGTGCTCCGATGTGTTTCCATTGTAAAGGACGAAATCTTTGCACATTGTTTTCGTTTTTGGCTCAGTCGCATTTACACTTATTGCTTGGACCCTTATTTTGTTCATTTTTCTTTCTGATATTTGACGGTATCACTCTTCCAATTGGCAGGGTGATAAAATTCAGCTTTTGTAAATGTGTTTGTGACACCGTTTCCCATCCAAGTACAACTCCAATCCCCACTGAAAGCAATTAAAAGGTAGCTGAAATCCACAGGACCTAATGGCTTAATTTCTGGGCTTGTTGCTTTGGCACTCCTAAAACAATGAAATATTTTTGTTTGTTTATTAACTGACCTCAAGGTGTATTTTCATTTATTTTTTTTGAAATTGTATTGACTTTTAGCAATTCGCAAAATGCATCAACTTTGTGACTGGACTGGAAACCACAGGATCCCCGGCTCAGACGGGATGCGATGGCTCTGAATATTTTTGTGGCTTATTAAGTGAGTTCTCAAAATTAATTTTGTTCAGTTTTTGTTTTGTTTTTGAAATGTAGGGTTGTTGCACAGTCTTCTTCATTCACTGCCCCTACATTAGAATTAGATATTTATTTTCTGAGGAAGAGAAAAAAAAAATCAATTAGTGCTAAATTTATTCATGGATTTCTGCGATCAATGCGAGTCCACTCAGAGAGGCTCAGTGGGACCCAGTTCATCCCAGTTAATGTGTTTGAAGGGGAATTACCATTGATGTTGTTTTCCCTTCCTCTCAGGTCAAAGAGCATCTCGGAGCTGTCACTGCCTGCCCGCCACACAGGAGGAAAGTTCCTCCGTGCACTCGCTGTTACCCACAAGGCACCTGGACAGCAGAAAGCATGTTGTGGTGGGGCAGCAGCTGATGTGAGGCAAAGACAATCAGGTTGGTTGGCTGTGCTGAATCTAATATGCCCACCTTTAGGGAATCTCTCACTTGAGCTAATTGTGAATCCAATCAAGGCTGGGAATACTGCCTATTGATTTACCCCACTAAATACACACAATAAACAAATACACTGGGAATACATTACATGTAAATCCACTCACAAATGGTTTTCACGTCCACAGAATATTCATATAAACTACAGTAGCTCCTGCCATTATGCTGGCGTGGTAGGTGAAAAACAGCTGGTCCTCACACTCTCTTAATTGGCTGCAACCACTGTGATTTTAATTCACATGACCTTTCATGACTTTTTGATTGTTTTCATAATTCTTGCATACTTCACACCGCTGCTCCGAAAGACATGCGGTACGATCCTCTCAAATGTTCCTTCAAGGATATTCTTTTCGCTCGTCGTATTGATTTCAAACAGTTCCTGCACACAGGCTATATTTCAGGTCAATTAGACATATTTGGGCATTTGCAAATCATTTTTTCTCTCAGATCCTGGGGCTCTAAAACTGCACTTTTGGCCCTAACAGCACTGCTCAGATTCTCTGTGGAGCTTGACATTTTGATCCGCAACAGAGACTAAATGATAACCGTTTCCTTGTAAATACTGTTGCCTGCGGGGGAGGGTTTAAATAGACCAAGAAGGACTTTTCACTCACTCACTTGTTTATATTCACAACTCATCTGAATATGGACAGTTAAAGCATTTAGAATATAGCTCACATTTCGTGCAGCAGTGCGAGGCTGCAAAGTTAGCAGTGCTAAGGGGGGAGCCATAATTACTGGGAATTATTGTTGGTAATTTTCTAAATTCCTTTGCTTTTACTCTTACAAATAATGCAATTATGACTGTTTCCCGGAGAGACAGCAAATAGGGTTCTGCGTTTCTCCTTGTTTTTTCTTTTTTTTAACCACACAATATAATTCTATCTTTCTTTCTGTCGCACTCTTTGTTTTGTTTTTCTTTAAAGAGAATATCTTTAAAGTGTTTTTTTCCTTGTTGTATGAAAGAACAAGCTGCCTTTGTTTGAAGTATTTGGTCTTGGCATCTACGATCACTCTCATTAGAGTTCTTCTCTCGCTGAGAGAGAAAACACTCCAATTCATTTATTTTTATTTCAAACATATCATTGACTGCTGTTTGAGCTCACATCCACATCTAAGAGAAAGTATTTATTTGAACCTAATGCTCCTTTCTTCAGCCATTTTTAAATATAAATGGAGCAGGGATCGATTAGTCACTCGCTGATTTTTGTATGTTTTCCCCCCTATCTGTGAAAAAACATGAAACGAGTAAATAATTCCCTTTTGCCAATAAGTGAGGAGATTGGATGGAATATTTATTTTGCCTTGAAGAAAGTCTTCGCTGAAGTTTGACCCTTGTGTATTGTCTTGACAACCTCAAGTCTCCGGCGCTCCGCGGCTAGTGGATGACAACCGCCTCCTACTGCCGTGCACACTGTGAACCCGGCAGCGCCCACACAGGAGGAGATTGACATAAACACTTTTTAATTGAGCTGCAAATGTTGTCATGAGATGGAGTCATTATTTTAGCATCCCTGAGGGGAAATCCGCCGCATGCAAAAACAAAAAGAAATGTATAATTAATACAGGCAGTCACATTATGCCCAATGTGAGGCTGCACAGATAGGATAATATTACACTTTTACAGTGGCGCGCTGAGCCTGCTCCAAGATCGCTGATAGTATTCAGTGCTCGGCGGCTGGCTCTAGGGAAAGATTGCTCCATGTCACATCCTTATCAAAAGAGCGTTTTGTTCCTTCCTGCACACACACACACACACACACACACACACACACAGGCCTTCTTATTCCACAAGAAGGCCTGTGTGATCTGTTATATGTGTGCAGATCTTTCTTCGGCACCCTCACTTCCCAGCCCGACCCCCCTCCAATCCTACGTTGAAGATCAATTGTGTTTGTACTGTATGTGAATGTGTATCAAAGAGTCCCCACAGTCAATAGCTCCACTTATAAGGTAATGTACTGACACAGGAGATTCCACGGGGACTGTGCCGAGCTCTCTATGTACAGAGGCTGTGCAGCAGAGGGAAGGGTTGGAAGGAGGGGGAACACAGCAGTCATATAGTGTGGGAGGAGGAAGCTGGATTGATAACACATACTACTTACACAATACTGTTTTTCAAGTGGGAAGCAAATATATATACCAGCGTGCACGGAAATGCAAACACATATTTGCACACAAGGTTGTCGGTAGCCGGCTTCAGCATGAAGGGCTCCCGACCTGAGAGTTAGCCAAGCTGATTAATCTCCCATCGAACACCTATTCTGCTTCACGGAGCCACAGGGGGATATGCTGTCAATGAATACTTTCATAGCAGCCAAAACACTCGCTCGGTTGTTTTATTAATCCTTCAGACTTATGAAGGTAGTTGTCTAACTAGAAAGGGAATTATTCCCATGCATTTCAATATCATATTGACCTTATAACTAGCCAAGTTTAAGTCATAAATCTATAGATGCTGTTGTCTGAGAAGTGGGCATCCTGGCACTTACCAGCTCCTCTTTTCTGCGCTTGCTCTTCTGCAGTGTGAGGTGGGAGGCAGGTCAACTGCAAGTCTGGGGTTTTGCTGGATTTAACCCAGCCAAAGGAGAGTAGTGGGAGGATGCAAGTAATGGTACGTGTCTGTTTGAGCGTATGGGCATTTGATAGCATTGGCTGAGGTTCGTTCTGATGTGCAATTGTGCTTTTCTATCTACGTGTATGAGTGTGCAGATATATAGGCAGCGGCAGAAGTTGACCCCTGTGTCAGTGTTGTATTATGTCCGGTTCATTTGCTCGCCCAGACTTCATTGGCTCTCAGTTTTACTGCCTGACTGTGTCAGCCGGCCAGTGTTAAGTCTGATGAAGTGTTTTTGCTTCTGAAGCCATCCTGAGCAGAAAAGCAGGGAGAGCTATATAACAGGCTCAGTGACAGGTTCTCAAAACAGGCGGGCCATGAATATGCAAGCTCCTCCACAAACAGCCAGGAAAAAAAACTGCTTGATGTGGCTGAATCTGAAAATAAGCAATTTTGCCATATTCAAGCAGCAGCATTGACACTTTCAGCATATTTCTGGCAGAGTCTCTCTGTCTCTTCAATTTTGTTTCTGTAGCACAAGTTAAAGCAGAGAGTTTCTTGCCTGTTTCATCACTAAATATTAAATAATGTTTCACGTTACTGTCACAACATAATGAAGAGAGGGGAGGCATGTGCTCAGGGATAAAAAGAAATCATAATTGGATATTTTTGAGAAGTTATGATATTTGTGCATTTTTTAATTATGTGATTTTGCACAACTAACATGTCTTGATTGATTGGGATAAGGACCTCCTCTTAGCTCCGAATCCACTTCCACCCTCCCCCTGTTTAATGCAAATTAAGCGAACGCGTGCCTTTGATATTGAAATGATCTTACTGCTTTCTTACAAACATTTCAGCAGATGAAATAGAACCGAGTTTTTTGTTTTCTTACTGTAAGCTGCGTTTACTTTACCACAGCCAGCTTTATTGTAACCTACCTTTAATGTTTTATTAAAGCAACCTGTATTATGGTTAAATAAATTGTAGGTTTAAAGCAACTCAAAAGAGTCCAGTTTTATATTTTGGGAAATTTAATATGCATTTAAAGGAACTCAGCAGCCAAGTAAAAAAGACAAATTCATTTCTCTCACACTGATCTACAGCTGTTCACTGGATAATAAGATTTAACAAAGCTGGAACCATCAAATGATTGTCATTTTTGCTAAAGGCCTTCTAATGACCGTTTACCAGAAAAATGCCATTAAAGGTTTTGTTTTTAGCCTTGCTGAAAAAAAAGAAGGAGAAAAGAAAAGAAAAACAAGCAAAAAAAAATGGCAATTTGCTGTTAATCAGCTGAGCAATTAACAGATTTTTTTTTCTTTTTTTGTAATAAACAAAATGCTCTCAGATGTAAAATGTCTCTCTGAATAAAATCCATCCATCCATTTTCCTAACTGCGTATCCAAATCAGCCTTGTCGGGGTGCAGCTTGTTCCAGCTGAAACTGTACGAGAGGCAGGAAACACCCTGGACATGTTTCCAGTCTATCAGAGTGAATTAAATACTTGGCACAATTTTTAAAGCAAAACGCAAAACCAAACTAAACATTTTATCGTGAGTATATTTCAGGTTTTACTCTACTTGCGAGTTTTTTAACACCTGGTGCTCTTCACACATTTAGGTTCCAAGGTTCAATTATCACCCTGCGAATGCATCGCTGGTGTAGATGTGAGCTCTGTCTCATGAATTTATTGAAGTAAGCTTCCACTGGAACTTTGCAAGAAGACAAATACAGTGATTACACTGAACATGTAATAGCAGCGTTTGTGTAGGTCCCACGAGTCATAGCCCTGTGTTTTTTCACTCTTAGTGTCATTTCAGGACACTGTGTTGTGTGACCCCAGGGGTTGCTTTACGAGGTGATAACAGGACTTTGTGTGTGTGTGCGTGTGTCAGTGTGAATAGAAGTGTCCGTGTGGAAACCACATAGCGGACTGGTTAGAGTCCCACTATAACAGACCCAACATGGCTCTCTAAAAAAACAACACATAAACTCACTAATTCTGTCCCATTCTCTAAGTAGTAGAGTTACCAGAAGTGTTTCTTCTGTTGTTTGTTGTCCTCTTACCATGTTATTTTACTAAATACATTTTATTCCATTTCCTTTCCAAATAAGTTGAGACATTGTGTAAAATGTTAATAAAAAGAGAAAGCAATAACCTGAACTCTTTGTTTAATGGAACATTTAAAAAAATGAAATATTTCATGAAAACTGAAATATTTTATTTTATTTTATGAATATACATGATTACACATGATTACCTTGGACATTGCAAGGTGACCCCGTGAACCAGCACATTTCTGTAGTATGTTAGTCTGTAAAATAATGTTCTCTTTTTCTCTCTTCTTTCACCTCACTCCCAGAACCACTCATGACAAATGACTGCCCCTTAACCTGGTTCAGGAGACTTCCTGTTAAAAGGGAGTTCTTGATTCCCACTGTTGCCTAGTGGTTGGTAATTGATGGTTTTGCTCTAAAAAGAGTTTTTCCCTTGTAATATAAAGGGGCTTCAGGCCTTATGGACTGGCATTGTATAAATAAAACTGAATTGTTGTATTTATTAGCACAGTTGACCATTTTCACATTATGTGTCCGCAGTGTTATACACAGTATCAAATACATGCAGTAATTTTACAGATGACAGATTAGATTGTCTGTTAAATTGTGATGTTGTCTGTTCAATGTGTTAATTAGTTGAGTTGGTTAATTTTTTTTCTCCAGGAAATTGTTAATCTTTCTAAAATTAGGGAAAGGTCAAACAGGGTTAATTATGTTATCTGAAGGATGAGGACTTTTGAAAGGCAACCTAAAGGCAAATAACTGACAAATAAAAAAAAAAAAGGAATGAGTCTGAAGTAGACCGCGCTTTCTAAACTGTCCCGACTATGCTATAGACCTGCCAACTACGGAGAGCATTTTATGTGTCATGTAATCAAAAATATAATCAATTAGGCTCCAAACTATTTAACAACTTTATGCCATCGTTTACAGAGTGTTATTAAAAGGAGAGGTGATGCAACGCAGCAGTAAACACGCCTCGGTCCCAACTTCTTACAAACATATCTCTGGCGTCAAATTAAAAATGAGAATGTATTTAAAAATGAATCTCTTTCACCAAGCAGGCAGAACAGAACTGTTTTCAGTCACTTAAATGTAGGATTTAAACGATTTTCATGCCATAGCACTGAAACTGGATATACAGGGATGGTTTCATGTCTCTTGCCGGTACCTTGTACAGGAGACGGCATCTTCAGCGGTAATCTCAGGAAATGAGGTGTTGTGTGGAAGATTACTGTGAAAAGGTTTCAGGACAAGGTTCAGACTGGCCCTCAGTTAACGTTCTTCTGGTCTGGCCACCGTCCTGTTCTAGGGGAAAGGGTGGTGATGCTATTAAACGTACTCCTTTCCTGTTTAGAGGAAGGGGCTGTGCATTCCAGGACACACACACTCGCACTCGCACATGGGCACTTATGAAAACATTCTTGCAAATGAACACAAAAACGTTAATGCGCACCACCTAAACAAACTTTATACTTAGAATACATCATGCAGCACATGTACATGATCATGCACTCACACATCTAAATGCATGCGCACGTCTTCCTACTTCAACACAGCAGCTCACTCAATGATTCTGTCTTCCTCTCCTACTTTGTCTCTCACTCTCTCTCTTTCTCTCTAACTCCTTTTACTGGAAGGCCACTCTGATAGGCCCCCTCATAAGATGAGACACACCATCCCAGTTGATTCCAGGGGGAGTCCTTCAGAGGCAGCACTTCCAGTGGCTTCAGTGCATTAAAGCTTTTACCTTTTGCTTCTAAAGGCACCGGGACAAAAACAGGCCGGGCTCTTTCTCCACACCAGGGAGAGAGAATGCATTGTCTTGTGAGGACACTGATTACTTAGAAATCGGTCATCAATTATTCAAACGACAACATACTGTATTGCCTCCACCTTTTGTGACAAGACGGCCTTTCAAGGCTGGGAAGTGGAGAGACACACCCTGACTGGTCCACAAGAATCAATACTGGCCTAGTGAGTTTGCTTCCTGGCTTTCATTTTGGTCTGCCTTGCTTTTCATACCAATGTGAATTTGGGGCCCTGGCATTAAACATTTGGGAAACCTTGAAGTGCCAGCTGCAGAGCAGGCCACAAGAGTAATGCAGGCCACCATGGAGGCCAGAGGGGTTTGGAAACTCTTTCTGAGCGTGTCCCTCATCCACTCTGCTGACTTTTTGTCAAATTCTCCCTTTGGTCTTTCCAGTGTCTGTTGTCTTAGCTGTACTGATTAGCTGTAAGTAAATGTAAGTGAGCCTGATGAATGTCCACCGTTCATCCACAGCACCTGGTTCTCAGGAGAGCGGAGTCTGAAGCTGCCCCGGTGATGGAGACAGATGAAAAAAAGGGGACTTTCTCCAAAGATGGGACCACCCAGGATTTGCATACTTGAGGTTTTTACTTTGCTTTTCTTTCTTGCCTCTACTCGACGCTGTTGCCACGTTTTCCCTGGACCAGACTTCTGGCACACCTCGCACTCCCGCTCCTTAGTCACTGTCACTGAAACACAAAGAACCCAACAGAGAGCTGTGTCCTGTTCCAGACTGTCTGACCTCCAGTCCCTGGAAGCCTTCACCACCTTGCAATATTTGCAAATAGAATATCCCCTTACTCTGCTGTGCAGCCAGAGCCCTTATTTTGAACAACCACAGACCACTAAAAAGGCCAACCATCCCAGGCCAAAAAGCCAATTTCAAACAAATGAAGTGTAATTCACACCTGATCGACTAAAATGTTTCACTTTTTTCTTTATTTTTATTTTCATGTGTTTACAGCATGTTTGATTCCAAAGAGCTTCCTCTTACTTTCTTGGGTCAAGGTCAGCCATGGACGTCACTGCTGTTAATTTGTGGGTCGTTTGGCCTCTTGGAATATGCCTGTGTTGCAACTTGTGACATGAAAGAAAGGATAAAGGGAGCAGGAAAAAAACACAAAAAGTACTGGAAGAGCAAGTAAGAGGGAGCAATGGTGAGGGTGAGAGGGTGGGGAGTTGGATAACAATGGCTAGAGTCCAAGGCTGGCTAATAGTATCTGACACACTGCAATTTTGAGGCTTATATCAACATTGTTTTTACAGCTGTAATTAAGCCACCTAATCAGAAGCACATTGGTTGGGACAGTCTGGGGCTTTGAGGGGGCAGACACACAGTGAGCTGTGTTCAGCCCTGCGGCAAGGCAACAGCACCGCACTGGGCTAGGTGGAGGCCAGCCAAGGGAACTGTGGGTGGGAGAGCATCCTGAGTGTGACATGCACATGCACAGACATACACATAGATGCACGTAAGGGGGCCGTGCGCTGTGGACCGGGGCCACGCTGGATTAGGGTAGATATGGGGAGGGAGTTTTTCTTTTTTTTCTGCTTGTATGTGTAGAACTAATTACGTGTGTGTGAATTTTTGTGCTAATACATCTGTCTTAATTGTGTTTGAGTTTGTGCGTGGCGCAATAGTCTCCTGGTGGCATGCATATCTGTGTTTATCAAGTGCGCAATTATGCCCAAATCTTACTTATGCACGCATGTGTGCTCAAGTGCATTTCCATGTTTGTACAGTGGATATTTTACGGTGTGTGTGCGCCTGTGTGCAAAAAAAAAAAAAAAAAAGCAGCGTGCAAATGTGTATATGAAAGAGTGGGAACATGTGCATGCGTGCGGTCGCCTCAGCCCCACAGAGTTTCACCCCACCCTTGTCAGGGCCCGGTGCCGAGTCACCCAAGTCTCAAATGGCAAACAGCGAATAGACACACACACACACACACATACACAGTGCAGGACGCAGAGCTCAGCTGGGGCCAAAGTCAACAGATGAGCTGGTCTGAACTGGCTCGCTGTGTGTTCTGATTGTAAATTGCGCTGGTGATGATTAGAGAACTCCAGCACAGGATGTCGACTCTTAAAACTGTCCAGAGAAAATAATTTTCTACTATGTTCAGGAAACTTTTTTTTTTTCGCTTTCTCTCCTTCGCGCTGCTCCCCACTTCACCCCCGCCCACCCCTTTAATTTAAACATCATGTGCTGTATGTAAAGAGGAGGAAGGAGATGGTGTGTAAATTGTTGTAAGGCATCCTGAGTTTAAAAGGAAAAAAAAAAGAAGCCAGACAATGGAGGCTGTTTAGAGGTTCATTTTATCTATGCAGCTGCATACATGCATCCATGGTTGCTTTTTAATAGTTTATATGCATAGATACGTATATATACATATTTCTGTAATTTTACAGTTTAGGATTTTTGTGGTCATTTGCATGCACGTCTTTGTGCATCTATCTATGAATGCATTAGTTATTCCAGCGTAGCTGCTGGAAAGTGGGGGGGAAGATCAATGAGAGTTTGTGTAAGAGAGTCAGAAGTTGATGGGGATAAATGATTATTGTTCTGCTCTTTACCTCCTACTCACTGTGTCATGATGTCATCATCTTGAGACCTACAATAGTGGGCTAGCCCCGCTTGTTATTTTCTACATCCCTATAAAAACCACAGTCTTTTGACTCATCAATCACTGACACTACATTAGACTCTCCAGAAAACCTAACATAGGCAGACAGACTTTTAATGCCTGTCTATCAATGCTGAGCTTCAGCGAGGTTGTGGTGCTGTTGTAGATGTATGTGGCTCTCCTCTGATTTGATATGTAAAAATATTTCATCATCAGTATCTACACCCAAAATGGCAAGCCACTTGAACAGTTTTCTGAGTTTCCTGCAGCCAGCTGGCAGACCTTGTCCCACATTCTTGCACCCCTGCTGCGTCGCCCATCTCGGTGACCATGAAAGTGTTAGCAACTACTGAGGCCTCTCAACACGTCCTTCAGCCTAATTTAGATTTATGTCCTTTTTAAAGACTTGGCCATTCCCTTTTTCTACAAATGACATTTCTGCTTCTCCAAGTCATATAGTACATGCATGGACTCCTTTTTCAAACCTGCAATGAGTTGAAGTAATGAAGAGAAAAAATAAAAGCTTAGTTGCAAAAGGAGAACCGGAGGGAAAGCAAGGAAGACAAGTTTGTGTGACTTGTCTGGAACTGTGCATGTTTGGCAGTAGTTCCAATTTCCCTCCCTTGATACCCCCCCACCTCCACAGAAATGTCCAGCTTGATTTAATCAGAGAGGCACAAGGGGAAATCAAACTGGGCGTGCGACCAAAATACTCCATATGGGGACAGGCCTGATCTTGTGACCTAATTGACCCTAGGGGCAGGCAACAAAGGCAGTCAGTGAGCATTTTTTGGTGAAAGAGAGCCTCTTTATGTTTGTGTAATCATGTCTCTCTATGTGTATGAGTGTGTTGAGAAGAGGAATGAGAGGGCAAGGAGGATGTTAATGCGTCCCTCAGGTGGCAGCAACAGCACAGTCACACACAGACTTGTGTTTGACATCAAGAAGGTGTGGAGAGTATTTCCTGTCCCACCACTCCCTTCTCCTCCTCCTTTTCCTGCTGCGCAGTTCAAACGTTAAAGGCAGCATTAAATCCTTGTCAACAAGCGCCAGGTGGGGAAGGAGCTACGCCGGCCGTCCCTTTGCCCCCAGGCCTCGCATGAGACTCGCTGTCATTTCCCAAACGCGCCGCACCTCTGCTTTTCCTTTTGTTACTCCCTCTTTTTTTTGGTCTCACTTTTGCTCTCCTTTTCTGTTCTCTCTTCTCCTCTCCTCCGTGTTTCATGACTGTTTACGTAAATTGACGGCTTCTCCTTAGCTCACCGGCTTGCGGTTCACCGAAACAAATAAATAAATTCACGAGGACACACATACGCACACGCATTCATTCACAAACAGTCTGCGCACACCACACCGGCACATAGAAAGATGAGAGACGGAGAGAAAATGTAATCTGTGGGAAGGGAAAGTAAATTAAAAACAAATCATGGCATGACTATGGAGTACAACCGGCGAATGGTGGAGACATCCAACTAAACAAGAGCATTAAGATTCACTGGCTCCCTCATTTGAGTTAAACAATAATCAGGAATAGTTGAGATTTAACCCTCCTGCAAATAATTGAGGGATAGGACTCACATTTGTTAAAAAAAAAAAAAATGACAGAAGATTATTATTTGACTTTGCAGCATGGGAACAGGACACTTCAGAGAAGACCAACACCTTGTCTTGCAGAGAGCATGTTATTATAGTCTCAGTATAACCCTGCCAGCGCTGGCTCCAACAAGGGCCCAGTAGTGTGCACTATGTATTCAAACTGCACTCATGGGCCTTGAGGGACTTAGTGCGTGTCAGTGTGCGTGTGTGTTTGTGCGTGTGAATTCAGTGTTCAGGAGCAGGACTTGGATGTGAAAAGACCCAGATTTATACGTTTTGCTCTTGGAATATCCCCGAGATATGTTAGAGGCAGCAGGGGGATTTTATAAAAGTCTTCTCCAGTTTCTCTGCTTCAGCATTTTGTCGTAGTGAGGACATTACGTGGTGACAACAGGCATTAAAATACTGCCCCCTCCTCCTCTTTTCCCATTCACGCCCGTCTGTCTCCCTTCCTTAGTCTGTCTCTTGCTTAAGTCCTTTCCAGGCTGCTATTTCCTTCTTTTCAAAAACGGTCGTAGCCAGGTCACAAACGAACGCTATAGGTTCTCATATATTTGTGTTTTTTTCCATCAGTGAAATAAATAACTCAGCTGGAGTAACATAACATGTAACACAGTGGGTGAAGTGAGCAGTGTGATTCAGCAGTAAGAACGGTGCACACATATAGACCCTTCCATGTAACATCTGTCCTGAAATTGTTCTCAGCCTCGTAATGCTGCAAAACATAATGAGACTTTCCCGCTCTGATACGTTGCTACCGCTACTATTACGGCAAGGGCATCATTTTAAAGGCTTTTTCCTTGGAGCTAAATACTTATCTTATTCTAATGGCACTCTTGAGAACAGACTGCTTATACTGATATGAATTGAATATTCGCTAAAGGAAGCAGTCATGGCATGAAATTTGAAGCATAAAACGTAAACGGGGGAAAACACTGGAGCAGCAATGCAGATATGTTTACACTCGGTTCCAGCTTTGCTATTAAAAGTTAGTCTGATAATTGTTTACTCGCTTTACATATTTGAGTCCTGAGGAAAAACTAGGAAGGTGAACGTAGCGAAATCTCATACTCCGCCAGGAGAATATTTTATTATGTGGCTGCTGTGTGTGGCATTGTACGTGAATGAGTGTTCATGTGCGTCGTGGGTGCATGTGCGCTCGCTGAAGACAGTTCTGACATTCAGCCAGATTAAGACCATATTCATGACTCTGGTTGCTGTTTCCACTGCACCATAAAGAAATCATTTAGGTCAGAGGAAATGATTAAGTGTTATTAATATAGTGCCAGTCCTTTTTGTGCGTGTGTGTGGATATGGATGTTAAAGTGAACTGGAAGCCCAAAATGGTTTTTTTGGGTGGTTGACTAGATGTGAAACCGCATGAGTGTCCTTGGGACTAACTGGTTTGTGTGAGTCTGTGTATTTGTGTGTGCGCGTGTACGTGTAAGTGTGTGCATAAATGTGTGTGTGTGTGTATATGTGTGTGCGTGCGTGTGTGCTTCCACCAGCTCTGGCAGGAACTTGGGAAACCACTGGGAGCTGCTCCAATAGTACCGAGTGTGGACTCATTTGTTGACTCAGTGATGGTTAGAGGGGCAAGTGTTGCCATCTTAACACCAGCACAGTCGAGTGGGAGACAGACAGACACACACATGCACACACACACATACACACACACACACACACACACACACACACACACACACACACACAGAAAACAACACTGAGTAGTGCTTTTAAGAGGCTACTGTGTATAGCTGGAGTGCAATTTCTCCTCCTCATGGTAATCCACAATAGTTTCATACAATTTGAATGACAAACTAAGCTGGCAGCCAAAGGGCTGCGTTAGGTTGAGGAGAGAACAGAGGCTGGGACCAGAGCTACAGTGCAGCTAAGGTGTGCTGGATGAAACCACATGCATATTCTCCAGTCACACCTCTGGACTTTGGGGCCTTGAGAAAGGACTTTATTTTCCCTTACCTAAAATGGTCTGGGGTACAAAAGAAGCTCTCATTCACACATAGCTGACCGTGTTATTTTTAATTTATTGGACAAAACCTCACCCGTGGAAGTCATCAGAGGCAAACCAGAAATGCAGGCATACTCTAATGCAGCTCGCACTGCCTATTAATAGTTAAAACTCGGCATCACAATCAGAAAACCAAACCAAACAACACTTAGGCATCCCTCTTCATGACCCTCCTGCTTTACTCTTTTCTCAGTCTTTGCAGAGGATGTCTGCAGTGAACAGGATGCCTGGGGGCGCAGCATTGAAGATATAAAGTTTCAGGACTAATAAGTATTAGAAAATTGGAACAAAATGAGGTGGTGTTATCACATCATGGAAGATTTCTCTTCATTAACATTTTAGGAATTTTCTTTTGTGGTGCAAAAAAATGAAAAAATAAAAACATGCATGTCTAATAGTTGCTAATATTAATTTTCTTCTCCTATATTTGTTTTTACTTATCATGTAGTTACTCTCCACCGGGGGAGCTTATTGTTTAATAGGAAGGGCAGACATAATTTCAGCACTCTGCGTTAAAACACAGGGAGTTGCATCTGGTGAATGGTCAATATCCTCAATCGATGCTTCAAATTTCGGGGTGCCATAGGGCCTGACAGCTATGAATTGTATTATTTTGGGCAGAGTAAAGAATGGATGAACTGGAATTGTTATGTTTTGGGAATTTAATCCCAATATTTGCTTTCTGTACATACATAAGTTTGAGTTAGGGGGTATAAGACTTTTGTTTTTCATTGAAATCACCCCAGGCGCATGAAACTTTTGCTCCTAAATTCTGTTACAACACCACATATAATATAGAAATATACAATGCTGCCATATAGAGGGTTTTTTTTTCTTCTTTTTCTTGCCTTTTATCACCACACCTTCTTTCAGTCTGTGTTTGGATAACCCGTTGTGATTAAATAATGATGGGCTACATCATATTTCTGGAAGAACTTCATCTCCTTAAGAAGGGAAATAAGACTGAAGCTTCCAGGTGAGCTCTAAATTGGAAAAGAAGACAATTAGGCCGGCTTGTGGCTGTCAGTCAACCCACTGTTGCAAGGTGTTCTATGAGGTGAAATCAAGCAGGCGAACTAAGGGAGAGGTGGTGTAGTGAGATGGAGAGGCCAGGCAGCCAGTGGGCTACACTAGAGCAGCCGAGTGCTGGGGAGGGAAACACCATTGTACTGTTCGTTTGGAGACATTCTGTCAAAGCTGGCCCAGGCTGACACCTTGGATCACAGTTTGATAGACGGAAGAGTAGCTCTCGCTGACTAGGTCCTATTAAGGTGGATGTTTTCAAAGTTTGGGCCTGGCACTAGGGAAAAAATAGGAAGGACACAGAGGGGAAGTGGAGCCTGAGTGGAGCTGACATGCTTCAAGACCCTCTTCCCTAAACGCGCAGTCGGGGGTCAAATCGCTTTCCTTCCTTCGCCCAGTCTGGCTTGGTGTCCAACTTAGTGAGTGTCTAAGCGAGCGAGAGAGGGAGAGCTTGGAGATAGCCATGCAATGTCCTAAACACACGCGCGCGCGCACACACACACACAGTTGTAGTTTGGAAAATACACGGGTATCATGCGCATACAGATATACCGAACCACAAACCACGCATGGATGCATGTCAAGACAAGCTTTCATGCAAGCCCAGATGCTCGCAAATGTGCGTATCTGCATATAAAGTTTTCGTATTTCATAGCGAGGGGAGAGTGAGTCGTCCGGTAGGATTAACGTGCGCAGGTTTCCATGCAAGACCGTTTGTACCCCACTGCATCCCTCTCTCCTGGATCAATGCTCTCCTGCTGTCACACCGCAATGAACAGGCAGAGTCAACCAAGAGAGGCCTGCGAAACCTAGAGAGGCACAAAAGCATTGAGAGGTAGTCGGGGGAGGAGGCGGGGGGGTCGGGTTCAACGCATGAATGTGTGTGTATGCGCGCCGCTAGTCGTCAGAGAGGGGCGAAAGCAGACACACTGCACCTTGACCACCTATTATGAAGCTCTTTGCCGCGATGTCAAGTGAAAGCAAGTTAATTGGGTGAAGCTGTAGAGCATGTTAGGGCAGTGGTTGAGGGCTTGCCGGCTTGACAGTTGAGTGTCAGCGGGACCCAGTCAAGTGTGGCTGAGAGACAGAGCCCTGTCACTGGGCCTAAAGTAGGGCCGCTGGGGCTGTTAGGGAGAGAGACCGACTCCTCCGTGCACACCCATAAATGCACACGCGTGTACACAAACACACTGCACACACTGACACGTACACCCAATTACATTCACTCATCCCCTCTGGTGCACGCCCACACTCTGTCACAAATGAAGTTTATTTGTGAGAAAGTAGCACCTTGTCTTAAAACAAATGTCGGGAATCAGGATTTTAAAATGACATAAAATGACTGCAGTGTTTTGTTTTGTTTTTTTACTGGGGGCAAAAATCAGTGTATGGTGATTTTGGAGTAGAGATTTTTAAAAGGAGCATGTTTCTGACAAATATTCAGGCACGGTTTTCATGAATGCATTATGAGTTATAATATTTAGTATATCAAAATAGGCATTTATAGTGTAACTAAACCAAAGATATTGTATGACGGTCTTTATAAGATCTATTTCTGGCCCCCAAAATTTGCTGTGAATTGTCACATCATGACATGCTATTTTATGCAGCTGGTTAATCAGCTTATATCGTGTTCATATACGTCGTATTCTAACCACCTTGTCTGCATAGAGCTTCATCCCCATTTTCAGTAGCTTGATTGCCTTACCCCCCTCCTCAATATATTCACTAATTTAATAGCAATGATGGGGGGTGAGAGCTGAGGGGTGGAAGTGTGCGTGGGTGGGTGGGGGGGGTGACAACTTATTGACAAACCGGGCAGAACTTAACGAAAGACGCCCCAAATACTCAGCTTTAAGTGATTCCCCGGGGAGGGTTATAGAGCAGCTTCGCAGATCGTGTAGAGGGCTTGCTGGATGCCCATTTATCTTCTTAAAGCTCACATTCAATCTCCATCACACTGTCAGATGGAAATGAGACCCTCTCTTTTGTACCATTCACACCCCAGAAGAGCTACTCAGTGCCCCTCTCTCAGAATGACAAAAAGACCCTAATTAGAGAGGATTGAAGGATATAAGAGAGGAGGATGGCTATGGTCCCGAGATCATTTTGTTTTACACCGTGTTATGTCTGCGGCTGTAATATTGGTGCTGAGCAGTGTGGGAATCGAGCATGGCAGCAGATCCCCTGCTATGGGTGTCTCAACATACTCAACGACCCATAATGTGGGCCTTATGAAACTGATGGGCCAGAACACAGACTCTATTCTGAAAGGCACAAAGCATTTGACAAGGTTGTTAGGACTTTGTCCGGCCACAGTCACCGATTAGGCTAATTCTGTGGATTTGTGTTTGTATCAACCTTGGGTAGAAAGTTTGAATCCACAGACGGTGCGCTGAATTTTATCCTAAAAAATTATTGATTTATTAGTTATTATTATTAAAAATTTTTTGTATTAAATCAAGCTGTTGACTTTACTGTGAAAATCTTTGGGATATAACTGATCAAATCCAACCCTGAAGCTAGACACAAGCCCTTTGACACCCAGATGAACCATATGCCTCGGGCACTTTTGAAATAATTATGTTAATTTAATTATCCTGCCAACAGTATAATATTTATGAGGTAACACATCTCATAGAGCTACATTTCTCAATTCTAAAAGGAAGAGCGATCCCAGAAATATTCTTTGAAACCAAATATTTCGTTAAGCTTCGTTTGAGAAGTCCTCTAATTGGTCTTTAGCACTTACTGAGCGTTTCATATAAACCGCAAACTTATCCTTACGTTGTTAATCTCATGAGCATCACCTAAAACCTGAGCATCGGCTTAATGCAATCGGCTTCACTTTTAAATCTAATTCTTCCAACATTTCTACCATTGTCCAAATGTTCGCCCCCACCAGTCTGGTTTTTACTTCATGACTCCCCGCTCCTCTTCTAACAGCTTTGTAAACTGCTTAAAGGACCATTACGTCTCCTTACTTCCTCTCTTATAGTGGGTTAAATGTGCTATAAGCAGTCAACTCAAGCAGTTAATATAAAAGGTTATAAGTGGTCGAGTCTTGAACAATTCCACTCTGATAAAATATGTTTTCATTTCTTTCTGCGCTCTGTTCAACGTTCATCATCCAGATGCTATTATATGAAGAGAGAAATCAGCATGATTAAATTAGAACTCGCCTTTTGGATATCTATAAATACCGGGCAATATTTTCTTCATCGATACATTCCAGGAAAATCAAAACGCTAATAATGATTTTTTTTTTAATGAGTCGTTCACTTTGAGTGATAAAGATCATTAGTAGTAATAATTACTGCACAAACAGAAATATTTTTTTAGCTTATTCTGACTTTAGCAGCCTAAGTGGTTTGCTGATATTTCCCTCTTTTTAAAAAAAAAGTTTTTGTTTTTGGTAAGCTTGCAAATTATGACATTAAAAGTGTATCTACTTCAACTTTAATGAAACTTAATACACCACTGAAACTAGGAGAAAGTTCCACATGACACTGTAACCAAGTGCAATGAGCATAAAAACAGTTTTGTCATGGCATCATTCAAATGAGGCCATATAATATTTATTTCATCACACCGCCTACCCCTTATTATCATTCTTGAATAACATGACATTTTATCGCTAGAATGTGCTTTCTTTTCTTAATGCCCTAATAATCTAAACAGAGTACCACGCGGTCACAGGAGATTGTGCCCCCCAAATCTCTTGTAATTAAAAAAAAGTCAAGTTTGGGGTGTAATTTTTAAAAGTTCCTAACAAAGAAAAAAGGAGTGGGAAAATCAATAAGCCATTTTAGTCTCTATCTATCAAAGCGGATTCCTTCTTGTCTGTTTTAAAGTGAGGATGTGGCACTTTAATAGGATAGCGCGAGGCTGTTTGAAATGTATGCCAATGATTCCTGTCATTTCATGGCAGCCTGGCCATGGTTCACTGAGCGCCCACTTCTCCCCTGTCAGCTCGACTGAAGACAAGCATTTAGTTGCAAACTTTGAGCAGGTTGCGCAAACCAGAAATGATGTGACTGCTACTTCCAATCCCCATCCTTCTCTTTCATGCTGCAATGCCACTGGCGGTCAAAGGAAGGAGAGAGGAATGTGCTTTCCCTCATTTAACTGAAGAACATGCTGATTTAGTAAAAAGCCTTTAAGGCGAATAGACAAGATGAGGGGGCGAGACGACAAGAAAGTAAAGGATGGGGAGGACAGAGTGAAAGTGTGAGCGGTAAAAAGGTGGATGCTAGGTTAGGGAAAGTCAGAGGTTATTAGCTGACATTTTGATTTTTGTCTAGTTCCTATAATAACTGCTTTAGTAATTTGGTCATCATCTTATTAATTATTACTAACACTTGTGTGCCATCTCATATGAAATCCAGAGAAAGCAGAGCCATCTCTTTCATTTCTCATGCACGGCCAAGATTTTTCACATAATGATATAACGTCTGAGTCACCGTCTTTTTCTTTTTTCTTATTCTTTTCTCACAATTTCTGTGTTTGAACACTCGGCCAGTAAGTCCGTATCAAGTAGCCCTGCTGGCTAGCTGACTGGTTGCGTCAAGGCCACGGCCCTATATTTTCTGCCTTGTAGCACACCAAAGTAAAATCGCTTGTCAGGCCGAGGTGTCTGTAAGCTGACAAGATGCCCCAGTGACATTTCAGCTCGAAAGAGCAAGTGTCTTGCAACCGAGTGGTCAAATATCAGAGAATAGGTCAAGCAGGGCGGAGCTGAGTGCTATCCGGAAGGCCAGTCTCTACCAAACGCCAAACGCCCCCTTGACTTTGACAAGTGGGACTGCCGGGGGGTCAGTGAGGGCAGCGAAGGGGCGGCTGTGCGACGGAACAAAGTGATGTTCTGTTGGGCATGGCCAGACAGTGTGCACCTTATTGGCTTCAAAAGGGAAAAGACATTGACATTGATTAATCTTCTTAACCCTCTTGAACATGAAGAGAGGGGTGGGGGTGGGGGGGCACAGAGTGGAGGGCATTTGGCAGCCCCATAAGATGGGCCACTCCAGTGGTTTGTACGGAGCATGGCCCCCTGAAATGTACTCTGACATTCATTAGAATATCTCTGACACCTATCATGGGGGAGCCAGAAAGGCTAGCGGAGGAGAGCACGGTCTCCAGTGATCTTAGTCTCCCCCCCCACCTCTAAAATTTCATGGATTGGGTCATGTGAGTGAAATCACTCATCACTAAAAGATAGAAGTTGATCAAGAAAGGTCATAAAGTAATGTTTTGGCTTTTTGCGTGTATATTTTAGTTAATATAACTTAAATGTCATTTATTAGAAGGTGCAACTCAAAATTGGGATAATCTCTAATGGGAATATTGAAAACGGAGAAATGCTAGTTGCTGTGATAAATACACTAAATGCTCTCGCTTTAACTTGTGCCTTTGTGTTTTTGTGTTTTCTTGCTGTTCTGTTTTGTTGAATTTTAATGAAAACAGAAAGAGAGAGAGAGAAAGAGAGAGAGAGATAGAGAAAGCATGTGTCAAAGTCCTGACAGCCATCAAGGCAGTACGGTAGTGCTGACATAAATATTTAACACTGAGGGGCAACCTACAGCATGTCATGTCACGGCCGTGATTAGGGTGAACGGTGACCCCCTCTCAAATAACATGGTTTCATGTTGGAGAGTGGTGGAGGGTGGGGTGGGGGGGGCACGTGTCAGTGCTTCATAGACTCCATATCAGAGGACGGACGATGCTCCCTTTTAACCCTCATTTCCATAAAGCCATTCCTTTGGAACAGTGTTCCCCACAGGTCTCGACTCCCCACCTGCTTATTCTCCGTTTCTAGGTGGTGCCGAATCCTTGCAGGGCGAGCTGTCTGTGAGAAGATTAGGCCTGTTGGATAGTGTGTATGTTTGTGTGTTTGTGTGTGTGTGTGTGCACGCGCATCGCTCGACATTAGACCTCTTAAGAGCCTGATGGCGTAGGTTCAGGAGGAGAGCTGTTTATCATTCAGCCAACATCATTTGGTTGTTTCTTATCGATTGGTTCAAAAATGTTTTTCCAATGTTATGTCATTGTTTGCAGACCGTCAAGGGTGAGCCCCCCTGTGAATAATTCCAACCTTAATTGGAAAGAAATCCATACATGAAACTTAACTTGCGCACGGGATCACAGTACCTTGAAGAAACAATTACAAAGCATAGAGAGGTAATCAATGGGCAAGCCTCACCATGAAATGTCACCAGATGAAACTGATAGGGCCCTGTAGTGTTAGCTTTTATTAATGGCTTTTCCCAAACTACAAAGGAACTAAGGAGCAATTAAAGACAGCACAAAGGTGGGCAAAAGTGACGTATTCCTTATAAGGAATAAGGAATAAGACGTATTCCTCCATAATAATAGAGTCCAGTATTTAATAGACACTTATTTCTTAAATACAGTGTTTTTATTCCTTAATCCCTATAGTGTCTAATTAGAGTTTATAACTATTCTAATAATCCAGTGAAGTTAGAAGCATATGACATGTTAATACAAGTGATGCATACATACAAATGAAAATACGAGTCTATGGGAAAATGGCCTCTGGTGGAACCTGAATTTTCCACTGAATTTATGGGCTTGCTGCTCATTATGATCCTTCTATGTAAAATTGGGTAATTCTAATGAGGATTAATCAGATTATCCTTGTTTCAAAACACTGTGATGGTGATGGCAGAAATTTTAAAAAAAAGTGAGTGTCATCAGGTTATGTAGGATATGTCCATGCTGTGTGCTGTGGACACAGCTGACATAGCTATAATTATATGGAGCAGCCTAGTAGTAATATCTGTAGTTACAACAATCATACTTTGCTATTGTATGCAGTACCATGGTGCACAGCATGAGTAAAGAAATACCTCTGCATTAGCAGGTGGCACAAATGTAATGCGGTGTTTAGGTTTGAATAGTGTTGAGAACAAAAATCATTAAAATATAGATTACTGATCATGTTGGTTTTAGACATTTTCATGCAGAAATGTTATATACTACACTTTTTCATAATCAAACAGAGGCATGTTTTGCCATTACACATTTTTCTCCACTGAAGAGAATACAAAACTGCAAACAAAAAAAGTTGGACACAAGTCATCTGACTATAACAAAAGTCTTGTTTTTTTCAGCCACAAAAGTAGGACAGAACCACTTGACACTGTATAATTTACCTTGAGCACTTGGGAGTTTACTCCTTTTCCAGTAGGCTGAGCTGATAGCTCTTCCGGTAGATGACATATTACACCAGTTCTGTGGTCATGCCCAGGCTCCATCTCTCCAGTTCTTTGTTCAGTCACAAATCATTCTGTGGGCTCCCTTAAGTGCATCCGTGTTTGTTAAGTGCCCAGACCATAGACTGTGGTGTTAATCCAATTTGCCCTTAACATTTTTTTGAGCAGTTGCCATGTGGTTGGGTGGTTAAAGGAGGATAGTGACACACCTGGGAGAAAATGAAATAATTCTCCCAAGATACAGGAAAGGGATGAGCTTGAAACAAACAACACAAGAGGGGATGAAGATGGGCTGTGAGTGCTGTTACCTGTCCCTGTAGTCGTTTACACTCTCTCAAACACATAGAGGAGGACACACTCATACACACTTCGTCACATTTAGTGAGAGACAAAAGTCTCTCATTAAATTTTAATGGCAAGCCTTTTTAGGCCAGCCCTATTGTCTTTCCCATTAAAGTCTCAGGGATACCGGTGTCTCTCTAGTGAACGGTGACAATAGAGGGCCCTCATATGCTTTCCTCCCCATCTCTCTAGCAGGGAGACGGAAGTGGGATGTTATTATTATTTCATGCCTCAGAAGAGTCCAGTGCTCACTTTAGGGCTTGGTCACAGTAGTGGAGCATCCTGCTTGGGGAATGCTCTGAGAGGTGCTCTGAGTGCACGTACATTGTTCACTTCAGGTTGTGTGCCATTTTCTTATGTGCCCCCTGAGCGGAAGAGAAGCGTTGTTATTTCAGCCTTGTTTGGCATGGTAAGACAAGAAAAGCATTTAGTTCTCCAGAGGAGGTCAAAGGTGACCCCTGAGTAATGGACATCCAAAGCGTAAAGTCCTGTTCACATGACCCACGCGGCAAAAAATATACACAAAATACGATCTAAATTACAGCCGTATGTGTAAAGTACGGCAAACTTTACAGCTGCGTTTATAAGCCTCAAGGCCATCGAGACCAAAGCCTGTGTGTAAAAGGGTGCGCAGGGCTCAGAACAGAAACAGGTGAAACAGGGTTTCTTGGGAGTCTTGCTCTCAGTTCACAAGTATAGAAAGATCTTTACTTTTATGGCCATTAATTAATCTCTACTTAAGTGTTTTACATAGCCACTAACTACATATTCTCAATACCAGAACTGTAAGACACTGTACTGCCAATGAAAGTCTCTCATCACACCCACCTGGCAAATAAATCACAGGCTAAAAGACTGACTTGGGAAATATTTAATGCAATGGAGGTAAGGAGGAAAGACTACTATATAAATAAACTTTTTCATGGTGCTGATGGGTTTCTGCCAATGCCTTACTTAAGTTGAGCAACTACTGAGCCTGTTTTACGTGGATTTTTAAGATGTTTTTATCCGAGTTTCATCCAGTAAGTTCTCTTTGAAACCTCGCTCAGTATTTCACTATGGTAAGCACCCTCTGATGTGACCAACCATGGAAGCTCCACTAACACCACGTCTGCTCAAGACGGACCAATCGCTTCAAGGATACGAAAAAGTGGAAGAGAATGGATGGATGAACATCTAAATTAATTTCCTCTCCCAATAAAATGTTAGCAATTTTGTATGAAGTGTAATTTTTATGGATTTTTTTGTTTTTTGGTGGAGATGTGGTAAACAGGGTTAGAGACATGTAAGGTAGCACAAACAAAAGCTACTCAAATTTACTTTGTGTATTTTGCAGGAAATCTGTAAAACCTGTTTTGCTTGTTAAGTTTGGCAGAGAATTACCCCCATAGGTTTGACTCTGTTTCCTTTGGCCACTTAAATGTTACCATGTTATGGATAATGGTGGGTTTTTTTTTGTATCATGTCTATCTAAACAGCAGTATCTCTTTCATTATAACCTTCAACCTCTCTTCCTCATGTCAGAGCCTCTTACAACATACATTTTCTGAAAACGTATCACAGACTGATTCAGATTATCCACATGCATGGATAAAACTAAATGTCATAAACACCTACTATACTGCGCCTGCTTAAATTATAAGACAATTAAATACTTTAATTGGAAAGGGACTGTTATTTGCCTTTGAAAGTCCCCTTTTTATACAGTACTCATACTCCAGAGCATCTGATAAAACTTTAATGATGTTTACATCTGATTACTTGGGAGGCTATTAAAGGCATTCTGGTCATTAGACCACCCCTTTAATTGAATTCCTGGAATATGTGTATGCTATGAGAGAAAATGGCATTGTAAGGTGTAACTGGTGGTTTAAAATGGTTTAAAATGTCTTCTGGTGTTATATGACTCTGCCCATAGGTGTCTATGCAGACTAATCACTGGGTTTCATGGCTGCTGATATTATTATAGATCCATATTTATGTTTGCAGATATCTTTGGCCTTTAAAAAAGTATTTATTTAGATGTAACACAACATGAAAGATCATGTTATTATTATTCATCTTTCCAGACGTTATGCATCTTGTCCCACAAATTTAAACACAGGGCTAGATAAAATCCTGCTTTAGGCATAATGAGAACTTGACTGAATGATGGTTTAATCTCAAAATACAAAATGCTGTCATCCACAAGTCACTAATTTTTAATAACTGATACACAATTTGAATATAATTATATTTCCATTTCCTGCTGAGCCTTTTGTGACTCAAGATGAAGATGGTTACTGCCTTGAGCTGTCAGCTTCCAGTTTTTGATTTCCTCTCGCATGTAAAGGTAGCACTTGATTCTTTGGTTTAAAAAAAAAAAGATAGACAAGAATGCAAACATAAGGAGGACCAGTAATAAAATGCTACGCAATATCTTTTTTCCCTTTGTCTTGGCCAAAGGAATCAAACTACAGGTTTAAAAATCATCACCAGAAAAGAGAAAGCAGATTTGACCGAGCCTTCAATTTAATTCTGAATTATAAATTTATGTATGTATTCCTCAGTTACAACCTTTCAGCGGCCGTTGTTTAGGAAGTTGCGATTGTTAGGTGCTTGCACGTTCTGAAGACGTCTGAGGGTATAATTAATGAAAAATAGACTAGCTGTGACCTTTGAGCAAAGTGATTGACACAGATAGACAGTTACAATCTTTTAACCTTCAGAAATGTCAAGATAAACCTAAACCTTGTGGCTAGGCCCACTGACACCTGGCCTCCCTCCTCTCTCAGCCTGCATGCCACAGTATGAGTCTCCTTATGCTTACTATCACCATATTGATTTGTTTGTGAAGAGGCTGTGGTGCCTATTAAATATTCAGAGCTTGTTTTTTTTCCTCCCCTCTTTCACCATCACTTTATACTAAAAACCAATTTGTCTCCTTGACTCTTTGTAAGTCGTCTTCTGCTTACAAGTTGTAGAAACATGAAGGCAAATCCTTTCCAACATTAATTTTTAAATCTCTATTCTTTTGAATCTCTAAATCCCTTTAGCTCCTTTGGCAGTTAGCTCATTTTGTCTGAAGCAGTGCTTCAAATAATAATGTGAATAGCCCCCGCATACTTACACTTCTGATAACTATCACTGTCTGCATTGTTACTCTGTACTCTGAGGTAGTTCATAGGAGGGACTATCCCATCCACTCTTGTAATTGATTCATAGGATCACGGTTGGATTTTTCCATAGTGAAAATATCAAAGACTGAAGATATCACAGCCACAGAGTCAACTTCATCCACACTTCTGTCAGACAACTCAAATTTTCCTCATATTGATTTTAGAGGGCGGCGAAACTTTTCCCTTTTTCTGCTTGTTGTTTGTTGTTTTGTTTCAACAGAACATTGTTAAAACAGTAAAAAAGTAGCTGAGGCAGATTAAAGCGCCCTTTTTAAAAAAAAAAACAACAACTTTTTTTTCTCATTCTTAATTCCGATGTTCCCAGTAGAGCAGAGACTGACATCTTTGCTGCCGTCTGAGTGATTAGGTGTGGCTGCGGAGGCCAGCTTCCTACCCCCGTCTTCAGCAGGTCCTAATTTCATGTGAGTAGCTGAAAGGATGTGTTTGCGTTTATTTGCGCCTTTTATGTCAAAAAACTTCAAAGGCGCCCCTCTCCTCTTCACCTATCATCAGTGACAGATAGCGTACCCTGGGAGAGAGAGTGAATCAGTATCTTTCTTTATTTATTTGCTCTCCATCAAAGACGAAATACATCACACACTGCCCCCCCCCCCTCCCTCCACAAGAAAAAGGAAAAAAGTAAAATAAAATAAAGGAGCAGGAAGCTAATATTAAGAGGGCTGCAGGTGAGGGGAGTCCGTTAATATGTTAATGTAATCCTCCTGTTAGGTGTCTCCAATCCCCCGAAGATGGGCAGTAATCAGTTTGTTCCTGTCTGCTGGCTTTCTGGGAGGGAAAGGCGGCACTAATCAGAAGTGGCGTAGCACTCGCTATGCCAGGCAAAGGGGAGGGGAGTGAGATGACACCTCATGGATTTATTACCTCCCAATCTCCATCCCAAGCTGGGCGAATCCTGCATAAAATCGGCAAAATAAATAAAGCTAACCACCATGTTAACCAAACATGGCAAATGAGAGCCTAGGAAGTCTGAATCAAGAGAAGCTCAGACTACTTGAGCGGTGTTTTGCCTTTGTGCTTCCCAGCTATGCGTGGATGCATTAAGATCTGCTTTCATGGTCACTGTGGCTTCTTATTTGATATTCCTCTCACTATACTTACCAAAACATTTATATGTTTGTATGCCATGGTAGAGGAAGGATGCAGTATTAAAGCTGTTTAAAATGAATGGTTTTAAGCTAGTTATTGTTTTCAGTATTGATTTAACTACCGTGTCATACAATACTGTGCAAAAGTCTTGTGTCACCACACATTCCTTTAAGTTTCACTTATAAGGAGCCTGACCTTCTTGTATTTTTTCAAGTGTTCTTGAAAAATACGTTCCCAATAGTTCTCCGGGCTTTCTGAAGATATTCAAAAAATTTTCTTTGGGCATTGTAAGCTTTTACACTAATTTTAATCCTAGGTCTTGTAATTGGGAAATTTACACCAAAATTATTTTCATTTGTTTGTTTCTTAAGCCCATTAACATTGAACTATGAATCAGTCAAACATGAAAAAGTCACTTAATTCATGAACCAGTGTTGCACCTAAACATAAAAGACAACTTAGGAAAGAGCCAATTTTAAATTCTTTCTTTAAACACTGGTTTAAACAGGTTCTTGCAAAAATACACAATATGTTCCCCCCCCTTTTTTTTTTAGCTAAATCATCAAAAAATACCAAAGATAACAGTAATAAAATAGTATTTTTGTTTCAAGAAAGTATTTTCTTGAGTTATTCACTGAAAACTTGGCATCTCTTGGCATGGTGTGCAGTGTGTTCTTAAAACATTTGAGGAAACTGAACGAGTGGAAGAGAAAAGAAGTGATACATCAATAAAAATCTCCAGCTGATGATTCATAAGAACTAGGAAAACATACGGGAAAGCCCTGACACAGGACCAAGCTGGCCCTTCAGTCACTCCATCTACTGTTCACTGAAGCTTCATGAGAAATGGTCTCATTGGAGCAGAGAAGTCCAACAAGTGAGTGGACTGTAAAAGCCATCTGTAAAACACGGTAGAGGCTCTGTCACGTTTGGGGCTGCATTTCAGTCAGTAGTGTTGGGGATGTTGTCAAAACTGAAGAAATTCTGAATGTAGAAAAGTACCAGATTTTGATCCACCGTACAATACCATGTGGAAAGAGTGTGATTGGCAGCTCCATCTTGACAGAATGGAGCAAAAGGCCACAACATCCAAAGAAGAGCTTTGAGAAGGCTGGAGTTTTTTTAGTTTTTTTTCCCTGAAGACTACTTCACTCAATTACAAGAAAGCTTGCCTAAGAGTGTTCAGGCTGTTTTGAAGACTTAGGTGGTCATAGCAAATCTTGACTTTCAAGCTCATCAGAATTGTAAGAACTATTTTTATCTTAAATACTGAATTCCAAGTGTGTTTGTACACATTTTAATAAGTTGCTACAATTTTTCTTCTTTTCCCTACCAAAATACAAAGAAATGAGGGGTAGTTCAAGACCGCACGGTACTGTATTACCTCCTGTAGAAGTGTGTGCAACGCGCATGAAAGTAATGCTTTGGAAACTGTCTACGAATACATGTAGACAAGCACACAATCTGGATGAAACTAGATTTTTATTTTAAAGCAGCTGAACATGTTATAAGACTAGAAGTTGAGTTCTTCATCAAAAACAATTCTTTCTTTTTGTTTAGATTTAGTTTGCATTATACAGGATGATATAACCCCACATTATGTAGTCTGGTTGTTAGGCCATGCCCCCTAATAAGTTTTGCAATTGAGCTTCACATTAAGGCTTTGACCTTTCGATGTAACTAAACTGGCCTTTTCACCCAAAGACATACACCTTTGACCTGTGTCATTCTCAGTGCTCTGAGCACAGGTTATGAATTTAGTATTGATTATATCTTCCCTTAAAGACGTTAAGATATTGAACTGTTTTCAGTTTATGAAGGATAGAATGGATTTTATTTTTAATGAAGACTCTCTAGACTATATTTCTGAATGTTTTATAATACAATCAGATTTTGACTATTTAACTTATTCTAATTTACAATGTATTTATTTATTAGTCTTCATCCCAATTTCTCTTGATCTATAAACTATGCAAATCAGTAATAAGTAGAGAGGTGTACCTTCTGTAACGATAGTGGTGTTTGATTGAGTTTAACAGTTTTCTTCACTTCTCTTCTTTGTCTTTGTGTGTCTTCATCTGTGTGTCACTTTAACATTTATCTTTCCTGTGTTCAAGCAGTGGAGTCATCTAAGCAGTACGTATGTGTCTCTGTATGTTTGCACTACTATGTGTGCACACATTGTATAGCAGGACAGTGCAGCAAAGGTCAGTGTGATGAGTTCAAGAATGACAGGAAACAATGAACCTTCCTAGGTCCAGTAAATTAACCTGTGTCATGGGCACCTCATCCGTGCTGATCAATACTGAACACTTTGCTTTCAGAAAATGAGGGTCATCCTCCTTGGGCCTGATCCTCCTGGGGGATGGACAGGACCGCTGATAAAACAATCACCATAAAGAGGTTCCAGACATACAGCTAAAGAGGGCTCCTTCAGTGTCAGCGTGTGTGCTAAGAACCACTTGCTCTCCTCCAGCCCTCGTACCACTGCTAGCTCTGCTCTGACAGCGGCACGGTCGATAAAGTGGATTTGAGATATAAATGTTTCCCAAAGCCCTCTCCATCACTTCAAGACACCTACAGCCCGGTTCACAGCGACTCAGAGGGAGGCTCTATTCCACTATCTCTGTCACCCACCTCTCAGAACAGGCTGTTTTGAACGTTAGTCCCATAATGTAGTATGCTATAGGTACGGCACATAATCTCTGACTGCTTTGGTTCTTACTTTTATCTCTTATCAAATTTCTTGAAGTAATTGGAGAGCTTAAAAAAAGTCTTCTGAGACTCATATTCTTGGGAGCCACTGGTGTCAGATAAGACGTATTGAAAACTGAAAAAGTATAGTTTCCTAAGTGCCAGTAGAAGTTGTATCCAGCAGTACTTCATCATTTAGCCGTTCTAGCATCGTGCAAGTTAAGAACCATTAAATGCCTAATGTGGAAATACCTTGTGGTACCAGTTCAGTGGTACAACATTATCAACACTTACACACTCACACACACACACACACACACACACAGTGAGGAGTATTTTTCCTTCTTCGGTTACACATACACTATATGATGTACTTCTGCACTTTGTATGTTATAACTTTGCTCTTCTCGTCTGTCTGAAAAACCAACAACAGCACAAGCAAGAGTATCTTACAGACCAGTTGCACCACATATTTGGTACACTGCCTCCGTCTGGCAACAGACGCTCTCTGCAGGTCTGTAGCTCCATGCGGTCAGCCATCGCATTGCCAACCAAGAACCACATTCAGCCGCTGATATTCTGGGGGCTGTTGCTTTAAAAGACTCCCCGTACTTATATGTAATTCTCACAATGCAACCACTGCAAATCCTCACGTCCATAAGGCCGAGAGGAACAAAGAATGCTTTTTCTACCAGTGCTCTTAATTGTTATTAATTTATCATAAAAAACTAATTCAGTTGTAAATGTAGAATATAGACATCTGATACTCTGCAAACATTAATGCCCTTTGATTTAGGAAAAAACTCATTTTTCTGACACTATTCTGTTACAAACTGAGTTTTTTGCTTTTTCAAAGACAAAAAAACCCAGCTCTCAGTTTCTGAAATGCGGTAGCCTGGTATCCATAGCATTTTCTGCTCTGGTAGATTCTCCCAACAGAGACACAAACGCGCGGTGAGACACACACGTACTCAGTCACCAAGGCCTCCTAACCTCAGTTTGTGGTTGCTGCTGGCTGCCCAGAGCATATTAAAGGCTTAGATAAAGAGAGCTGGAAACTGGTTGGGGCTGGCCCATTGGCCCGGGGAAAGTGCTTGGAGCAGCAGATGCAGCGGCGGCTCGGGGAGCCCTTTTTCCATTAGGAGTCATTTCCAGGTCCACCCTCAGCCGGTGACAAAGTGGTCTCCGCGTCTTCATTTTCTGCTGATCCTGTGTGAGCCGCAGGGAGGGAGGGACTGTCATCAGTTACTTCGGCCGTCGCCTCCTAATTGCAGCCAACTGTCGATGCATGCATTTGGACCTATTTCAGGGTTACATTATTTATTGGGAGAAAATATTGTATTGATTTTGGATAGCGTGGTGAGGTATAAGTGATGTTTCTAAAGAGCTGACAAGACACTCTATAAACTTTTATAACAGTGTCATAGCTGTAATTAACACATTTGATTATAATGTAGAAATGACAGTGACTGCAGGGAATAACAAATGTGAATCCTCTGTAGTCCTATCAGATTTCACTTCACCCTTTCTTGTTATCACAGCACTGCTGGTCACTAAATCATTTGTCTTTGACTGCTTGTTGACCAAAAATATTTAAAAAAAAGAAATTACACATCACTAAAAAGAAAAACAGGTGATCAGTTATCACAGTATTGTATCTATAGCCAGAAGAAAATGAAAGGGATTTGATTATTTCTAAAGAAAAAGAAAGCCACAGTTTGAAAATTAAAAGTAAGCACTACTGACAGTCAGAGTCCAAACTTAACACCTGAGTAGATTTTCCATTTGGCGGGCAAATCTCAGAAGGCAACCCTCCAGCAAAACTGGCAGGTAAACATTTGCTCTGAAATAGTCATATAATAAAAATATGTGCTGAGAACTCTTTCTTTTACACTTTGTCTGATCCTGACCAGCCGTCTAACAAGACCTTTAACCAAGGAACAAACACTATGCAGTCATAGATATTCAAGACTTCATGGCTGTGCAAAGAAATGGGCGATTGCTGTAGACAGCAAGGAGCCTTTTTGCTTTATCTTTAAGTTCTTTTAATAGAAAATACATGACATGGGCAAAGGTTTTGGGCCACTTACACGTTACACCTACAGGAGGTGCTTGGCCCTGAGAAGTGACGGCATGAAAGTCCCAGCGCACAGTTTCCATGCTGATGTTAATGCCAGAGGAGGTTTGAAACTCTGCAGTTATTGAGTCAGCAGAGCGCTGGTGACTTTTTATTTGCCTCAGCAGTCAGCAACCCTGCTCTGTAACTTCATGTGGTCTGCCAATTTGTTGCTGAGTTGCTCTTGTTCCACTCTGCAGTATTACCACTTACATCTGATCTCTAGGAGGAATATCAAGGAGGGAAGAAATTTCACAAACTGACTTGTTGGAATGACGGCATCCTCCAAAGTCAAATTCAGTGAGCTCTTCAGAGCAAACCATACTTTCACAAATGTTTGTAAAGACAAACTAAATGGGATTGAAAAGAATTGGGAAAAAGTCATTGTTATCTCCACAAAGTGCTCACAGTTTTAGCCCATCTGAAAGGAGGACTGATGAGCTTATGACACGGTGAGGCTACCATTGTTTCTCCACAATACTACTTCTCTTATAGTATCAGTCAGAATGTAATCAGTCTAAAACTTACACAAAGTGATCCTCTAACGGTCTTCACCCAAATTATCCTTGGGGTCTGTGTCACGTTTGTTTATTTACCTTTGAATTGTGATGTACTGCGAGCTAGATGTGAGCCACTGTGTCATTGACCACCTGGTTTAAATTTTGGTTGTTACAAAATAAGCTTGTCCAGTTGATTGTTTCATCCAGTGAAAATGATCATCTAGCATGGTTTATTCATCTTATCAGGTGTCTTGTGAAGACACACTACCAGTAAGTTAGCTCTTATGACAAATAAACTATGTACATTACAACCTCCTAAACCATTTGTTTATCTAATAGGCTTCAGTATTTTTTGCACCTACTAACAAACTAATACATAAAAGGCCACTTAACCCTCCCCACAGTCCAACACGTGAATAAAAACTGAGAGTCCAGCAACAACACAGCTCGCACTGAATTCACTGTTTGTGTTTCAAAGAGCACAAACATTTAAGTTCTTCGATATGTCATGTGTTTGAAGGCCTGTCAGTCAGCTGAAGAGAGTCCAGGTTGGAACTTGGTGTGTTTTGCTCTTTGCAACAGCGGTGCCACGCATTGTGAACTATTCGGAAACTAAAAATTTTCCTCAGTGTTTGGATGTTTCTTAAAGGTCTGTTTTGTTTGGCCCTTTCGAGTCAACACATCACAAGCGAGGCAGAGTTAACCAAGAGAGAGAGTGAAAGAAAGGCGTTCATGTTAGGTTGTAGGGCTTTAGGATGTCGTGAAATAATTAATTCCTAAAACAGCCCGTTGTATTAAGAATTCATAGTCTTTCCTTATAAGGTTTACAATAACGCTGCTCGCTTTGCTTCAACAATTTGCGACTGGCTTTGTGCTGCTCTCAGCACCTTACCATAAAGGTGCCATTTTATATATTATATGAACTCATCACTTTGCACCTTGTGCCGAATCTGAGAGTGATTTCTTTTTTCTTTTTATTGTTTTGCACTGTACTGACTTGCCATGCCTTTTAATTCCTTCCAGTTGATTCAGATTATAGAAATGTGTTCGCGATCCCTTTCCAATGCAGTGACCTCATTAACTGTAAAGACCCCTGGTAGATGTGTGAGCACATTAGAGCTGTTTAGCGGTGGAACGGGGCAGTGAGGTAAAAGGCTTCATTTCGGCAGCAGCCGTGGGCACTCCAGGAGTCCCGGGAAAAAAAAAAAAGAATGCAAAAAAGAAAAGACAGAACGCTGCTCAGCATATTGAAGATCAGTCCAGCGTTCATAATGAAACACATACATGTGGGGAGTGACACGTATAATCCGGCTCTAATCTTTTCAGACGTTTTAACGAGGCTGACAAGTCACGTAAAATCAAAGCAACCTCGCCATAAAACACAGCATATAATAGTTAGCACAGCTTTATTGTAAGAAAAAATAAATCACATTGTTACTGAAAACACAACTGTTTGCCAAACTACCACTTTCTTTTGGTTTACAATAGTTTTCAAATAAAACAAGGCCGGCTTTCAGAGGCGAGGGAGGGCAAAGACTTTGTAAACCACTTTCTCCCTGCCTTTCCCTTTTTCAATAAAGACCCTGTGCCTAGAATACCTGCGATGTTTGATTCCATGTAATTGAAACAAGGCGAGAGCGGTTCCTTGCCAGCACATGGCCTCGCCATTTAAGGTAATGTTTGCGCTGCTAAAACGGCTAATGAATCCAAGTCTTGGGAGCTGGCACAGCGACTCCCCTCACCAGGGCCTGAAAGCGCCTCAGGATGCTGTCCCCTTCCCTTCCACGCAGCTGTGAAAAGTTTAAAAAGCCCGACCTCATAACATGAAACGGTGAGGGCGAATACAACTACAATTAAAAGTGGGGAAAAAAATATTACTTTGGCATCCTGAGGTCATTATCCGGAGTTTATTGCCATTTGTACAGTGCTTTTATTTTGCTTTATATGAGGAGGATTGGGCTTTAATTGCAGCATTTGCTTGTTTTTCCTTGCAGTGTTTTTAATTTCTGAATGCTTGTATGCGTCAGGGGGGAAAAAGCCTGTGTACCTTCAATGAACCCATGAGTTCCCCCAACGCAGTGATGTGTCCTATCTTAAAATCTCCTCTCCTGGGATTCCCCACAGAGCTTAGGACAAGGGGAGCAGCAGAATATGAGGCTCTTCGAAAAATTAAACTCATAATTGGTGCTAATTTAATTGCGGGATAGCCTGTAAGTCTGAAGTCTGCGTATACTTGCTGACCCATGAAAGAAAGGAAAGTCTGTGTGAATATTTTTTTGTTATTGTTGTGTTTTCTTTCGACCAAAAGATGATTTGTATATTTTACTTTGTTAATTCAGCAGAAAGGATAAATGATCAGCTGATACGATAACGATCTTTGGATCTGAAATCCTGATTCTTCGCGTTAAGCTGTCAAACCTGAATATTTGCATTTTCTACTGTTTATTTGGATTTATGGAAAAATAACCTGAATTCCATACATTGCTTTTTATGTGATCACATCCAGCTGTGCTCTGTGTTTAAATACAACTCATTTCTCCCGGCTTTTCAGTGATGAATTGTAATACAACACAGACTCACTCCACACAGGACCCGACCACATTCACCCGACAGTACAACAATTACATCTGTCCTAGGAATTAAGAACACATTTGAGACCACAAGCCACAAATACATTTCAGAGGAAATGCTACTTTTCAGCCACACCACCTTTCTTGTGTGGCTTGCTCGATTGAGCCTTTCGAGAGAAGGTCTTAATCCACTAACTAGACCAGAGAACACCCTAACTGGCCTAATCTGGAGCTCTCTGGGGCTCTCCCAGGTACTGACTGACTGATTGTTGGAGATGGATGTTATCTGGTGCCGCGCAGTTCCACTGGGCATTTAAACAACATTAATGTTGCTGGATAGGCAGAGAGAGGGAGCGCATTATGAACTATGAATGATGGTCTCATGACAAATCAGCACATGCCGTGACAAATGTGCATTTTCACATCCTCTCTGGTTGCTTCTGTCAGCAGAGATGACAAATATAGCTACTGTGTTTGTATGCGGGGGAGGCTGAAGCATGACTGCTGAGTGACAGCAGCTGCCCGTTTCTGGTAATTTGGCTGGATTCTTCAAATATAAAGCAAAGTTATGGATTTATTTGATTTAATAACATTTATTTACACCCTTCCAAATCAGACAGTAACAGTGATGTATGTACGATAGCAAGATCAGCATCAGGGTTGGTCAGAAAAATATTGAAATGTTTGATCAGTTCGTTTCATTCATTCTTGTGCCCTAAAGAGTCAAATAAGCTGTGCTGACAAAGCTCATTTTAATTTGTGATTCTGATCAAGCATGACAACATGTAATATTTTAATCACGCTACAGATCATTTAATTTATTACACAATTTAACAATTGTTGTAGCATCTTCGTGGCCACCTGGGCGTGGTACGTTCAGTCGGCTCACGCTCATAAATTCTTCTATAATATGAAATAAGAGCTTATGAATCATAAACAATTCCAAATGTAACTGCCTCTGTTTTTTCACCTAGGTTGTCAGTATGCCACGCAGTGTTTTGCTTTTAATATTAAAGTTACAAAGGTTGTAACAGCCTGTACTTGAACTAATAACTTTTTCTTGAGTTTGAAACATTAAAATAGTTAGATAGTTTTTTTTTTTCTTTCAGTAGATATGACATAGAGTTAGATTCAGAGTTTAGAGCAAATCTAAGCTTTGTGGGATTATATCCAAGAAATTCCTCCCTCCAAGGTTTCGGTTCCCTGTAAAATATGTCTATATCCTGCGCTCGGAACTCATTAGAAGAGCGTGTACCCACTGGAGTGTGCGTGCCCTTGCAGAGCTCAAGTCTTACGAGCAACACTGATGTAATTAGAAATTGGTTCACATAGCACATTATCGTGGTCTTTTCTTTGTGAACAAAGCAGCAAGCACGACTTCATCCGACATCACAGTCAAAGTCATTTTACTTCCAATTTATTTATTTTTAAAAATGTTTTAACTGATTCGAAACAACAATTTGGATAATAAAAAGGTACACAAATTGCTGGAGCGTAATTGAGCAAAGCAATATCGGACCCTAATTAAATTACACCCCTCCCCTTTCATATCTAAGTGATAATCATCTCAAAGATTCACATACCCATTTGCTAATAGATATTTTGAAGTTATTAAAGTAATCAGCAGCAAAGGAAATCCATTCACAATTGATTGTGGAATATGCTGATTGAGGCATGGTATTATTTGGAGGTTGAGTCCAGTGTGGGAGTGATCATTAAGAGATCCTCTAAATGAATGGGAATTATCCTTATTCTGGAGAGGGGGCTTACAGGAATGAGGGCTTCTCACTGAAACAGACCTTAATTAAGAGCTCTGGAGTTATTATCAAGCAAAAGGTCTGTGATGTAGGGTGATTCCTGTGTGAGTGAAGTTACCTGGATACAGTATCAGATTCAGTATTTTTTATCAGTTTGAACTGAGGAACAAATTTATTTTCAAACTTATTTTTTGTGTGCGACCTGTCCTTGAGGTTCTCCGTGCTTTTCATGGTTAAAATGCCTTTTTATTTTATTTGCATGCAACCTTTTCTGTTGCCTCGATCTGGGTTAAAAATCAATTCTGATTAGCCCGGTAATATGATTATGTGCTTTTGGAATTGACGTTTGCTTTTAATCCAGTCAATGCCATTTAGGTACGAAACCATGCATTCCTTCACACTAAATCACATTAATACTTAATCATCCAGAATGAGGGAGAAATTCAGTTGGTGACAAACTCAGTTTAAATTATTGGTTGCTTTTCCAGTTTTCTCTCAACACTAGAAAGCATGTTGGACTGGGTTGTTTTTCTTCTTCTTTTAATCTGAAAATTAGCTTGTTGGTTCTAAAGTAATGGATCTGAATTAACCTTTAATTCATTTGAAATTTTCTAGTCATGATTTTCATCACTCAGGCCGCTCACACACCGATCAAGTCTTTTCTTTGCACAAATTCACAGCGCTTTACGAAAATTTTGTTATCTGTGTCCCTTTCTCTTATTTTTGTATATATCCCTCTTGATTGTCTATATTTCTGCTGTTTGCTATTTATTCCTGTTACAGTTCTTGTTCTACAGTTCTATTTTAAGTTAGGTAATTTAGCTGTCTTGTAACAGTGGTGATAAAAAAAAGGGGGGGGGGGCATAATATAGGGTAATGCAGTGGTTAAAACTGCAAAACAACTGGGGAAAATATGTAATTTTAATGACTCATTAAAATGAAGTGCAAAATCAACACATGAAAAAAATCAGAAACAATCTGTTCACCACATGTAAAAACAAAAACAACAACACACATTTATTGTTCTCTAATAGTGGAAGCAACAGCACATTTCTATTGCTCTGATGAACACAGATGGATTCTTTTTTTTAACACAGGAAGTCCAGATGAGCAAAACGGGCAGGAAGAGAAACAAAAAGCGACTGTAGGCATACAGTCCAGCCAATTGAGAGCTGTAATTCTGGCCTATTTTATACCCACCTAATCACATGCTCAAATAGATTCTGTGAAACCCCATCTCCCTTTGAAGACACTCCCACCACTCATGTGATCTGATTAGTATTTTACATGAGATGCCAGACCGGGCCAATTATGAGAGCTGACCAGAATGTTCCAGTCATTTGATGGGGTGGAGATTCACTGAGGTGGAATCATAATTTAGGGCAGTTAAAGACAGACCTCTGGATCAGTGGCTCCCATAATGCACTGTAAAAGAAAAAAAAAAAAACACAGTGGCCCATTTAGTGCCTACCTAAGAGAGATTTTTGTCTAGCTTGGCTTCGCCTGCTCCAGTGCAATGATTAGTCACTGGAGCCTGGGAGGAAATCTTATTTTAATCTTTCTTTTTGTGACCTTTGATTTTAGAAGATTTTTTTTAAAGAAATTTTTTTTATTACCTATATTTTTATTTCAAAAAATAGGTGATAATACACTAAAAGATGATACATAATATATCATCTTATGTAAAAATAGTGTGAAAAAAAACTTGCTTTTTCATTTAAAGGGAGTTTATTCGTTGGTCAAAAGTAAGGAGATGCAACGCACCACACAATGGAAATTTGTTTCAAGTTTTCTTGTGCGGACAGGATAGACAGAGATTGTTGATCCAGAAGAGGGTGCCATAGATCAGAATCCAAGTGTATGCTTCCTTTTCTTTTGCATTCCTTTCTATCATGGTGCTGCTGGGCAGCACACACATACACTCACACACAGATCTGATCAACTAGGGTAACGTGCTCCTTTTCTTCTCAGAGTTCATAACCGTCAGCTCCTAATTCAGCACAGCACAGCAGTGTTAATTATCATCCAGGAGAAAGGGAAGCAGGGGGCCACGCTAGGAAGAGCTATTGAGAAAATAGGAAAAGTGCATTTTAGCTGTGAGGGAAGTAATTATGCTTTTATCCGCAACAATATATATTTCTGTTTTTCTCATTCTATCCTCTCTGTCTCTCTCTTTCTCCTCCAAACCAGTGTGTGTACTCTCCCGCAGGACTTAGGTGAGGAGTTATTTCTGCATCTGGCTTGAGGTTCCACTGAGCTTTTACATAATCAAATCAATATTGCTATGATTCACCCTCTGGCAACGACTGCCTCGTGCAAGTTTCACTGGTGATGTTTGGCAGCTTATGAGATAAAAAAAAAAAAAAGACAGAGAGTGAGAGGAAAAAAAACCCTTAGTTAAAAATCTCTCGGCTATTGATTTCTTGCCTTGTTGGTCCTCTACCTACCACCCAGCTTCTCATCGTCCTGCTTTTCCTCCCTCCCTCCTTTGTTGTGTCCTCCGTGTTCCATGTGTAATATTTCAGTCAGGTAAATAAAGAAGTGGTCCGACAGTGAGGTGGGGTGTCGGGCCAAGGAGGGGCCTGAGGTGTGGCGAGGTTTCTCTGCGAGGAAGGCAACCCGCTGATAAGATGACGGGCTATAGACAGGAGGAGCAGTGCACCAAGTGAAATCCGCAATAAAAGCAAATATGACAGCCATATATTGAAAAGAGAAAACACACACCCACCGATACCGCAAAGACAAAGCCGTCGGAAATACTACGGTGGAAGAAGGATCTCTGCGCTAGTGTTTCACTCGCTATTGAACTGCGTGGTGGAGAAGTGGTGCAGATGTCGTTACGCAGCCCTGAGATAATGTGAATAGTAGCACAACTGGAAAATTTCATACATGGAAAAATTCATGGAGCTCAAAAGAAAATACACAAGAAATTGGAATAAGCTTCCGGTGAGTCTCCGTGAGCTAAAACGAGACTTATCAAAGCCATCCTCTGAGTGGTGAAACCCAGATTCACTATAAGGTTGTGTTTTGCAGTTTAGGAGAGTGGAGTGGAGATATTCAGATGTCATCTAAGGTAATATTCACTGCCTTTATCCTGTTATATCTCCATAAATCATGCCCAAATATGACTTATTTAAGAGAACCTGAAGCTCCTTCAGCCTTTTCATCTCGATACACTTGTGCTGTCTGGACAAGTTCAGTGCAGTCCTGTTATTTGCCGCACCAGAACATAAATCCTTTCCCTTTGTCACTTTGATCAGCCCTCTCTTCCCTTCCTCAAGTGTCCGTTAGGAATGCGAGAGAGGGCGGGGGACAGTTGGTGGAGAGGGAGCACAGGGGTGAGGTGACAGGAGGGGAATGGAGGAGGGATGAGACTGTGTATGTGTGTGTAGAAGGGGTGTACATAGCACATATCGCATCGCATTGATTCGGTCCATTTGGTGGACTGAACATGAACCCAATAATCAGATCTTGCTTAAGCACGCGCTTCCTCAGTAATTGACTCTCGCGTATTGATTAAGATGTTGATGTGTCCCAGTCCTGCTCCTGTGCTAATGCAACTGAGAATGAGCCTGACCTCCCCCACTCCACTCCACTCGCACACTGACACCAACACTGACACACAGACACATGGCACACACATATATGCATGAACAGTCGCACACGTACACAGGGAGGCACACACTGCCGGAACAAGGCTGTCATTGGGCTCAGTCTAATAGATAAAGCTGTCATGCCGATGCTGCAGCGTCTCACTGGGCTTGCAGACCAAATTAGCCAGTCAATAATTTATGTAGAATAAGCAAAGAGAAAGGAACACTGACAGAAATGTGAACACTACACAGCATGGAAATGGCAGCGACGTACAAATTACTGGTGGGTTTGATTGTTGCCATAAAAAGGTCAGAATGTTTGGGTCAGTGTTAATCTTTAGCTTTTATTGTTCCCTTATCCATTAGAGCTCATATTTGACTGAAAAAACGAACCTTTTCTGTGAATGATCATATATTTAAGGGAAAACTTGACATATTAATTTGTTTATTATCAGGAAATGTGTCTATGCATGTATATATTTTGCTCTTGAATGTAATAATTGAGTAAATTCCACTTTTTTATGGTTACACTTTAAGGTTTTTGCCATGCTATGCTAAGATATTTTTTATAATAACTTCAAATACAACATTTTTGTATAATATTTAATCTGTATTTATAATCTTATTATGTGCTGTAATATATGTAAAATTGTTTTAGTAATTTTATTAGCATCTCTTCATTCTGTTGTCTAAATTATAGATTTTTAAACAGCCGAAACTGTTTTATTGTTGTTGTTGTTTTAGCACAATCCAATAGAAGCTCTGATCTGCTGCAGTTCTGGTTTTGCTGTTACTGCAAATTCAGTTTATTATGTTCACGTGTTTGATACTTTGATGCTTTCAGAGTACAAGCAACAGAAAAGTGAGGAAACATCCAAGAGTTACACTGACACAAACCCCGACACGGTCATGTTTCACAACACAATTTCCTTTATTTTACTGTCTTTCTCCAGATCACAGACACAGGAACTTCAGAATTATATCAATCATCTCACATAAAAACTAACAAAGTGAGTTTTGATTTTCTAATGAAGCCCTTAATGTGAATCCAGTGTGCTGTAAGTATATATGGGTGAAGTATTCGTCAAAATTACTTGAGAGATTTTCCATCTTTTCCCCCCCTCGTGTCCTGCTTTGGGTGCAGTTTATGATTTTTTGTTTTCCCCAAGTGCATCTAATAAGGATATAATGGACAAATAGGAACAGAACCCACAGTGTCAAACCCTCTCTACTGTTATCACCCAAGTAAATTGTTTGCAGCTATGTAATTTCAGTTTTAAGGTGTATGTGTACATATTTTTGTCTTTCCAGTTTACATTTAGAAGGAGAAGTGCTTTCGATTCTACGAGCATGGGGGATGTTGTTTTTGTATCTCCTCTTTTGTTCAGTCACACCAAACTATGTGTACTCCACTCTGTTTAATAGTTGAGGGTATCAAAGTGATATAAATTTAAATGAATTCATTCTACACATACATAATGCAACTGGCAATAACCTTTACTAAGTTGCTCTGTTGTTTCTGGCTGCTTGCTTTCACCCACCATATAAGGTGCTGATAGACAAATGGCATGACTACATATTACAAATCATACCAAATTAGTAAAACTTGGACAGAAATGAAATCCTTGACTACTAACTATCATGTATGAGATCTGACTTACTGTGAAGCAGTTTGACTCCTCACAAATAAATGCTCTTATCTTGCAGATAACTGAATATATTACCCTCGCTCTGACAGAGTTTATAGAAATATTCAGTGTTGATGCCCCTTAGATTTTACATATCTCCCATATGGCTATTTTGATGAGCTCTTGAATGACAGTAGTATTTGTTTTTACACTGTATTGTTTTGTTGGATAGCGTAAATGATTTGTGATTTCCATCACCTTTGAAAACAAAACACATGCACACACACACGACCCAAGTACTCAAACAATGCAGGGTTACGGTGGCAAAGCATACGAGCACTCCTGTTTGATATTAACCCTTATCTTGTTGGGACTGCTAGTCCCATGACAAGAAAAATGTTGCCAAGGATCTGGGAGAAGGATCTCAGTGTTTGCGTCTTTTGAAAAGCAAAATGCAAGTGTGTGTTTCTCTGTGTGTGTGTGTGTGTGTGGCCTTCAGGCCTCTCCTAGCCTCCTCCTGCCCCAATGGGAGAGCTGCCTGTAGCGAGGTGAACCATCACTGTGAACCACCCACCCCCTCCCTCCTCTCTCCCTTACTCCTCCATCTCTCCCAGGAGTGGACCGACACCTCTCCGCTGGCCAGAGGGAAGACCAGCGCCTCTCATGGGCCTCCTTCCATGTCTCCAATCAGCCTGCGCTACTATGGCCCTAGGGCTGCTGCAATGTGATAATCTCTGCCTTTTGCGTTATGCATTGCCCTGATGAATTCATCTTGTGACCACCTGGCACTCGCTGTTAGGAATTCAAGTGTTGTTTTTGCAGCAGAGGCTGGGGCGAACGCTGTGAGGGACTGTTCTGACTGTCAGAGAGACCCTCTTCTCCTGCCTCCCCCCGTCTCTTCATCTCTCCTCCTCCAACATCGGCAGAATGTTTTAACCTCTCAAAAGACCTTGGCGTATCTGCTGTTGTGGTGGCAGGAGTGGGATTCTTCACCTCAGCAGGACCTGTGTGGGAAAAAGCCCTGCTTGGTATTTAAAAACGGAAGGGCTTTTTGCTGTAAGACAAATTGAAACGCAGGAGGCTAGAGAGGAATGTGGCTGTCAGAGTCAACAGCTGCTAGTTTTTCACTGTGAATAATCACTGGTGTTGACCCATGGAAGCTGAGGATTGTGTAACACACATTTCACAAAATTAAAGGTCAATGCAAACATATGGCAAAGCCTGTGCCCCATAACTTTTGACTTTCTTCAAAGCTGCTTTTGTGACCTCAATTAAATTATGGAAATAGAAACTTGAGGCAGACAGAATCACTGTTGTGTTTCAGTGTTGGGTTTTATAATACAGGTTCAATCGAAATAATGAATTAATAGATGCATTTTTCATAAACCTTCAGCGAAACTGTGCTCCCTGATGCTAAAGAGTCCAAATTTGAATATGGTCTCACATGTACACTATGTAGTCACACTGCACTTGAAATAGCTTGTGGCTCAAAACATTAGAATTTCATATTTTCTCTTCTTAGTTGCTTCTGTGCGTGCATGGGAAAGACAGAGCGAAACAAAGAAAGTGTGTGTATAAGCAAGAGAAGCACTAGAGTGTCCTTGGCATCACACCAAATCTATAATTTACACTTTTACATAATTGGGCTTTGCCTTTGCTGCTTATTGATTGTGCATCCTCTTCTTCTGAAGTGACAGAACTGTGTGGGCAAATTTACTCATAAAACCATTTGGGCAAAAAACTCACAGAATGCAAGATGCTTCTCTGACTGTTGCTCAACATCCTGACACACAATAAGAGACGTGGTGAGACAGGTGATGGTACAAGCAGTTCTAAACACAGATACGTGTCATTTGTTTTCTTTCATTTCACATTTAATTGTATTACACTTTAACAAAGGCCAGGACACAAAACAGAGACACAGTTCTTACCAGTTGGTCTCTGAAAATTTTTTACAAACCCTCAAAAATAAATGTTTCCACAAAAGTAAAATAATCCAATGAGGCTTTGCCTCCTTTTTTAATGCCTCATTACGTTGCGCCGTAAGTCGATGTGATGAATTGTGCTATATGCCAGGCATGCTTGCCAGGAAAATCTGATAAGAGAAATATTTACCTCCAGAGTTCTGCCAGTAAACAGCCAATGATGGATGAGCAATAGACAGAATGCAACACTAATTTGCCAGACACTGCAATTTTGGGCCAGAAATACACAATGGAAATTTTCTTTGTGTCTAAATTTCCAGACAATTTTGAATCGCTGCATATCTTAATTCTTTCTCTCCACAGCGTAGTGGAGGTCGTGTATTTTTTAATACAAACTTAATACAGTGTTGTATACAGCAACAAAATCAGTTGTTTTGCTGTTGAAAATATTTGACGTGCTCAGCAAGAAAAAAAGTTGCAAGGGAGATTTTAAATAGGGTTGAAGTCCCCGGTTTTGTAGTCTCAGCACAAAGTCATCTAAGACTCAGACGTATGATACATCTTAGGGCCAAAGTTCCAAGATGAAATATTAATCAGACAGAGGTAGCTTGCCAGGCCGCTGTCACTCTCCTATCATCCACAGGACTTTGGACTTGTTAGCCAGGTAGCTACAGGCGAGGCCCCGTGGCTGAAACTGTACACGGAGTTGCTGAGTGGGCAGGTGTCTTTGTGTCAGACCTCTTACTTGTTTTCCTGGACTAACTGTTTGTTTTGCTCTGCCTCTGATCATGAAGGGTAACCTTAATCGTGGAGTGTGAAGCCAATCTTTGTGAGCTGTCATTAAAACGGCCCCCACGGCCATGGTAGTGCGCTAGTAATTTTGCACTCAGGGCTATTGAAGTCGCCATCTAAAGAATCACTGCTTTCTTTTTTTCTTTTCAACAAGCTAGCTTCAAATCTCTCCCATCTTAATCCTCAGAACACTGTTTGATTGAACATGACAGCACTGTAACTAAACTTTAAAGGGGCCTCAAAAAATACATGCTGCTGTGGCTTTCTTTGGAAGTATCATCAGCCCTTTTTCAGGAAGTTTAAGCAACAAGATTTTGCTGAAATCCTCGACACTGAAAAATCGACTCTTTCATCATGCGCCATCACGTATGCAGGACAAAAAGGGCAGCTTTTAATTGCCTTAAAGAAGGTTTTTTTTTTTTTTTAAAAACCCATTTTTTTTAACTTTCTGAAAACCAGTAGTAGGCTGTACAAATTGAAGGACCAAGGTGGGGAAAACAGAAATAAGGGCTTCACACCAAACCATGATGGACTCGGGGCAATTATACATAATTGGGGCCGACTGGTTCCCTTAAAGCTTGTCCACTCACTCCCAGTTGAGAGTGACTTGGCTGGGAGTCAGCACTGGAGTGATGCCATTGCTCCTGGCATCCGGTGAACTTTTACTGTGCACTGCTCCCTCACATGGTTTCTTCTTAACTAACCCTCACTGTGACTACTGCCTCAATGCCTCCGAGTTCACAGTTACAGCTGCATACCTTTTGGAAATGACAGCGTAGACTAAGAAATACGAACAGCAAATGTACAATTTAAGTTTTAAGACTGCAAACTGTGATTTTTTTTTTCCGTATGAATACACATAACATTATCAAATGTGGCAAGTTTGTGCATGTGTATTGGGTCAGAAGTTAAACAAAAATAAAGCCCAGTGTGCTCTTGACTTCTAGTAATCACCCACTATGTTGCGTGTTCTCATTTAGGGTCTTCCTCCTGCTCCTCAATGCTGCTGCAGACTAATAAGCTTGTCCTGTAATCACGTTAGCCGCCCTGTTGGCCCCAGCCAGGGGACCTAATTGGGACAGAGCCTTGGACAAAGTGAAAATTAATAACTTTTGTCAAGCTCCTGGTGCATTGTCTTATGAAGCAGCGCAGGTCAATTAGAACGCGTGATACGATAACGTCTGAGCAGCAGAGAAGAGCTGACTCAATTAGGACGGGGACTGGACTGGTGAGCCCAGAGTCAGAGAGGGAGATAGAGAGATTTTATCCCTAAACTGCGGGTTAATGTGCTGCAGAACTGCACTGTTAGTTGCATTTAAATGTCTTTTATAAGTTAAGGGGACGTGGCATCATACCGACATTTAGTATCTGGAAACATTTTTGTATCTCAACGCCAAACAAGATGTAATGGTTTTGACCAGCTGTCTTTCTCATGTGTGTATATACACGCGCGCATGTGTGTGTGGGTATGTCCCTGTTTGCAGAGAGCTCGTGGAGCTGTCACTTAGATAGACTGTTCCCATGCGAGCAGTACAAGCCCCTAAAGCATGTATCAGTGATGCGCATCAAAGGAATTGTGTGAAAGCTTTTATAGTTATAATGGATGGGCAGATGCCAAACTGGAAAACTCTTGATGTTTTCCCTTCCCTCTTTTATTTCTCCCTCATGAAACTGATGTGTGGGACCATGTCCAGAAAGTATGTCAGTGAATCAATGGTCTGGTTTACTGGAATCACCAGCTTCCTGTCTTTTATACACCACCATCATTAACGGTTTGTTTGTCATTAAGCTTTATTACTTATTCCACTGAAGAAACATGGGAAGCAGCTTGATCTGAGCATGCACGCTGTCTCTCTTGACTTACTCCTCCCTCCCTCTACATGTGCTAATGATTCAGACTATCTCAGGACTGACACAACACATGTAATTTAATTATCAGCTTTATTTTGTGTCAATAGTGGCTGCACAGCAGCAGCCAAGAATCCAGGGCTGCAGATAGTTTTCTCTGGAGAGGAAGAACACACTTATCTTTGATTCAACATATTGTCCCCGTGTTTCCTCTCCCTCCAATACCTGCCTCCCTCTCCGCTTTCCTTTGTTTAGATACTGATCTCGCCCTGTCCCAGTTTTGCTCTGAATGTGTTTGAATTTACAGCTGAGAAGCCACACTTGTCATATGGCAGTGTCTTTTATTGGTGTTGTTGGCTAAGTTCTCTTGAACGGATGAGAAACTGAAAGAAACTTCAAATAAATCAACTCCGATGCTTAAGGAAAACGCTTAAAAATATGTTAATGGAACTTTGTGTCTTTATTAAAGGATTTTATTCCATGAGAGAGTGCTCGGTTAGCAAGGTGCTTCTATAATAAAGACATAGATACCTATAAATTAGAGTATACAAATGAAAATAGAAGCCTAGGCCTCTTGCAACACGTTTAAGGGAGGGTTCAGGGGCCACTTAACTATGAACTTTATCAAAAACCTGAGTTCTTGGCCTAACATCATACGTAGAGACAGGGTCTGTCATCTGAATCCAAACTGAGAGCTGGTTTCACAAAAGAGGGGCCTGAAAGCTGAAGGCTCTGCCTCCCATACTACTTTTAAATATCCCAAAGACTCAGCACGACAAACATGACTGAGGTGACGTCAAGCAGTGAGTAGAAGGCTGGTTAACACCCAGCTGTGTCTTTATAGAATTTGAATAGGTGTTGTGAACCGAAATTCATTCTCAGTACAACTGCCAAAAAGGGGAAATTAAGGACAAATAAAAATTGTACAGAGCTGTAAACCTTTAATGCTCCAGATTTTGGGATTTTGCATGAGCCTGTGGAGAGTCACTTCCTTTTGAGCCAGCCTCAAGTGGCCATTCACAGAACTGCAGTTTTTGCCATATTTGTGATACTTGTTATTTTATTATTATTATTATTATTATTATTATTATTATTTCCCTCTGGAAATAATAATAACAATTTTTACAATATTTCCAGAAACCCAATAGTATGCTGTTCAATGCCCACATAGCTTTAGGAATGGCTGCAGCACCTAATCCAGCGCCGTGAAACTGATCAAATGGTCAGTACATTGTCACATAATGTGATACTATACGCATCACGCTGTAACATGAGGCAGATGTCTCTATCTGTACTTTCCAAGTATCCCAATTGTTAGCAATCCAATCTTGGGCTACATCTGCGTGTAATCTAGTAAGCAGTCCCTCCTGCCACCACATTATTGTTTTCTCCCATCACTGTTCCTTCTCGTGGAAGTTTCAGCTCCCTTCTACACAGGTAATGCAGACAAATGGGGCTTTAATGCTATTCACAGTCCCATCCTACATTCCCTCGCTTTGTCATCAGTTTGCCTCTTCTTTAAACGAATTTCTCGACCTTAAGCAGCACTTTATTGTGGCGTGTTATTTTGTCGAATTGGATTAAATGGACAGTAACTAGGAATCCATTTGAACCTGATCCTTGCACAGGCTTCCTCAGCCAACTCCATTAACTGTCATACTTGTCCAGACGCGCTCCAGTGCAATGGCCAAATGTGTAAGTTGATGCATCATCAATAGCCATGCAGAGAGAACTGCAAAGTCTTTAAAAAGTAAAACCTTATATTTTACGTCTTTCCACTGAGGCAGCAGATCAAATCAGCAACAGCGGAGGCCCCACGCTAATATGTTTAAACACTGATGAGACGCAACTCTAGACTCCCCTGAATGGGACCACGGCACTCTCATTCCCAGTATCTTGGTGTAAAGTGGTCTCATCTATGAAGTTATGAGTGTAGACACAGACACCGGTGCTAGTTTACCCACATTAAAGACTCCTTATTGGGGCTTTGGAGACCCATCCCCTTCTCACATCTCCATCATGAAATACTTTGTTTTTCTATTGAGTGGTCTCCCCCCATGCAGCTTTGAGAGAGAGAGAGAGAGAGAGGAGAGAGGCAAGAGCTCAGGAGTGTGAATCCCAGTGGTGAGTGCTCCTCCCTGGGCTTATTCCATGGTTCTCCCCCTGCTGTCTATTGGGAGTATCTCTTGATGCTGTAGAGAAAGAGGACCCAAATGCCCTAAGCAGCCTCTCAGATTTATTGAAACTTCATGTCCTGTCCCGATAGCTCATTCGTCAAGAGACCTAATTTACACTGGCCCTTAAGACTAATTGCAAATTTGCGAAAAAATGCTGATGTCGCTGGAACTGAAGAGTTTTTTTTTTTTTTGCCCCTCCACGAGTGTCCCTTGCCATGCATTTGCTAATGCGTTTCATCTGTAGAACATAAAATAGACACTGTGCCTTTCCTGTGTGCGTGTGTATGCGAGAGAGTGCGAGTGGGAGCGAGGGAGTGCAAAAACAGACTGAGGGGTAGGCTGTGTAAGAGAGTAAACGCTCCAAGAGAAACCCCTAATGGGACTGCTAACAAACAGGAAATCGTGACAAAAACACAAACAGTATTTACTGTTTAATTCAATTCTGGGAGACCAATGCCCTCCCATCTTCCCTATCAAGTTATCAAGGCCAGAAACAAACCCCAAGACACCGGGCCACATGGCACTGTCTATTCTTGGCAACCGGCAGACACCACATGACAATTAGCCGTACAATTATCTCAGCCACTGGGTAGCTTTATGTGCAGATGGCAATTGCTCCTAATGAGAGGACTAATATAAAGCAGAAGATATGCATATAAAATACAAAGGGATCTGCTGTATTGCTGTTGTATATGTTTTTACATGTAATTCTGCAGCTCTGCATGTGGTCACACACAATAATATAACTGCTGGTAGTTTGGGGGAAAATATCAAAATCCCACAAGGGGAAGTGTCCTGAGGTTTTTGATACTGTTCTCCGAGTGCAAAATGTTTAAATTCTCAGAAGAAGGAAGGTCTGTTGTTAAAGTCAGATCATGGTTTTACTCTGGCCATTAGATTATATTTCACTTACATGTCTTCCAACAATAATGTTTATGTCCTTAAGAGGGTGTGAAGTATTTTGGACTAAATGGCAGAGATGTGGTGTGGCATAGATTCTTCTGGGCAGATGTGAATGCAGAGCATATGCTGGTTGATTTGAGGGATAATATGCAACCACATGACTCAATCAGGAGATCTCCTCCCCTCATCAAGGTTTTGACACATTCAGCATACTTTGCGGTTGTTTTCACGTGCAAGTATTTAGGAACTGACAGATTCTTGTCATGGAGTATGTGCTTCAGGAAATCTCCTCTGCATATGTGCACACTTTTGAAAGTGGGGTTCTGTGTTCAAATTCTGATTTGTGGATATCCAGTATACACACACACACACACACACACACACACACACATATATATATATATATATATATATATATATATATTAGGGGTGCAACGATACACAAAATTCACGGTTCGGTTTGGTTCGATACTTTGGTGTCACGGTTCGATATTTTTTCGATACAAAAAAAATGTTCATGCCTTTTTAATTTGTCATTTATTAAAATTATAAATATATATTTTAACTCAAAAGTACAGTTTTTAAATTTAACCCTAACCCTTGTGCGTGTTTTTTATTTTGACAGCGAATGCGCACCTGCGGACCACTTATGTGCAGCCCTGGTTATTTAGCTCGTCATATTGCAGCCACAGAAATTCTTTTGTCCATGAAACCATAAAGCTGCACTTTCTTTTTGCCTTATAGTCTGATTTGTCATAACTTCTCCGTTTTGTGGTAAGCTTTTCTTTGGCTGTCACTTCTTCACCCTGACCTGTCTTATTTGGCTCAGCAGAACTGAAATATATATCGTGCTGCTTTTACACACGCACTCACATAAGCTCAGCGATTCTCTGCGCGATCAACCTCTCATATGTTTAAGCTTGCTGAGGGAGATTTCACTTGTCATGTTTGCATAGTAAGCTAACGATTAATAAGACGATGTCAGAGGAATTGGTGCACAAATTATCATCACTCACAGATCAGTGCTGTCGCTCTCTATACACAGTTCACACGATTGCAAAGTGAAAGCAAAAAAACAAGCGCAAATTCAAACGCGATTTCAATATGTCACATATTGACAGTGGCTCACCGATGCCAATGACATAATTACCCAGCTACATTTCTGAAAGAATGCAAAAGCATTGACATATATTTTTCCTTCCTACAATAGCCCGACGGGCAGGGCAGAGATAGATTTTGGTAGCCCGACTGAAAAAATCGCTAGCCCCGGAACGTCGGGCTAGCGATATTGCAAGCCCTGTATCTGATTGAGGAATCACTCATCTTTGGAAAAGAGAGTTTATTACAGAGAAATGTCTCTTTCCAAAATAAAAGCTATACTATCCGCTTCTTCTGGGCTATATTCTCAGCAGCATAAGGAGAATCATGTGCTAACAGCTGTCTAAATGACTCGGCTAAAGTTAGTAGCATGCTTGTTGTTTTTGTCTTTGCACTAGGATGATGTCGGCGTAAATGTGCAGTCATATTCGTTGTGTTCCCACTAGTGCTTTCAGGTTAATCTCGTTGAAATGACCTTAACGCCACAACACGGCAAATCTCCGTTAACGAGCTACCGCCGATCGCCCCGTGCATGGGGCTAGACGGCCAACACGTTAACGAGCTAACTGCGCTAACACACTAGTTCCCACCCATGTAATTGAGCATTGCATGGCACATCCAACATACTGTTTTACTTTAGTCCATGACGCGCTTACCTTCAGGGTCATACGTCACATGAAAACCAAAATAATTCCAAACGCCAGATCTGAATGAGGGTGGGGGAGGTCCATGTTGCAAGGAGAGCTTAACTTCTGTCTTGCTAGCTTGCCCTGCGCTCTTCCTTCTGACGATGCTGTCTGTGTTGAGCGCTCAGTGGATCTGCGCTCGACAGTGCAGCCTAGGCGGAGTAGTCGAACGCAGATTCACTGAGCGCTCAACACAGACAGCATCGTCAGAAGGAAAGTTGATAAAATAAATTACAAATGTTGTATTGTTCGATACATATGCGTACCGAACCGAAAGCACTGTATCGAACGGTTCAATATCGATACGAATATCGTTGCACCCCTAATGTGTATATATATATATATATATATATATATATATATATATTTTTTTTTTTTTTTTTTTTTTTTCAACTTTCATCCTTTTGCTCCTTGCAAAGAATTGTACTGTCCTGAAAGATATGTTGCTTAAATGCAGCACACTTATATATAAGCACAGAAAAATAACTTTTTCATAGCACGTTTTGATGAAGCAGTTTTGGCACATTGTAGCGATCGAGAGGAAATACAGCAGTTTAGGGGGATTTTGAAAGGTCGAGCAATTATCTGATTATGAAAAACATTATATGTCAAAAAGAACAACAACATGTAATTGGCTCGGTGCGTTAAAGCTTCAGAGGGCCAGATGTAGAAACGTGTGCATGCCTGTCAATGTAATGGCTAACAGCTTGACCACATAGTCCATAAGGCTTGCAACATGCCGCTCAGGCAGCAATAAAATCCAATGCTAGCATTTGTTAGTACTAGACACTCCAATTTGATTGGTAAAATTCACACTGTAATGGGCTTATAAAGGATTTCTTGGGCCTAGAACAATGAGCTGGGGGGCTAGAGCAGTGCCAGGTCATGGACACCCAGCGATTCACAACATCCCCCCCTTCTGGGCATGCTTAGTTTCCTCCATATCCACCAGTTACCCTCTGCAGCTCTGTTTAAAAGCCAGTCGGGATGTTCCAAAGGTATTTAATAGTAGTGGTGGAGGAGGTGGTGGGGGGATTTCTGGACCTCCCACACTTAGGTTCAACCACAGAGCCATGGCTTTTCTATTTTGCCCCACCCCATCTCTGCTTCTCTCTCTCTCTCTTTCTTTTGCTCGTACCATATGTGTAAGTGTAAAAAAAAAAAAGCCTCTTTAACCAGAGGCACCTTTCTCTTGCACCTTGCTTTCTGGTGAAGACAACACAGAGGGCTGGAGAGCCCACACATAGGGAACACATTTACCCAGGCAAAGGGCCAGTGCATTGCATTCCCATGGTCCTTCATGGGGAGAGAACTGCAGAACACATTTTATACGTAAATAATCAGAATTGAATGTGGCACATTCCCTCCTTTTTTCCTTTGTCCTCTTTTCTCCTCTTTTTCTCACATGTATCATCTCAATCACTCCGATCAACCTTCTGTGTTTTGACTCAACATGTTGGCCACAGTGGCCAACACAGGAGTAAAAAACCAAAGCAAAAGAAGACTTTGGGGTTTTGATTTGTATTGCATCAGAAATTCTAAAATTTTATGCCTGTTGTTCACAAAGGACAGCCAGCTTTACCTCATGGTTCAAATATTTGCGGGCAGGCAGGAGGAGCGCATGTTTAACACTCCTACTGTGAAAGCAGCATATGTTTTGTGTGTGTCTGGTTTTGTATATTTCTGCATACGTCCGTCGAACTGTCAGTGGTGACTTAAGTCCAGAGGGCTTGTTTCTTTTTGTGAATGATGACGAGTGTGTTTGGGCTTTGATGCCTCAGAGACCATTGTGTGTAACTGCGTGTCCACTTGTTCTTGCACTGTTTTATTTAGATTTTCTAACATATTTAATTGGCGCTGTTAACTTTGTGAACTGTGTATACATGCAAACCTACTTGTTTTATGCTGCCTGCCTGAGCTCTTCATCAAATCCTTGTAGTGTTGCTGTCTACAAGTTATTTATTGTGGCTGCCAGTGTTATTTGCTTGATATAATACCGTGTTTTTATTCTTGCAAATAACCACTAGGCACAATAAAGCTTAAGCTTGATCTTCAGCTAGCACTGTATTACAGTGTGCGCCTGTTTGCAAAAGCAATTTAATTTGATCTCGGTCTCAGCGTGCATTTCTTTCTCTTCCCCAGTGGTGATGATGGTGGCATTGGTGGGATTATGGAGTGGGTGTTAGCTCCCTTTAAACAGTCTCTCCACATGGCCTCCTGCCTCTTTTGTCTTTTTATAGCCTCCTTCTGGGAGACACTGCACTCTCCCTGAATGCAACACAAGCCAAAACACCTCTCAGTTCCTTCGCCAGAGCCAGTTACCCAGGGAATACTGCTGTTCCTCCCCTACTTTTCTGCACACACCTTCTCTCATCTCTCACCCCCCCTCTCCTTCCACACTTTCAATCTTTCTCTCTTCAGCCTGGGCCGGACACAGATTTTTTTGTTTTTGGAGCGTGAGGGTGATATGTGAGACATCGCGTTACACTTAAACTCAAGCCTTATGTGTTCCTGAATTATTGTAGTCACCTTTCAATCTAGTTAATCTCATTACATTTATTAGGCACAGTGGAAAGAAAGGGGGTTACTGTTTTTATTTTAGGCAGCTTTGTTCCTTTATTATAAAACTACAATACTAATGTGCTATAAGTATAACCAAATATATTTTAGTCTAGTTACCGTATTTCCATTGCTAGTGGAATTAAATGTCATGACACCTCTGGATTTCAAGTTGGCATCATGCTTTCCAGCTGATTAGCACCTTCTCATATTATAATCACCTTGCAGATACTTAAGACAGGTGATCCGTGATGGTGATTCATTCATTTGTTTATTTGGCAAGAAAAATATCTTTATCCAGATGTGTGTTGGGACAGCTCTCTTTATGATGGTCCATCAAAGAGGCATTAGTGAAACATATTTTCTGAAACCAAAGCCTTGCCATATAAACATCCAAAAGTGAGAAAATTCCTTTAGCCATTCATTTCTCACAGCATGACGAAACACTGAGCACAACATATATCATTTGTATATGTAGTTAAAAAGATCATAACAAACAAAAGCATCTCTACAGAGCATGCAGGTCTTTATGACTTTCTCTTTGTCTCCCAGACCTCGTTAGCCACATTATTCATCGCATAGTTTGGGTATTTCATGTGTCTACAGTTTAGATAACTTATTGCCCCATGCTGGCACCCTTTTACACCCAGCCCATTTCTAACAGGCTCTGGCCTTCTTCCTATCTCTGTCCCTCACCAGACCCACCCCATGCATGGCATCAGACATACAGGCGATCCACTGCACTGACATGGTCGTTTGTCTTCTGACTGCCATGGCATATGGAGAGGGCTGGCACTGCACAGATGTCCACTAAGTGCTGATGGAGGGAGTGAGGAATGGATGGGCTGGGGCCTAAGAGGATCTTTGCTGGTGCGGCTGGAGCCTGGTACTGGTAGCCCCTGCTGCTGTTATTAACTTTACAGTACAGAGGAGGGGAGTGCTGAGGCTATTCAGCGAAGTGTGTATTCACAGAAATACAGGAAAGTTGGTGAGCAAGCATGCGTTTGCATTTGCTCTTCTCCTTCTACCTTTAGGTGTCTGCATACCTCTATTTGGAGTATGTGTGTGCGGGTGCAATCCAGTGGAGCCGTGCTAGTGGGTGCTGTCTGGTGAGGCTCTAGTGTACTGAGAGAAAGGAGGGTGTGGATTAAAGCTGTAGGTAGAGCAGAGAGAGAGCCTGAAAAGAATAATTTGCAGCTTAAGGCCAATAGCTTCAAAGTCATGAATCCTCATGGGCGAGCTAGCCAGGCTCTGAACCTGTCAATGGTAACTTACTCCTCGGATAGCACGCCAAAGACTTCAATAATGACATCACCCAGTTATGGGGGTAGGGGGTAGGGTAAGGGAGAGCCGAGAGACCGGACAGTTTTCAGGGGTGCGAGCGTGGCCCTTCAGAGCACTTTGAAGTCCCGCTTGACGAGGGCTTTGCAGCTGCCTGATACCGGCCATGTTGTTCTCTGCGCGGATTGGCCACAGAAGCCACCAGGGTGGCTTATCAGATTTATTGAGGCTTAGCGGTTGACGTTCAGAGTGTGTATGTGTGATGAAGTGCGTGTGTGTGAAGGAGGAACCGGGTGAATAGGGAAAGGGTCATCCCTGCAACAATCCACTCGTCCCAGTTAATTTAGACTACACTCTGGGGTCTGACAGGGAAGAGGCAAGACTTTGAACCACTCCTCGTTCGGAGTCCTTAGGACTTGAGCCCCCGCAGAGTACTTATCTAGCTATTTATCCACCCCCTACCCCCCCCAATCCCCTTTTTAATAAGGCTGTTGTGTTCATAGTTGTGAGGTGAAATTATATTTGACAGAGTTGTATTTATCCCCCCAAGTAAAACTGTATTTTATACTATGGGCAACATGATCAAATTCTGCGCTGTCTAATACCACAGTGTGTCTGCATCCAATTGGTGAGTTTACCGCAAAGTAATAGGATGTGGATATGTTACCTTGAAACGCGGTGTTCTTGGAGTAGAAAGTGCGCACCGCAATCTTGTCTCACTCAGATTTCCCATGCTAAGGTTTCAGACACACACTTCAAAGTCCCTCTAATGAGTGGAAAAACATTTTGCCTGCACGACATTAAAGAGTCCCACTTTTGTGTGTATGTGTTGTTGCTGTGTTATACTTCACAAGCCTTCCCTTCCAAATGTTAGCAACTCATTTTCACCTCCAGCACAAACAAACAGTGAAGTATCGCCTATTGCAGCCAGTATCAAAGGCAGCATTTGTTAACAATAAAATCCTGGTTTGAAATAGCTCCAACGCAGATTTTTGTGCTCAAACACTGGCCAACATTTTTTATGCCACAGAAATCAAAAAGCAGAGAGATGGCTGGGAGAGGGAAGGCAATATATAATGCGTGTAAGGGAACAGCCAGACAAACTACCCGTAACGTACTTCGGTTTTATTTAATTGCTCAATTGCAGAGACTTTGTTCTTGCTGCTGTCATCTTCTTAGTTATTTTTCCATTGTGATCGGCGCTGCATTGTTTGGAGAACTTGGCCCTCTATTAGAAGCATATCGAATTTGGGACATGCTTCCAAGCCTCCGTAACAGATATGGAGAATCGATAAGAGCATTACAAGGCTGTGACAGAATGGCCTCCGTGCCCTCTCCTCTCATGTCTAAAAGGGTGGCTGTGTGACACTGCGTCTCACTCATAGCCATTAGATCCTATCCAGGACAGCTCACATAATCTGCGGTGTGGCACAATCACTCATTAACCCCGTGGCCACAGCCTAGGCAGACTGTCAAGGACATTTGACTGAAACTTAAAGAAATTCAGCCAATGACCAATATGAATACATTGGAGTGTTCTGTTTTATTACAAGCTGTTTTGACAGCGAGTTTCTGGCTTCATCAGTGCCTGCTTCTTCACGGTCTCAGTCGCCTGAGCTGCATTAAGCTCGCTTAGCATCAGTACCAATTCCATTTAGGGGTAAAAATGTAAAATTCGCCTTTGACTCATTCCCAGGTGGTGTGTGTGTGTGTGTGTGTGAGGGAAAGAGTGGAAAAGTTTAGAGAGACATAAAGAGAGACAGAGAGGATAAAAAATGAGCAGTGGGTTTTGTTCAGGTTCACGATGCATTGTGTCTGTTGGCAGCTTGTTGGGCCAACATTGTTTGACGTTCTACCCCTAGTGCGTTTGTGAGCCTTTGAGGGCTTTATGGCTCGGTGTGACTCTGCTGCCAATAGGTTCCAGATGCCTCCGGTGTGGGAACTGGGGAGTAGAGCGAGAGGGGAGTTGGGGAAGAAGCATAACCAGGTGTGACCCATTGCAATCTGGGATGTTCTCCATGGATATTCAGACTAATATGAGTACGCATGTGCGTGCACATGTGTGTGGAGAAAATAGGCGGATGTGTTTTCGATCTGACACTGGACAGACACACAGGTAGACAAAGTGTATTTGTGGACACACAAAGTGTACTTGTGCAATAATTTTTGTGAACTCCATACTTCACTAATGGAAGTAGCCTATGCACAAACAGTCTGCCAAGGCACGGAGTTCATGGTTAGAGTCGCACCGTTCAGCACATTTGCTGCTGGCACCACCGAGGTCCAACATATGGCAGCACTCTGAGCCTTCAAGCCCAGCGTTGGGGCTCTAAAAAGAACCTGCCAGCTCCACAGTGGCCTAGTATAAGGGAAAATTGTCAGCAGGAACATTTAAGGTCCCAAACCACAAGCACTGATAAATGTCTGAATTTCTTTATGTAATTACCTTTAATCTGCTGTCCCCTTTCCAAGAAGCCAGGAAGGAAACACAGAGCAACAAAGCTTAACTAATACAAAAAAAACCCCATAAATGGTTTGAATGCTGGCTAAATGAAGTATGGCTCAGATGTGCGTGACTTTACAATGGAGAAGAATAAGGAGGACATGGGTAGACCTTAGTTCACCTAATGTGTTTTTCACTTTAAAAAAACACACTATGGGAAATTTGCATGATTAAAAAAATGTATGCTCACTGAGGCGAGTTTTAAGCCTTTGGGTTTTTACATTTTATTGTCTATTTCCTGTAGTATGATGTATGATGATGTAATCAACTTAATATCAGCAAAAATATACTAATAAAAAAACAACTTTGGCATAATCTTTAAGTGAATTCACTTAGCATTTATATATAAATTAGAAGAAACACAAAACCATAATTACAGTTGTCCAAACCTGTAAAGCCTGAACCATAAAGTAAAAATTTATTAAACCCTTAAAAAAGGAAAAATAAATCAATTTGCATGTATGAGCTTTAATTTGTATCATTTCTGCTAAATCTGAGATATTTGTGTAATTTATTTAGTGTTTCAGGGAAAACATTCACACTGATGATGTAGAGGTCACAAAAACCTCCATATTAAATGTGATACCCTCGGTGTCACAGGGTAAATGTTTTACCAAAGACATCAACAACAATAATGAAGTAAGCTTTTTTTGTTTGTTTGTTTTTTTGATATTTAAAAGACTCTTGTGTTATTTTCTGGGTGATATCACACATGATGAAACAGCATTTTTAGACACACACACACACACACACACACACACACATAAAAAAACTTTCCAAATAAGCAGCAGGGAAATTAGAATAACAAATTAATATTATAAACCTTTAGTGGGAGACCCATTTTCAAGTCTTCTTTTCTTTTAGCAAAACGGTACCTGCTGCTGTTTTCACATGGTTGCTGCTGCTGTCAATAATCCCGTCTTCTTCTATCCATCATCTGCAAAATAAACACAAGAAACCCCCACCTGTGCCCGACTTAGAGGGGCGAGGACCTGTTAACCTGCTCTCGCAGGCCACCGGCTGGGGCTGCCAATTCCCGCCTCTCTGTTTAGATTATTTCCACGGAGGCGGGTGACTCTCCTGTGTCACTGATAAGAGCGCAGTGGGGTGGTGGCAAGAGGGTCAAACCACAAGGGGAATAAAAATAGTTAAAAAAAAATTGCTTTATCCTCAGGAAAAAAAGTACTTTTACCCCCTTAAACTTCTTCACCATGGCACAGGGCTATTACACTGATAGAAATTCTTCTCCCTCCTCGACAGTCTGGCCCTGAGCATGCGAGGGGCCAGAGTCTTAGCCACATCTCAAGCTAATTTACAAAGATCCCAAATTATTCTCTTATCTTGGGCTTTAAAGGTTGTAAGGTTGATTAACAAGGTCCTGTCCTGTTTATCAGTTTGGGGCTGGGTGTGGAAAATAGCCTGCGATAAGTGCACAGACCATTAAACATTCTATTTCCCCTAATATTTGTCGGCAACCATCTGCTTAACTGATCTCCCTTCACTTTAATTAAAAGGGATTCCCGTCTTGTTGGGGTCATTATGTACTGGCGGACGCCAGGAGAGGGGTTTGTGATGAGTTCAGCGTTCCCTCTGTCCCTGGGTTGCCAGAGGGCTTTTTTCATCCTCCCTTCCACCCTCTTCTGAGTTAACCCCTTCCTGTCCTCCTACACTTCCAGCTCGTTATTTAGCGGGTGGGGCAGACTAAAAGCCTTAGTAAGTCCAACAATTCCAACAGAGATCCAGAGTCTGCTGGTGCAAACTTTTCTCTTGGCTGGGGAGGTACATAGATATTCACACTATCTCCCTCAACGCTGGGGCATGAGAATCTGGCTGTAATGGTTTGATTTGCCCAACACTAGTTGGATCGATGCGGCTGTTTACAGTTTCTCCCTCTCTCATCCCTTTTGTCTTTTTTCTAATTTAGTGTTCCCAAACCATGGACAGGGGTCTGAGTCTGTCTGCTGTGCTTGCATCTTCGCCCTCCTCCCCACTCTCCATCACTGTCCATTGATGTTTTTCCCCTCTCTTTCTTTTCTCCTCATCCTCTCTCCTTCCTTGGTTGGTCTTGGAAAAAGAGCTGCATGCCTCCACACTTCTGGACAAGACTGATGGCTCGTCAATAGCATTAGCCAGCATTGCAGGCCTCACTGGTGTAGAACCAAATCAATAAGGCTCAGTAAAAAGTCTTAAACGTGTATGCAGTCCATTTCTGCCAATGCTCATGTTACCACAGATGAGTTTTTATAAGAATTGAGGAGTAGCCATCTATTTCATTCCCTAATTCCACATTTCCTAAGCAGTTCAAAAGAAATTAAATAAATAAAAAAATAGTTTCTGCTTACAATTACCCAGTCTCCATAATGCTTTGAAAAAGAAATGTTGGTGTTTATTGTTACTCTAAATATGAATATTTCAATTTTGCAGGTTTGCATTGACATATAAAATGGTTTCTGCCTTTAGTCTTTAAATTCTGGTCATTTACTTGTTTATTTTTTAATTTCTTCAATTAGTCCTCAATGAAAATTGATTTCTATTTCAAGGCTATGGCAGGATGGTATTGGATTCACATCCTGTAAAAAGTAAAATTACATTCAATATAGGGTCTTATTTAAACTATAACAGTGACAGCCACAATGTTAAAACCACTTGACAAATATTTTGTAGGCCAAGGCATGAATATGAAACTTGTGGAGGTGTTTTTTGTTGTCTGGAAGATGATCCTTTGGGTGCTGTGGATTGTAGGGTGTGGATTCTGTGGATTGGGCCTATTCCACTGCATCTCCGGGATGCTCCGTCAGATTTTGAAGTTTGGATGCTTCATCAGCGCCTTGGGTTGTTTGTCATGTTTACACAATAGGGGGGTCCTATTTCACTGCAGGGCAACCTGCACGTGGCGAATAAAGCCTTGATTGATTGATTGATTGATTGATTGATTGATTGATTGATTGATTTATTTATTGGGTTGTTTGTCATGTTTACACAACCTTCAGCTGTTTTTATGGTAGGAAATGATTGCCATTGGGTTATGCCATTGCCATGGGTCTGCAACAGTATAGGTGGGTGTTACATGAGTAACATGAATGTCAGGATCCAAGATTTTCCAGCAGGAGATTCGATTCTATTGTGGGAAAAAAAAATGGTGTGGGGATGGAGAGCTTGAGACCTCTACTGCTAAGAGGTCAAATCTGACAGTGTGACCCTGGGAACTGTTTGGGAAACAGTTACATTCAGAAAGGCCTTCAGGTTCATTATACTTAGAGATGTGTGTGTGAGGTCATTAAGAAACTGGTTTATTAACATTTACTTAGAAAAAGATTCAGAGCTGTTAATCCATTCGACATATGTGGCTTACCAGTGTAAAGATGGGCTACCAAGAGGAGATGCGATCGAATCAAGTTCATTTCATAGGTGTAACACACTCACATTAAGGTGCAGTTCAGGCCAGGAGTGCGTGATTAACCACAGCATACAAAAAATTCCAAAAGCAGCCAGCCAATGTCACTTTCAGACCCTCAGCTTCTGAATGAAAACAAAGAAGTTATGAATATTTCTAAAACCTAAGCGTGAATAAATACATTATCAATAAAATAAGCCATTTCTGTAGTTAACCCTGCTATTGCAACGCACTGGTGAGCCACAGCTATAAAAAAGGCATCCTGCCAGCGGTGGAACAAAAATTTAAAAGAAACAAAATTCACAAACCAAGAATAAACTAAATGATTTAGAGTTTGGCACAAAACAAGACCAGATTTCAGTAGTTTGAGGTAGTTAACCACACACCGTTTACTCTAAATTTAACAGCAAACAATTGAATACTCTGAGATTATGACAACGACCTTTCATGTGCGGCACACATTTTGCTCTTAAAAGGGCTCGAAGATTTGACAGATTGCACTAAATTCAATAAAATGTTTCAGAGTCACCGCTTGAGACTAAGTTGGGTGTGAATAAAGCAAAAAGCCGACTGTAATGTCCAGGTAATTACTGAAAAGGGGAACAAACTATAATGCAACACAACCCAAATGAAAGAATGGAAACAATGCAAAACTCAAAAAAAAAAGGGAACGAAGGAGCTTTGCTGGGGTGTAGGTCAGAGTAGCAGTACAGCTCTGCTGTAGGGCTGTGAGCCACCAACTTAGTCATTGTGAGGCCTCATAAAGCAACAATGACACCAAAGATGATGAACAACAAACGTGCATCCAACCTTGCAACAACTAATGATGCATACAGAAGGCATCTTCCGATGCAGGAGGGAGGCGGTTTATACGAGGTAATTATGCTATGACTTACAACCAAAACACCTGTTTCTTTTAACAGGATGTAACCTCGAGCACAACTAGGCTCAGAGAGGGGCAGCCATCTCCCACAAAGTGATTAGATACTGATCAGGACAATAACACGCAAAATAATTATATAATTAATGTTGTGCATTAAAAGTGAGTAGGTCCAAATTGCATTGTTTAAAAAAAACAAAAGAAACTGGGGTTAGTTATTTGTCCACCAAATTGAATGAAAGGAGCATCCACAGAGGAAGCGATTTGCTCATCCTGCATCACTTTGTCGCTGATGATCAGACATTCAGGGCTCCAGTTGACTAGACAACCCGCTATTTCCCACCTTGTGATATATGTTAATAAACTGGATCATTTGAGGTCCTTGGTAATCACTTCAGTTTCTTTCCTTGATGCTCCTCTTTCACCTAAGGTCACTTGAAGTTGCCGAATGTTAATGACTTTCCAAGGTCTTTGCTTTGCTACATCGGTATGGAGCCCCATCTGGGCCCAACACCATTCTCCACTGGCAGTGCGCTGGCAGGCCGAAAGGAACTAGGGACAGCGTGTCTAGCTGCTGAGAGCATCTGCTGCCAAATCGATGCAGCGCTCAAAGTATGTGGTTCAACCAGTCCTCTGTGGGAAATGCTTGCTTGTGCTTTTGTTGGTAAAGCAGCCACCTGTGGAGAAGAGAGCAAAGTTATACCAAAGCTGAGATGGCACTAAAAACCTTGAAAAGTGTCTGCTTTAGCCACAGTTTGTTCATTTCATGTACTTTTTTAAAATCTTTAATGTTTTTGGTGAACTCTGCTGTCACTTCCTTACCTGTCAGCCAATCAGAATTTGACCTACGCTATGCACTGATGGGTTTTCACAGGACTGTACAGGAGCACATTGGCATGGGCTAAAAATCTTTCTTCGTAGGCTCTCCGTAGGCAAACTACTAAAATGGGCACAGCTGTGGTGCCATAAAAGAATCATTAAGTGTGTCTTAAGTTGAATTAATCATATAGGTCTTTTAGGACATTTTTTTTTACACATTTTTTACACATTTTACACAAAGTTTTCCTTTGGACTATGTTGATGTACCCTGTAGAAAAGACAATTCTACTACTAGGTTTACAGCTCAGACTCTGATTTCTTTCTTTGAGCAGTTTTGTTTTTTCTCAGTTGCATGAGGCACATTCGGTTCTACTGTATTCTATTCTTACCTTAAAATTTGGAACCAATTTTAAGTCTAACAGAGTATTTTAGTTGCCTGAACTGCTTTTTAAATGGTATCAACCTGACACAGATAGTGAGTCTGGCTTCTCTTTTATCTTCTGTGTATAGCATGTCAGTGCTGAATATATAAATAAATATAAAACAATCACCTGATAAAAGCATGAATATCAATTTGGCTACACGTGTAACTGTACTGCATCATTGTTCTGCCTCGAATGTTACTGTCAGTGATAGTGCACATATCATCTATCAGCTAGCTGCCACACAACCAGAACACTGTTGAATCCTGACTCTTCTACCAAACCTTTAATATGTGGCGTTTGCATGTTCTGTCTGTGTTAAGGTTGGTTCCCTCTGACATCTTAGACAACCTCCCACAGTCCAAACACATTCGAGTGTAACAAACCAGAAACCCGGTGAACTACATGCAGAAATTTTCATTGCATCTTTGAAAAGACACGTAAAACACAGAGTCATACCTAAGTCATTTGAATTTCCTCTGGTATTTGGTGGTTGGAAAAGAAATCAGTGTTTATATTCATCCATGTACAGTAGATGTGGTTTGCACATGTTTATAACCCCTTAAAAACCAAAGTCAACCTTAGTCAGCCTTAAAATGTCTGCCTGGTTTCTTTGAAATCTCAAAGCATTTGGCTACACACTAGACTAACTAATTACTAATCACAGAATTTTTATCGTCAGACAGACAAATGAGGTGATGAACATCCTTGCCTTGTCTAAACACATTTTACAGTTTAGACACAGCTAAGCTCACCCTGGCTCTCTTTCTGTCTCTGCGTCTCAAAGGTTAGCAGAGGGCTGCTGTGTTTGTCAGGCCAATCGATGGCCTGTCGCGCCCGGAAATGTGCTCAGTTATGTAGCGGAGTCAGCCTAGTGACCTCTTTGCGACATGGTGAAAGATCATCACCAAGAAAGGGACCGCATGCGTGTGTGTGTGTGCGTTAAACATGGGTGGATATCTGTCAGAAGCAGGTGGGTATCACTTACTAACCCTGCATATAATCAATTCATTTCAAAGCTATTATTCTGAAAAGTGCATGTGCGTGGTGCACTTATTAACAGCAAGGGAATCAAAGAGCTGGTGTGTGACAAAGAAGACTGGTGTCTAATTCAAGGTCAATAAGGCCTGTGTCACTCCTGCACTTTCACAGACGGGAGGGAGGAGGCATTATGTTCTTGTTGGTTACCAGAGCAAACACGACATCCCTGCTGGAGCTCATATCAATTTGTAATTCGACCCTCGGTCACATCAGAAAATGTCAGCACAGGTTGCTTGTGCAAAACAACGCTGCATTTGTCCAGTGCTCCTATCGGTTATCCAATGCTGTGCCATTTAAATGTTTTGCCTTTGTCAGTTGTACACATTCACAGAACTAAATATTCTTCTCTAAGTTAAGTTTTAAGCTGCTCTATTATGTATTTCAGCCCATTAGTAATTCCATCAGCTGTTCTCTTTTAATTTAATTTCAGCATATGATCAGACAAAGCTACAGTGTGTCTTTTATTTTTCTCTTTAAGTGACCATCTTACTTAATTTGCTAACACCAGCAGTACCTTCTCCTCATGCCCGTACATATTTAACTCTATTAATCTAATCGTCTACTAATTGGTCAAGATAGCCTTTTCCCTAATGATTTTTATCATGGGGTAATTAATGAGCGTGGTAAAGCTGAAATCACAGTGTCTTGTTAAAATGGCTTGATTGACACATTGTTTCTGGGCTGCCATTTTTCACTTTGTAGCATGCTTCATTTGAGCTACTTTAGGTAAATAACTGTTTAAAAATGATACTATTTTCAACAAGACTTTATGCGTCCTTCGCCTTTGAAAATATGCAATGACAAAATGCCAGTGAATGATAAATCTTTAATATAAAAATTGTACAAGAATTCTGATACAAATTACAAGAGGTATTTGGACAAAATATGAATAAAATTCCATTTACATCCCAAAACCCTTATGCATTTTATGCAAAAACCATAGACAGTTATGATACAGAAACAAATACAAGAAAGGCTTAAAAGAAAGAAAAAGAAGTCTCTTAAAAAGGATCTTTTTTTTTCCTTCTGTCTGTCTGCTAATGGGGAACACCTCTTTGGGTAACATACAGTATTCATGAGGCTTCCAAATCACCACTTTAACACCAAAGTGACACAAGCTCCTTTGCTCTGTTTGTTCTTTGCAGTGCGACCATGTAGCCATGCAATGCTGTTGAGTGCCCGTGCTGCAACATGGGCTTCTTAAGACACAGACACAAATGCATTAGATACACACACACACACACAAAACAAAAAAACAAAAAAAACAAGTGAAAGTTAAAATCTAAGTTCACTAGCTCTTCAAGCTATTTATACTTTAAGACTGTAAAATATATTTGAAAATACAATGGACAACATTTTATGGATTTACAGCATTTTTTTTTGTTCAGGATAACTGACATTTCACAGGTTCCAGTTCAAATTAACGAGGGCATCCTTTTTAGAACATAAGACATGAGACTGAAGCATCTATACAAACCCACGTGTGTGTAATTTTTATCTAACTGCATATTTTTAATGACATCCTGTTAAATATTTTAACCTCACTTTGTTCCATAAGCTACATTAACTGAACAGGTTGCACGCGTTGTCACCGCTCGTTCTCTCAGCTCGTTCTCTCAGCTCGCACCTTCTACTCTATCACTCTGTGACGTGAACACAATGGACAGCGATTAACGGGTCAGGCATTTCCGCCCTTTGCCATCCTTTTCCCCCTCAGTGTGCTCGGTAGAATTGCAGAATAATTGATGACTGATGCTGCTCTTATCAAATATTTAAGATTCGCTCCAGCGGTCTGGGCCGATGAGCAATCTAAGTGATGTGTTCCTGCTGTCCCAAAGCATGGCCACTAGGTAGCACAGTGCACCCAGACCCATGTGGTTAAAGAATTAAGAAATTCAAAGACTGGATTTCTCTGAAGACAGAAAGGAGAGGAGAGCAGAGTGTACAGGAGAGGGGTGGATCGACTGCTCTCCAACAGGCAAAGAAGAAGAACCTAGCAACTTGTCCTGGGGAGCTTTTTTCTTTTGTCTTCAACTTTTTACCCTGCTTTGTTAAGTGACTACTGCAAGGTCCAGCCTCACCACTTTTTAAACCCAATTCCCTCTCCAGCATCCCGCACTTATCTGTTTAGCTGGGGACAGCACAGTCATTTGCATTTTTTAAAATTTCAGCCCTGTTTCATGACCCTTGAACCTCTGCTGACCTAGCTGCAGCCATCCAAGACTCTGACAGAGCCTGAAGTAGTTAGTGGACGGTATAGTAGGGGAACTTCTTCCTCTGATGTTCAGGTTTTTTTTGTATGTGAGACAGCTCTGCAGTTGATGATTAAGAAATGGACAATATAGAGCAGAACCTAAGGAACATGTTAGTCTGAAGCTGAGGTTGGTGACAAGAGCACATTGTGATGTTTGATGATTCTACTGAATTCAAATCAATCTGTCAGCTTGCTGACCTCTTAAATAGACTTAAACGAATAATGTTTTCAGGAGATTCATATTGTCTGTGTTAGACTTTATTCCAACTTGCATCAATAGTGTGTCATTTCTGCTGTGAGAATATGTTTCTATGCCCCTTTTTTGTCTTTCACTAGAGGTTAACAAGTCACCTAGGTCTTGTTGTGTTTCTGCGTGTGTGCCACTTTCATCTGCGTGTGTGTGTGTGTGTGTGTGTGTGTGGTTGTGTGTTAGAGAGACAGCTGTCAGCAGGGTTCCTGGAGTAGCACTTTTTTATTTCTGGCAGAGTGAGGGCCGCGGGGATTGAATGAATGAATGAGGCAGCAAGTGCCTCAGTGAAACCCACTCCTGGGAGAAGGCAGGGGTTCCTGTACTCAATTTTCCCTTCACTTGGGATAAACAGGCAATTACCCATCCCTTTTTCCTATGCCATGGCCGTCCAGTGAACTTAAGCATACACTATTAGCGTGTGTCCCTGTAGGATCTGCGCTGTGGCGTGTAGAGGTGGTAAGTGAGTGGCGGATTGAAGAAATGGGTAAGGCGGTTGTTAAATGCCTGCGCTCTGACAGACAAAGAGAAAAACAGAGTGAGAGAAAGGAATTGAATTACCGGCGACCTTGACTAAGAATAAGCGTGCAAAGAAAATGATCAGATGAATTGAATTACACTTAAGCGAATGAGTCAAATTAAATTGTTCAAAGCACGCTCTTTCTTCTTTTTCTCCCGTCAGTGTCACAGTCTTGTCAGCAACCTTGGCGTCTGGCAGTGTAACGTAGTGACAAGTGAGTTATTAGACAGAAGAAGCAGGAATGGCGGGACGCCTCCAGGTAACAGAGAAACAGCACATTTTTAATGATCGTTTCTGTCATCCTTTCCTCCCTAGTCAGCCTCCCACCTCCGCAACCTTTCCATCAGACTCAGCTCTCTCTGTCTCGTGCTTTTTTATCTCTGAGAAGAGAGAACTAAAAACTGCATGTGTCATATGGGTGGAGTCTTAAAAAAGACATGAAATATTTCAATAGAATAGGTCATGTCTGTATTGCAAAATGGCCTAAGTATGAAATAAGTGGAACTGAGCACTGTTATGGATGTAAGGTGTTGTGAATACTGTACAGCACACCACATAACACTGCATATTTTCCCACTGTGTGTAGCACCAGTCAAGTAAGAGTAGATCTCCTTGTACAGTAACACATGGCATTGCTAATACATTGAGAAATAAGTCAAACTGAGGAACGATCTCTACTTTTTTGTCTTTTTACAAAGAAAAATATAGCGGACAAAAAACATTTCTATGGAGATACATCACCCTCTAATAAATACCCCTTCCCTTGGCTACTTTGCCCAATTACTGGAAATAGTTGTACCGTAAGACACTCATGGACATGTTACAAATCGGTGCAACTAACAGCCAAAAAAACAAAACAAAACATGGCAACATTTTTATGCTCAGCAATGGAAACCAATGGCGCAATATCACAGCAAAATGTTTTAAGACTCAAGTGCATCATATTAATCAAACAGGGCATGATTTAAGTACAATGTCACACTGAAAGAGCTTCTTTTTTCTTTTTCTTTTTTAGCAAACACTTATCTTTTGGTCACAGTTGAAGGACTATTTTCATTTTTCCTCTCTCTCTCTCTTTTTTTTTTTTTTAAATCTGTGGGACTGTATGTTCCATTAGGATGCTTTTTGTAAGAACAAACACCAGCTCTTGCACTAACATGCTTTCTTCTACAGAAAGCAAGCGTTAAACCCCACATTGCTTCTTTTAAGGAAAGAGGGACTTTATCAATATTTACTCCCTTGTGTTTATGAAACAGCAGTTCATAATGATCAAACCTGGTTTTGTTTTGAAGTCACTTTTGTCACATTCTGAATAAATGGTTCAGCAATGAGGGCAGATCTCAGGTTTTGTTCAGGGAGGCGAGATGTTTTCTGTCATCAAACTGGGTTTGACATTGAAACGCGTGCAAAAAGAAACTGGCACAAGTTGAATGTTGAAGGTACTGTCACTTCCATTGGCACCGCAGCCATCGATGACCCCAAACAACACCTAAAACTCAGCATTGCAAAAAATCCTCATTATATTAATATTACACATCCCCTTGTATAGATGCAAAGTGCAAAAACTGAATTGGTATACTAAAGCTCATAAACATAACAGACAAAAAAAAAAATCAATAGAAATACAGAGAATGATATCAGTGTAGGAGCCTAAAAAAGCATGCCGGCAACCTCTGAATATCTAACAAGTAGATAAAACAAGTCACGTGATATTCTTTTTTTTTCCTTAGGACTCAGATTAAAACGTGTCTTTGAAGCTAACATAAATGAGTCAAGCTAGTAAGATGCTACCGCTTTCTTGCCTATAGCTGGAAGTATTTTACTGGACTGTAACATAAAATCCCAAAAAGGGAGAAAAAAAAGAAGCAAACAACCATCAACACAACTCTTTTACACCAAAAGCCTTTTGGGACATTATTTACAAATGAAGCTATCATGCTTTTGTAAGGGGTTCATTTAAAAGCTATCATTACACAAATACAACGAGAACATTTTAAGTTTTTTTTTTCAATACTATCATATCTGAAGGCAAAGTCACAAATAAGAGTTTGAATGGATCCTTTGGAGATGGAAATAAACACAAAGTGGGAGAAGTTAGAAAGGAAAGGATGGAGGGGGCTTATGAAAACACAACTCTCCATGCTCTAGAGTGTTATCCTGTTCTTCCAAAGAAGGAAAAGTCAAAGGACACAATAATAAACTGTATTTAGAGTCAATTAATTTTATACATGGAGATAGAAATGTCTCGCAATGACGTTCAAAGGACGGTCATACAGGCATTTAGCTTGTATTTGATGGTCTTGGGCTGGGGTTAAAAGCTAATTTGAGGAGGAATAAGGATGAGGAATGAAGGGAGTAGCGGGCATTCTGACAGGAGGGCAGAGTGACAAGTCATTTCTTTAGTCTATTATTGTAGAGAAGGGCATGTTTTTATGGAGGTTCGGGTTCTGAGAGTGTCGGTTGCGGCTGCGTACAGAGCTGAACACCATGTTGCAACCGGGGATTTTGCACTTGTGCATTTCGCGTAGGTGCACAGTCTTGTAGTGCACACGCAGGGTCCCTTTGTTGCTGTACATTTTGTGGCAGATGTTACAGAGGATCCCACTGCTGCTGCCATTACTGCCTCCAGAGGACGAAAGGAGGAAAGGTGAGGAGGAAGGGTCCAACCCCTCACTTTGTCCATCTTTTAGTTCTCTCCTCTCATCCCGATATGCCCCATCAGCCCGCCCGATGGCATGCTGGGAGAAGTCCTCTCCCTCGCTGTTGCCCTCATCCTCTTCTCCCTCTTCCTCCAGGTCATCCAATAGGATGCCTTCATCGCTGCCCTCATCTGACTCGTGTGAGGAGTGGATGCTGCTGCTCGATTGAACACTGGATGTGGTACTCAGGTCCAAAACCATGTAGTCGTCTGGCTGGCTCCGAGAGAAGCCATTGGTGTGGTGGTTTCGAAAGTCTTGGTTGAGAGGATGGTGAGGATGATCATTGCTCATGGGGGAATAGGGAATGTGGTTCAGCCCGGGAGGCCCGAGACTGGCACCTCCGAGGCCCATGCCGGCCATGGGGTCCAAGCCCATGTAGTGTCCAGCGTAGATCTTGGCCAGTAACTCAGCTCGCAGGTCCTTGGGCAGTGGCGTGAGTTGGGGGTCCAGGACAATGTCGTCCAGCTCTTTGGTCAGCAGTTTGCGGTGCAGGTTGATGTTGGAGCTGTGCCTAATGTGCAGGGGGACAATTAGAGATATAACTCAGAATGCTGCCAGTGTATCAATAATGTAGATTACATCTCAAATAGAAATAGGAACACAGTTGAAATACACGCATTTGTATTTACAGTCATATATTTTAGATACAAGTTATTTTACTTCTGTGAAATGGTGCCAAGCTTAGAAGACTCAATATCTTTGGAAGCACTCTGTCTGTAATTATTGTTTCTGTCAGGAAAGGTACAAAAAAAGGCCCGCACACAGACAGAAATCCATCTGATAGCTCTCCACTGAAAAAGTGTACTAACATAGCAATGAGAGAGAGCATCCTGCTAGTGTTTACCACTGTCAGCATGTCTGCACTGCACAGCCCTCAAATCCAATAGAGTCTGACTCAATTAAATACTCCACCATATTGAATGGGAGTTTATCAATTGATTCGAGCTGTGGTAATGTGATAATCGAGGGGAACTGGATAGCATATTAGCACTAGGCCCTGACAGGATTATCGCATTCGTTCCCTATTGGAGGTGGCTTAATCGAGCACCTCAATGAACATGTCTTTATGTAGCCTTGGATTTAATTAAGATGGGCATTTTTCCCAAAAACAAGGTGCTACAGCTCATGAAGGAAACCAAGTAACAAGTGCCATGCTTAAGCCAGGATACAATTAGTGGGGATTTCAGTTAGCACACAAGGCCATGCTAGAGGATGCAAAGTGAAATGGGCTTGAAAATCAAATGTATTCCCTTTATTCTATTTATTCCCTTTAAGCTCCTATTTCACAGTTGCAAAGTGACACCATGAGAAAGGGGACCAACAGCACACACGTCACAATAAAACTGTGTAACACAGAAAAGAAATTTAAGGACCCAATTACCAGTGCCATAATATAGCATACACACGGCCTCTCTTCTCACATCAGGCCAGCAATTAATTAAAATAAAAATATGCAATCACTCAGTGCCTTTAATGTGAAGGGTTTCCATGCAGGGAGGGCACATGTGTGTAAAACAACACAAAAATTGAAAAGAAAAGGGAAAAAAAAGGTCGTCCTTAGCAGGACGGGCGAAAATGGAGTCACAATGGATAGTAGAGCTTACCAGCAGTGGCAGGGTTGATGCAGTCAAAAAGGGTCCCTTTCCTTTAATTATTTACTTCCCTATCCGACATTGTCCTGCAAGAGGTAAAAATACATTCATTTGAGGGACCCTTTTCTGTGAACCAAGCAACCAGGAGCCCGTCCACTCGAGCATCGTCAGCATTGTGGAGAGCGTGGCAAATCGATTGGCTGTGGCTCTCACTGTGTGTGTGTGACTGTGTGTGTCTTTGCACGTTCCTATCTCTGTTTGTGCGTGTGGAAAAACAGAAAATATATTCCGTTTTCCACGTCCTGCAATCAAAAAGATTTTATACATCCCTTGTTCTTTTTTTTTTATCCTTTGAATATGCAGTTGGCGTTTAACTAATGGCTAAAATATGGCCGTCGTGATTCAGTGTCTGCGTCTCTAAAACGCATGTGTGGATGATTGTCTGTGAGAGACCACAGTGTTTCTGCGTACAGCAAAAAAATAAATAAAAAATGCTGTAATCAGTGATCAGTGTAATCGGGGAAAAGGCCACAGTTTGTGCAAGGGTGCCAAACAACACTGAGATGTGACGAGGGGCCACACAGATTTGCTCTGTTAAGCCTGAGGTTAAGAATGCTGTTGATGATGCTCAGGTAGGCAGGTCCTTTGCAACATGTCTCCATCTGTATTACAACACCTTCTCACTGCTAATAAGCTCTAAATTAACCATGGCTATCTAGTCATACATGCAGTAAGTAGACTGCAAAATTAGCTACACCAAATCTCTTTAAAGCTATAGCAGTTAAATGAAAAATATTGACAATTACCACTAGAATCTTATCCATTTTACTGAAATCCTCAAATAAATTAAACTGTTACTTTGGGTCATTTGTAACCATTTACAAAATTACAAGAACTGTAGAGGAGAAAAAGAGCCATGTTCATCTTCATTATTATTTAACCCTTTTGTTTGCAGTGCCTCCTTGCCCTAAATACTCAACATAAGTCAGCTGAATCCACACACAGTGGACATAATGCCCTCATCCCTTCATTTATCAGATTTAGACTTTCTGCCCCATTTCCCACTCCCCTCCGTCCCTCCACCTCCATCACTCCTCTTCACTGTGCTCTATTTTTCCTCCCCCAAAACCAACTCCTCAGTTCCCTCCTTCCTCCATCTCCACCTCCCTGTTGGCCAGTAATGTGGCTTGCAAACCAATTTGACAGTCTCATCTTCGCCCAAAAGACGGGGGAGGCCTCCAGAGAGCCCATTTTTGACTGTGCAGAGGAGGCAGAGTGAGAGTGTGCCTGTCCCAATCGGCGTTAATCATCTTTAGGTTCATCTGATGGCCCTTGCCCTTGCTTTTGTGTCAGCGCTTATGTGTGTATATACACGTGTGTATGTTTGTCTAAATGACTCATAATGTGTAAATGAGATAGAAGGCTGAGTGGTATTAAACTGGCACCAGTGGTTCTTTGTCTTTCCTGTCATTTGGGGTGCATTATGAGGTTTTGGGTGTAAGTGGGAGGACAAGAGTTTTAGTAACATTTATCACTCTCTGTCACTGTTATATCTCCTTCGCACCGCTCCAGCCTCTCGAACGGCGCAAGCTGCACACAATGATTTTGAGTACTCCTGAAGAAATGAGTGAGTGGAAATTAAATATGCATTTGATACCAGATTAAAAACAACAATTTATTGTACATGTTCATGTTTCAGCTTGAAATCGCTTGCAGTTTTAGAACTCGTTCTGATGATGACAGTCAGCTTGCATGGGCGTCTCTGTGTTATTCATCTAAGAATAAAATAATTTCCCTTTATTCTCCACAAAATGAATCACAATTAAGCTGTCAGTATAAACCAAGGGGATGTAATGCTTGAAGCTTTTTATTCAGCAGATAGTTTAATGTAAGTGGCTTTTGCTAACATATTCTCTCTATTAGCAGCATGCCCTTTGTTTATAAGGAGACAAACAGAGAGCTGATTGTAGAGCAGAGGAGCCAGGCCCACATGCTGTGAGGGGACCAAGGGAAAAGGAGGGAGACAGAGAGAGGAAGAAGAGGGGAGGAAAGAAACTCTCCAACATAATTAACCTTCACTCTCTCCATTTGCAGTGGCCCATGCAGGGACCATGTGCTGCGCATGGTTGCACCATGGGAATGCGAACGAGGGAGATCACCTGCTTGCTGCAGCGACAAAGAAGGAGCAGGTTAAAATGTTTCAGGTGAAGGTTTAAAATAAAACTAGCGTGGGCTGATTTTATATTAAAAAAAGAAAAAAGAAAGGTACGGCAATCTTGTCACCAGTTAAAAATGATGATTAAAAAGGCTAATAATGGTGATGATTACTGGTACCTGCCTTTCAAGCAGTTAATTATGCAGCTTCTTCAACACTTGTGCCGACGCTGCTCACTCCCCACAATAAATATGCAATCATTTACCCCCGTGCAGCAGGCAGTCAGGAGGCTGAGGGAAAACACCCCGCTTTAAAATCACTCTCGCACACGCATATGCACACACGCACTGTATATTGCTCTGTTTAACACTTAAAAACACACACATTACATGCTTGCTCAAGGGCACTTTAAATGATCCTGTTCAATATGTATGTACAGCATCCACGAGCAGGGATGTTTTCATGTGGATTTGTATGTCTCGCTGTTTATTCCACATTGCCTGAACACCAGTGATACGTTTTTATGTGGCGGTGCATTCGCATTGAATCCTGCTCTGAGTGTCATCAACTCTGCAGATCAAATGACCTCACCTCTGTTTTCTTCTTTACTTTGATGCACAAGCTTTTGATACTGGTGTCTGATGCTGTGGCTTTTCACTCGGTGAGTGGACTTATCAGAGATGCAGAGGACTTTCCTGTTGCTGTATCATGTCGTAATCTCTGCTGTAAAGCAATAAATAAATAACCACTGCTTATTTTTCACAGTGGGTTAAGTATTGTTTTAGCAAGTCTAACGCGAGCCACCCGAAAGAGCTGCTTATTAATTGTTATTACCGATTGTGTTTGCGTAAAAAAAATAAAAAATCTAATTAGGAGAACGAATGTAGTTTGACTTATTAAATTTACTAGTAATAAATGTTTGAGATATTATTTTGAACAAATACATTTGTACGTGCAGTTTCTTAATCTTATCAGAGCAAATGCTCTGATGAAAACAGCTAAATTATATTCCCGTTTTATTGCTACCATTAAACTCAAACATACATTATGTCATTAAAGGATTACCCAGGGACAGATCTGATGAGAGCACGGCTTGTGTATTGACTCGTCTCAAAGCTCAAGGATTTCTCGAGCTATGCGGTGCTCTTCTGTCTGTTGTTTTATTCCCTGTTTGAACCTGCGGCAAAGTAATTCGCCCCACATGCTATCAGGAAAAATATGGAAATAATAGTGTATTACACATCTACAGCTGTACTGTGCACCCTTGGCTTAGATGCACTATTTTTACTTAGTCCTTGCTGGAAATGATCTCTGTCGTATATATGTATGTGTTGGAATGACATTTACTGTATATGTTGGTGTCAAACTGTTTCACACACACATGCACACATTCATTCTGACACAGGAAGAGGGAAGAGTTCACATATAGATGCTATCTTTTCTTTGTGAAGTCATCTTTGAGCTTGTTATAGCACCAAATTCAACCTAGGCTTTTGTATCAAACTGTGTATTTGTGAAAAGACACCTTCCCCACACAAGCGTTCCTCCTGTTTTTTTCATTATTCTCCTCACTGTTGTCACCTCATTTACTTCACAGAAGTCTGTCGTCTGCTGTCAAAACTATTATGTGGTTGTGTCAACAAATTCCAGTATGAAGGGATTCAATTACATAATTGACCAAAAAACAATGAAAAAAAAACAAAAAAAAAATCTGGGCAATATCTGCAGATTATCAGTGGCACGGTTTCTTTTTTGCTTCTGTGACATCTGTTTAAAATCAGAGCATTTTCTTGTGTTAGATTCCCCTAATAAAAGGTCTGTGAAGTTTTATTTCAGCTTTTGAAAGTTCAGATAAATTACTCGGTTGTTTTTGTCATACACTTTGCATCATTAAGTGGTTAAATACTTAGATGTAATATGTATCAGAGCAAATGCTTTTCTTTTTATCTATTTGTATATTCCCTTATGTGTGCAAGAGAGTGCAAACGTGTGAAAGTGCAAATGCTGCACAGCAGAACAGTCCTGCCTTGGGCAGGAGAAGGGAGCTAATGCACTCACTGGTGGCAGTGCACCACACCGAGGCAACGCATGTTACGATAACACGTTCTGTCATCTCGCTGCTGTCTGCACAGCTGCATCAGGTAAGCAGCAGGTTTGCACCTTTGCGGACGCTAACTTGCCTCTTGTTCTCCTGCCTCTGTTCTCCTCTCACACCTATTCTAATAGAGTCCCAGGATCTCCTGCCTTATTTACATGCTGCTAATTAACAAAAAGTGCTCAGAACAGATGCCACAGAAACAGCTTAGGGTAGAAAAGGAGGGGAGAGTTTGGTGGAGCGACAGAGCGAGTGATGAAGGGATTGTGTGAGAGAGACAAAACTGTGAGGAAAAATATAAAAGTCCCTCTGGAAAGAATGAATTTTACAATTGCAGTCAGCTTTACTTGTTGCGGATACTGGATAATAACGTTTTTCATCACTATCTCCATTGCAGAACAGAACGAGTAACCCTGGTATATATAGCAGATGGGTTTTTTATCAAAGATACAGTATATGAAAGCATGCAAGTGGTTAAGACTGAAAATGCTGGAGTTTTTTTAGAGTTGGAATTATATTTTAAGGGTCATTTTATACTTTATTTTGAATGAGTGCATAACTTGCCCAAGTGAATATAGTTGATTAGTTCACTGGCCAATTTTCAGTCACCAGAAATATGAATTCATGGACCGCTGATATTTATGTATAATGAAAATGATTTCAACCTGTATATAAAAGCCACTCGTTAAATTTAAAAGTTGTGGCAAAAAAGATTTCTATGTCTTTTCCTGGGAGCTGTTCCTTAACCAGGACACTAGTGACGTTATGTACCTCCACCTGTCAGTGTTTCTACTGCATACATGCACAGTTCATGTGTGCCACTGATATGTGCTAACAAGCCCAGGTGAGTAAAGCTAGCCTCACCTTTTAATGCGCTAATAAATGCAGTGGTTTGACAAACCGCTGTCTGTTAATGTATGCACCTTCATCTCCCGGTGACAAGGTGAGGTAGTGAGGGCAGGTAAACAACACACTGAAGCTGGAAGCTTGATAGGTAGTGTGTGTTTAAATGTCTGTGTATGTGTTCCTGCTTTTCTAAACTTTGACTTGACACTGAGCAGATGTTCCCGAATCCATTTTAGTTTCAAGTTAGCGAACAGATGTTAAGTGGAGGCCAACAAGGATAATGTCATATAGTACTGAAATACTGCATTTCACTCTTATGTTAACACGAAATGAAAATAAATATCTCTCACAACAACTGAACTACATTTTAAAGCAATGTCTTTTTAATTAATACGGTTTGATCCTTATAAAACAAAACCTTAGACCTACTGTAGGTAATTATTAGATGATAAGAATCCAACCTACCTGTGATTGCCAATGTTAAAAAATATATAGTAACTTTTCAAAGTTGTGCCACTAACCTGTCTCTGCTCCGCCGGGAAGGGAAAGCAGCATTGCAGCCAGCCACAGTGCACACATGCATCTCTTTGAGGTGCACGTTCTTGTAGTGAAGTTTCATGCTATAGGAGCTCTTGAAGCTCTTCTTACAGACATAGCAGATCTTGGGGTCAGGACTTGAACATGGATCTCCCTCTGGTGATCGAGAAGAAAGGAATTTGGGTGGGCTGGAACCATAGCCCATCGAAGTGATGAAGCTCTCGTGAAGCGCAGCCATGCTTGCAGCAGTGGCAGCAGCCGCTGCCATGCCCCCATTATAGAAGCCATACTGGCCCATGCAGAACATGTCATAAGTTGGATCGTTGAGTTCTTCTTTGATCTTGATGGGAGGGTGATGAGGGGAGGGTGAGGAGTTGCCCTTTCCTTCCATTTCCTTTCTCAAATGAGCTTCCTCGCTACCCTCATCATCTTGTTCCTTTTCCAGTCTCCTTCCACCCCTGCTGTGCTTTTGCTGATCCTCCACATCCATCAGCTCATCACGGTAAAACATCTTTGAATCCGAGTTTTCAGACTCATTCTCAAAGTCTCTCTCGTGGTCCTGATCCTCAGAGGTAAAGCTGTCCATGCAGCGTAGATCAGCAGCTCCACCTCTGCTGTCACTACCATTTCCTTCGTGGCATTCATCTTCGCTTTGTCTCATCATTCCTCTCAGAGCTAAACCAGGGCTCATCTCATCCTGGGAAGGGGATTGCTGCCCGCTTCCACCACTGTGGTTCCCATTTCCACTAGCGCTGTTGTTGTTGCTATTACAATTTCCGTTAATTTTGACATTGTTGTGAAGAAGAGATGACTGGTGATGGTGGTGATTATGGTGCATGTTATCGTCGTCATCATCGTCTTTGTCGTCATATTCATCTGCCACATCGATGACTTCTTTCTCAATCTTTACTGGCATGCTTGATTTACGAGGTTTCTTTTTGGGCGTGGGGTCACTGCTGCCATTGGTGAGGTCGTGATTGGCACTAGGTGTTGGTAAACGGTGGGACATGGGTCCTGCATCTGACACATGAACATTATTATGAGAGGCCACAGCTGCAGCAGCCAGGATCTGCTGTTGCTGGTCCATCAGGGTAGTGCTGTTGGTAGTGGTGGGCATGATGGGGCTGGTGGGCAGTGACACTGGAGGACTAACAAGGTCTGCAGGGGACAGTAGTGTTCGGTAGAATGGGGGCACTGGTTGAACTGGCTGCACTGATTTCAAGGAGGGGAACACCAGTGGACTTTGCAGAGGCGAGTGAAGCATAGGGTCTACAGGTGGAGTGGTGAAGCCCAGTGGTGGCCTTCCAGGGCTAGTGAGTGTGAAACCACCGTTCTTGGTGCTCGAGATGACAGGTGTGCCAGTGGTAGAATTGGCACGGATGAGGTCCTTGTCACGGTTATTGCGCAGCATGGGCATGTGCAACCGTGGATTGGGATTTGCACTGTGACGATTGCGGCTGCGTAGTGAGCTGAACACCATATTGCAGCCCTCGATGGTGCAACGGTGTTTAATCTTCAAGTGTACAGCATTATAATGTATCTTAAGTGTGCCTTTATCATAAAAGGTTTTTCCACAAGAGTTGCAGACAACGCGACCCTTGCGTGAGGTGGCTCCCATGCGGCGCATGCGATGCATCTTGGAGGAAAAGGAAGGATGGGTGATTGTTTTTGACTGCTCGTCCTTTATGAAATGGTGGTGGACCGGGTGGTCACTCAAGCTGTTAGGTTGCTGAGGTTGATTTTGGGACTGCTGTTGGCCCTGTGGCTGTTGCTGCTGAAGCTGTGTCTGCTGTTGCTGCTGTTGAGCCTGCTGGGTGGAAGGGGTTGGTGAGATGGGAGATGCCCGGTTGTTGGGCTCTGTCTTGGGTTCGGCGTTGTTGTTAATGGCTCCCAGCGCTCCACGACTAGGACTTGGACCTGTGCGGAATGGTGATAGGGACACTTCTGACTCGCTGGTTTCCACTTGTTCTCCTTGGTTTGGCAGGCTGGGCTCCCGGAGCCGCAGACCAGATTGCTCCAGTGGGAGGCCATTGGGGGGCAAGCCAAGCATGGGGGCAGAGACTGGGTTGATGTACTGGAAGGGCAACAGGAAGGCTAAGCTGTTGGGGATATTTTCAAAATGGTGGATGCTGGATGGGCTACTATTTTCCAGATGTGTAAGGAGCCCTGGGCTACGGGTCCTGTTGTTACTTTCAATGAATGTCCTTATCCCGGAGTCTGTCTTGGAAGAAGGAACTGTAACTGCCTGACCTTCCTTCTCCTGAATGGCCATCAGCTCCACAATGGACTTGGTCTCACCAAAGCGCAGGAACTGCTGGAGGGTGATGATCTCTTCTTCTCTGGACATGATGGTCCAGCGGTCCAGCACCTTGCCTGCAGCATCCTAGATGCCCCAGAAGAGACAAGAGAGAAGACAAAAATACTTTATTGATCGTGAATAATCAGTGTGGTCAAAGGAGAAGACAGAGCAAGGGTTAGTTTGTGAGAGCGAGCATTTCTGCTCATGAAATTCAGAGGCCCCTGGAGCGACAAGTAACTAACAGAGCTTTGTTGAAAATCTCCCTCCTCCACTGTCCCTCTTTTCCATATACTCTTCACATATTCATTTTTAAGAAGAAATCTTTCCTGAAAATCTGCCCATTAATCACACCGTGATGAGAGTAACAAGTTCAATAACGTTGTAAGCAAACAAATCAAAAGCACTGAGGTGGGTCTTTTTAGCAAGTCTCTGTGACTCAAAGCATTGGAGGCATATTAATCTGAGAGAAAGAACTGAACTCTTGCAGGGACTCCCTCTGTACACAAACTACACCTAGGGATGTTTACAAAACTGTGGGAGCCAGAAAGAAAAAAAAAAAGAAAAGAAGAAATAATAGAATAATTAATGCAACTCACTACCATGCTGTAGTTCACATGCAATTTTCTTAGTGCTTTCTCTATCTCCAAGGCAATGAAATGCTTAAGGGAAGACACTATGCATTTAAGGAATGGGTTTGGATGCTCAAATAAAAGAGATAAAAACTCGTGTTTCTTCAAGGTGCTTGATGATGCCTTGATAGCGGCATTGAGATCGTGTTCCTATCATTGGGCAGTGTAGTTATTTATCATGTGTTTATGCCAGCCGTTTTAAATGTTGTGCAACCTACGGAACTATAAATGGAAATCTGATCAATATTTCAATGAGATTGGAGGAATACACAGCTTCTTTTACTTAAAATACTGAAGGTGAAATCCTGTGTAATAAATATCCATGTTGTTGTCAGTCTTTAACCAATTATTCATTTGACAATATCTCCCAATGAAAATAGCAAAAGTGTAAAATAACAATATTTAACAATAGATAAATTATTACATCCCATGTCATTTCCAGTTCTTGTGTTTTTAGAGGTCTGGGAATGATGAGAAACATGTTTCCATCCTAGGATACCAGAACCGCTCCAGTGGGAAATGGGCTTTACTCCAACTAGAGCACTTTGCTTGGCTAGTGTCTTTTGGAGATGTGCTATTAATGGCTGAACATTAATAAGAAACTCAGACTCGTTGCAAGTGTGCACACTGTCACATGTCAAAAGACGGTGAAGGACTTTGGAAGAAGAATCTTGTCAAATCTTGAAAATGAAAGTACGACCCTGTACTTTTGTCCTCTTCTGTGAACCGTTATGTCTTTCTGGTTTGAAGCACTAATGACAGCGTTCGTCACTTATGCCTCCTCTGCTGTTGTTCTAAAATGTGATATTTGTGTGAACAAGATGGAAATAGTCAGGTTGAAAGAAAGAGAAAGTGTAAATACTGCAGTTCACACACTGGTTCCTGAGGGACCAGACGCAAGTGACATCAAGGGAGCAACACAAGTGATGACAATTAGTCACACTGAAATGGTAACATTTCTTTAGAGCTCCTAGCTGCTGGCATCTATAAAAGATAAATGGCAACTCTAGTGAGTAAAAAGCTGTAAAAACCAACATCACAAAGCACAAAGGGCCTGTAAGGAGAAAACAGAAGATAAATGTTTAAAGAGAGACAGCTAAAGAGAGAGAGAGAGAGCACGGGAGAGAGACAGAGGAAGAAGAGCAGAAGCGCAGAGAAAATAAAAGTGTGAGTGGTTTCATATCATGCCCTCAGATATACTGTAGAAATAGATTCTTCTGAGACGAAACATCAATAGTCACTGGGGTATTTGTTGTTAAATATACATTAAAAAACACTTTACACTTTCATTCTGTGTGCGCTCTGGAGTTTTAGCCTGGAGGTATGACTTTAAATTCTAGCCTGGACACTATTATTTCGTACTGCATGGCCATCTGGGCATTAGTACTTCCATCTGATTTAATTGAAACAAAAAAATGAAAGCAAATTAGAAAGTGAATCTTTAAATAGTTACACAACCAGGATGTTTCTTAAGTAATTGTAGTTCTAAGAAGTGCTGTGGTGTATTCATATTTCCTAGTGGCAAAAACTATATATGTTTGTTATATGTTGAAACACATCAAGGTAACCTACAGTTACACCTCTGATTGCAGGCAGGAAATATTTTAAATGCAGTTTTAATGTTGCATTAGTTTGAATGTTGCCTGTTTTGTGAGCAGTAAACAGCAAAAGAATATTTGCATTTTATGGATTACAGCCAGGCAATGTTTAATGAAATTAAATTAAAATGAAAATATCAGTTTCCTATTTTCTCCACTTTGATGTTCAATTCATGATTAAAATAAGATTCATGAGAATGATAAGTTAATAACAAGGAGGTAATTCTAATGGAAATCTGATTAATAAATGCCAGGAAACAGTCTGAAGCTGTTAGCAATATCATTAAATAAAGCTGCTAAAATTTACAGGTTCATAAGCCTCAGTGGGTTACGATTTTCTGACCATCTCAATCATTGATTGAGTAAAACAGAACTTAGACATGGATTTAAGTCTCTGCTAGTCCAACCATGTGCATTCACTTCCCCACAAACAAAAGCCAAACACAATGACACAGGCCAAACTGCAACCCATTAGGGCCAGCCAGCTGTCAGAACAGGTCAGCAGTTCTGCTATGCACTGGACCCTGTCTGAGTGGAGGCTATCCAGGCCTTCCTCGTTCACTGGTCAATTGACTTTTGGAGGCCAGTCAACATGCGTTTGGGCTGGGTCAGCCTTGGTGCAGCGTCAACACAAATCCACAACTGGGATAAATCTGATGAGAAAAAGATGCAAGAGGACACACTTGACTGAAGTTCATTTCATGTACGTGCAGCTATGTATCTTTAAGCCAAAAAAAAAAAAACATTCAACAAAAGTTTTGTGTGTGTGTGTTTTAAAAAGCCACTGCAGATTGTAACTGGTGAAAAAACATATTTTGCAAATATCACAGCAAAAAAATCCATTTGAACCAAAAATTTAACAATGACAATCAATGATTTTAATAAAAACAGATTTCCTATATTAAAACGAGCATCTAATGTGTGTGGACGCACATTTGCAGACAACCACAGTCCCCTGTATTCCTCACTGCCGTAAGTGTCACAACTCCACTCCCCTGCATTAGCCCTCTGATGCTGTGAGAGAAACAAATATGCCATTAGAAGCACTTTTACAAGTAGGCACTCATCTTCCAATTAGCTTAATGTGGCCCTCTTCCCCCTATATTTTCCAGTCGTGCCCCACCTCTTCTTGTACACTCCCTCCAGTAAAATCTCATTAATCCACCCCTCCCCCATCTCCCCTAGTGCTATGACATATTAGTCTGTCATTATCCATCCCAGAGTCCTTTAAACAATGCAGCTAAACCTCTGTTTGCCAGGTTAATGACTATTAGCCAATAATTACAGCAGAGAGACGATGGGGTACCCACTTTATCTGGTGGACAGCTTCTGCTGTTAGTTTATTTTATCTGCCTCCCTCCACGTCTCTCAGAATTAATCTGGCAACTGCTGTATTTATTCATCTCTGCACTGCCGCAACGCATTCTTAATTCACCGCCGCCTCTATTACCGTGGTGGTGCTGGATGTTGTGTAGTGGGTGTGTAGTTGGGCATCTACCTTGCAGATTGCTGACAATGAGGATGAGCAAATGATGGCCTTGTCATGGGCCAGTACCAGTGTCAGTTAAAACAAATCAGGCAATTATGCAATTAGAAGTTTATGTGCTGGGCTGTATTAAAAGCTGGGGTGAGCAGCATTGTTATAGTGGATGGTGTGCATTAGGGATTAACAGCTTAACATGTATATGCTTTTCACTAATCATCACCTATCATACTCACTGACCGAGTCTCTTCAGAAAGCAGTAGAGCGAGAGAGAAAGAGAGAGAGCCAGGCTTTGGGGAAAAAGGGGGAATGTTACAAATACACAGTGTTACACTTATACTTTTGTATACAGTAGAGACGGAGAAGGGATTCAGGTCGACTGCTTGATTGGTTTACTGACATATTGTTACTGTAATGATGAAAAAAATTCATTATTTTTGACAGTCAGAAGAAAATACCCTTTTTTGTACTATCTGTGAAGAAGGTGTAGATAAAACTTCAAGCATTTTTTCAGTTTTGGGAAACTTAATGGAGACAGCTTGGTGTAACACACTTGATGTTTATCCCACATTTAATGACTGTTTAGTGTAATCGCTACCTTAATTTGGCTGAAAAGGGATTGTATAATTTGTTAACAGCGTGCAGATCACGGTGCAAAAAATATCCTGTTTGGGAATTGTTGAATTTATTGCTCTAGAGATGAGGCTGGATTCATAATATTACTAGCTCTTGGGCAGAGTGGATACACAGTGTAGTGGTTTACGCATTTCCCAAGCAAGCAAAAGCTCCCTGGTTTGATCCCGGGAGGAGACATAAATCCATTTACTGCTGCATCAGGAAAGGTGCAAATCAGCAGCGACCCATTGTGGCTCCTTTACTCCCTACTGAGTAAAGGAGCTGCAGAAAGTAAGCTACTAGTTTTTGGGCAGGGATCACCACTTAATATCACATAAAGAGGGGCAGGAGCTCATTGGTCAACTCGACAGACCGTTATTCTGATCTAAAAAGGTTAAAATGAGTTCATGTGCTGCAAATAATTGGTAATTATATTTAGTATCCATAGGCTAATAAGCAGGTAGAATATAATACCACCATCTGCTATCTAGAGATAATGTGATGATTTTTCTGTCCCTGTTTGCAACTGATTCATCAAAGATCAGATAATTGGGTTAACTAAAGCACTATAGTGTGTACTAACTTAAATGGGAGGATGCCTACCCTCGTATAGCCCACTCTTTAATGTAGAGTCTGTGCATAAAGATGGCTACACTCGTTCACAAAAATATCTGTACTGATCATAAGAGCATTTGCTTGTATTAGTCAGGATCAATTTTCACAATGGCAAACCAAACCATGGGAACCACATTTATTCACCAATCACCTTACAGTGAATGCAATCTCCATTTAACCTCGGGGGAATCCCCATTGATCTCCAGTCCTGCTTTCAGATCCAGTTCTTTTTAAAAAAAAAAAAAAAAAACCCTGCTCTATTCCTGTGTCCGCCACTTCAATGGAGGTTAAGCAGAAGTTCCTTGTGATCTGAGAAGGTCTTGAACCTTCATGCTTCCTTTTCCATATTCTCTTTCTCTCCCCACCCTGTATTGGGCTGTATGAATAATGCAGCATATCTAGTGGCAAGCAGTGCCATGGGTGATGGGTTCACGCAAAGCCCACTGCCTGGAGCCATCACATCAGAGGGCAAGAGCTCCCAAGACACAGGACGCTTCCCCATTGGCTTCCCAATGGTAGGTCAGAGGTCATGTGTGAACAACCAGCTCTACTTCTTCCCCTGTGATGAACCACAGGGAAATCAGTAACAGTAGCTACGTCCAGACGTGGGTGGAGGACATTTCAAAGAATCTTAGAGGTGGAAATTTGAACTCTGTGATCTTGGTAATTTCCTCATTTATGATCTGCAGATCAGAAGAATTTATTTTGACCACGTGTATGCGCCCTATATGCTTGATGTTTTCAATGCTGCAGAAGCTTGAGTTGCATCTTATATGGTGAAAGTTAGTGAATGCACTACTATATATTTATTAATATAAGTAGACACACAGCAGTATTCTGGTGGAGCAATCAGAAATCAGTGCATGCTTATTGCAGGGACAGGCATTTCACAAAGAAGAGTAATATATGTATGTAATGTGTATGACAGCTTATAGTACTTCAGACTGCAAAATGTAAACAGCATCCATTCATGTGACTGGAATTTCACAAACAGCTTTACTGGGATACTTTAGAAATGGCTAAATAAAAATAATTTTCATAAGTACCAGCTTAGTTTGGAATAAAATACTGGATCCAAAGATCTGATTAAAAGAATGTTAGATTTTACTAGGCTTGAACTTACATTACTGATTAGAACTTGGAACATATCTGTTCAAGTTTTATGCCTGCTTTATCATATAATTAACAACCGTGCAAAGGGCATTGCCTTGGTCAATATAATTCTCATCACTGGCCGAGAGCGCTGTTTGCCGGGCTCTGGTGTGAGTAAATATGAAGAGGCCACGGGGCTTATTTAGCTATACCAGACACACTGATCAAGCAGCAGGCCACAAGATACCCTTCCTTCACCTCTCAACCTGATTTAACTCAGGCTTTGGTTAAAAATTCATGATTGCGTGTTGGTTGTTGCTAAGGGCACACTAATCGACTGGAGTAAGATTTATAGTGTTGCGGATGACGAGGATGGAGGGGAGGGGAACGTGGGGGGGGGGGTTATTATAGAATACTTTACCACAGACAGTGAGTCACAACCTGGCACATACAATGTTCCAGGTGGCTTTCAGTAAACAGTTTCCATTTCGCTCTCCGCCGACTTGTCTTTTTTCATTATCTGTTTTTGAAAACAAATCCGTCATTTTAGGTCTCCTAACCTCTGACTCATCTAACTCTCCTGACATCCACCACCACCATTGTGCTTGTTAAAAGCCGGCACTCAGTGTCTTTAAAAAAATGGAAAGGACAGTCCTTTGGCCACAGCCCAGCAGAGGTGCAGATGGGGCAGCACATGGAAGCCATTTCAGGCCCCGGTGCACTGCAGAGCAATGTCGGCTGTTCTCTAAGTTCAGAACCTCTGAAGAACCGCCTCGCAGCACTTACATGTGAGCAGCATTTGGGACTGGGCTGATGTATTGATTCCCTGTCTCTTTGCACAAAGTGCACAATAACACACGCAAAAAACACTGGCTTACTTCACCCAGCTGTGCTAAGGAACCGTAGCTGTGGTCAATGCGTAAAACTCAGCAGACCCAGCACTGAGCTAGAGGGGACGCCTCAGAGAAGAAGGGTGGAGTGATAGAGGCAGCGAGGGGATGCCTGATGGTTCACATTAATTGAGGATGATTCGTGTGATCTCCTGGGTCGGGCTACAGCAGCCAGGTCTGTCGTGGGCCTGGGAGACAGATGTGGGGGCCTCTGCGCTCCCTCCAGGGCCAATGGAGAGCAGTGAGGCGGCTGAGAAATGCTCTGTCTGTCCAGTGTGTGTGTATTGGTCGAAATGCTTTCATTTCAGTCTTATATCACATCTCCTTTGTCTTGATTACTATTTTGGCAGGAAGCAGGCATATAGAAGGTGTATTAACATATGCTCACAATTTGCTCTTTGGCTACATGCTTATATTATTGCACTGTGTCTTGATGTATAAATCTTTTCTTCTTTTGTGTAACACACGTTATCACATTCTATCGCTACTGTAGGTTAGTAAACACACTTAAACTCAAGTAAAGCTTAAACCTAAAGGGTCTGCAGCTAATACAATCAATATATGATAACTTGTCCACATAGGTATATGACCTACGTCCCAAAATGTCAGCAAAAGTCTCAACAACATAATCAACACATCACTTCCACGTTAGCATGTAAAAGGAAGCAGAGAACAGATAATGGATTGCAGGTAAACTTCCCAAGTCATTTTGTTTTGGTCTAGCTGGAAACAGATAGAGGTGTCTGTAACGTGCAGACACACTGCATTAGAAGAGCTTTTCAGCTTTCTCCTGTGCTTCTGCTGTGGAGCATGCAGGAGGAAAGAGAATAAGCTAATGGACTCTTTATTTAATGTGATCAGAGCCATTATTGACATGCTGCCAGGAAGATGCAAGACCATTAACTCGAGCCTATCTCTCTCCGGTACCTTCCCCTCCACCCCACTCCTTTCCCTGACAGTATTTCACTGCCAGACTGAATCACATATGGAGCAAGGGCCACTAGGGGGTCTGAGTGCCCCAAAGGAATCTGTGTCTGTCATATTAACTAAGAATCTATGATACAGGCTGTTTGGAACTGGCAACAAAATGTTGCTCGGGACTCTGTAATTATAAATCACTTATAACGCCAGTATATTATGCTGGCCTTCAAAAAATAAAGGAGGAACACATATCAGTAACTGCTGGATAAGGGCTTGGATTTTTTCGTATTTTTCAGTGCGTTTTTATGTTTTGGTTGGCTTCGCAGCTGACCATGCAAATTCGAAATCCTGGGGTTTAAATCAACTGTTATTACTCTCTCCGATACTGTCACATTCTTTCTGTTTGTTTTTACTTTGAACTGTCTAATAAAGCAGACGGGCCAACAGTTAATCTTTGAAAGGACGGTTTATAAAAAAATAAAGAAGAAGAAGAAGAAAGTGGAGGGCCTTCTGCAGGGTATTCCTGTATAAATCTGTATTTGAAGTCTTTTGCGGTGTCACAGTTTTTCAAGACTGAAAATATATTTTTAATTGTTTTTACGTGTGTATAGTTGAGGGGTGAGTGGGAGAACAGTGACTGCATCAACGCACAAATTAAAAATGAAAACCATTTAGAAATGTATTTTGTAAACTGAAGAAAAAAGGCTGAAAGTAGTTGTGGTATGCTGATTTGTTTGGTTGTCAGTTAAACTGAATAATCATGTGAGCGAAACAGACATTTTTAAACTGCGCTTTGTTATTAGAGTGAGATGACATGAGACGTCAAAGGCAAGTATCTGAGAGTGGAAAACACTAGTAGCACTTCCGTAATTATGACGGACGTCTGTAAGTATGTTTAGAATATTGTTTTTGCGAGTGAAATAGCGCCCTGACAAAGTAAAATGCTCCCCACTTGCAAACGGCGCGGTCTTCCTCTTTTAAACTCCTTCACTAGAATTGTTGCCTGGCATGTAACTTGGCTCATTCATCTTGGACGTGAATGGTGCCAGTGTGGCTGCAGTGTAATTTACACTACCCCAACCTATGTGCCAGAGCACATCTATCCCTGTGGCCCAGGGGCTCACAAAGCCAGGAGGTTTTTTGTGCGTGTGTATGATTGTGTATGTCTGCGTCTGCGATTATGTGGGTACAACAGGAAGTGGTGCTCAGGTCTCACGGGGAATGGTTCCAGGTCCCTGGGCCTGTCTACTGTCATAAGTTCCAGAATGGTGATTACTTACTGCAAAAATAAACACCATTACCATCTGCTGCTGCCTCTTTGTACTGTAACTTATACACCAAGAAAAGCTCTAGACCATCAAAACATACAAAATGGAGAACAATAACAGAAAAAGAGAATCAAATATGCGCTCTAAAATTTCAACGCACTTCTTTTCTTTTCTTTCTCTTTTTTTTAAATTCTCCATACATGTTTGTGGATATATGCCGTGTCACACCTCAAGCGAATAACTTTCATTTCTAGTGCTCGGGATGAAGCTAAACAGTTAAAAGATGTGACAGCTTACATATAGCAAAGTGCGAAAGTTTATCATGAAGCATGGAGAGAACGGGTGGATGATTGGGAGGGGGCATTCAGGACTCAAAGCCAGCAGATGTTTGATCCATCCACAGCACATCTGGTCCTCAACACACTCAATCCATTTCACTCAACTTCTCCTTTTTAGATTTTCATTGTTCCTCATGGTTCACTAAACTCTGCATTTCCCCTTGCGGCCCACAAATATTCATTCACCATCATTCATACTGACCACTTAGAGTAATTTAGATTTTCACATTATTTGTATTCTTAGGATTTGACCTTTTTTGCCTTCTAATCAAACATATTTTATACTTAGCTGCAAGTTTGGGCTCTTTTTAAAATGGTTTATACCCTAAACCCTGTACTCTAAACCCAGTGGCACTGTTCAGGGGAAATGGAAGCTGTCATTCTCAGGGGGGTCATACAGTGCTTAACGGAGTCGTTGTTTCTTTCATTGTTGAAAACAGAGACGGGTGTTTACCGCGTAAGTCTCTGAATTCTACAGTGCAACGTGATGAGAGGACTGTCAACTCCCCGTAACTCTCCATGCAACTTCCTTTAATAAATGTCAACTCTGTGACCCAGCAAATCCCTGGCAGGCCGGGTGGGCCAGACAATGTCTGCACGTGGCCCCGGTGACATGAGGGAAGTGGAGCAAACCACTGTTTTGTTTGTTCAGAGAGGGGATGTAGGACCACCTGGAGGCTCAGCTCCAGGATCGCCAGACCAAAAAATAATAATAATAATAATGATAACCTGTGACATTTAGAAATGGGATATGATAGCATATCAGAAAATTAAATAGTTATCTAAAATTTAAGTGCAAATTGAATGTGTTTGTGCTGTGTTGATAACGGCGTAAGCTTCTCTTGATTTAAGTGTAATCCAATCTTCCTGTGTTTGGGTCTGCCCTGGTCTGGTAGTGCTGTGCAGTGCAATGCTATTGATCTCTTTAGCCTTGCGGTCCACAGGGTTCCTGTCAGTAAACGCAATGAGCCAGAGCACCTTCCATTCCCCATCCCTCTCTCTTTCCCGTGTAGCACTACAAGCTAAACAGCCATCACTGAAACTCAATACAGGCAGACCGTGCCCTAGTCGTCAGCTAGCAGCAGTGCCCTACAACATCCCGTGAGGCTTCGGCTAAGTCGATTTAGTGTCAGCCTAGCATCTCACCTCGTAGACCTGTGCCAACCTAATATGTCGCGCTAATATGTCTCTCCATATGAATTACAAGGCTGTGAGAGGAACCCAGATGCAATAAGTATGGATTAACTAATGTCCAGGTTCTGTCTGCGTCTTGTTGGGATGGAGCAGGGGGGGGGGGGGGAGCTGACGATAGTAATAGCATCTAACTGGGTGTCTGGCTGTGGCTTGGAGGTGAGATGGGGGCATGCAGGCTTCTGGGATTTCTAAGGAGCTCTGGGAAATAAACTTTCCTCCCTACAGCAGAAGAAAGGGGGAAAGGGCGAGGGAGGCAACATCGAGAAAGTGATTAGTGCAGAATAAGAGAGATGGAAAGAGTGCGAGGGGCCGTTAATGCTTTTTTTCTGGCTATTGATCAACCTGGAGGGCTAGAGGTTTTTGGGTTAGAGGTCTTGGAGCGCTTACCTTGTCTGCTGTGTGTCTGCGTGTTAATGTGTGAACCCATTGATTTGTATTGTGCTCGCATAGTTGCCCTGTGTGTAGGCCAAAGCGGCTGACAGGGGAAGAGTGGGATGGGAGCAGAGCTTAGAAAGGCGAAGAAAACAAAAAGGTGGGCGAAGAGGTGAGTGTGTGGTCAAATGGGGGCGTAATTAGAAACCACGTTACCATTAAACTCTATATATTGATCAGAGATTATTCACATATTATCTTCCCCTCAGCCAATGTGCCTCAGTGTTTAATAATTTATGTTGCATATAAATCTGTACCTGTTTATACTGTATGTACCTATTTGGCTGAGTCCAAAACACCTTTCTGCATCCAATTTTCCCTCCTATATAGCAAACTAGTGATTATAAACACATGTTTGATTGTTAATAGTGCTGGGAATTGTCTGATCCTTATGCTACTTTCAGAGAGAGACACAATTTCCTGTTTACGCAACATTGTGATTATTAAATAAAATGATTGGAACCTGGTTTTGGAATAAATGTGTTACACTCCATGATAAATGCTTGTTTTCTAGCCCCATATTTTGGCAGACTACAACGAAATAGAAACTGAGGCCTTCTTTTTTGTTTGTTTGTTCGGCTGAAATGGCTACAATATGACACTTTGAAAAAAACAAAAGAAAGTTGGGGGTTTTTCCTCTTTCTTTTTTTTCCACTTCCACTTGCTTGCACAAAATGTGTCGCATCACTAGTTGTAAACACTCTCTTCTCACACATGCGGCAGACAAAAAGCATATGTTGTGTTTTCCTTGTAAGCAAACTCACATTATACACACATGCACTCACAGAGGCCATACTTGCCATTGGCAATCCCTGCAGGCAGATGTGGAGTGTGTGCCAGCGGCCTGCTGAGTGAATGGGCAAGTGTGCCTCAGTGCTGGGCACTATACGCTGAGCTGCTTTGATGTGTGTGTGTGTGTGTGTGTGTGTGTGTGTGTGTGTGTGTGTGTGTGTGTGTGTGTGTGTGTGTAAGGGGGAGGTCAGTGAAACAGCAGAGGGACTGTGTAATCCTCTGACATGCCTGTGGAAAAATACAAGGATCCCTCTGACAGTGGCTGAACTAAAGGCTCAGAGGACCAGTTAGTGTGTCTACAAGTTCATGTGCATAGGATTCACTGCAGGCCGTTTCTGCGATACAGAAACACAAACACGCGGGTCATGCGCTAGCACACATCTACACACAATTAAGATTCACCGTAGGGTTCAGACTTGGTCTTTGTAGTGAGGTTTCTGGCTTGGTGACACTAATTCTTTAAGGGCTATGTCACTTTTAAAGACTGTGGTGTAGCCATGTAAGGTGCAGTCTTCGACTAATATGGCGTTGTTGTAAGCCCTCATCCTCGTGTGGGAACGCAGAGCATTAACGCGAAACAGCATGGTTTTGCCGCAGGAATGCAGGAGGACAGACGACATGTTTTGGCTCCGTCCTCTGTGCTTTGCTTTACACAATTGGAGCTTACGTTTCCTTTAGTCTGAAGGGATGTTGAATTCTACATGGTGATGGGAAGCAGGTCTGTTGATCATTAGATTTTGGCAGAAACCGGCTGCCATATGCGAATAAGGTCGCACTACAAAACAATGTGTGTATGTGTCTGTGTACGCGTGTGTGTAAATGTCTTCATCACTGCAGCATGTAGCTGACAAAAAAAGGGGGGCAGATAAAAGGACATTAAGCTTATGAATTAGCCACAGGTCTAATGTGAGCTCTGTGAAACAATAAGCAACACAACAATAGTAGACATTTCATCTTCTTATTGTCTAATCGCCCATCTGACTGCCTGTGCATTTCCCCTCTTAACCCTTGATATACTCGCTAATGGCCCTCACAATGGAATTATTTACTACCCAAGGCGGGTGGGGGGGCAAATGGGTCAAAGTGTGTTTGTGTGTGTGTGTGCAAGAGCGCACACTTGTGCCCCTTGTAGTCAAGAGTGAATGAAAGGGAATGATGGAATCATTGAAGCACGCAGGGACTGAGAGAAGAGGAGGACTGAAGGAGGAGTACTGAGTGCTGCCTGCTAAAGTGAAAAATCATGCCATGGTGCAGAGGGGCCTGTTTTTGTCCACTGGGAGAAGTGACTACATCTATGCTGGCACTCAAGTGCTCTTATATACCCTCCCTTTTACCCGGCCGCTCCACGCACTCCCCCGCGCCTCTCTCGGTCCATACCGGCCACTCTTTTATTCCTTCCCCAGTTGTCCCCAGCTCCAGTCCAGGTACAAATGGCTATTTGCTGTACAACTCCCAAAACATGTTTGTGTCAGCTCATGCTTGTCCCTAACAGCATGTAAAACAAAAGAAGAAAATAGGCCCTTTCGTTATTCATAAATTGCTCCCTAGGACACAAAAGGACTCCTAAATGGAGATGTCAAAGTGCTATTAGAAACGTCTGCGCCGGAGGATGCCGCACTGCCGCTCTGTCAATAGGCTTTAATTCGCCAAGGAGCTGGGAACAGTCATTGTGTGAGCCTTTGTCTGTGTGTGTGTGTGAAGTGATTCCCCCAGCCATCAGATAATCTGCATCCTACTGAGTATCTCACCACCACAGGTCAATCCTCATTAAAACATGCAGGAATTACGTTAATTATATGTTTTCCGAGTGCGTTTAATTTGCAGATCTTATTTGAGTTAGTCATCAAAAACTGTTGTTAAATTGTTTGTACTGTAGCAATGGCCTTTGTAATGAGAGCGACTGACAGGGTGAAAATGATCAATTCACAGTTTCATATCCCTTTCATCCCTAATTGTGTCATGTTGAGACAAGCGCAGCTAAATCAAGAAGTGAGCACTCCAGAGATGAAGGCTGTCTGTGTAAAAAGAGAAAAAAGGGGGATCAACAGTGCTGCTAACCGTCACCTGCTGGGGTTAACCCTGCGGTTGCCAACACTTTCAGAACATACATGAAACAATAGCAGACGAGCCTTTGATTCTCACACCTACACTTTACAGCAGCCTTTCTGTCAGCTGCGCAAAACTGTGCGCTCGCGTTTGTACAGGGGCGCATGCATCGTAGACATATTTCCCCCTCTAATTAGCACAAGGGAGTCCTGGGGGCAATCAGACTGGAGGTTAATGAGAGGGGTGAGAGAGAGAGAGCGGAAGAGAGAAGGTAGGGGTGGCAAGTAACTCATGTCATGCTGCACGGGTGCTACAGTATAACTCAGCCTTCTTATCAAGCTGTCACCCTGAGGGGGCATCATCCTCTTGGCACCCGCACTGACGTTCAGGCCTGTGACATTTCACGTGCGTGCGCACGGGAGCGACTGCGAGAGAGGTCGCGTGTCTGCGCCCAGGTGATGCTTCTGCCCATTTTTTTCTTTCTCTGGAAGGCCAAGATGTGACAGCATGTTTCCCAAAGCAAAACAGAGCTGCACGGTCGTCTTGGCATCTGTCTGTTCTCAATTGGTGTGTGTCGTTGTTAGTGAATGAAAATCACAACCTACCAGATGCTGAGGCTGAACATTTTCCAGGCAGACTTCGCTCTGGCTCGCACCATGAGGCAGTGTTACCAGGAAGACGGCTGCTCACAGAAAGATTTTCGTGGATTTTTATATTTGAAAATATAAAATTATTTTCAGTTAATAAAATGTTCATTTGAAATCTGTAACTGTCAAACTGTGGAGTACTTGGCTAACTGCAGCTTTGCGGTCCTCCTCAAACTCCTGCAACACATTGTGTAGTATTAGAACACTTTTATGTTAGTGTTTTGTTTGTGTCTGTTATTTTGTGACCAGGATATTTTTTATTTTAGTAAGACAAATGTTCAGACCTGTGCTTTTACGTTGTAAAGGTCTATAAAAACTAAGGAGTTTTATTTTGAAATGACTTTTTTTGTAGTGTAATGCATGGTTATTCTCTCAGGAAGGGAAGAATAAAATGTTGGCCAAATCAAATCTTTAATTTGGTGAATCACAACAACATGACTGGTCTTTGTCTTGAGGCTCTTGTTTAACTCACTCCCCCTCTTCCCCCCCAAAATTCTTAATTTGACAAATTACTACAAATTTGTAAGTTGTGTTTCTTCTTTTAGTATATCTGTTTCAGTGTAATGTCCTCCTCCCGTGTTCTAGTCTTCTAATTGTTACTGCGTGTTTAGTTGGCCTTAGCGGAAAGGGGATGCTGGCTGTCACTCCAAACATGATGCGATGTGGAGGAGGGACAGAGAAAAGGTCTTGCATTATTGAAGAAGAGTGCTGCCATTAGCGACATTTATACAGTAGAATGACACAATCAAACATTAGCACAGATGTATGCACACGTGCTGGTTCACAGATGCATACACACACTCAGAGTGTGGGCCACATTAAACAATTTCCAGAAGGAAATGACAGGAATTGTAGTTAAAGCTGATCAGATTTTTTTAAAGCACATTTTTTCTGACATTTTCAGGTTCCCATGGCGACTTTGTTTTCATATTGTTTTATTACAGCTTTTCACACTCTGATCATCTCAAAAAGACATAAGAGTGACACTGATCAGATGATTGCTTCAGATGTGCCTTTGTCTGTCATGACTTCATGTCACGCTGGGAATACAGGTAATTTTCCCCCCACGGCTATGCACAGAGCCCAGCCCCCCTTTACCCTTTTGGTGTGTTTTTGTCTCTCACCGGTTAACAATAACACTCAGGGCGTGCACAGATGTAAAAAGGTAACAGCTACGCTAAGAGAAGAAAAGATGGGTGGAAAAAGATAGAAGATGAGAGAAAAGAAAGCAGACGGGTAACGCTGCTCACAGGCATCACTTGTCAATTTACAGCCGTTGCTCCCTGAACCGCACTATATAAATTTCCAGTGTGACATCCGTTTCTACTGCTTCCAAGCCGACTCGGGCTCCGTCCCACTAGATCTCCTCCCCAGACACATACTTGGAAAACTTAAGTGCAGACATTGTGCCAGATGTAGTCTGCCTTTTCTTTTATTTATTATTTTTTTCAGGTTTTGAAATGTTTGACTTTTATTTTATTTTATTTTTTTGCTGCATTGGAATCACTGTAGGGGGATGTGAATGGATGGGGTAATGTCTCAGAGGAGTGCTTCTTTAGTGCATTTGATGTGGCTGCTGCCATGCAAAGATCACATATGTACACACACATGCACACAGACTGACTCACATCCATGCATAAAGGCACACAGATGAGAGTTTATGACAGTAAATCATGGGTGTGATGTGTGTGCGAGTGGGCTATGGATGAAGAGAGGGGCCAAAGAGCGCCAGGGGAAGCTGTGTATTCAACAGATAGAGAGACAGAGAAAGAGGAGACAGAGAGGAGCTTGGCACTGCTCATCTTTGACTGATGGTAGTTCTTCAGGGTTGAGACATGCCCTCCCTTTAATCTCTCTATCCTAAGACATAAAAATGGAAGAAAAGGCAAGAGAGAGGAGGGTGGCTGAGGGGACCAAAGCCGAAACCTTCGCTGGGTCTTGTGCCAGATTGATTTTTAGGCTACTTTATATCTCTTTGATTTTAAGGCAGACAGTAACACTCACCTACCTGCTAACACGCACACAGCGGATAGAGGGGAAAAAGAAAGAAAGAAAGAAATGATGAGCTGTGACTCACACTGGACGTGACTTTAGTCTTGACTGGTTTAGTGTGAGCACATGGATGCTTTCTGGAGCACTGACGAGTATATCTAACCCCTAGCAAGTCGATATATAAAATGTCACCCATATCAAACCAACTTTAATGTTCCCCTTTCTTTCAGTCTCTAACTCATCTGAAACAAGGTGCCGGCGTCATGGCCAAGAAAGGAATCTGCAAAGAAAACACAGCTTTTGTAGGAGTATGCGCTGAGGTGCTTGCAATAATACAAGATTGTGTTCTAACTGCAACACCTGTTTCAACTTAAAACATGCAGGCCAGTAGCAAGATTAGCAAAACATGACCATAAAGGGAGAAGGTGGCTGGGCTGACGCTCTGATAACAGCAAAAAAAAAAAAAAAAGGGACTATGTGCTGCATTTATTTCAAAGAGCTGAAGCAACTGATGTGGTCATAATACCGAGGAATTCATTCCACTGCTGCACAAGGGTGAGCTTCTGACGCTCAGCCAGAAACGGTGCCTGGAACTGTCTATTTTTAGCTCTCAAATCATACTGTGTTGGAAAAAAAGGCCATTAATATGCTTTTTTCATATCCCATAAGATATCCTTGATACAAACATTTAAGTCTCGGAGGTCCTCAACCTTTACAGCAGTCTGCATAACAAATAGACAAAAGAGATTTTGCCTAACTCAAAAAGCAAACCAGACATTTCCTACCCTGTAACAGCTAAAACTGTAAAGTTAAAGCTATGGGAATTTCAGTGACATGCTCAGTGTTTAAGCTTAGGAATCCTGCAAATCAGTGGAATCTTGAGATATGCCTTTCCTGAGGGACACTGGGTGTGCAGCTCACAGTACTAAGGAGACTTGATCTAGGACTGATCCCTGGAACTTTACCACAGTAATTAGGTTTGTCAGCTTGGCAAAGTAGTAAAAACGCTTTGTACTGTGTCACCTCAACGGGCTGGATTTTTGTCAGGGATCAAGATGTAGAAAGCACACCCCATACCTAAGTAGGCCTTGCTGCTAGACAAAGGTGTGATTCAATCACTAATGCGAGGCACTGTTGCTGACAAAGTCATTGTCAAATTGTCAGATCCCTTTGGCACATTTTTCACCGTCTTGCTGTGATTATATTGTCGGCTGGTGGCAAAGATCTTGACAGCAACTCAAAGAGAAGATTAACACCTCCGTCTACCACTGTCTCCCATCACAAAGTTAGCAGTGGTTAGTGCTGCAGCACTGGCGAATGGCGGTGGGACACAAAACTGAGCTGCTCTACTCTGCAACTGGCCGTACATAAACACAAACATAACTGCACACACATGCACACAGCCACGCGACTGTGGTCTCCCAGTAATAGCTTTGTGCCTCTTGGGGCCTTGCACCGAGCGTTCCTGCTCTTATCTTTGTTTATGTAAAGGGCAGATCATCATGTCCAAGTGTGTGTGAGTGCCCGTGCACAAAGTCTTGCAACATGCTTGTTTAAAGTGCACATTTAAGTAAGAATGTAAGTGTGTGTGTATGTGTACTGGGGGAAGGTGATAAGGCAGTGCCTGGCACCAAAGCACCACCTGGCACTGAGCCTTGGATCTTGAAGATGAGAGAGTAATATTGGTGGGTTTGAGAGTGCACACACTCACACACACACACTCACACAGAGCAAAAGATTAGGCAGAAAAACACAGAGGAGCGCAAACCACAAGAACTCACTGGTGCCTACGCCTGAATAATGTTTTTGGGTTTTTTTGGGTGATCTGGCATGCGTGTGTCTGTGCTCACTGAGGTCAGTCACCTGTAGCAGTCTATTGATCCTCCCCCTTCTCAGAGCCCAGTTGTCTTTGTTGATTACAACCTTTACCTTCCAATGTGCACACTTTCAAGCCAGAGTTGTGGGAGCCAGTACCTTAGATGTGCATCTTTAACCAAAATATATATGTGTTTGTATATATATGTATATATATATATACATATATATATATATATATATATGTATATATATATATACATATATATATATATATTTTTTTTTTTTTTTTTTTTTTTTTTTTTTAAATCCGGAACTAGAAAAGACTTAGCAATGCCACTGGTGAGCTGTGAGGGCCAGGAACTGATGTATCATCGTGATTAAAACCAGTATTTTTGGTGACCCTGTATCATATCCTGTCTGTGTCTGCAGCACTCAGCCCACAGAGAGCAGTGTGCCAGTGACAGCACAGCTCACTTGGTGGTCCCAGCACTCAGCCACTTACCCATTTAATAAGACAGACTTTAAGAGGACTGAGCCAAGCATATTCACAGTGCTGCAAGAGATTTTAATTTTTTTCCCTCACTTTTTACAAGAGTAGTTTTGTAGGCAGCCCAGGGGCTGGCATTCACCAAGGCTGCGTGTGTGTGTGTGTCTCTCGCTCTCTGTTAGGTATACATTTATTAGCCATTTATTACTATTATTAGTCGCCTTTTCTCTCTCTCTCACTCGCCTTCACCTTAGTGAAATTCTAATAAACAATCAGGGTAGCACCATGCTGAGATGCTTTGTAATGGGCTCCTAATTAGGGACTCCAAACACAGAGAGCAGCTGCTTCACGCCTCGTTTTCTGCACTCATCTGCGCAAAACTGGATGAATTGATTCCATTTGCTCGCCACTTAATGCGCTGATTGTTTATTGGCATTGCTGGGAATAAAAAGAAATAAATAAACAGAAAAAATGTCTTTAAGCTTCAAATGCATGCTAATATCAATCACCATTAACAACAAAAAACAAACAAACGGATTGACCTATGATGGAATTCGACTTTAAAGTTTCTTCCTTAAAAGTGAAGTGCACAGATTTGCCCTCACACTGAAGCATCACTCTAGCCCCAACCCCTCCTTCCCCTACCCTTCCTCAAACCCTTTGTCCACTTCTCCTCTCCTGTCTCATGTGAAGTGAAGCCAGACCAATTGGTGCTGGAGAGGCAGTGTCTTTCTTTAGACCAGTAGCAGAGGGAGGAAGAGAGAATGAGGATGTGGGGTGGGCACGGGAGTCATCGCCTTCTCCTCACACCTGCATGACAGGTCATCCTGCTTAATAAAGGCACTCAGGCAAAACGCATCAGAGAGAAAGAGTGAAAGGATTAGGGCTTTACAATACGCTGGTGAGGTGCTGACCTACAAAAATGCACAAACCAGTCACTTAAGTCTAAACTCAAATGGGTCTGTTCTATTTCAGCAAACCATCACACATTATTTTGTATTCGGCGGCAAACTTCCACAGGTGTCTCACCACTGGTGTCGGTTCACGATGGGGTCAGTTAACATTTTAACCAGTGCCGCACAACACAGCGGTACAGTGCAAGCTGTGTCCTCTCTGCCAATGACACCACAGCATCACGTAGAAAATACAGGAAGTCAAACACAGCTGGGGCCACTGGTGAAAAATGAAACGGTGATAGAAATGGTGCAAAGGACAACTACAGTACTCTCCAGTGTGTGGTTCACCGGCATGTGTGTGTGTGTGTGTGTGTGAGGTCCTCCGATGTGTGTGTCACACTCCTTTCCCTCCACCAGTCTGCCTAGCTCATTTCCTCCACAAGCCGCCTCCCCGCTACTTTATGAGTGAGAGCTTCTACATCTCTCACCTCAGGACACACTTCAGTGTCTAAATGTTTCCATTTGTGGGGGAAGTGACACACATTCACTCACACCGTGGGGCATTTACCCATAACTAACCATCTTGCATATAAAATGCAGGCAAATGAAAGTGATTGGTTAAAATTCTCACTCTCTGGGAAACCTGTATGATGTGAGTATTTGTGAACATTTCGGCCTCTAAAGGGACATTTCCACTTTGAGCTGCCATACGAACCGTCAGATAAATCATAGTTTCTCATCGTTTGAGAATTTACGTATTGTCCATTATTGCCGCGATTGTACTTCTTCTTCTACTTCTGTCGGTGCTTTTTAGTCTGAAATCTCTATTTTTCTGTCCACAAAAGTCCCCAGTCAGTGCTTATTCTACACAAGTAATTTCCACAGCACTCCCTAAACAATTCAGTGTGACAATCAATGCAGGACTGGAATATCTCATGTGGATCGATACAGTGGGATGCTGCTAGACAAACCAGTGCTACACGGGATCAACACCTTCCCACACCGTCATTAGTGTCGCTGACCTTGAAGTAAAATTCAATTTCCCTCTGCAACAACAAGCCATCCCCAGCCCCCTGAAAAGCTACTTCAGAATTCAGAAGCCATTTCCTCCTTCCAATGCAGGCAAGACAGGATATTATAACTTATGAAAAGGATCTATGCAGCGAGGGATGCTGACAGAAAGAGGGGGGATTCTGTTTGAGGAGGTAATTATAACATGGGCTCCTTTGAAAAGTAAAGAGGACAGAGGCTGGCTGAGGTAAATAAAAATTCCTGATAACAGCCTGGTAGATCCCCAGTTTCAATTAGGGCGTTTGGATGACTATGGAAGTCTCTCCTGGGATGCTTCGGCTTCCAGCGAGGACCTATTGAGGGAAGTTTCCTGGGACATGGACACTGGGTAAAAAGAGAAAGGCAAATGCGCTGCGAGAGAACCAGAGATCCCATTACACTGATCAGTGTAGCGCATATCACATGAAACCGCCGAGGAGGAGGAACGATGTGTTCAGAGGGGATAAAGAGAAAGAGGGCGCCCATTAATATAGGCAGAATATTCCTTTTTTATTCTAATTATGACATGCGGGTGGAACTTAGGAGGGAAGAAGAAAAGCACCGGTGGCCCCTTTTCTCCACTTTGAGACAAGTGGACAGCGATAGCTACTTTTCTCAGAGAGAGGCTGAAAGTTCGTAGAAAGGAGGGTGTGTGTATTAGAGTGGGGTCCATGGGAAGAGATGGAGCCAGGGAATCAAACCAGCGTCTCAGATAAAGCTGTAGCATTGGCTACTAGACTTTGAAGTCAGGCTGATCATGGGGATTTGAGAGGGATATACCTTGTGTGTATGTGTGTGTTTGTGCATGTGTGTGCCTGTGAGTGTGGTTTGATAAAAACCCCAACTGGGATCCCATTGGAGCCCCTAGACCTGACCATGTATGCTAAGCATATCATTTTCCCTTGCAATGTTTGCCCTGCACAGCATGTTGCCTTCCCAATAAGATTCCTTTAGATCCATCTCCTCAGACATGCACACTCAAACACATGCATCACTCGCATATTTGGACATTGAATATACCTGATTTATGAATTTGATTACATACTGGATCACCCTGTTTTAGTTAAAATAATATTTTGAAGTCTATATATGGCCAACAAGCATGTAATTGATGCACTTAGGGATTTTTGTAATGTGGTGTAATTGCTTGAAAATGATGTCAGGTCAGTGAATGAGTCATGTCATGGCACAACTGAGGTCATGCTTACAGGTAACTCCTTTCTGTCATGACACACTGCAAAATATCGAGAATATATCCCTAATATTCTGCCAAAACAAAGACATGAGCAGAAAATATTTTAAAATGCAAGCAATCCAACACGTTCAGTCAGCCAGACTACTGATTAAAGACGACAAACTACACGAAACACTAGAATATACTTGTTTGTCTACCTTCACTGCATGACACAGTCAAATAGGCTTAAACTATGTAAAACCAAGCAGAAAAACTGGTTTCATATCATTATATATCTTTTTTTTCCCTCTGAATTTGTGCAGCAGCTTGTGAGGCCTTGTTGAATCTATGGTAAAATTCAGACTACCTTCCAAATCCAATATAAGAGGAATTATTTCCCAAATTCCTGCATACAATGTAACCTGCTCATAACCTTTCTTCTCCAGCTTGAATTCATTTGAGGGCTCGGGCTAAGGATTCAAGAGTGAGGGACTGAGGATTTGGCATGGGCAGGTCTTGTATAAGGAGCTGGCTGCGAGCTCTTCAAGCTGTGAGAAAAGGGACAGTTTAAAGGTTTACAGATTCTGCAAACATTGCATAATTTTTCGATTGCATATTATCACATGGTGCGTGTCGGACTGGACGTTTCTTGTTGAAAAGTATTTTTCAACATGCAAAATTGGCTGTGTTATCAAATGGTGAGGTTTTAATGCCTTACTGATAATGCTGATCTACCTTTCTCTGGCTGATCCTCTTATCTGAAATCGCATCCTTTTATCTCTAGCTTACTAAGAGGTGAGTGATTGAGAATAAGAAGGAAGAAGACACCCTTAAGAGCCCTAGGGAGGACAAGTGTGTGTCTATGTGTGTGTGCATACAAAGGGGGTAAGAATCACCTTGATTCAGTACACCGGCTGTCTTTGAAGTGTCTGGAGCCCAGTACGGCCAGCACAGAGCCAACCATAAGCCTTCCAGCAAAAATCGAGCCTGACCTCCCCACCAAATCATAACCATATGAACATAAGAATTTCCACCTTAGGAGAATGCTTTCTCCCCCGTCCATCTCCCAGGGTGAGGCATTAAGTTGTGATAACAGAAAACAGGTTCTGAGAGGGGGTGGGAGGGGGGCATTTGGAGGTGATGGAGGGTGGAGAGGAGGACAGGAGGACAGGAGGAAAATGGGGGTTACAAGTGTGCCGTATGGAGGAGAATGGAGAAGGGGATTGTGTCCAAAAAATGTTGTTGTGCACAGCCTGACTACCTAAAATGGAAGTTTCTCAGGCGAGGATCAAGAGATATGGTGACCTTCACAGTTGACAGAGTGAGAGACAGAAGACGGGAGGGGGAGTGGAGTGGGAGAAAGGCAAGAAAAAAAGGAGACAGAAATTTTGAAATGTGACTCTAACTCAGTAAATACCTTTCTAAACCACTATAGAGAATCAGAGTGGTACCTTCACTGAGGCCTCGGGACCCACCTGCAACTGGAAATGGTTTCCTGCCTTACACAAACACTGTTGCACCCTAATCCATGTAATTACATCCCATATTCCACATGTGTAAGTACACATGTACAACATTACAGTTCTTTTTTTTTTTTTTTTTTTTCTCCCAAAAATCTACACCTAACTTCGATGTGAAGACTCACTGGGGAAGCAACATATTTACCAAGTGAGTAATAATAATAATAATAATAACAATAGAAAAAAATCGAAGATGTTTTACAGCATAATTCACATTAAACACATCCTTGTGCATGGACGTCTGCCACTGAAACAAAGCCCCATGTTGGAGAGCCTTTCGGGTGGATGAGTGTGATTTTGTGGCTGTATGTGTGTGCGATAGTTTGAATAAGCATTCCTCTGAGTGTGCGTGCAATTAGGGTAAGGCTGTTTGTGTGTGTGTGTGTGTGTGTGTGTGTGTGTGTGTGTGTGTGTGTGTGTGTGTGTGTGTGTGTGTGTGTGTGTATAGAGTGTGTGCGGTTGTGTGGCGGTGGTGGTTGTTAGCGGTTCCATCTGGGTCTCCTGGAAGCTGTGTGGAGTCAGGAAAACCACATCTCATAAAAGCGGAGGCAGCCCAATGTTCTACAAGGACAGAACATTACTGAAAATGTCGCTCAGGAAAACCCTGGGCTTCAGCCCACATGTTGGCTGCAAAGGCTCTATCTCTCCCTCTCTATTTCCACTCAGTCTTTCTCTCTCTCTTTACTTGTTTTTTTACTTGGTACGGGATAAGAAAGAAGAAGACAAAATAGACAGCAGGGAGTGTGGGAGACAGAGGCTGAGACAGAGAGAAGCCAGCGCTGATAGCAATTCCATCTGTCGGTATCGAACAGAGGAGTGAGCAGTGACAGGCTGCGGGATGGGGCGGCGGCGGTGGTGGTTGTCTTAGAGGGGTGGGGGCATCTGGTGCACATTGGCCGAGGGTCTGTCTGGAAGCAACCATGGGAGAGGAGGGAGGACGGAGGGAGAAAAGCACGAAGGCCTGAGCAGTGGACAAGGTAAAAGTCCTGCCAAGATGAAGGGCAAAAAAAAAAAAAGATCCTGGCAACCAATAAATGTGTCTGTGTTGTTCACATACTGCCTTGGATTGAACCTGAAATCAGGGGAATATGGGAGAAATCGCAGGGAAAGCAGCTTAAAGGGTAAAAAAAAAAACACCACAGGCACACGTGCATAACTATCAGTCATCACTCTCTGGTGGAAAACCTCTTAGCTCCAATTTTGATGATTCCACAGACATTTTAAGGTTATTCAATGTCAGCCTATAAAAAAAATAAAAGAAAGAAAGAAAGAAACACCATTTGATAAGTTGCTGAGTTTTTATCATGGGTAAAATATAGAGTTTAAATGAACTGAATGCCTGAGACGTTAAGGTTTATTTATACAGTTAAGTTGAAATAAAACGCTATTTATAATATTCCTTTACTGTAAAGTAAACCAGTCTGCCCTGCAGGGTAATCAAGTCTTGATTTGAGAGGCTGTAATCACGATAGTTAACCCAAACGTTCTTATGCAGAAGCATCCACCGATGCTTCTGATATGAATGAACAACACATGAATGATTGCTGATGTTTATTTTTGTACATCAATGTATACTGTGCGTAAGGTATGTAGGTGTTTGGCTCGCTCGCTGTGATCATACTCAACCTACTGGGACAATCGTCAGTTCCTACTGGAAATAATAAAGGCAGAATAAGCAAGTTTAAATAAAAGCAGTCCATTGCTGACGACCTTCAAACACGCTGTAAAATGTGCGTTGACGAGAGGCTTCGTTACATCATACTAGTTCCGAAATCATGCACGCATCTTCTTGGTAATGGCAGTAATTTATATCATATCTTATTGAAATAAAAATTAATTTCGTTACTCCTGTGGCCTCAGCACCTTCGTTCAAATCCTACATCAGTACAAGCAACCCTTTGAAAGCCAGACTGCCAGGATTACGCTAAAGTAATTTATCATCGAATAATGTCCCCTGACACGAGTATAAAAAAAAGACAACTTATTATCTATCATCTGCAATAAAGTTCTTCTCATTTTTATCTCTCATTTAGTGCGATGCAGCGGTGGGAAACACGCCCCTGACATAAGGCGTCGCCCGGAGGCTCGGTGAAGATGATTGAATTTCATAGCTACTTACGGGCTAATAGGGCCGTACAATGACTACTTACTGTCCTTAAGTGACTGGCTGCTTCTCTGTGGCCGCGGCCCCTTTGAAGCCCTTCTGAGGAGATCTAGAGGATTTAGTCAGTAGCGTGACATGAGGCTGAGCAGTTGAGCAACAGTGCTCCCACCAGCTGACTATTAGAACCAGCTGATAAAAACACAGAGGCTACAACTATGGGAAGCACCAGCGCTCCAGTGGTTGCTCAATGCAAGGCTTTCTCACACTGCAGACTTAACGCATTCAGTCAGGTTTCTCAGGGAAAACGTCGGGTTTGAACGATGAAAAGGCGCGAGGGGATTTTCAAGCTGACGCAGCCGCAAAAAAAAAAATCACTTAATTGCTGTTATTCAATGGAGCAAAAATCTCAAAAATCTAGTTGTTTTTTTTAGCTTCTCAAATGTGGCACTTTGATGCTTGTTTATATTATTTAATAGGGTCAATTCTCAATATAAATGAAAACTGACTTAATAATAACTAGTACAGGCGCTGGTGTTTATTTTGTATTAAATATGACAGTCAATAAACATGTTTTTTTAGTTTAAAAAAAATCAAAATCATTCTATTAGATTTAGTTTTATTTTATTATCATAATATTGCCAGGCTGTACGTCCTTCCTGTAACGTACAGATTGGGAGTATCGTAAGACTGCCAGATTGTTATTTTTTGCATGTGTATTTGTGTGTGTCCTAAAGAAACTAACTGAACTGGTGAGCTCGTTACACACAGAGGCTGTTTCCACATACAAACCACTTTGTCCTGATCATGCTGTTCCACTTACACTCTTGGAAGACCAAACCATATATGCATGTGCACACATACGCACACACAGACACACAGCTAACCACATGCACATGTTCACTTGCTCTTAACTAATTCATTCAGGAACACTTTGGTTTGGGTTTCAACACCAAAACCTCTGTACCTTTGATTGAGAAATGTGTCTGACTGCAATTATCTGGGAGGGGAGGGTGAAGGGAGGGATGGATAGAGAGAGGAAACGTGCTACAGCGGTTTTATAGCTTGATGGCGTGACATTTTTCTCTACATTTTATTTTCTTTTTCTTTTTGCCTCCCTAAAAAAATCCCTTCCATTTTTCCAGAAGAGGGGCATAGTGTTGACAGAGCAGGAAAAAGGGGGCACACTGAAGTAGAAGGTAACAGCAGGGAAAATGGGAAGAAAATGGATGGACAATGGGACTGAAGTGGCCGAGATTGTCAAAGCTGTGCTTTTGTTCACTAAAATTGAAAATAACTGCAATGTCAGGGGAAATCTTAGACAGATTTGGAACTGATGGTAATGATCACCACGGATGATAAGAGCCACTTTAAAAACATTATGGAAAATTGTAGGCAAATAGAAACCTTTTGCAAGGACAAATCGGTGTGTAAGAGGAGAGTAAATACTAATATATAGTATCTGGACTTTACACTAAATCCATATGAATGCTTTGTGTGTGGCACTATAGCATATAAGCCGGTCACTGACCTGCAGTATGTAGCCCCTGACGTAGTCTCGGAGGGTCCAGCCCAAGCCATGCAGGATGTGCAGCACCTCCTCCTGCTTGAGCACGGAGAAAAGGCGGTCGAGAAGGATCTTGAGCCTGACAGGTACCGCCTGGGTGCCGTACAGCATCAGGCTACTGATGTCAAACACTACATTGGACTGAACGATCTCCACCTGGGTCGGGTGGTAGAGATGCTGGGTGCTGAGCTTGTCCAGAGCTGCATGAGCGACCCGGCGGAGTAAGGGAGAAAGAAAAGAAAATGCACACACACACACACATGCACACACACACGCACACAGACACATACACACACACACACACACACATGCACAGTTAATGACTATCAAGTTTCTCTCCCATCTCAAATCTTTCCTCTTAGGCTACTGCATAGTCAGCACTAGCTGATAATAACATATCTATCAGATAAAAGCAGTGGCATTAACGCTATTATCAGCCATTTATTCCATTGAATCTATAATGTCTGGCTCTTTCACATTTACGCTGCCCTTGCACCTTTATTTTTATTTGCCTCTTTTGTCTTGATGTGTCACCCCAGTTTCACCACGTTTTGCCTCTAACCTTAACACCTTTTGGCTCATTTATTATTATTCAGAAGCGACGGAGCCAAAGTTGCATGGTTACTGGGTGCATGTCATAGGGGTTAAAGGGTAACATAGGATTTCTTTCTACTGTGTTGGACATTTAAAGATGACAAGAAGCAGGAGGGACATAATTAAGTCAGTGGTTATCCTGTTTTGTTTTGTTTTTGCAAGACATATTCATAAATGTCTTGCAAATAAAATTTTGCATTGACTTTTTATGCTGTTTTTTCATATTAATGGAAGCATTACAAAGAAAAAGCAGACTATATGAATTGTTGGTATTACATAATTATAAATGATATGTCTACTGTCTACTAAAGAAAAACATGCTGAGGAGCCCTGCATCTACATGCAACTACCAGCAAATTTCAGCAATAACCTGCGACAGCTTGTTGGTTGCCCTCCCCTGAGGGGCAGAAATGGGGGCAAAAAGTTGCTCTCTGTCACCGCAGCTCGTAAAGGTTAACAGTCAGTGCAAGTTACAGTATAGGTTTGTCAATACCCCCACTGTTGCCGGCTCACTCACCTCTTCCTGCTCCCTGTCTGGGCGACACCTGGTGAACTCTTTATCTCTTCTCCTCTTTCTCAGTCCCTCTCTCTTTCCTAACCCCCCTTCCTTCTCCCACCCCTCTTTCCCCGCCTGTCTGGGTGACACCTGGTTGGGTCTCTCTCTGATCCCGGGACGTTTTTTTTTTTTTTTTCCTGCTGACGAGGGCTTTGCCTGACAACACAGCACAGCCAGACACGAACATAATAAAAAATGAAGAACTACTTGTCAGAGTCCCTGCCAATGCCGACATGAAATGAAAAGTGGGGGAGAGGAGAGATGGGTGCTTGACAGTTCAGAGGGAGAGATTAAAAAATAGTCAATGGGGTCCTGTGCGATCTGCTGAAGGGCCCATGGCCTGCGCTTCTGCGGACGCAAGCCAAACAGGTGTTTTCTTTTATCTTCACCCCCCCCCACACCCTCCTTCTTCTCTTTGTACTTTCTTGCCTCCTCTCCCTTTTTCTTTTACCCGCTTGAAAAACTCATAAGGTGTGGTCTCTTGCTACTCTATCTCTCTTGCGGCTGTAGAGTTTTTCTTTCTGTTTTTTTGATCTAAGATGCAAAAACAAGACTCTTTGAAAGCAAAAAAAAACAAACAAACAAAAAAACCAGAAGCAGACGAACTGCAAAGTTACTTTTACTGTGGAAAATTAGCAAAAATCATTTGGATTTTAGTACAGTTAGTAGTTAGTAGTTTAGTACAGTTTTAGTAAAGTTAACAGAACACAGATAATATTAGTTGTACTGTGATCATTTCTATATAGAGCCCAGCTATATAGAAACATAAAGTAAAGGATGAATCTATTCATTATTTCAATAACTAATTTTGGTAGATACAACAACAACCTTAATGATTTATGGTCATGTGATTTTCTCACCATGAGCTACCCAGCCATGTTTGCACTGGTCACATGTTCGTAGGTGAATCTTCCCTGGCTGGAAACACTCACACGTGCAGTTCACCAGTGTGCAGCGAATGGCCTGTGGAAACACACAAGAAAAGAAGAAATCCAAATCAATTACAGTTTGGGTAAAAAGGAGAGATAATGGAGCAAGACTAACAGAGAGCAGCTTTCAGCTAACAGCCGTGAACTGAAAAAAAAAGAAAGAAGTTTAAGAAGACTGCTGCAGGTCAGCAAAAACTCAAAGCTCATCACACACTGAACATAATGCTTTGACTGTTTCTTTAAAATGTGACAACAGCGAGATAAAGACCGGATCCTACATATCCAACTACTTTTTGATTCCATAGTGCGACTCCGCCTCTCCGTATACAGTAAGAATCCTGAGATCACGTGACCCAACAAAGGGCTTTGCTTCCTGAAAACATAGAAATGTAACTTGTTTTGACTGAGGCTCCATTACTCAACACTGGAGTTGCACTTAGTCTGACCCCGGAAAGCTTTTAGTAGGGAGAGGTTAAGTGTCCAGACTTGACAAGGCCGACTCAGTGCAGTGCAACACATCGTCTTCTGAGGCTTAACCTCCCCATAAAAAAACAAAACAGACAAGACAATGTCCTGTTAGATTTTAAAGGTGTTCACTTGATCACATATATGAGTCTGATTGTTCAATATCGCAAAAATTGTATAAATGAATGCAACTTCATCACCCAGAAGAGTACAACAGCTGCAAGCTGTAAATGTCAAGCTGGCACGGGGAAGCAAGAAGGCAAAAAAATTAATTAGAAATAAGAATCTTTAATAGGAATTGTCAGCCTTGTGTTTATCAGACATTATCTATATAAAATGATGAATAAAGATCCTAACACCAACCTAAACTGCCTGAGGGGAATCAAAAGCTGTAGGAGGATCAGTGCAGCAAAATGTCTTATGGGGAAAAAAACACTCATGACATCCAAAGTTTTCTTTGTTTTTAATCAAATATGTATTTTATTTTATTTTATTTTTTTACTTTAATGTAATGTTGGCTGTTGTGTGCAAGTTGATAGCTTCCTACTCCATGAGGCAGTCACTGTTTATGCTGGTGATGCATAAAAAAAGTAACAATAATAATAATAATAATGATTAAGGGCTAAATAATCATTATGCGATAGTCTAATAGTTTTGAGATTTCATTGCGGTAAATGCATTACCTCGTTTGCTCTCTCAGACTCATTACCATCATCCATTGAACTGCAAGTACAGATCAGAAATCTTCTCACTGCTTCACAAATTCTGCACATTTTATATTTACAGAGTTTACAAGTTAATAGAAATAGAATAAAATATTTTACATTCAGTATGGCGGCGGGTCTGTGCCGAAATGCTGAGGATATTCTTCCTATGTGTTCTTTCTTTAAAATGATAAGAAGAAAAATCTGTAATTAAAAGTATTGCAAAGAAAATATGTCAGGTGTGCTTAATGCGGCACATTGGCTGGAGGGTACAAAGGGACTGCAGCGAGCTGCTGCGTATTTACTCTGACGGGGAATTTCAAATGATGCAGAAGTTTGTCAGATCAAAATGCAGACATACCTGTGGGTGTCTGTCAGAGACCAAAAAAAAAAGGAGGAAGACAATATAAAGCTAACTGCTTGTTCATAGACCAAACTTTACTTATCAGCACACTAAACTTTATGAATTTATTGTCTGCACTGAATATGTTATCTCATACTGTCTCAATGTAATTTTTACAAGGTAATGGTGGGACAGTTTTGTGGGTCGTAGGTTGGAGTCCATCTCTGCGCCACCAGCCTATATTTCACAATATCAGAAGCAATCAGCACTTTCAGATAGACGAGGATTAGAGGCGCAGATCAGCCTTTGCATCACACAGCTGAGGTCAGCGCACGAGCTGCAAAAGACAGAATTTTTCTGCTCTTTGCTTTGCAAGTAACATTCACCCCGTCTGCGGATTAGACCAATATCCTGCAATTCAAGATATAAAACTCGCCTCACTCACAATCAACTAAGGGACCATAAAATCTATCAGAATCCCCCCCTTTGCTTGCCCTGAGGTGTTGTAAACCAGATTAGTTACTGGAGGTGTCAAAATGAACACGGGCTAATCCAAGATTAAACACAAAATTACACCACTTCTAACCATGTCACCTCACAGTTTGACACCAAATGAGGCAGGAGACAGAGATTATTTGACTTCACACCATTTTTAAGCTCTCCAGGTGCAGGGATGGCAATCCTCGCAGTGTGCGAGGATTACACGCCGTGTGTCAGTCGGAGCAAAAGTTAAGCACTGAGCTGACGTTCTAATCCAGAGCAGTGCGCATTAAACGAGTTCAGTGTTCCTTTAGTCAAGGACACATACTAACCAGATGTAGGAGCTCATAAACATTCAGAGGTAGTTAGGGTCAAATGCGTGACCTTTCAGATAGACAGACAAAAAAGGAGAATTCTTCAGTGGTATGTTTTGAATAGTTTTCCATAAAATTCCTGATTTAATGTAACAACTTTGTAGCAACATCCATGCTCATATAGCCACTTACAGCCCTTTTTTACTTCCTAATCAAATTTCCATGTTGCCAACATATAAGTTCCCTGCAGCCTAGATTACAAGACTACTCCCTTATTCACAAAGGGTCGACACAGTGCGTAGCACAGCTTGATCCACCTGTTTATGTCAGATTCCCTTTCTGACGCAGCACCAAAAGGTTGGTGTCGTGTTAGGTGAAGGTGTAAACGACTACACTACTGAACCACCTACAGGCCTACAAGAAAAATATTGAAATTATTGTTATATTTCAGTGGAATACTTTTTCTTTAATATATTCTTACCTAGTTAAATTGATATCCTGTTCAACTAGTGTTGAACCAATGATTACAGTGAAATGTAAGAAAAGTGCTACTGAAGTGCTTTCTTAACAGTCAGACCCCCAATTATGTTCAGAGCTAAAAAGATTTGATCAGTGGAAACTCAATAAGCAACATCCTTGATGACTGATTGATGTTTTTTTTAAGGTTCTGACTTTTCAAGTTAGAATTATTGCTTTACACTTTCCCGAGCATGCTTGACTATTTTATAGACATAGTCAAGCAGATCATTTTGTGGTCCTGTTATGTTGTACACACTTCATCTTAATTTTTGAGTACATTCTTTGGCTTAATTGCACTTCAGTTTATTCTGCTTTTGCCACAGAAGACTTTCCTGCATAAACTATGAAACTCTCCTCACAAAATCTAATTTAGAGCAGCCAAATTTAGCACGATGATGTCACACAGCACAGGCCTTTTTCTAATTACCTCTCTGCGCGGCACCGCTAACAGCAGAAGATGGAAACAAACAAATGGAAATATCAAATGCACCTCTGCTGTTTACGAGCTGGGGTCTGACAGCTGACAAGATACTTAAGGGGCGTCTAATACAGCAATTAGAGCGTGCCACTGTCTGCAGGGCTGCTGCTGTGACAAGGCGCCCTCTAATCACTGACTTATTACGCTGGCTAGCAGCACCTCTCATATCTGGCCCATTAAGCAGACAACAGCATTAAGAAGCATTAAAGCAGCAAGCCCCTCTCGACTGAGGAGGCACTGACGGGAGAAAAAGGAAGGGAGGGGACGCACAGTGCCTGTTATTTCTCTGTATTAATTTGTGCATTGTTACGCATTTAGTTTGGAACATGTAAGAGGAGTGAAACAGAAGAAATGTTTGTAATGTGACTGCATCAAAGCTGATTGCACACAATGAGATAAAAGACTACAGAGTGAGAGGCAGCAGACGGATGTGTCAAGGATGGCCATCAAAAACAAGATCAAGATGTGAGTTGGCCTGTGCGTGTGGCTTGTCAGAGGAAATGAGAAAGACAAAATCATCAGACTTCTCTAAGATGCTCACGTACTTGCAACTCCGCTTCTGTGGCTCTGGATTGTATTTGACCGTGGTTTAACCTGTGTCTGGCCTGTGCTGGGTCAGGGACGAGCTTGGGCCCAGATCCCACCGCTACACTCGCACATATTTGTCACAGCAGGCCGGGGGAGGAGGCTGTGTTATCTGAGGCCCGGCCAGATACACAACATTAGTCACTGTGCTAGTGTCTCGCCAGGGTTTCCTCTTTGGCTCGCAACTAAAGACGACGATTGTGAGCAAAAGGACAGAGGAGTGTGCGTTGGGCTTCATAAATCACAAGAAAACTTAACAGCTAAACAGCAAGCCGAGGAAAATCCCGACAAGGCTTCAGCAATTAGACCCGAAACAACAGTCAACTCTCTCCCAGCTGTCGCGTTACCACTGTGGTCAACAACTTAACCTAGATGCAATCAGAACGCATCATTTCCAGCCCCTATCTGGCTCAAGTGTGTGCGTCTCTCACTGCTGGGTTTTGTTTAGCTCGAGGCTTGATGTTTCATGGATGTTTTGCTTGGCTCACAGTCCCTGTCCCAGCCCAATTGTATAAACACTGACAGTCAGCAATGGCCAGCATCAGACTGGGGAGGACTCTCAATTAAAAGGCTGTTAGTGGGACAGATGGACTGAAGAACTGCAGGAAAGGGGAGCTGCTGAACAAGATGGCTTCATCTTGGACTTTAGTTTAGATAATCAGTCCAACTCTAAACCAAGCAGCAGCATATGTAAAGGTCAACCAAGGTACTCTTTTGGTGCTGTGAAACTAAAGAACTGACGGCGATCCTAAACTAATATCCGTTATAACTGTATTCCTAACTGTCATATTTGAAGGTTGACATTGTAACTATATGCTACCAAAAACACCACAAAAGCACCAGCTGCCTAGCCCGTTTCTGCCTCTCTGTATCCTCTCTAGACTTCGTACGACGAAGCCAACACAGACAGCTGCTGGATGCTGGGCGGGTATTGTTCCTTCTACTTTCACTGAAACCTTTATCATGTTCAACACACAGCCACAGACCACATTTCTTGTTTGGTGAGTTAAGCAAAGCCGAGATTTAAATGAAAACCCCGTGCGTACTTGCACATCATGTGTGCATGTGTGTAAGTCTTTGCAGCAGCAGCAGCTTGAGATTTAAATTTGTCTCTGCTTAGGGTCACTGTAAAACACTGGGAGCATCTTGTCCTCTCTTCCACCCACAAGATATTATCTCATCCATGAGTTAGCTGCTGAAATGCTGTCAATTTCCTGCCAGAAATGTGCAGCCAACATGTGTAGGAAAAGAGGCACGGCAGCTTTGCGTGTCATAAAACGGGCCCTGGATCCGTCAGATAGATCAGGACTTCACAATGTCCATATTGGAAACAGGTGACAAATAAAACACGGCGAATAAAGAAAGTCTTTGTAGTCAGACACAGCATGCCACAAAATACAGGGGAGCAAATGCCTCATGCCAGGGCTAATCTTTGCTTGTTTGATTTCATACATTGGATTTGGCTCGAAACAGAGCTTTCTTGCTTTACAAAGTGGTACAAAATAAACAACGATTAATCACTTGTGCACTAGCTTTAGTTTTCAAACACTTGCTCTAAACTGTAGTCCACAGAATAGAGACTGTTTTCCACAGAAATCCCCACAGTGTGAGGCTCGTCCTCCGTGTCAGCTCTCGTTTTGAGCCCACCGCCTGGCAGTCACAGAGCCAGAGGTCCCTGTCCTTTGTGCAGCTGTGCGTCTGGGCTTTGACACGGGGCAGAGGGACCAGAACTATGCTAATAGGAACCAAATGGGGCGTGAGTCCCTGGTGGATTACAGAAGGAGAAGAGAAGCATGTGTTTTCGTGTATTCATGTGGAGATCTGGGACCCCGCTCTTTTTTTCCTTTCCACCCCCCCCCCTCTCTCTTTCAGTCAAACAAATAGAGGCAGCCATGTCTGTTGTTTGCACGCACTCTCAGCTAATGACCTGACATATTTTTTATTGTCAATCAGTTGGTGTATCCCTAGCCTGATCAAATAAATACAAAAGGCTAATATGATGTTTGGATTTAGGCCTTTTTCAAAGGCGTCTTTTGTGACACACTGTAAACTTCTTAATCTGAAGTTCAAAAGGGCCAAGTCTGAAAATGAAGTTAGAAATGAAGTGAGCAAGGAAAAATAAACATCGAGTAAAGACTAGTGAACGTCCACCCCGAAATGTTTCGAATCAGATCGATGATGAAACCTTCGGTCTGACTTACTTACATGATAAATAGCCGAGCGTGTACTTCTGGACAGTCGCACTTGTTTATAAAGTGGACGGATAAAGGACCCAGCTGGCTTTGATATTGTGAAACACAGAGGAAGAGGGAGCATAATATAGAAATACCGGATCAGAAACACAAGCCTGTGATCTCGCTCTGATATGCCATGCTCTCAGACAGTGCAACCTATAAAGATGGAGAAATGCACCACATGGTTAACACAGAACTACACTATCAGTTCAAATACCTAAGCATCAAGGGAACAGCGGTTTCTCCCATCTTTTGTGTAGACAGCAGGTCCATGCAGAGGCCCCCTAGTCCAGGCCGCTGGCCCCTCTCAGCTCTCCTCAAAGCAATTCCCCTGCCAGAGATCAAACCACCTGCCCAGTGACAGACCTTTGGGTCCACAGACACAAGGCCAGGTTCAAAGAAGAAGTGCAAGGGGAAGCAGGGATGGAGCGAGAGAAGGAATGGGAAGTGGGGAAAGAAAAAAAAAGTGAGATAGCAAGGGAGCAGGGGGTGGTTTGGGGGGAAGGGGGGTTGTCAGGTAAGGTAGTTTGTAGGAAAGGTGGAGAAGGAAGGGAAAGCTAATGAGGGGAGGTAGGTAGGCTTAAAAAATGTTTTGCAAAAGATGCTAAAATTCCCAAAAGAGACAGCTGTTTGAGACTTTCTTTTTCACCTCATGTGAATATCTGAAATACTGTATCAATGCTAATATTCAGGTCAAAAGCCAAAGAGGATAAAGCTGCAAACAGCAGCTGTTTCTTTAATACGACCCAAAGACATGTCAGCAGAGATATTACCTTTATATTATTGCAGACATATCTCTATAAATGTACAGAATTCCAGTATATACAGTATAAAAATTGAAAACATGTAGTTATGATGCTTATTTTCACTTTGAATAGCATTGCTATTATTCAACCACAAAACATCCAACCTTGTAGATGTGTTACATTTTAGTAGAAAATGACTGGATTTTATTAAAAATGTCAGCTTTAGTTTGATAAGATGTTTACTGGATGTTTATAACTTCTATTAGTATTAATTGAAAATAGCCAGTATCACTTCAGTAATTATTCCTTTTTAAACAAGCAGTTATAATATTATCTGAACTGCTGCTTTTTTGGCAATAAAATAAAAACCCAAAAGCCACTCGACACTTATTAGTCTTTCTGCTTTTCAAGCAACACACTTCCCCTATCACTGGCCATTGTGAGCACAGGAAAGGGAAGCAAATAAAGAGGCCATTGTTGTCAATATATTCCACCGTCGCTGCGACCTTCAGCCTATCAAAGGGAGGGACGAACGGCTGATAAGGATAACTCCCTGTCAGACTTGACACCTGCACTGGCTGGCCCACTGATTGCCCCTCGTCGAATGCAACTATCACAGCGAAGGCCTGCAATGCAACACTGCATTCCTGTCTGGAGACTTGAGCGAGTGATGTGGCCACACAGTGCGACCAGACGCACATTAGTGTGTGTGTGTGTGTTTTTGTGGGGGGGGGTAAAAAAGGAGAGAAAACGGCAAGGTGTAAAAGGAAAAGGAGGGTGAAAAAACAGGAGGAGTGGCAGAGAAGGTTAAGTTTGTAAAAATGGAGCAACAGAGGAAGAAATGACCGACAATGGTTGCTCTTTGTTTCTTCTATCAATCTCCCCCAAACACAAACAGAAAGTATTAGTCACATCCCAGACATATTGCTGACCCCTCTCCGTGAGGGGACATCTCCATGGTGATCACTGGTTGGTGTGGGCGACGGGACACACACGATGCGGGCCTGACCGCAGCGTGACGACAGGAGGCCAGCGCAGGAGAGACTATCGCCAAATTGACATTTAGTCATCACACTAGTGTAGAGGGTGGGACTCGCTACCTCCAGTCCTACCTCTCAAACTACACACATACAAGCGCCCACACATTCTCCCACATTCCCTCTCATGCAACCCTGTGTACACTCACACACTAACACACGCACCCGTGCAGTGAATTCCCCTACTCAAACTCGCTCCCAGCCAGCAAAATCTTGGAAGAGCTCCTAGGTTCCATCTTGCCAATAGCTCTTTATTTTCTTTGACCATTTTTAATGCAAAAAATCATGTACTAATTGTGTGTAAGCAATCTGCAAATTATGTATATGTTTTTGTCAACCGAACTGAACACTACTGTAGACACCATTGGCTGGTTTTCAAGACACACGACTGGGCAATAATATTTGTTTCTTTCCTCATAGTTTTGTTCAAACAGTGTGTCAGCAGCAGTGGTTTACTTGTAAACACCTGGGCCTGCACACTCAACAGCTGTGGAAATACAAACTATGTATAAGCTATGCTGAACAATGATAACGGCATTATTCTGATTATTCGCGAGGCGTTAAATCTAGAACGCCACCACCTAATAAAAAGGAAAAATCACTTCATGCTATTTACAGATTTGTGCTTTTTCTTTCTTTTCTTTTCTTTTTTTACCTCAGCCAGCATAGCCAGAAGACTGCTCCTGATTCAGTTTTGTAGGTCCCTTTTTAGAAACAACCCTCCAAGAAAAAGCTGAAACGTCCATGAGTACTTGCAGTGTCAAATGACACAGAGAAACGGGACACAAGACAGAGATACAGACAGTGAGGGGAGGGAGAGAGCATTTAACCAATAGTTACATCAGTGCAGTGACAGCAGTGTCACTCCCAAAGCCGCACGACGAGGGAGAGAACCAAGGAGTGTCTTTGCAACAGGACAGCGAAAGAGGGAGGGAGATGGCAGACCAAAGGAAAGTCCATCTGGGTGTTATCAGTCTTACAAAGTTCACAGATAGAGGGGCTGAAGTGGAGGCTAGACGCCGATGCAGAGTCACAGGTCACAAAGAAGACGGAGAGCTCAAACAGGTGGAAAAGGGAGGGAGGAAACAAGAAAGAAAGAAAGAGAGAGGAAGAGACTAATAATTGCACGAGAACAGCGGAGCCAAGCCACAGTGATTGCCATCCTACAATCGACCTGACCAAATTGCGCGTTCCCTCTCAGGACCCTCAAAGTCCGCTTCATTTGGCGAAAGCCGGAATCCGTATTTCTGCAATTATAAAGCTATTGACTAATTCGACATATGTTAGCGTGTCTTCCAGCCCTTGAGTGCTGGTGTGCCATTGAGTCATTAACTTTGACAAATTGTGACAGACTTTTTTATTGCCACCCAATCATGAGAAACAAGACTGTGGCAGAGGAGTTAATGAGCGGCGGGTTTCTCCTCTAAGCCTCCCCTCTCTGCCGCTGCCACCTTACGTTCGCTTTCCTCTCCTCTCAGAATTCCTGCACCCCCTTTCCCCAAATCCCCCTCGCCCCTCCATATTTATAATTTTACCACATCCTAACAATAACACGGCCGGTACTCAGCGCAAAACACGCGGGCCCTGGCCTAATGAATCTCATGCCTTTACTGCGGTAAAATGGCCAGTAAGTATTACCAGCTGCGACACTCTCGCTCTCTCCCTCCCTCATTCTCTCTCCCCTTGGCAGTGGCATTGAGCTTGAGAGAGCAGGGGTGATGGGGGGAATTTGGTGGGCCGGTGGGGGGGACCGTGCAGACACATCTGAGTGCAGCTGGACCAGGGAGAGAGAGAGAGTGAGAAGCTGGGGGAGAGGAGGATGAGGAAGAGGAGGAGAAGTGTGCGTGTCTTTGTGGTGGGGGGGGGGCACAAGTCTCCGTGTTTCCAGCTGCCTTTCTCAGGGGCTCGGTTTTCTCTCCCTCCTTTGGTTTTTCGCAAGGCCCTTCTGGTCCCAGCTTACTTGAAAAATCACAAACACACACGCGCATAGACACACACACACGCACACACACACACGCCCCGATCCACCTCCCCTCCATCCCTCACGTTCGGCCATCTTTGTTTGGACAGGGCTCAGGAGTTCCAGAAAAGCTCTCTCAGATGTGCTGAAGTAAGGGAAAAACAAAACAAACTGACCCTCACACACACACGCGCACACACACTCTCAAAATTTATGTGAGCGCACAACAAGTACTTTTTACACTCACACATGATACCGTGTAACAGGAGAAGTTCACACACACACACACACACACACACACACACACACACACACACATGAACAATTTCACTTGTGAGAAGAGCCAAAATACCAGCTTCAACCAGAGAACAAATTTGCAAAGAGATGAAAAAAAAATAGATCGGAATATATTTTACCTCATTGAGGTAGACAGTCTGAACCACTGAAGGCATGCATTCTTTTACACAGTGTGTGTGTGCGTGTCCATGTGCCCCTATCCAGGATCACATCACAAGGGCAGGGCTGAAGCAAACCTTGACATGTGTTACCTCTTTGTAATATTGACTTTGTTATAGCTATACGAGTGGGAGAGTCGAGCCAAGAACCCAGGCCTTGCAGCAGTGGGGCCCTCCGAGTTCGCTAGAAAACAAACACCCGGACAAGCGTGAAAACCGAAAAACAAAGTATCCACAAAAGCAATTTTGTAAAAAACATATTCAAGTAAATTGTAAAACGCCCCCTCACTCCTGCTTGTTGACTCTTTGCATTTTCTCTAAATTAAGAATATTATTTATCTGATCCTATTTCTGGAGCGTGTTGCTTACGGAGCCTTTTGGATTTGGCTACTGAGAGAGCCTTGGCCTGGCTTCGTGTCTGAACATGTGTACTGGACCAAGTGTAAAAGACAAAAATCCTCTTTAGCTATCGCCTCCACTCTCTTTATTATTTAACACCGAACTGCTTGTAGGCTTACGGAGACACACTGTAAAAAAACAATCTTTTTTCTTTTAAATCTGAAAATTAACATTTATCACAGCAACATCTACTCTGTACCTATTTTGTTTTTATTCTTGTGGAAACTAAAGCTGACGCCGTCTCACTTTAGAAGACAAACACGAAAACAAGCCGAGAAAAAGTTACCAGAAAAGCACATATGCTGTTTTTTCTTTATTTGAATGCTGTGCAGAAATAAAAGATTGGTTATCATTTTTTTGCTCCTGCGAGTGTGAATCCCATCTTGTCTCTTTCCCCAGTGATGACTCTGCTTATACATTTGAATAATGAAGGCAAGTCATTTAAATATTCCCTCTGTATTAAAAAAAAAAGGATGTTTTTACACGATGCAGCAATATTAGCCATGTTAATTGGGCTCTTTGGACTTTCCCAATAGAAAGGCTAAATTAATTACTTATGTCGACAAAATGTCAGACACTGTGATCTAATAACTACAACTGTTTCCAGCGGCGTTGTATTCAGCGTGTGCCTTTTTTGTCTCGCTGTTATGTATTTGCGTGATTGTGAGCGAACTTCAAAAAACTCGAGACTCGAGTTCGTCTGCCTGAGTTAGGCCTAATGAACGAGATGGGAACAAAATGCTTTGACATCCTCTCCATGTTTCATGGGTGGCTCTTGAGAGTCCTTCTCCAATATTCATCCCCTCTTCTCATACTAATCAGCCACTACGGTATTGACTGTTTGTGCTTGCAAAATGACTTGTGTTAGTGTGCGTGTGTGCATGTGTGCATGTGTGTTTGTGCTATGGAAACACACCCACGTGCATTATTTTTATTTTCAAACATGCCAATCTGTGGTCTACTTTGTAATAAAACATGTAAGAGCCGGAGAAAGTGAATTATTTGCAGGACATTATGTGTTCGTGTGTGTGATGTGTTCATTAGTGTGTGCGCGCCACACACTGCAGGGGGCTTTGAAGTTAAGACTTCTTCTACTTCTTTTTTTTTTTTAAGCTTTCGGCTGTTTTTCAGTCTTGAAGAAGAACGGTATCAGCGCATTTTCCTCAAGTACGAATAAACATTAGACTTTAGGAAAGAAGGCGATGGGGAGACATTAAGAGCATCGGTGAATGTGAGATGATCAGATGGCGTGTGTGTGTGTGTGTGGGTATGCATGCACGTGCATTAGTGCACACAAGCGCACGTGCGAAAGCTAACAGAGAGGCCTGCTGATGCCATGTTTCAGACGACCCCTTGAAGTGGAAATGAGCTTCCTCGCTCTTATAACTAGTCCGTTCTCACAAAGTCAGCAAACTCCGCCACCCCTCCAAAGAAACGCAGACTCCTCCCCGCCCGCCCAGCCCTGTGGTCAGCTTTGCAGGGATGAATTCGGTGTCAGCCCTCAGAAACAGTCCCATCTTGCTAGATCTGCCTCGGGTAAAATCTCTAGCCGGCTTTTGTCCCAACTCATCTTGTTAATACTCTCAGTCGGAATAGAAAAATCAGTAGACACAGGAGGATTTGGCACAAGGTTTGCTTGTGAATCTGCTACATCTTTGTTTCCTTGCAATGTCTTACAACATATTTTAAGTACCATTGTCATGTCACATTTAAAATCAGTCAGGCTTATCAACAACTATTAGTAATATCTAATAATCTTCCTTTCAAATATTTCATTTGTTTTAACTAAAATAAAAATGATCAGGAGTAAAACACATTTTAGATACACTAACCAGTAAATATTGTGATTATTCAATTATTCAAATATAGTCAAGCATGATATTTTTGACAGGTTTCTTTAAACAAACCAGTTCAATCCCTTTTCTACGCTCAATACATCATTTTGAAAGAAATCCCTAGCATTAGTTATTGATGATCGATTTCATTTGTCCTAAAATATTTTCCTCTATTTCATTAAGTCTGTCTGCACGTGCACATTTTATCTCCATTTCTCTCATTATTACCATGCCGTGTGTATTCGTGCAGCTGGTTTGCTGAGGATCCATGCTGGTGTTTGAACCTGTGCGAGCACCTAAGGGTCCATCCCCAACCGTCCTCGGAGCAGAGAGCGACAGCTGTACGGTGATGCCGTAGCGATAGGCATCATCGGCTTGCTAGAGACTAATTGGTCCACGGCGCTCCTCTGAGTGGCCTCGCTAATTAATTAGAAAGGCAGTGGAGCTGAAATTTTTAATCAGGACACCAGGCTCTCCAGCAAGCAGGAAAAAAAAAGACACATCACCTCATCATTCAGTGTAATCCACCTGACAGTGATCTCCCATGTTGTAATATGAAGGGTGTTGTGTGTTTAGGTATTCATGTAATCTGACCAGGGAATAAGAAATACATGTATTACGGGGGCTTGTTAAATCATTTTAATTCGGGGAGTTTCAGAAATGATGTGTCTCCTAATACAGTATGCATGACATGTATTTGGTTTGGACTCTGGAGAACGCCGTTAAGGTGGACGTTTCCTCCTAGTGTTTTTGTTCCACGTGCACATATCATGACTTCTGCTTTTAAATCATGTAAAAGAGGCGTTTTCTTTATAAGAGAAAGAAAAATACAGATTATAAACTATGTATGTTACCACAAAAAAAGAAGCATGGGTGTGTGTTAAGAAGCTCTAGTTTCCAGAAACACGGATTGTTTTTTTGTTTCTTTTTGCTTTTCCAAATTCCCGTTACACTATAGAAGCAAAATATTATTTTTCCTTTCCCCCATCTGTACTTATCCAATTAAAAGCAGTCACTTAAACCAAAAGCTTTCATCATAGAGAAGAAAACGGAAATCACAAGGTTGTTAAAAAAAAAAAAAAAGAAAAAGAAAGTGGGGTTGTATTTCTCCAGAAAAGGGAAAGGATGAATCTAAGGAACTGTGATTTTTCATCACTCTGTCCCAAAACTGTGCACAGCCCACCACAATGAGTCGTTGTAAAGAGCTCGAGACTGGAGGGAATCTAGCAGATGACAAATTGGCACCCCTATTCGGAGTTGGAGTAAGATAATCACAGTGTGTGGACACTGAGCAGGAAATTACCATCAGTTTTACTGTGAGATCACGAACCTATTGTAATAAAAATAATACATTTAGGTGTCAATACACCCACACTGTAAAAAAGGTATTTAGAAAAGGCAGGAAAGTTTTGGACACACACACACGTACACAAATACCTTCACCTCAGGTAGTGACATTGAGTTCGCGTGTGCCGCAATCTCTGTGACCGCCTTGGCTTTGCTCGGCACTAATCAACCAGCTCTTATCAGCCTGTTGCTTTGGCCAAAATAAACACACACGCAGCCTTTTATTGCTTTGTTTTCACAGGTCATTAGGGGAAGGAGAGAAGACGCATTGATTAGTTTTCCAGACCACTGGATTATTGTTGTGTTATGACTATCATCATTAAGTTTCATTAAGGCTGCGGTTGTTCTTGTTTCCAGAAAATGAAGACGCTGCAGGAAAGGTGAGTTGGCTGGAGGATCCATAGCACGCTGCACAAAGAGTTAAGGGCAAAAAAACAGCAGCAACAAAAAGGACTTTGTGTGTGAGATGCTTGTTTGAGGCAGTTAGTCTTCAACTGCAATTTTACTGATTAGACTGAACTCTGACCTCCTTTTCACTCGTGAAACTGGATTTTAAAAGGAATTCCTCTGATCCTATCAGTCATATTTTTCAGGCTGCTCTAAAGCAGGGCCACATTCCACATTATTGCAAGTGCATAAAAGAACATTTAATGAAGCGGCGGTCCCTGGCTGGGTCCTCCAGAGTCAGCTTTGTTCTGGAGTTGCACATATGCTCCCAAAGCAAAGAGAAACTGGCTCTGTCGCTAGGCTAATTAGCATGTGTTAGATAGTTAGTAGAGGGCGGCCCTGTGTGATGTGTACTGAAGTGGAGTAAAACGGTGGGGCAAGGACTGTACTAATGGGCTGCTTCCTCCCCACGGGGAACCTCCCTGCAGCTCTGCACATGCTGGCATCACTGCAGCCACGGGGCACTCACGGGGCCTCTGCAGAACCCAGGGCAGAGGTGGCCGCCCAGGAAGACGCCTGACTTCCCTGGCATCATTTTCAAGGAACGCTGAGCTTTCTGGGTGTGATGCTTTGAAATGTAACGGCAGGTGACAGTCACACACTCTAAGATACACACATGTGTGCAAACTGAGAGCGACATTCAGATGAACAGATTTGTCAGCCTATTGAATAGCTCAGGCAGCTGGTGGTGTTGCACTAGCTAACTCCCTGGCATTGGCAGATACATTATTTACAGGAGGAGCTCGGGCATTAGCAAGCTCTTTGGCACTTGGTTAGCAGGCGTAGCTGGTGAGCACCATCAGGCAGCGAGTGTATCTCTGTCAGTGTGAGTAAACAAACAGTGGGGACATGGTGTGACAGCGCAAGCGGCGTGCTACACAGACACACACACACGCTCAGACACATGCAGACTCATCAGGGAGCCGAGGGGGAGGGCGGCATCCATATTTATAGGGCCTTTCCAGCATTTGTCCCCAGGCCAAATGCTGCGACTACACTCAGCTGATGTCAGAACAGCACTTAACCAGGCATTTGCAGTATATCATGGGCACCGAGGAAGACGTGACATAAATACAAGATGAGGGGGGAAAAGAAAACAGAAAAACAAATGGAGAAAGGCAAGTGTGGAAGTGAAGTGAAATAAAATGTCATCATATTGTGCACTGAGATTACAGTTCGCTTAGGCCACCACCCCAACACTGGGCTTCCTGTTGCTTAAATGCACTCCCACTCAGAAGCATGACAATGATGATGAACATATAATAGAGATTTCACTGAAATCTAAGTGGACGTACCGGACTGCAGACGTACTAGGATCTCTCATGCATCTTCTGGTTTGCTTTGGTTTATTTTTATCTGGTACATTATGTAAACCAGATATTTTGGATTTCTCCATCCAACGTTTTGTTTTTTCAGTGTGACTTGCAAAATTTCACTGTGGTGGAAGAGCTGCAGTCAAGAGTGTTGGCATAGCCTCCAAACACAGCATGCCAAATTTGATGCTGAAGTGATTTAGGCACAGTGAAAAGGTCAAAAAGTGTTGCCATTATATCATCGAAACGTCTAACCCTAATGCTCTCCTATTTCATCAAACCTGTTGACATCAGTGACAGTGTTGAACTGTCGTTTTTGTTTTTTTTCTGCTGGATTTGTGAGACGTTAAATGCTCTGTCTGGCATGCCATCGCTGGGAAGCTCGCCGGGAATGCAGAGAACAGCCCACTTCCCTTTGGTCACCTGTCCCCGACTTTATCATGTGTCAGCTGGGGCATTTGCCTGGCACTGAGCCCCTGGCACCCAAGGAGGCTGAAGGGCCCACAGGCCTCACTGGCATGTCCTCATTCACTGGAGATACAAACAGCATGATATCCCCAAAGAGAGCAGACTAAGCGGGTAAAGTAGCTCCTTTTAGCTCCATCTGTCGTTACCTCAAGTGGCACGTATTCATTTTGAGTAGCGAGCGCCATTATACATCCTCTGAGAACAAGAGCTAATTGTAGGGGCTTATGTTTATTCCCACTATTTTGGGGGGAAGGGCCAATAAATTCTATTGTTTATGTTTGGTTTTCAAATGATCATAGCACCCAGGGTAAAGTGGCAAAGGCCACAAAGTCACAAGCAACCATGAAACAAGACTAAAAACAAACTACATCATAGTCATTTTTGACCCCTCATTTCTGGTAAAATATCAAAAATATGCTACTTTTTTGACAGGTTAGTGTTGATAGATGATTTACTGTGTGTGCTATTATTTAATACACTTCTCCAAAAGCATCAAGTTGCACTCTTTAGAAATTGTGTTTTCAGGGCATGGGGAGGTGAATATCGACAGCACGGAGAGAGAAAGTGAAGAAGACAGATGAAACAGATTCATTAAGTTTGCGCAGCAACCGCACGCCTTCGAGCGGCTGTGATGTGTACGTGTGTGCGCGGTTTGCGCGTGTGTTATCTTTGCACAAACTGAAGGAGAGTATATCTTGTTAATCTTGATCAAAGATTTCTTTCTGTCTTTCGGTGGGTAGAGATAATACTGTTAAAGCCCTTGGATTTAACACACGGCGATAATGAAAGCAAGTGTAATTAGCAATTAGATTTGACCAAATTAAGGCAGACTAACAAAGGCAAAAAACATCAGCGTCAAGGCTGCTAAACAGTGTTATGGCCAAAGGTGGGCTTAATCTGTTTTTTTCCCTTTAAGACATGTTGAAATAAGAGGATTGAGAATAGGAGAATCAAGAAGGCTGCATGTTCTTATCTTCAAATGTAACAATAAACCACCTCTGTGTTTTTGTCTAATGACACCCTCAGTACTTTTAATGAGTCTTCTTTCTTTTCTTTTTTTTAATCACATCCATTCCACTGTTTCTGCTTTATCCATAAATGATGAATCTGCACCGCTGATGAGGTCGGACAAGGCTGTTGCCACTAGGATGACTGGATGCTTCAAAGGCCTGGCAATTGAGGTGAGACAGCCACTTAAAACCCCCTTGCACACATACGGTATTATTAGCGTTACCATATTGGGGCCTAACTGCAGCTAAGGGGAATAATGTGTGTCAAGAGAGTGTAAAATTAGAACCAAAACCAACACCGCTCTTTAAATTCACATCCCAAAGTCTTCCTTACTTATAGCCGAGCTTACGCTGTCAAACACTAATAAGCCAGCTAATTCAATTAGGACGCCGCTTCTTTCAGACTCACCAAAAAAGAGACGTTGTGAAAAGATTCCCTCACGACTCAGCATGGAACTCTTCATCATGAAGAAAGTGGCCTTTATTCATAAGTCTCAGTGTGCAAGAGGGGAAACTTGCTGCCGAGCTTGTTAGCAAAATGCCCTGATCTGAGGCGAGAGATGTGTGACTAAAGCTGGGTCTCTTAAGTGTCTGTCACCCTGATATAACCCAGGGAGAGCTCTTTGTAGGCTGTGTTTTCTCTTGTCTGTCTCTCTCTTCGCTGCGCTCCTCGGTGACTGGGGATGAGCCCCGCCGTGTAGCTGCAGGTGACAGGGAGCCCTTTTTGTTGTCAAATCCTGATGGAGCTTCCACATGAAAAACATTTCACTTGAGCTGCCACTTTATTTCCCTTCCTTCCTCTCTGTCTTTCTGTGTAGATCTCAAAGGCTACAAGTACACCAGTGATGCACAGACAGAGGGAGTCAATCTCGTGCTCCTTTTCTCCCCAACGTTTCTTTTTTGTCAGGCTTTTCCTTACTGCCGGGCTCTCCTGTTTCTTTTTCTGACCGGCCCTTTTCTTTTCTCTGTTCCTCCAACCCACCGCCCCCTCCCCTCTTTCCTTCCTTCCCTCCCTCTCTCTGATTTATAGATCTGAGTTGGGTCTCAGGAGGAAAATACAAGTCAAGCCATTGTCATTTCAAACAGTGTGATAACCAGACACTGGGCTGCCCACTGACAACTCAGGGGAACTGGCCCTGGCTTTGACTGTTAGCTCCCGTCTCTCTCGCTCTCTTGCTTCCTGTTCCTCTTTTTATTCTCTCTGTCTTTCTTTTCTTTCTTTTTCCTCACCTCCTCTCTCTTCTCCTTCCTCCTCCTCCACCCCCAGTCCCCCGCAGGAGATTTGGTAGCGCGTTCTTGTTTGTTGCCTGCCGCTGCTGTGTCTTGCATCTGCTCCTCTCTCTCTCCTCTCTGTGCCGTGGGGGGCCGAGGGGAATAGTTGTCTTAGTGTGTGTACCAAGGTCAGTGCTCTCCACATGACAGTTCTCTGCCTCTTGACAAGGCGGGAAATCAATACTTTCGGACTTGTGGCGCTGCCCTCGGTGTAACAACAACACTGCCCAGCACAGAGCGCAGCTCAGGCACCTGACACATCCCCAGCTGCCCTACCCCCCCCCTCAGGCCCCCACCAGGGAGCCCTTTCCACACCTCCTCTGACCCCTTCAGATTTCACCAAGACTCTGTGTATCTCTTTACTCCACCTTTCCCTTGTATACTTTATTTCTTCGTGGCCTCCAGCTTAATGTATCTCAGACTTGCTGGTTTTTATGGCATGCAAAACGTTTCTTTTATATCTGTGAATATAAAACCGTGTCTGAAAAGACTGATCTATACTAAGATCAGGCAGAGGACCACAGACGAGTCTGTAAATGAGAGACATGAGAGACATGCTGATTACAGAGCAGCAGAGGATACATACACATACAAAGCGGAGCCATGGGCGACATTTTTTAATGTGGCACTAAAGCCCAACGTGCCTCCTTGTGCTTTTTCACTGTCAGATAGACGCTCAGAGGTTTAGAGAAAGCACTGGCAGTGCGCCCCTTACCGATTGTTAAGCTTGCCTCTTGGCCTGCCCCTAATGATGAGGGAGAGTGTGAGCAAGGCCAATTACAGCTCCCGTCGTCCGGCATTCATATGGAGTAAAAGTCAGTCTCTCCTTCCCCATAGAGCGGAGTCACAATCAAGTGAGACCCCCCCAACACCGATTGTCTCTGCAGGGGCGCACGCTGGCTCGCACTAGGGGGAACTTTGTGCGCGTAACTGGACATCCATCAACAGGACCGTCTCCCCTTATCCCCAGGCTTACTCCCTGGGTTCAGCTGGAGTAAGGAAAATGCATCAAATAAAACAGCCACTTTAATGAATTAGATATTGAGCTGTTCATTAAAAAAATCAAATTCCCTGAAGTCAGCAGGGGATACACAGTAACACAGTCTAACCTGGGGATGAATGCGACCGGTTTAGAGGAGTCATAAAACACGGGGATCTGATGACTTTACTGAATGTTCGCCAGAAACGTCTAATGTTCTGGAATTAGGGGACTTGTGAGACAAGTTCTCCTTTTTTACCTGTCTTTATTAAGTGCTGCTTGTACACTGAGCTTCTACGGGCAAAACTTTAAACAAATTAAGCTTTTTCTATCAAAAACAGAACAGCCTGTGATTGGAATCTCTGTAGATGAAGACAAAAGATCTAGATGACTCCTCAGCTTTACATGAAGAAAAAAAAAAACTGGCAAGAGTGAGGCTACACATCTGTGCAAGCAGATACCTGTTTTTATTGGCTGAGAGTCCAGGTAGTGCTTAAACCCACTGCAGCAGTCTCTCCCAACACTGCTGACTCCTTGTGTTTCTACATGGACTTAAAAGACATGAAACACACTCCTGCTCCCAGACCAGAGTGCATTGCTTTCTGATCAAGAAAAATGAAAGCTTGGTCCCATTCAAATATGGAGCAGTCAGTCTACTGAATGGTACTGTGGAAGCAAAGGGTTTATTTTTTCTAAAGTGGTTTGATCTCTGGCAAACCACCATCAGCCTTGCCCTCATTTGATGGAGAGATTTAAAGGATGCTGCCCTCCTCCTCCTCCTCTGCTTCTCTCTAGATGAATGTGAGCTAAACAGCCACATCTCCCTACTGGTTTTTTTTCCACAGTGACAGCCTTTCTCATGAATTAAAAGAGGAACCCATTGATTTTCCCATTGCTTAAATTTGCAACTTAATCCCCAGATATGTCTAGAATGTAGTGCTCTGTCAATAAATGGCCACTGACGAAAGGCAAGCACGGATGCTCGCTAGAGACTAGAGGAAAAAAAGGATGACAAGACAAAGGAGAGGAAGAGAGGGTAGTGGTAGGAGTAAGAGTGGTGCTTTTGGGGCTTTGGGTTCAGACTCTACACGATGCCACTAGAAAATGTTCATTGACTGTTAACTCCGATGAAACTCTACACAAATGATGCATCATCTAACCGAACATCCAGGAGAAAAAGAGAGCAATCCTGCCATGTTACAGCCACTTTAGTCCGCTGCTTTGCCAAAAAGGCAAACGCAGCACATCATTATGTTTACAAGGCTAATAAACCAATCACCATTGCACATCTGTACAGTGTAACCAGCAGTCCAGGATGGCTTTGCAGTGATCAAATAACATTATATAACAAAAAAACAGAAAAGCCAACATACTGGAAAGAAGTTGTCTGGAGCTCAGATGGAAAAAACACACTTGTCCCCTCTGAGTGAGGGGTTTGAGGAAGTAACGGGATATCACAACCTCACCCCTGGAGCAAACAAGGGAGAGAGCCCCTGCCCTAATTCACTTGAACACCATAATGTTCTCATCTGACTACTAATGTAGTCTATAAATCTGTGGTACTCTGCTCTACATCAGTGTAATGCTTGGTATTAATAGCCTGATTTGTACAACGAGTGCAGAGTAGCCTGCAGACCAAGTGTTGCTTTTTATCTCCACATGTACCAGATGAAAACTTTAGTTATTACTAAAAAAAAAGAGAGAGAGAGAGAGAAAGGGAAACATGGAATTCCATGAAAGCATAGTAGAAGTACTGGACACTATATAAAATATAACACAGTGACCCTTACAGATTTTGCCCTCCTACACTCTGTGTCTGGTTGTAAACCCTATCCCATAAGCCTCTGGGGTGGTATGGCTCCATGCCAATAGCTGTGCTGTTGTTGGCAGTGGATTTCCTTTGTGGGCTCAGTTCTTGTCTAGGCCATAACATAACATGATACACACATAGACCAACAAGCATGCACCAGTGTGCACACCATCCCCACACACGTGATTGGCATATGCCGCACGCTACGCAAGCACATCGATGCACGCAATCATAAAAAAAAACCCACAACAACATTATTCTCAGCGCTCATCTGGAGAAGACCTGAAGAATCAGGAAACAAGGAGGTGGGGGAGGAGAAAAAAAAGCACAATGTATCCTTGACGAGGTTCATCTGTTTCCATTTTGGTGCAGATACTCAGGTTTTTATTGCAGCAGTGTAGTATTTCATGGCAGATTTAGCCAGTGGTTTGGTTCTCCGCTCGCTGCAGCTCTAATGGTGGCACATCTCTTGTAAATTGTGGCACACCAATAATCAACAACAGTTTGTTGCCGGATTCCACCAGCTCTCGAGCTCTCACTCTCTGTGGTGACAAAGAGCATGGAGTTCGCTGCAATAGTGCACACACTGTGGAGAATGTGGAGTTAATGTACAGGTAGCGCCTGGGCTAGTTAATTGTCCTGTTTGTTGTTCTGACTACAGCAGGCCTGCTGCTGGAACATTTACTTTTCTTCTCACTTAGTGGTGAGCCTATAATGCTTTTCAGTCCTGTAGACCTCATGTCAACATGCTAGGAAGCGTCACAAGGTTTAAATGTGTGTTTTGAATGTAAATTTTGTTCAGTTATTGTTAAAGTCTGTGCATACAAGTCAGAAAGCAAGTAAATGAACATATCTGCTCATTTAACTCACTCGTCATCTACTTCTGGTTTTACAGTTATTGTATCAATAACTGCTATTCATTGTTGCCAGATGTTGCCACAAACTAAATGCTTTCTCCAAACTGAATTTGAAATCTCTTTTGCATGATATTGGAGCATACTACCAAGATTTTTCATACCTTAGTCTGTCCCGTGCAGTTGGAATTCATTTTAGTGCACAGAAACATTGGAAACCACCCTCACACTGGATTTTGTTTGGTTCATCACAAACAGAGCAGCGTAAAAATAAAACATCGGTCATTTTCCTAATACACTTTCTACAACCTGCCAGCCTCCACACATGCACACATCTATTTTCTGTGTGTGTGTGTGTGTGTGTGTGTGTGTGTGTGTGTGTGTGTAATGCAGATAGGCAATGACTCTCTGTCTCAAGACAGAAGTGTAGCGTTGAGTGTCTCTTAACTGGCTCGTTTAGTCCTGATGGCTTAAATGATTTCATCACTATTAATGACAGCGACCGTGGCTCCCTGCGTCGCGTTGCCAGATGCTCAGGGACCGCTGAGGTTCCCCCTCACTTCTTCTTACACCCAGCCGCCTCTCCTCATCCCTCCTTCTGTGCAGTCTAATGATTGTCCTCTACATGCCCCCTACCTCTCTATTCTTCCTATTTTTCTCAGCCACTGTGCCCTCCTATGGGTACTAAAACGCGTGTAGCGATACGGTTTTGGTACTCGCATTGCATCAGTGCAGGGTCAGTTTGCTGCAAGGCTGTACCGCTGTTAAACAAGTCATCGAACAAGCGTGTGATTGTCATGAATACTTTTACCAATGTAGGGAAATTCAGTCAAAATAAAATAGTCAAGAATACACCTACTGTCTCTGTTTCGCCAACAAATCAGCTATCAGCCCAGTTCCCAAGTTACTGCAGAGGTCAGAGGTCAGATAAAGAAGGTCAGTTTGCACCAGACCAGGCCGGCCTCAGAGACCTTAACTCCAAATGGAATCAAAAGCCTTTTGACAGATGTGAGCTATTGCCACACAGAGCCCCTGCCTTCATTAGCTTTCTCGTGTAATTGTCGGGCTAATTTTGAGACAGATGTAGGGCTTTGACTTGACTCATTTCTGTGATTTTCATTCATTTGGATAATGAAAGAATTAAGTACCATTTTGGTCTCTCTTTTTTACTCTTTTCTTTGTCTCTCCCGTCTCGTCGAGCTCTTTGTTCCAGCTGTGTAATGACATTTTAGCTCAAACTGTGTGAGTGTGTGTGTGTGTGTGTGTGTGCGTGCGCACAGGAAACTACTGCTGTTCAGTAAATGCAGAAGGGCCTTTGTCTTTCCTGGTATTGTAACCGATAAGCTTGGTAAGGGTTACAGACACACAACTCGCACGGGCCTAAATAAATGAGCCCTCCTAAGAAGAAAAAAGCTCTGCGCCACAATCCGAGAGTGAGTCCTGTACAGTTTGTGAACTGGAGCATGTTACAGTAAATTAGAAATCACTCCTTCAACATGTGTTTTCACTCTGTAAAGTGGAGGTACAGTTTCCAGTCATATTTGGTCTTTGGATTTAATTCAGTAACTGATTGCTAATTTTAAGATCTGCCAAATGTCATGGGCTGCTTTTTGTTTCACACAGACTTCACTCCGTAGGTAAAAATCTAATTTCCTCTCAAATAAAGAAAAACAGCAATAACATTAATAAAAATTTTAAGAATAGCCATTGTTACACACTGTCAGTTTGTGTGTTCAAATGGGAAAAAATGCACACTTAACATGCAATGGATCTTGCACAGCGGACAGAGCGTCCTCGTCTGAATGCTGTCCTGTGTGTTTGCGTGTGTGCACGCGTGCAGTTATAATTTCCCAGAGCCTAAATCTTCATTGATTCTGTTGCTTCTGTCTTCCCAAGAAACAGGGAGAGGATTATGCCTTTAAAACGAGCTTTCTCGTTGCAGATATTAGGTCATTAATTTCACAGGCTTACATATGAAAATATTGACTCTTCCCAGACACCCCCACTATATCGTCTGTTATCGCCGAGGCCTTGCATTAATGCATGTTTTTCAAGTATTCAACATTGATACGCCATTGATTTATTGCTTTGAGGGTTTCAGAAATAAGCAAATGCATTGAATTAGAATTTAATTGCTAAACCTCCTAATTGATTACTGCGCATGGAAACTTCTGAGCACTTTGTGGGACTTTTAGCAGAATTTTACATTGTAGGATGCAAACTTCTACGACAAGATGAGAAATCTTGCTTTCCAAAAGCTTTAGTGTATTTCTGTAGTGTTTTCAAGGTGGCTCCCAGCTGTTCTGCTTAACTGTACTTGCCATATGAGTTCCATGGAAATCTGATGATCTGTCCCAATGAAATGCAAAAGGAACTGGATGACACAATTGTTCTTCTAAGACAAGTTGACTTGTCATTCCCATAAATGATTCAGTGCATAGACAGGGTAATCCCCCTACACAAGTACAATAAAATTATGCAGGTCCCACAGAGAATATTAAGATCCAAAAAGTGTCAGAAGAAGGGAATAGGGAACGGGTGGGAGATGGGTGCAGCTTCTTGTCCCCACATAGCGGACGAGGGATGGGCAGGCTTCAGGGAAACAATAGAGAGGGAAAGAAGGCGAGAGAGAGAGAGAGAGAGAGTGCAAAGGTTGTCACAGAGTAGTCACAGCACAGGACGAGGGGAAGGGGAGACGGGAGTATATGTTCCAGCCTTTCACATCTGTTATTCGTTTGTACCGAGCTGGGAAGAAAATAGCAGGAAGCGTTCTGGTTGTGGCGGAAGATGAAAAGACAAGAAGATTGAATAAAAAAACATGTGTCGCACATGCACTGTGGCTGATTGGATGTGTCCCATGAATTATCCCCGCGAGATGCTGCCAGCTTGAAAAAAAAAAATGCAGCATCTGTTTACGTAAGCACAAACGAGCAAGAAAAAGAAGATTTTCTCCATTCATAAAACAATTTTCCATGCATATCCTCCCTCTGTCTACATGGCACTGGGTCCAAGTCAGATCTGTGCCTGTGGCCATGACACATTGGTGTCTAACCAGCCCTCCAAGTTTTGTTTTCCCCAATGTTACACTTACCGCCGCTACAGCTCCAGTTACACTGCCTACATCAGCTCACATCTGGGCTCCTGTGCTTTAACATGCTGTACTCAGAACACCAAAGCTTGTATCATTTGTCAGACTAAGTGGCAGTGTTTTGCTTTGTTCATTAAAGACACACCAGGTGTGTACAACAGATGCAAAAATAGAAACAGATGCAACAGCCATCGAAAACACGACATGACAATGGCAAGTGGCAGCCATTAAAAGCTCGTCACTCGCCCACTCGGTGGGACCTCCCATCGCTAACGAGCTGCAATGTGGCGGGACGCAGACAGGTAGGAGTAATGCTGCTACAATTATGCAAAGCACGCGTGCGTGCATTTGAATGCGCACGCGTGTGTTTTGGTGTGCACGCACGCATACGGGCACGCATGTGCGTGTGCGACATGCCACTTAGGGCCCATCCCACAGCTCATTAACAGTAATAAGTGACTGCCGCCACTTCTTTTTTGTCAGTGGGGATGCAAGCCAATCAATAGGGTCATTTCACATCATAACGGCTTACCAGAGCACATTATGGCACTTGTTCATGTCTGGGAATGGCTGCCATTAGTGGCATAGCCAGATTAGATAAGGGCTAGGTGGGTGAGGGGTTGGAGGGAGGGGTGGTGGTGGTGGGGGCAGATGGAGAGAGAATTAAAGAGGAGGGAAGAGTGAGGTGGATCAATATATGGATAGTTATGGAGATAACATCACAATAGGGAGTCTGGGAAAGATAGCATTTTACAGAGTGCAGATTTTTTTTTTCTTCCTTGTGGGAGTGAGATAAAAGTGTGTGTGCGTGTGATGAAGTGGAAGTGTGTGTTTGCTCAGAGCTCAATGTGTTTGACCACTTGTCTATGAATGAGTCCAATGAGTGTGCGTGTGTACAAATTTGAGCAAGTGTTATGTGAGAGTCTGATTTAGAGTGATCTACTCACAAGTCCTCACCGTGTGCGTGTGCGTGTGTGTGTGTGTGTGTGTGTGTGTGTGTCTGGCAGCTTGGAGGTGTGTTTGTGCATGCTTTACCTTGGCGTATGTGTGTGCAATCCTGTTTAATTACAGATCAGGCTTTGAGGCAGAGGCAAACAGTGCTATAATTACAGGAAACACCTCCTTTAATATTTTATCGAAATCTGCCTTGTGTGTGTGTGTGTGTGTGTGTGTGTGTGAGAGAGAGAGAGAGAGAGATTGAGAGAGACACTGAGAGAAATGTTAGTTGCACATATTTATTCAGCGCGTGAGCAAAAGAGAAGAATAAAATTGGGGAAGAACCACGCACATAGACACTTTGTTCGGAATGAGTTCTGGTTCGTGCCTCATGATCTTGCGCCTCTCCTTTCATCCCTCCTTTTACTCTTCACAGTCTCTCATTTCACATTTGTGTTTCCAAGTGGTTACGCTAAATGCCCCCTTTTTCCCCACTTTTGAACTGCCTGCCTCTCAAATATTTATACTCCTTTTTACAGGGCCAAGAGACAGAGGGGTGAAAAAAAGAGGGAAGAGACTTAGATCTATCTATTAAAGATGAGCAACATCTCAAATGCATAAAGAGGGATGATGAACACACTTGCTCAGGGATGGCAAGGTGTAAGCTGAGACTTAATGCTTAATGACATTCAGTTTACGTTTGATTTTTCTCACAGTGACGAGGAAACGGGGAAAACAAAGCAAGTTAAAAGTGACACTAATAATTTTTTTTTTCTGAAGCTATTTTGCTTCATAACCAAAATAACAGGTTTCAGACTAACAATAAAAAAATGATCATTGTATTCATTTGTTGATGATTTATATTTATATTTCCTAATTTGTTTAATTTTTTTAAGAGGCCAGGCAGAGGCTAAGCTGAACACATGTTCTTTCTTTCTTAGCCTGCAGTAACACAAATGTACACACACACAGACACCCACAATGGCAATATGCTAACTCTCAAACACTAAGCTAGTGCCCCCAACTGGGTCTGACACACTGGAGGACTGGGAGCAGGCTTTGCTGGTAGCATGCTTTACTGTTCTTTGATATGCACCAGTCATTAAAAAAAGATGGCGAGCAATCATCACAGGCATCGGAATTAATCTAATTAGCCGAGCGCGCTAGGCCTCTCTGGTATGGAGTTGGGCGGGTGGATGGTGGTGGTGGAGGGGAGGGGGGCATTCTGCAAACAGAGCCACCCAGCCGCAAATACAGAGTAAGCAGAGAGGGCTAGGACGCTACAGGGGCCGTGGCGGTGGGGGCATAATCCGCCTTGACTTATTAATACGCGCAAACAAGATTTAGCTCCTCAAAGCAAACAAATGAAGCATGTGCTAAAAGGAGGGGGGAGGGGGGCAGCAACAGAGAGCCACATGGAAAGAGAGAGAAAGAAATCAAGGAGAGCAAGAGGAGATAAATTATTTAAGCTTGTGCGGACTGTATGGAAGCTGCCGCTGCTGCTGCTGGTGCTTACATTTTTTTTTTTTTAAACTGGACTTGGGGCTAGAAAAATGTTTGCTCTTCAGTTCAGGGCTCTACCTTCACAAACACTGAGTGTTTCCAGTGAAGTCACATCTTACTGTAAAAGTGAAGCCACCTTTTTTATTTTTTTTTTGAAGCTACAGCAAGTCACAGCATGGGTCACGGGTAATGCGCTGACTTGTAATTTTCTCACAAACACCACCGACATACAAACACATATTGCTCGCTCACTTAAATAGATCACTATAAAGGTCACTGTGGGCAGACACGAGTCCTTTATTGACTCCATAGTCGATGGAGTGCTTAGGCCACAACCTTTCTTGACCCCTGTCATGGGTAATGACTGCTGCAAGGAGGTATGGGTAATATGCACTAAAGAGTGGGAAGCAGCCTTTTTTTCATACCTATAGGCTAATAACTGCCAAAGCATGGGTTCAGCTAAGCTAGGGTAGGTCGAAACACTGTGATTAAACATAAACATAACAATTTGTGAAACTCTTGGGATCTCCTGCCCTACTCTGTTTACTTTAGAAAGTTTTTTATTCATTTAATTTTTTGGGGGGTTTTTTGAGAACGTTCACACCAAAAATAGCACAATATGTAAAAAGGTGAGCTGTGTTCGTGCGGTTGTGTTAAAGGGACAGTTTACACAAAAAACAAGTTTGGGTATTTTTCTTCTGCCCTGGAGCGCTTTTTGGTTTGAATTGACCAGCTCTGGACAACATCAGCTGCAGAGATGGCTGCCTTTCTCTCGATTATAAAGGAAATAAATGACCCTTTTGGCCCAGAGCACCAAAAAGAAAAAAAGACATCTGAAAAAGTCAGAAGCAGTGTGTCTTCCCAGAAATCATGACCCACTTATTGAAAAATACACACAGGAGGAGGAGTTTCATCTAGGTACCATTTTTTTTCTTTCTGCTGAAGCTCGTAAGATGGATGGACTTAAAAGGGGAAAACTTTAAAAGTCATAAGACAAAAATACCATCAGCATTGACATAGAAAAGCTTGCATATATTGAACAGCACACTGGCTGAAGTTACACTGGAATAAAAGTTATAAGAGTCTGAGATAAAGCAGTGCCAATCCAGTGGTCTCCTAGAAATTGATAAAACTTTTTGACATATTTTCTGTCCAAATACGGCCTTACTAGAAAACTATTTTGGGCTCTGAGATGCTGATCTCCATAAATACAAACAGGTTTTTTTTTATTAATGATAATTAATTCCCTGTATGAATTCCTCTTACTTCTGTGCTGTTGTTTGCAAGTGAAATCAGGTGAAAATTAGCCACTGCCGTTCGTCCTCGGGACAGCCAGAGGTGGCAAAGGTACTTTCAGGCTCAGGTTTGACACAGTGGCAAAGTCTTCTCTCTATGGGTTTTCTGGCCATTCTTTCATCCCATCTTCTCTAATGCTAACAGACGGTCATTACCATCTCTTTCATAGTAGAGGTCCCAGCTGTGTTCAGGGGTCTAATACCCGTCAGCCTCTGTCCCAGTCTCCCCCTCCTTCCCTCCTCCATCAATCCCTAACATAGCACAGCCTCAGCACAGTCTGGAGGTGCATCTGAATAAAACCCACAGGAGAGAGAGACAGAGAGAGAGAGAGAGAGAGCTAATACCAAATCTCAAATGACCCAACCAAACAAAAGTCTATCAGAAGCCAGCTCAGCAAACACAACTGCCATACTGATGAGCGGAGAGTAGCACAAACAGGGAAGGTGGCAAGGACAGAAGGCTGGAAGCTTCGTTTATGCAGCTCTCCAGAGGAAACGTGTGACTCATTAGCAGCAGTGGATTGAAGGCAGCGCTCATCTTATCCAAATATCTCAATCCATTTTTTTAATCCTTGTCTTTAAGCGTTGATCAGAGCTGTAAATGGTTATTATTTGATAATGTATGTAGTTTCCTTAAAAAAATATCACATTTTCAGGGCTTGTACCTGCTAACAAAGTGTGAATAGCAAAGATTTCATTTCCTCCTACCTGTAAAAATGTCACATATGCATTAAAACTACAGATTGTACACAAGATACAGGAGATGTGTTTGGGAGTTTTTAAAATAGCTTGTAGTCATGTGTGGTGCATTTTTCTAAATGGAAACTTTTTTTGTTGTTGTTGCCATTATTTGTTTACACACACACAGAGTCACACAAATGGAAAGAGAATTAACAGAACTGTCGGTGAACTGTAACGGTAGGTGCCACGCAGAAAGACACAAGCCAGAGAAAAACCGAGAGACAATTTCGCCAGTGCCTCACTCGCACGAAGGACATAATAGCGCTGAAAGCAAAACGACTCAATGAAACAGGAAAAGTGTATTTCTTGGAATCCACTTACACTCAAATTACAGTGACATTCTTGGCAGAGCTTTCTGCACAGGGGTAACAAAATGTACTGCAGCAAAAAGAACATTAGGGACACTTATCAGAGCTACGACACACACACAAAAAAACTATTAACATGCAAAAAGGACAAAATCAAATAAACCAAAGAAAAGACAAAATAAGGGGCCTATTTTCTTGGCAACATTGCGCTCCAGCTTCTTGTGCTTTTCTTCTTTCTTTTTTTCCCCTCTCCCCCTCCTGCCCTTCGTCACTAGGTTAAGTTACAGACATGAGGTGAAGGAATGAGGGAGGCAATGTGGTAACACACTGTACCATGAGGAGCGAGATGCTGGCTCTCCCAGACATGGTGTGCACCAAGCGAAAACCCTTCTGTGGCCCCACATAGGCAAACACACGCAAAGAAACACACACGATACTTGGGTAGTATATGTAATGCACATATACAGAACAATCCACGAGCATACAAGCAAATGATATGATTGCATTCTCCTGAGGATAGATACATGCACGCGTGCGCTTTCTGGTTAACTTCCTTCCTTCCTCCCTCCCTCCCTCCCTTGTCGGCTCCACATGTGTCCTGTCATATCTCCTTCAGACCATAATTGTCCCAACTTATGGTGTTTCTTCCTTCAAGCCACAGTTTAGGGGAAGTGAAATCCTTCTAAGTGACTGTCACAATGCATCAGCCTCACTCCCCCCACCCCCATCTCTCTTCTTCAGTCCCCTGGCTGCCTTCTTGCATCCCCGCTCACTATCCTTCACTTTAAGTGTTTTTTTCTTACTGAGATGCTACACTGGCATTTTCACTTTGTCGCTCTCTGTCACTCTGTCTGCTTTTTTCTTTTCTTTTTGTGCAGTCACCCTCCCGTCTTACCCCTGTGTCTTTCCCTGAAATCCCCCCCCGTTTGACTTGAATGGAGAGCTTTAGTCACAACATCACGCTGCCATTACGCCCTCCCTGTGACTCACCTCTTTGCATAATCCTTGTTCCCCTGGATTACGTGAGCCGAGGTACTTCCCATTTCCTTTGAAGGGACAAGTGACTCCTTGACATGCTATTGCACACAAAAACATGTGGCACAGAGACGAGCTAAGGGCGACAAAGGTCGTGACCCAGTGCAGCGAGGCATGTATCACTTCTGCTCTGCCTCTAACTGTGTTGCTCACTCCTCTGTCACCCAGCAGAGAAGACACACAAACACACTGGATTCACATAATCAACGGCTGGCCTTTCCTATCAACCAGACATACTTCTCATTCCATGTTGTTTTTGTTTTTTTGCAGACCACTGTATTAGTATCGTTCTTATTTGTGTTATGATATATCGATAAATCTGGCATTTGTTGCTTCAGTTCACCAATTAACAGTTTGGTCTGTAAAATCAGAAAAACAAAAAACAGTTTAAAACCCAGAGACGTTCAGTTTGATGTCATATAAGACTGCCAAAACACAACATATGAAAGGAGGAGCCAACAAGTTGTCAGTGTAGCCATTTAAACTTCCAAAACCAACAATTGGCTAAATTACTCAAACTTTTTATAAGGATTAAAGGATTAGATTAACATGTCAACATGCAAACTAGCTAGTGAGGTTTGTGCTTGCTTTTTGTGCCACAGTGAGGTGCATGTGTGTTTGCACCAGTGTGTACTGTATGTGTGCTTAGGTGCTTTCTACTCTTAGGTGTTTTTCTGGCACATTATTGAGTATTTTATTGATACTATGGGCAGACCAGTCGCCCATCAACCTTTCATCGGCCAGTCATGCGCAGTGAGGGAACGGACTTGTGGTGGGGGATCTGGCATAGATGGATACTTGGCAGGGGAGGAGGGGTAGATGGGTGGTCACTCACTCATCACTTGGATACAGTCCGACTCTTAGTGTGCGTGTGTGTTTGTGTGTGAAATCACAAGAAGGTCAGTCACTGGTCACCAGATGTTAACTGTTGGGCTGAATTACAGAAAACTAGAAAGTGGGGGGACAGTCTCCGGTTACTCCGCTCACTCACTTTCTCTCTCATGCACTTGCACTCAATACAACAAACCATGAGAGTGATGGGTGATAATGGAGCAGACACTAACAAATCTGCACCTCTTGGCTAGGGACTCGGCCTCAGAAAGCAGACAGCCTGTCCCACTCGTAAGCCCAAGTATAACACAGCACTCCACATTCAGCAGACAGAGAGACCAGTGACCCTTACTGTACACCGCTCGGTTTCCAGAAGCACTCATTTGTTGTCGAATGACATTCACACCGGTGGAATTTGCTGCGGTTACCCTGTGGATGTATAAGCCATTGCCTCGCTCCACAGGAGCGGGGTGAGTTTTAAATACAGCGAGCTGCTCAGAACCTTGTCACTGTGTGTGGCCTTACAATGTGCAGGCTACTGCTGCTCTGGATATTAACTCTTCTGTATGTCTGGCTATTAAATACCAATCCCCAACCACACACATACCACTTCCCCTTTAAGTCTCAAACTCAGGGACACAACAGTTTTGGCTGGCGAGCATAGTGTGGGCCACGAGAAGGAGAGAAAAACCAACTGTTCTCTTTAGGTGAGACCTTCCAGCTGGAGAGAGGACTCGAGGAAAAAGCCAGGACAACCGAGGGAGCAAAGTTTGGAGCACTTGTGTCTGAGCAGTAAAAGAGTGTGTGAATGTCTTTCACACGGGGAGAGGAGTCAAGAATGTGGAAACAGAGCAGAAAAGGAGGGAAAATCAGCGTTTGAGTAAGGCGAGAGAAGTAACAAGGATGGTGTAAAAGAGGGGGGAAAAAAGGGTAAAATTGTCAAATCAAAAAAAGGAAAGAAAATAGAAGAAAGACCAGCAACTGGACTGATCCTGCTAATTCAGCACTTTAACAAATCAATGCCACTTGAGGAGAACAATCCGCACCCTGAGCTCAGCTAGACGCATCAGTGAAACTGTAGGCGTGTTTGTGTGTGTGTGTGTGCGCCTGGAGGGTTGATGATGTTGGTGTGAGGTCGTCCACAATAGTCCACATTAAGGTCCAGTAATGTGTTAATTTATAACTCTATCACCCCAGACGCCTGCATTATCCATCTGTGTCACACGCTAGGCCTACTGTATCTATCATCCGGAGGGGGAAATGACCAGTCCAGAGAGATTAAGTCACCGGTCGCACAATTTCTTCTTTTTTTCCCCCCCTTCTTTCTTTTCCCTTTAGCCTTATCTATTGCATTCCTCTGCACCCCCTTCATCTGGTACTTAGTTCCCCAGGTCAGGGTGATCTATTAGGGCTTGACAGACTTCTCAACCCCCGTCTCATTGGAGCTCCAGAAGCCCCGCCGATGTCCATGTCTACCCAAAGACAGAGCACTTACACTTGGCTTTAACACCCTACCCCTCCCCTGGCCCCGGAGGCTTGTACGGTGGCTGTTTGAATATCAGTGATCAGAGCCCGAATTACATTTCACCATAACCTCTGTGAACTCAGAACTTGTTATCACTTACGGGAGATTGAAAAAACAGATTGTAATAATAAATTTGCGTGTGGCTGCGCGTGAGCAGAGAGCATAAAAATTGGCCCCATTTGAAAAGACCCTTGACGCATATAAGTCATTGACACATAACCCAGTCCGTCATAACACTACTGGAGCTGTAATTTTACAGGTTTCCACCACCGGGTCTGGGCAATAATGTTGATATTTCCATAAAATATTATGTAGTGGGAAAGTATACTTTTTCCCCTATGATGGAATGCATTACATTTGTCACAACATGCAAACAACATACTGTATTTCTTCAGTAAACATAGCAAAGTGTGTATGTATAGGTGTGTGTGTATGTTTGTCAGTTTGCATTTGTGCCGGTGGTTCACATTCTCTACGTCAGTAGCAGCAGGCACTAATAACACACAGGGGTAAATGATCAATACTCGCCCTCTCTATTCAATTTCACAAGATCACTGCTATCACCGGACACACACAAACTCCGGCGCACATGTAAATGCACCGAGACGAATGTAAAACAAAGAGCCTTTCACTAACAAATGTAGCCAGAGGGCTGGCTAAAACAGGAGAATTGGCTTTGTTGTGAATGCAAGCAGAGCATTAATAGTTATTTTCTTAGAAATGCTCCCCTCTGTCTTGGGAGGACGGTAGTGAACATGAGAGGCAAAAAGAGGCTTTTGGTGAAGGGGGAGTGATAGGAAAGACAAGCTGGCAATTACACCTTTAAAGAGTGCAACAGTCATCACTAGAGAAGAAAGGGAATCTGGCCATTAAGACTAAGTGGATGTCTATTAGATCATGGAGGTATGGAGGTGGGCATTTACCATCAGTCCAACTCAGAGACAACCTTGTCTACCCCTGGATCACGCCAAAGGCAGCGAGTCTAGAGCAAAGCCAACACGTTGGCATCATTTAAAGTTTTTCATAAAGTTAAAATGCATTCCGTTTTCTTAAATAATCAGCTGGCTAAACTTTCGGAAATTCGCCCGCTCTCTTTTTAAAACTATTTATTCCAAGAATGTTTTCCAGAGACATCACCTCTGCGCATTGAAGGCAATTAAAAAACTATCAAAGTCACCACCCAGTCCTATGAGATCAAACCAACCCTCTGCCCTCTTTCTACTTCTCTCTCTGTCCCCTTCACCCCCCCCCCCCCTCGTTCCCTAGTGTAAACCCCCCCATTCTTATCACTGCGGTACAGTTAATCCTCCTCCTCTCCTCCTCCTTCCATCGCAGAGTCCCTCAGGGGGTACGCGGGAGGCTAAAAGGCGGGAGCACATTTGCCACTTGCCTGCGACACATAATACGGAGCAGGCAATCAACTTTGGCTTGACATGTATTTGCTCATCTCTGGGACACACACACACACAACACCTAGTCCCACCCTCCACCCCCCCACAACAAGGACTGCTGGGAAATTGAGGGGTGAGGGTGGGGGGATGGTTTGAGGGAGGGTTGGGGGGGTAAGCCTAAATTAACACTTGACATTCAATACGGTCAGGTCCTTAATTGGCCAGGGCCTTCCTGAGAAGGCAATTTTCTATTCCCTAAACTGCCCCCGCACTGCGCCATGTGCCAGTGTCATCTGTGTATGTATGTCTGCGAGTGTGTGTGTGTGTGTGAGAGAGAGAGGAACAGGGAAATTGTATCTGTGTGTAAGTATGTGCCAGAGAGGAAAACTAAGTGTATGCATATATCTGCGTGTGGCTGTGTGTTTGAGCCCGGGCCCCTGTCCTGAGAGAGGCCCTCTCCGGTCCCTTCCCTCTCTCTAATGAGGCTGGATGAATTAGCGCTACGTGACATGATTTGAACAGCGGTGGCTGCCCCCCAACACCCCCCTCCTCCCTTCCTCGCCCTCCCTCCTCTCCTCATCTTTGTCCTTCTCTCCTTCTCATCCCCTTGCTCTTTTTTTTCCTTAAAGCAGTGACAGGCATCTGGTGGCCAAAAGAATGCCAGGAGCAACCCCGCGGCTCTCGCCTTTATGCATGCTGCCACCGCTTTATACCACTCACCCTCACCCACACACCACACGCACAGATGCGCGCACAAACACATACAGAGAAACCTATGTAATCTACACAGAATGAAACACTTTCGCCTTCCTCACCAGTCCTTTTCCACTCACTCGCACACACACAGTCTCCCTTGCACTTCCCTGCGGATTCAGTTACAGTTGATGTTATTACAGCTTTCAACCTGAGAGGTATTAGGCTTCCTTTAACAGATCTGACAGCATTTACAACACAGGCAAGTCGACGCCTCTAATCGCCTCTGTGACTTCAGCCTATTACCAATTGATCTCAAAGAGAGCCTCCTCCTCACCTTCTGACTGATGCACAAGCTGTCGGCTCCTTTTCTTCTCCTTTGTCATAAAGCACTATCTTCGCCGCCGCATCCTGTAAACTCCACTGCTCTTTAAATAGTGTCATTTCTAATGACATTTTGTATTATTTACGCTCATTGATCAGGCAGAAAGGATCACCTTTGCCCTTATGGGATTTTAGCAACGGACAAGATGGTGAATTTATGATGGAAAACAGCAGTAAATCTAGGTGATAAATCCTTTTCGGCCGCCCTTTACAAATCTAAACTGATCAACAAGCTGTGAGGTAATGGCCTGAATAAAAGAAACAAAAGCTGCAGATTTTTTTTTCCTTTGGATTTGGCGGAAACATATCAAATAGATTAAATGCCATAAAATATTAAATGCTAGTCAGAGTCACACACATCATGCAGCAGACAAAGCTCTAACAAAGCACTTATCGCTAAGAGTGTTTCCCGACAAAGGAAGAGGCAGCTCAGGCCATTTACAGAGAAAACATCAGCACCAAGAAAGCAAGCGTATATATATATATATGTGTGTGTGTGTGTGTGTGTGTGTGTGTGTGTGTGTGTGTGTGTGTGTGTGTGTGTGTGTGTGTGTGTGTGTGTGTGTGTGTGTGTGTGTGTGTGTGGGGCCGCTTGTGTGCCTGCCAGTGCACAAGTAAACAACGGAGATACATCTTCCACTTTTAACACACACAAAAACTGCGTTTTCCTTACAAGAATTCTCACTCCATCCGGCTGTTTGCTTTAGTCGCACAACAAATATCCAGAAAGTGTGACGCCAGAGGTCATTCATGGTGGCTCGCCACCACTGGGTTGACCAATTGATGTCAATCACGGTAGGCGAATTAGATCATTTGTGACTTAACTGACATTACAGACGCTGCTGCTCAATATGTGATCACGTTCAGTCATTTTCTGTTGTGAGTGTGTGTGGCGGGGTTGTTGGGGGAAGGGGGGGGGGGGGGTGTCACACTTAAATGAACAGGTATGCTCAGTGACAACACACAATGCTTCTTCTATCTAGCCCACACACACACACACACACACACATACACATACATACATACACGCACACACGCACGCACACAGCAGTATTTCACTGCACGGGGCACATACACACACACACACAACACGTACTCACAAAAACAAAAAGCCACCCAGAGTCTCAGCTTGCCAGAAAAAAACACAAGCTGTGGGATGCCAATGCAGCTGCATTTAACAGTGGCCATTAAACGTTATTAATCCAACAGCGCAAACATCTTTACAAAGTCAGCAGAGAGCACAAACAAACGCTTACACATGTTGCTTTAACACTTTGCTCACAAGGAAAAAGAAGGCGAGAGGGAAAAAAGTAGCTAACGGGTTTAGACTCGAGTTTAGAGGCTTTTTATTCAGTGGGTTAAAATGACAGCATTGTTAAGAAGCAATTTACACAATCTGCACAAAGAAAATCACTGTACTTTATATCTGTGTGTATGTGCGTGCATGTGTAATACGTGCGCACTATGTACATTGGCTACAAGCCTACCACAGCCTGTACCACTAGCCTCCCTTCTCCAGAACCTCCCTAAAAAATCCTCCCTGGGCTTCGAGCAATCAAACCTCCATGGTAAGTTGGAGACAGAACAGAACGGAGCGGGGAGATAGATGGAGAATAAAACATTGGAGCACAAGAGAGGAGAAAAAAAGGAAGAAAGAAATGAAATGAAACAGAAAATAGTGAACGGGGGGGGGGAAGCCTCCTCCACCTCCACCGTTCACAGACACGGTTCCATGTATTCATTAAAAGATGAAACATATTTATTCTTGCCTGAGTGCAGCTCTCTTCACCTCACATGTGAATTGTGGACATGAAATCTGTGTTACCTTTTGGAAAAACCATTTTCTTTGAACAACAACTTTGGTAATTTGCCAACACACAGCACTGTACAGTAGGCCTGCACGCACACACGCACACCCATACACACAGTATATGTCAGATTAGCAGAAGAAAGAGACAGAGTCAAGTGCGAGACCTGAACAAAATTACCATCATTATCCATAACCATAAATAAGCCTGATGATGATGGTTTTAACAATAATAATAGCAATTCACTCTGAGTGCTTTTTCAAATAACAGTGACAGCATTAGCTACATCGCCAACAGAAAAATGAAAGGCTCGGTGCCTTGAGAGCTCTTCTTCTTTGCCACTGCTGATGGGGCAAATTGGCAGGCAGAGCGAATAGACAGGGGTCCTTAAAGACGGATGTAAAAATAGTAGGCTTTCGATTTGCCCGCTGCGTTGGCGCAACTCCAAGGAAAACAAAATAACAGGAGTTGAGGAATAACAGGAAAAGGGAGAAGCCATGGTGAAAGTATGCCCAAGTTCCTGTCACTTAGCACAGGTCACACCTAATGTCACCTTCCTCTGGATACAGAACAATGTCTCTACCATATGGCCACGTCTTAAAATACCACAGGCAAAATAAATGGATTTCTGATGGTCCACCCCGCTGGTGGCTCGGGTCACCTGTGGCAGCGCCGTCCCCTTCCCGGCTTTCGACGCCACAGCAACCCCTGGTAATACCACTCGCACAAACACACACTTACAAGAACTACACTTCAAGCCTTTTATAGCTGCCTGGATCCTGGTGACAGCTGCTGCATTCCTGCCGTGTCAGTGTGTGTGTGTGCTGCTGCCCTGGCCCTGTATTCATGTCCCCCTCATTAGCCAGTGGTGGGGTGGTGACATCCTGAGCGACTAGCCCTTCAAACACACACATTTCCTCTTCACACCGGCGACTTCACCGCACTGCAGGAAACTGCCCAAAGACAAATAACTCACAGCCGTGTTTTGAAAGACACGTAGAAAATGAAAGAAGGAAAAACACAGTAAAAAGACGCGGACATCAGCAGATAAAAAAAAAAAAAAAACAGCATAAAGCGTCTCAATGCAATCTACATGACAACAGTTGTATTTAAAAATACATAACACTGTAAACCATTTCCCCAGTGCCGTAAGAAACTAATCACACACACACACACCCCCCACACACACACGTGCTGCTGAGTATAGCTCACATTTTGAATAACCACGCTGATTTATTCCAAATGAATAAAACCTACGTAAATCTTTCTGGCCTGAAATACCTCATGAATTTCCTCAGTGCTACGCGGTGTTGACATCTTCTACTCAGATTACCGGTATTTTATTGATTGACTTTGTCAAAAAAAGCGACTCGCAATAAATAAAGAACAACAAAAGGAAATGGAATACTGTATTTCTTTGATTTTACATGCCCACACAAGAGTAAGAGGTCCCCGGGAAAGACTCAGCTCCAGTAGATTTTACCACTCATCCCACTGATAAAGCCAGAGCATATGGCTGTGCATTTCTATCGCTCCTCACCCATAAAATGCACCCTATGCTTCCATATGAAACAGACCCCCCCAATCACCATGGTGGTGAGGCACCTGTCTCCTCAGGACAAACAGGAAACAGCTGACATGGAGCCTGTGAGTGATGCTCACATGATGCTTATTGATCGTTGTTTGCCCCAGGTCTTGCACACAGAGTCAGGGTCAGTGCTTACCCATAACGCTGGTCCTGCAGGGCATTATTGCACAGCTACAGAGGTTCCTGCCTGACCTGAGATACACGAGATCAGGGTGCCGTATTTTATTTTTGAAAGGACAGCATATAAATGAATTGAAAATTAAAATCTATCGTACGGATTTTAAGATGGTGAGTGAAAGAAAGGAGAATATATGTGCACGCGTGAAGAGTCAGTCAACTGCCCAAGAAATAGAGTGGAAAATGGTGGAATTAAATGCGTGGCTATTGATGTCACCCACTAGACAAGCAGTATGTAAAACAGAAATTTAAAAAGCTGGCATAGTTATCGTATGTATACATGTACCTTCAGACATACTGGGCGATGCACTTTCTGAGAGAAAAAGATTTTGAAACGCCAGTTGGAACTAGTTTAAAGTAAAAATGTTGTGGACGTCATATCTCCCTGGTTGGCACTTGGGTAAATATAGTGGGGACCACAGCATGAATGGGACCTTGTGCATCCTCCCACCTCATCAAACCAGATGGGCTCTTACTAGAGCACGCATACAGCAAATATACTAGTAGCCGTGCCCACCTTCCTGCTCGGTCTTACTCTCGTATTGCTCTCCTGCAGAAATAACGCCGCCTTTACAAAACGCATCATCATACACACAAAGACTGCGTTGGATGCCAGCTCGCTCAAAAATCACAGCGTCCATTCTCAGCTCTGCCTATGTTATCTGGATGTTCTTAACTGGTGCGCAGCAGTAATACATGAATTAGGCAGTATAAGAGGACAAGTTTAGATCGAGGGATAAGCGCTTTATCAGGGTCATCTATTCTGTTGAAGCTTTGAAGCTTTTCCGGTCAGGTTACCAGACCAAAACACTGATTAAAAAGGCATAACCAAGAAAACACTGTGCTTCTTCTGTCCTTGTGTCTTATGATGAGTCGTAATCCTGCACGGTATATGAAGTGAACACGCTCAAAATGTTCCCCAGTTACACAGATTTAGTCTCAGGAGCCTTTTGTGCAAAGACAGTAGCTGCATAAAAACCATCTGATTTCGTCTTTGAGCATTCGATCTGCTGCTGGTGAAGAGTTTCTAGTGAGAAAGACAGTGGTGAAGAAGACACAGAGCAGAAAGTGTGAAGGTAGGGGAAGAGGAAGAGGGCTGAAAAAGCGAGGGCAGAAGAAGAAGCTGTGAGAGACAAAGACGTAAAAGTAGAAGAAGAAAAAGAAAAAGTAGTAATGGGGGAAGTGGTGCGTGTCTTTTCTGCAAATCTCCTCTTTCACCTCTGCTCTCCTCCAGCTCTCCAGCCAGGGCCAGCCAAGAGACACTTCACCTCGCACCCGCACACACATGGAGCCCGATCCAATACACAGAGACGCACACACACACACACACACACAGGGAGGATACACACACACTCTCACATCCTTAATAACACGCTTACACTCACACAACTGGCATATGAGTGCTTAGCCACCCACTCAGAAAAATAAATGGCAAACCCACAGACACCAACTCTTTAGCGCACACATAAACGTCACGCACACACACACACACACACACACACACTTGACACCAGATACATGTATGTATAGACATCCATATGCTCTGTGTGCAACGACCCATCAAAGACAGACATGGAAATAATAACAGCGAGTGTAACCACACACATGCGCACACGTTCACCGATTGTGGGTAATTCTACACATATGCATCAAATCACTGCCTCCAAGTCCAACACAACAGTAAGAAGCAATGCATATGCACCACATATGCAACATACAACACGACTTTACCCCACCGTGTAAAACAACGGTTGCCTCCAGCCTCCCTACACACACACACGCACACACAGTGCTATAAATCTATCATTGTGTTAATAGGCAGATTTGCGTCTACTCTGAACTGCGCTGAAGAGGATAATATCTACCTAATTTCTTCAGTCAGACAAAACAAAGCAGAGCATGTTTTTCCACAAATATGTCCATCATCATGCTCTGAGCGCTAACAGAATTCACTTCCAACCGTTTGGCATAAACAGACAGCGCTGGGCTAGCTGCACAACGCTTTAACGAAATATATGGAACAAGGGAAAATCAACCAACAGGACTGTGATGTTGATCCAAGCGAAATAAATAAATAAATAAACATGACAAAAAGAGGAAAAGGAAGAGAAATGGAAAGAAAAATTGTAATATTAGAGGAAATCAAGTCAGGCTTTCAAATCTTTGAGAGGATGTTTGGAGACAAGAAGCCAGCAGATTTGTAAGAATTAAAAAAGACATATAATTATATATATTAGTTATAAATTTAATTTACTGACATTAAATTAAAGTAATTTCCATATCCTAAAATTGTAAATGCAAGCTACAATGAAAGAATAAAATGCTGAAAATCTGAGTGAGTGTTTGTTTAAAATATTATTTTAAATCCTAAGAAAAAAATTGCCACAAAAAGCTATATAAGATATAAAATTTCTGTTATTATTTATATTGTTTTAACGCTGATTATTATTGGTATTTGAATTAATTTTTGGCGTTTTTGTGTTATCTAGTTTTAAATGATATGTCTGTGTTATCCACCCCTGCTGTGTCCATAGGTGGATAAAAAGAGTCTCGGTGTGAGATGAAGCAGGCAGCACTGAGAGCAGACAGAAGTCAGGCAAGCTGTAATGCCACTGTACCTCTTCCAGATCTCGGCCCATAGTCGACCTGTCGCACTTCAAAGGAAGCCGCGTTACAGCACCCTTGCAAAAAGAAAAGGAAGAGGCTATTTTAGAGATGGTTTTAAACTGGAGATATACACTGATTTTTCCCCCCCACCCCTTTTGAGGTCTGCACCGAGCCTGGGTGGCTCCATCAGATCCTCAGGTGGAGATGAAGGCACATTTTTACAAGCTTCTCTAATCCTTGACTTGTTCCCACGTTCCTCCGACTTGAAGCGGAGAAGACAATAAAAAAGGGGGGAAAGGAGAGAGAGAAACGCGGCCTCCGGCTGCTGTATTGTGGAGGAAACATCCCTGATGAGCCAATTAGACTCGTAGTATCACTTAACTCTGGAGTTTTTAACTTGCAGAGGGTCGATATTCATAGCCACGCATGTACAGCAGCGGGTCAATTAAGGCTCCAAATATTATCACTCCGTAATGCCTGGAATTAATTACACTCGCGACTAATGTTTGTATTTTTTCCGCCATAAAAGCAATTAGGAGAGTTCCCTTCTCGCAGTGTTTTGTAAAATGTGCACTGATTTTTTTTTTAACACGAGGAAGCTGAGAAAATAGGTCGTATTTATTGAATCCATTTCATTGATTTCATTTAAATTGCATGCTGTTTATGCCCTTTCCTGTTGACACTTGCGTGGATTATAGAGGATGTAAATCTCCTGCTGTGTGGCTTAGAAAAAAAAAGAGTTTGCTCAAAGATTAAAAACCTACTAAGGCCTTTTATGAAAGGTGTAAATTTGTTCGACTGCACAAATGCCTCAATATCCAACGCTGTTAATTTCGTTGCTTTAGAAAAATCACGCAACGATTTAAAAATAAATAAATAAATAAATAAAGAAGAAGAAGAGAAAAGAAAAAGGAAAAAAAATACCATTGTATCAATATGCAATCTCACACTCCACATTTAATAAAACATAAGGAAAAATATTTAATTCACCTGTATTTTTCATTTGTTTCTTCAATCCAAACAGCATCGCCTGTGGCCAAATATTTTTAAAAGAAAATGCCTCGTGTCTTGAAAAACATCTAAGTGAATATGAAATAAATACATTCATTAATTGCCAATAAAAATCTATGAAAAACGATTAAAATTCGGCAGCAATACAGGCATTATTTATTAAATTCAAAGTGGTTTTTAAATATTTTCTTTAGGTTTAAGCAATTTTCTCCACGCCATATAAGACACGTGCTGCTTTTTTATGATGAAAAAAATGAAACTAGTGATTCGGAATTTGGATGCAACAGAAAAAAATAAATGTCTGTGCTTCACTTTCTTTGCACTCTTCAGTCACGGATGCTTGTCCACCAGCTAATCAAACACCTGCTGCAAACCGCAGGTTATTTAAGTAATTAACAGGATGGCTTTAAAATAGGAAAATCACTGCCTTCCTATCACAAGAGACATTTCCTACGTTTCGACAGTGCTTCTTTGTGTGTGTTTGATTTACAAGGAATTCCAAAAGGTATTGCCAAATGGGTTTTGTTGTTGTTGTTATGTTTTGTTTTTGTTATTTTGGAGATGTCCCTGCATCTCATCACAGCCGCTTCTCCAAAACGCACTGCGCACAAATCTTTTTTTTATGTCTCTATCGATCAGATGGAGATGTGATGTAACTAAACTTTTATAAAATCCTGCATCTATCTGTCACCTGGTTGATCTTTACGGGAGATGGGGGGTATTTTTTTTTTTTAACACAAGCCCATAACGCATTTCTCTCCAACACCCCAGGGTGCGCCAGGCTCGGCAAACACAAAGTCATTATCGGTTAGATTCCAATAAGGCGAGTCTGTCAAGGAACAGGCTTCCTTCGGAGAATTTATGTCATGCCTACTAAACATGAGAAGATGTCTTCTAAGTAGTGCGAGGAAGGATAAATAACAGCGAGTCCCACAGCTGATTATATTGAAACAACGGTGCGCATTTGTAAAAAGGATTGGGGACGCAAACGTGGGGTCCCAGCAGATGCTGAGCGCAAGGGCCCATCCACCTGCTCGTACCGGGAGAGGAGAAGAGAAGCGGTTCGCTGACCCCTGCAACCCATCCACTAATTCGTGTATCAATAGTTTGCATGATCGTTACTTTAGGAAGATTTTGAGGGGGTGGGGAAGATAAAACGTGATAAGCACGAAAGGTGTGAGGATGTAAAGGGAAACACTATTGATTTACGTATCTAATAAATTTGAGGGCTTTAAAGATCAACCTGACTAAAACAAAAAAAGGTGGAGGTTGTTTTTCTCCTAAAACTATTTCGTGGAAAGCTGCTTTAACAAAATGTGTCTTTACTAAAAGTTACACCGGGATTCTTGTTCTTTTTTAAAAAAAAAAAAATCCCAAAACATCGTTTTCATCTTCACGATTCGACCTCTGGGGGTTAAACAAAACAAAAACAAAACGGACTCCAAGTGGCGTCAAGGTGACAGAATATGTTTCTCATCACTTACAGCACGGAGCCGCGGCGAAGCTGTTGCGCAAGAGCCGCTATGGCCCGAGTGCGTAACAGCGTGTGCATGGTACGGAGAGTCTGCAGGTCCCGCTATGATTAACTGCAACCTAACAACCATCCTCTATCTTTACTGTCTTCCCCTCACGCGGACGTGTGCGCGAACGGACGCACACAAGCACACACACACACACACACGCGCCCGCGTACTAGCACACGCGCGCACATACACTTGCTCGGAGCTGGACATTCCTATCCCCCCTCTCCGTACCTGATATTTATCCAACGAAACCACTTCATCCCTGTCATGTTTCTAACTTTAGAGACGACATTAAAAACCTAAAAAATAAAAAAAAGGCTACAGAACGAAGAGGAACACCAGCAACAGCAGCAGAGGAATGTCGGGAGGAAATCTTCGACTGTCCTCAGCCGCTGCGGGCTCTCTGTTATCATCACTACTTTTCCTGGCCAGCCAGGATTCATTCACGGCTCCTTTGCTGTTCCGTAGCCGCGCGAGGGGCTTCCTGCTTCGGCCACACGAAGTCAATTAGCTGGTCCCAGAGGGGTGCCCCTTCCCGAGTCTTTATCGGCGCTGGGGTTACCAAAACACGCCTATAGCTTGCTTTTTAAAACTCCTCTCCGCTCTCACACCAATTACTGAGACAGAAGCATGTGTGTAACAAGAGGCGAGGAATCATGTCGCAAGCTGTGCAAATTTTATATTAACATGTTTTTGCAAATACATAAAATGTGCTATTTTTTGCCCTTTTTTAAAAAAGAAAAGAAAAGGACAAATGCATTGAATAAATTTTGAAAAAGTGACAGATGACAGAGAGAGAGAGAAAATGCATGAATTGAAATACTTTACAGCAGGTTTGTGTAAAAGAGCAACACAAAAAGCATGAAATCAATGTTCCAAAAAGAAAAGGGAAAGTTACAAAAAATCTGCTGCAAAATTGACTCTTAACTTAAAATATCACAAACAAGACACCACGAAACCACTGGTTCCCCCCACCACCACCTCCACCCACCCACCCCAACATGAACTTACACATACACCTACACATGCAGACGTACACCAACACTTTCTTGGATCAGGAACCAGTAAATACTGTGAGAGTAAACACAAATCAGGAGAAGGAAAATGAACATTTGGCCTTAAAGATGGAAAAGAAAGAAGGAAGACAGGAGGAGGCAGAGATGGAGAAGATGGAGGGGTGAGGCTGAGCGACGTACCTGCTGGGACATTCTGTAGAGGAGGTTGCTGTCAGTGCTCTGCTGCTGCCATGTCCCCATGAAGCCCGGCTGCTCAGCACTAGGCGGTCTGGTGCTGAACTGCATGGAGCTCGCGCCTGCTCCCTCAGCGCTGCTGCTAACGATGCTTACGCCACCCAGACCACTTCTGCTGGTGGTGGTGCTGCTGCTACTACTACTGTGGCTACTTGAGATGATGCTCGTGCAAATGCCAGCTGTGTCCGTGGGTCCGTTAGCCTTAGCTGGAGGTGGCCTGGGCGACTCTGGGTCTCTGCTGGGCTCTGGTGGGACCGTGTCACACTCACTGCCTCTCACATCCAACTCTGCCTCCTTGGACTTAGACAGAGAGAGGGAGAGACAGAGAGGGAGGGCGGCAGGGATGTGGGAGTGTGAAGGAGGAGAGAAGAAAAAGAAGTCAGTGAAGGTGGGTTCTTTTGGGGTTATGTTGCCTTTTAAAAAAATCTAGCTTGGTTCCTGCTTGCTGAGGAGGATAACAGCAAGAGGCAAGATGAGGAAGTAGATGTATGTGTGCGTGTGTATGTGTGTGAGGTTTCTTGGCAGCTCCGGTGGCAGAGCAGTGAGTGTGGAGTTAATTCTCGTGAAGGGAGAGAGAAGAGGGCTTGTGGTGAATTTCCTCGGGGGCCTCGTCTTGGACAGGGGAAGATGAGCGGAGCACTGGAGGTGAAGAGGGACGAGGAAAAGGATGGAGGTGAGGAGGGAGGTTGATGAGAAGGTGAGCAAGAATGGAGTAAAACAAAAAAAAAAAGGAGGGGGAGTATGGGAATTAAGGCGAGGGGGTGCATGTTGTTGCCTTTGGCCTGACTTTTTTTTTCTTTTTCTTTTTACTTTTTGCTATAATCCATCTGTCAGTCATTTTGTACTTGGACACGGAGTCAACAGAAACACACACTTGGATGCAAACATACACAGTGGAACGCATGTTTACCTGCATGCACACACATGGACTCACTCACGTAATATTTGAAGAAGAAAAAAAAAAAGAAAAGTAGGAAAGTAAAAGTTAAGCAACCTGGGAAGTGCCACCACCAGACTCAGCAGTGAATATCCACACAGAAATACAATCAGAAATAAATTCAAGCTTGAGAAGGCAACAAATAGTGTGCTGTAAGTACAACAGAGATATATCTTACACTCTAGACTTTAAAAAAAAACACATACAGCAAAAAAAATTGTGAAATTTAAAAATACTGTTTCACTGTTTTCCCAAAAATTTGTCAAACAACCAAAAAACATATTTAAAGTCCAGTTAAAAAAAAAAAAGTCCCATAAACGTCCATGAAAGCAAACAGCCGAGCCAATAAAAAGCTTGAATTTATCTTACCATCAATTCTGTGTCTGTCCCAGCAAAGTGAAGATGAGGTGTGGGAGTGAGCCACCAGCAATCCAGCTCTCCTTGCCTCCCGCTCCTCTCTCTCTCTCTCTCTCTCTCTCTCTCTCCTTTTCTCTCTCCCTTAGCCTCTCTCTCTGTGTGTGTCTCTGTGAATGTGTCCCTCTCTCAACGTCTGTGCTGCCGACTGTCCTCTCTCTTTCCCTCTCCTCTTGCCTCTCTCTCTCTCTCTCTGACTCCTCTGTACTCCGCCGCAGCCACGGAGGAACTGAACTGAGCGCCTGAGCGTGTGTGTGTGTGTGTGTGCGCGAGAGCGAGCCAGTGAGAGAGACGGTGGCTCGCTGAGTGTGTGTGCGAGACTGAGAGAGAGAGAGAGTGTGTGTGTGTCAGGCCAGTGCAGCTCAACTGAGTCAACTCTGCCGCTCCACTGTGAGATGCTCAGTGACATCGTGCTGCACACTTCGACACACTCGCACGCAGACACACACACACACACACACCCCTCCTCTGCTAGACGCAGGAAGGTGGGGGCAAGCTCCCTCGCAGATCGGGAGGAGGGGAGCGTTTGTCTCCCCCCCCCCCCGCCTTATTACCATTTGCGCTGCGAGCGGCCAGCACGTCTCAGAGCAACTTAGTTCTCCTGTGGGACCGTCCTGCCACACACGCATATGAACGCACACAGACCCCCCCCACACACACACAGTTATACACAGTGCTAAGCAAAGGAGCTGAGTTGTTGCCTTGCATGTGAAAAAAGAGCCACTTCTGTTTGGTGTTTTCAAGTTTCTTTGTTTCAGGAAAGAAAAATCAGGTTTGTATTCTGCAAAAAAACTGTTTGTTTTTTGTTTTTTTTATCACAGCTGATCAACATTTTTCAGTGTTCTTTTCATTAGATAATTATAAATATATCTTTCTCTCCATGTATATATTTTTTTAAAACAAGCAAATATGCCAGCCTTGATACATCTTTTAAAACTCTCGTGCCTTTGTTTGATTTTCACCGACTCTAATGAAAGACTAATGGAACGCAGGCAATCTGCCACCAGCATGCACACGAACACACATGCTCACAGGCACCTCCTCTCTCTCCCCTCTCCTCCTCCTCCTCCTCCTCCTCCGCGGAGGCTCTCAGATTTTAATTAAGAAAAAAATGAGGAAGAGGTTCCATTTTAGCCAAATTGGTCCCCACAGCAGCAAAGGTAAGGGGAATAAAATGAGGGATGGAGGAGTAAAGGGAGGCAGACACAGAGAAAAAGACACACAGGAGGATAAGACAAAAAAAAGAGGGAAAAGATCTATGCTTCCTTTGACACAGCATAGGACACATCTCAAACAATGAAGACACCCATCTCCCTCCCTCCTTCCTTCTCCTTTCCTTTCCCCTTTTTTTTTAAACTTTAAATCTCCCATCTTGTCTTCTCCACCCCGTCTTTTCGCCCCACTATCATTAGAGAAATGACAGACCAGGTGCCTCAGTCCGCAGCGAGAGGGAGATGTCACAGTGATCTTTTTCATTGCCGAGGAACAAAAGAGAAAGGGACACGGACAGAACTTCTCTCCTCAGCTACATTAAATGGCTTGTGATATATAAAGTCACTTCAAATTTTGTGGTAAATTGCGGCAGACAGCTTCTTGGTTGTCTGTTAAAAGCCTTTTGTACTATGTACTAATGGTGGTACACCGTTAACCTTTGCTGAGATTATCACACCGGTCATTACTGTTATGTACAGGTGATTTCTGCCAGCAGAGAGAAAAGTGTGCAGTGTGTCTCTCGCCACTTTGAAAATGTGCGATTGTGTCTTTTGTCTCAAGCTCAATTTACATCTTCGCTCCTTTCTTGCTGCCTGCCTACATCTTCATCCTCTGCTTTTTTGTCTCTTGTAATTTTTTCCCCCTCCACCTCTAAATACCTTCCGCTGCTCCCTTCCTTTTCAATTCTTTTCTTCATTCATCTTTTTGCATGCTGGCCCGTGCCTTGTCAGTAGCCACGAGAAGCATTGTTGTAAAAGGCATAATGTGTCACCTCTTGTCCATGTACCACCAGCTCTGCTCTTAACAACTTATTGAAAAGGTAATGCACGAGGCTTAGGCTAATTATATTAAGTGACAATTTAGCCGCCAAGGTTCCTTTTTGCTTTCCAGTTTTTTTCTCTTCCTCTCTCCTTCTGCTCCCTCCACCCCTCCACCCCATTCTCCTGTAAATGTGCTAGTCTGTGGGTTTTTCGAGTGGCACTCAGTGTTTCAAGTCAAGCTGGTGGCTCAGCTTCTGACCTGGCTGGTTAATGGCTGTTATTTGTGAGAGGGAGGAGTGGACTCTGCAGATATTGCTCACTCTTCCTCCACATTTCTTTCCCCTCTTTTTACACCCCCCCCCCCCCCCCCACCCCTTCCACCTTGCTTCTGCCGATAGTAAATGGTCATGATGACAGCGGAAACAAAGAAAAAAAAAACACAGAGAGAGAGAGAGAGACAGAAGTAAAAATACAGAGATGAAGAAATTTTGAAGGGGGGGGCTGGAAAGAGGAGGCAAGAGGAAATAGAAAGATGAAAAATCTGTGAAAGCAGGAAAAGGGTGGGAAAAAAGGGGATACTGGAGATCCTCAAGCTCCTTTATTAAAACTATTATTGTGCAGGACTTGAGAATTCCCCCCGGGGCAGGGGTCCATGTCGAAGCCCATATAATTAACTAGAGGCTCAGCTACGGATCAATTACCAGACAAGCAAGTGATAGCTGAATCAATGGAAGATCATCAGGCTCGTTATCAGTGTTGCAACTCATTAGAGGAAAAGTGAGGTAGAGAAAGAGGCAGAGTAAAAAAGAGGGGGTGGGGGGCAGGGAGGGCAAGAAGGGAGAAGGGGGTGCCTGGGTGAGGCAGGAGGAGAGGGCAGAATTGGTGGCAGTGTGTTATCCCAGAAGCTGATGGGTGTGTGTGTGTGTGCTGTACTAGTGTGTGATGGGCTGCTTTTCCTCATTAGCTGCCACCGACTGGTGACAGGTGGGAGTCCTGTACCATGAGCGAAGCCTGCTCTGTAGCAACAGTCACTGAGGCTTGCACGGATCAATACTGGCGTGCACATGAGGCTAAAGCTCTGCCACAGAATTCTTACTCCCCAGGTACTCACAACCTCAGTCTCGGGTACAATTTTGCAATTTGAGCAGTCAGAAGGGAGGTGTCAACAATGAAGAGTCGCAGAACAAAGGAGCAACAACTATAACCAGAAATTCAAAGCAACGCCAGAGTTAATAACCTCTTTTAACAGCAAAGTGACATCTACGTATGAAGACGTTAGTTTGAACTCTTCTAGGGATGTGCTCAAAAGTGATTTAAAAAAAATATGCAATCAATTTTTTAAAGTAGGGCAAAAATGAAAAAAGTACTATTAATATGCGTTGTTCTATTTTGCATTCACCTAAGTAGAGTTGAAGTATAATGAAATGCGCTATATAAATAAACCTCCATTGCCATCTGAACTTTGAGGATTCAGTCATTTGTGGTGATGCCACATTTGCACACTGCTTTGCATCCGTTGCTTGATTTATGTTTTAATTCTGATTTTCCTCTTTCATTTGATGTTTAGAAATTGGTGCCTTTAGAGATAAATGACTGAATCCTCAAAGTTCAGATGGCAATCAGGAAACAATATAAATCTGTGATCTAAACATCTGCCAGTACCTACCGGGGATTGTGCTGATATCGTTTCAAACAACACAAACGTGTTTTCTCATGATTGGTGTTACTTTTTTCTATATTTATCAATATTATATTACATCACCTCATTAATTCTTTTACTGTTCACTTATTTTTGGCTTCTATTCTATTATTTCCGTTCTGATTATATTTCAGTCTTTATTAAAGAAAAACATATAGAGCACGTCGGGTAAAAGAGTCCAATAAGAGTGCAGAAAGTGAGATTTAAAACATTCTTGGACTCTTTGTACTTTAACTATGGCACCATCCATCACTAAGTCCACACTATTATGCCCATCAAACCTCTTAGCACTGCCTGTTTGTTTCCCAAGCACTGACATCTAATGGGTCAAATAGCCCAGAAATTGGGTGCGACAGCACTGAGTTGTTAGACCAGTCTCAAGAGAACCAATTCCCCTTACTATGCTCTTGAGAGGCAAAGTACCCAGCTTTTTATTTTCTGTGCAAAGTGAGAAAACCTGTTGAAGCAAACAACAAAGAGTACAAAACAAATACAGGGAGTCATCAAAGAGTCATAATTACGATGCTTTGCTGCTGTATTATTTTTCTGTTTTGTGTTGCTTTTTTTTTCTTTTCACAACAGAAAATCACAACAACAAAGACCAGCTCGCACAAAAACTAGGCCAGAAAGGGAGAGGACAACAAGTGGAAGGTGGAACGACATAATTTGTGCAGCGGCGGCGATCATGTGCCACAGAAACAAATGATCTCCACCAGCAGTAGGAGCTCGATGAGCGTCTCTTTGCCGAGCAGGATGCTGGCTGGTGAAACACTGATTCTTTTCAGGTTGTCACATGAAAGTCACATCTAGAGTTCATCCTATCAGCTGTTCAGTCATTCCCAACTTTTTTTTCTCTGCTCGTATAAAGCTTTCCTATCATCTTACATTCTTGTTCGAATAATTAAAGGTAAACAAAGCTAAACAATAATATTCACGTCAAAGAGTCGTGGAAAGTGACCAAAAAAAAGGTCAAAAAACCAAAACGTGAGTGCAGCTTTTCAGCAGTACACTAAAGACGTAAGCAGGAACACATGGCTAAGGGCTGGTACTGTCAGTGACCTGATTTATGATCACAGTGTGTGCGCATGTGACAACGAGCGGCGTGTCGATTAGATGGCGCAGGGATAGAACTGTCACTGTTCTGCTACCACTACAGGGCCACAAGACATCATATGACACCAACAGGAACAGCCCTCCACTTGTGATAGCGTTAGAGACAGACGGAGAGAAAGACGGAGAGAAAGGCAGACGAGGGCACCAAAAGGTCTGAGAGAGAATAAAGAGAGCCACATGATTGCCCGTGTCACTGATCACTGCAATCTGGGCTCCACTTATAAGTGCACCTTTGTGAGCGAAACAGTAGAACAAGACGAGTCTAACGAGTGTTCTGAGTTATTTACAATTTTCAGCTGTATTTGTGGTAATATAGAAAGGCAGAAGGTTAATTGCTAAGAGCATCATTTGCTAATGCCTGTTTAGCAATTTGTGATCTAATGACATGTTATGCATAACAGCGCTCCACATCCTAGTTCAGTTTTCCTTCAAAGGGAAGGCTCCACTATCCAGGTCGGGAGATAAAACTACAATTTTATCAGCATCAGCATGGACGCTCACACACACACACACACACACACACACATATACATATACAGTGCTCATTCACATGTTCACCTCGATCCCAGCAGGCACCAGACCACTATCCTTCCTTCTCACCAAATTTCTGAACAACTTTCACATGACGACAGATAAACACACACACATGCAGAAATTCACTTAAGCTCTCTATATCTGAAAACCTCAATTCAAACATGCGTGGTGTTTATATTCTTTATAGTCACTGCTTTTATCATCAGTTAATCTGACTGGTGCTTTCCGGATTTGTGATATGATACAGTTTTCGTGGTGCAACAAATAGACAAAAGTGGAGCCCTGCAGCGTGCATGCTGTTGATTTAATAATTTGGCAGCGATTAACAATTCAAAATATTGAGAAAATAAGAAAAAAACAATCAAAAAATTAAATATTACTTAGAGCCAACAGTCTGAAAACCCAGTGATATTTACTGAGATACTTAAGAAACTAGCTAACTAGCTAATCACAGTAAACAGACTGATGGATTTCCAGCATCTTCTTTTTCAAAACCTCTTTAAACTCTGTGTAAAAATTGAATATTACCATGATGTAAGAAGATGCTATTACTGGAATTGTGTATGTCTCCTATGCTGACCGTAAGTTTTGTATTCTCATACTGTAAACTGACAAATAAAAAGTTATAAATAAAAAAAAACCCTCTGTGTAAAGATGCATTTCAAAACAAATCATACAAGCTAGAAATTAAGTGTTTTAAGATGCTGTAAAAACTGAAACCTTTCAGGTATTTTCTCTAGCTCAGTATCAATTAGTTCTGCAGCTTGCAGTTTGCTAGCTAGCAAATAACTCACACCATGACATCTAAAAAACAGGGAGATGGGATTATCTCCAGCATCAGCTACATTCACCAGCTGTTAATGGAAAAGGCTATATAACAACTTTAGTGGGAGAAAAAAAATGACTTAACTCTTTAAGTTGTATAATGATTCACAGATGTCATTGTTATAGATTGCAGGATTTATAACAACTAATTAGAGTCACTAAAGTGGCCCTAACAATGGTTTCTGGTGCTGGTGCCAACTTATCTGACAAATACTATGGCTTGTTTCTATAAGGAACAAGATTTAAACTTAAATTCAACAAAATTTAGCATGACTCCAAATGCACAAATCTCTGCTTTGTCCAGTGTGATTAAGGTGGCAGGAATTAAGAGGTTGCGTTATTCTGCGACTCGGGAAGGGAGTAAAAATATCAAAGCTGCAGCAGAAAATACTCCACACTCACACTTGGATAATTCTCTTCTAATCATCAGTAGCTCTTCTCCTCCTCCACCCTCATTTACTTCTCTTATGTTTCCCTCCTTTACAACTCTCTCTTCACCTCATCAGACAGGCCTCTGCCTCACCCCTCCGCCGCCTCCATCCCTTCAGTCCTGTCCTCTCTCACTGACCCGTGCTCCCCCCCAGTCACAGGGCGTTGTGTCTCTACCTGCCAGGCTCCCTGACAGCCCCACGTCCCCCCTCACCCCTGAGAGGAGACCGCCTGCCCATCCGGAACGCTGCCGTGGCAACTCTGCCCCCCGCCACCCCCACCTCACCGTCCAACCCAATATCCACCGAACCCAGTGGTGAGAGTTTGACAAAGTCCTTCTCGACAGTGTCTTCCTTCTCTGAACCTCCTCCACACTTTTCCCCACCTCTCATTATTCTGTTTTTACCCTTCCTCTCAGTCTTATAACCCTCAGATTTTCTCCCTTCCTGACCTCACTAATGTGTCTTTACCTGTTTTAACTTTCTGCTCCCTTTTACACTCACTGATTAGCTTCTCTCCCTTTTTTTCTAAAGGCTAAAAAGATTTGAGTAGTTGTTACACTGCGACCCTTTAAAAGCGTTTGTTGTGGACAATAGTAAATATTGACACCCAACAAATATAATTAAATCTCCACTGAGACCTAATTTTGCTTCCATTTTTCATAATTTTGCATTACATTAAAAGACTGCACAATAAGGTCATTTAAAAGTGGTTCCATCAGACTAATTACTGGCCAGTTCTTGCTTGCTATACATGCACTGACCACAGGCTGAATGTCAACCAACAAAATATAACTTCTGTGAACTATAGGTCAGGCAAGCCACCAAAATATTGTAGACAACTGTCCATGCAATAAAAGAAAAAAAATGGAGGCTTGTTTTGAACATACAAGATGTGATTTTAAAAAAAGTTCCACAGCATATATTTAAATTTGGCCCCTTCAACATTGTCTCCTTTGGCACTTTTGGACCTACCAAAGTGTTGGAAACAGCACTCCTATCTGTATTTCATTAATTACATTTAAAGCCCTACATGGCCAGGCTCCTGCCTATAAAGGTCTTTCACATGATGTCATGGTCACTTGTGAATTTTCTCCCATATTGGATGTGAAATAACCACAAGCTGCAAGAGAAATATGTGTATTTTTCAACTGGTTGGTGAGCGGCTGCTGGAAGTTTCTTATTGCCAGCAGGTGAAAACAGTTGTAAAGAACGTCCTGTACAAAAAACTCTTTCTGCTTGCTTTGATTGCCACGATCACCTGTAGTTTATTTTTATGTTGGATAGTGATGGTCTTACAACTGAATAATACACCGGTTTGAAATAGATCATTTTAAAATTAATTATTATATTATATATAAAAGCTGTGGTTATTTATTAGTATCTCCTGTCTGGGTATGACTGTGTCTGCAAATGTGTTTTGAGGAAAGTCATCAGTTCACAGCTGTGCATCTGCTCCGTGGTGAAGTAATGGGAATCACGCATTATACCAGTTAACCTTTGTGAGTAAAAGGGAAGTCCACGGCTGCTTTTGATGTGAAAAAGAAAAAGAAAAAAAATCGATGACCTCACAAAAGCTGAGACGTGGTCCAACAAGCCTGTGTACCATCTGAAAACTCCCCAGAAAACAAATGCAAATCCAGAAAGGAGGTGGGAACAAAAAACATGTGGGTTGCATTAGCCAGGGGAGTCTTTATTTATGGCACACACATGACAAGGAACATAACCGCTAACACCACGACAAACACACAAACACTTGTGACGCTCCTCGCCAAAAAAAACACCCAAATAAATGTCACACAAATCATTGTGTGGTAGTAAAAACCATTCGGCAAACAAGCAGAAAAGTTTTAGGTTTATTTCAGAGAATTTCTGCTGAGGAAAAAGAAAAACGAAAAAAAGTTTGGGTTAAATTCTTCTTCTGTCTCTAACTCTGGTCTTTCTCATTCATCTTTTTTTAGCCACGCGTCTAAACAAGAGAAAAGTAGGAAGTGTAGTTTCAGAAGCAATATATTTTTTATTTTTCAAGTTCTGTAGGATGTGTGCTCCAACCAAACGATCAGCACATTAAAAAGTCATTTTAGTTTCTCTTCCTGTGAGCCCCGTGGAGAGGTTCTAAGTGTAATGCCCGTTGCTGCCCTCCCCTCCTCCAAACCCCTTGTAATTGAATACTATCCCACAGCCTGGGCAAAAATCAGCTTAGCGAATGCATAAAGAGGAAAAAAAATAATAAAAAAAATGATTATTATTCCACCATCAGGTTTCAATTACACAGAAGAGGAGGGTTAAGTGAACATGAAGTCATATTAAAGTATATAGAAGGCCACTGGCTTTGGGGTGCTTTGTTGAAAGCTCTCATGTATTAACACACATTCTTGCACGTGGCCAAGTTACATTATTTGATTATTACAACCATAGCCACAGGTTTGGCATGCAAGCTTTGAATTCCTGCTCTCGCTTAGAACCACTTCCACCGAGAACAAGAACCTATTAGTCTGAAAACATTGATGAGAGAGAAAAAATATGTCATGTCTACATCTGGCATACACAGAGGCCAGAAACCTGACAGTGTGTGTTTGTGTGTGTGTGTGTGCAGCGTTATGCATGAGCATGTGTTCCATCTTGCATGTCTGTGTTTCATTGCTTTAAAACATTAGACACGCAGGACCAATTTAAGGTCAGAATGGGAGTGAGGCTGTATTCACACTTAAGTTGAGATTCGGAGCATCTGTTGTTCTTGTCTTCCATTTCTACAGAAATCAGCTTGTGCTACTTTTCTTTTTTATTCTTTCCTCCCATCATTTGGGTTCACAGCTCGGCTGTCTGGCCCTCTTTCTCATGTAGTCAGTCTTTCGCACTTTGTCCTCACACACCACCACACCAGATTCTGTCACCTGTCTCTGCTGGTTCAATCACTCCCAGAGAGGCAGAGGAATGGCCTCCACATTCCCAGAGGCAAGACATAAAGGGCTGTGAATGGATTGGTTGATGGCGAGGGGGACGAAACCAGCAGCTAAATTATTAAGTGACACTTCGCTTCGAGACACACAAACACACTCATAAGGCGGGAGGGTAAACGCATTAGAACGGTTAGCCCCCTGAATGCACCCGACAACTCGAGTACACGCTAACTCGCGTCAAAATCATCAAACCAGGCCCGGGGCTCTTAAAACGTCGTGGAGCCTGGGAGGCTTTCTGAGAGTGAGTGGCCCTGTCATCGCAGCCATCGCTGCCAATAAATAAGTAAATATGGGAGTGGAGCGGCTAAGCAGCATCGCCACAGAGTTGACAGCACCCATCCACTGCAAGTTTGCAGCAAATAGGTATTCGCACCTGTGTTTATGTGTGTCTCTGTGGGTCTGTGTACTCTTCCAACATCTGACAAGCTCCAGGGGGGGAAGGTAGGGCCACGGTCTTGGTCATCTCCCCAGCTAGAATGTGCCAAAGCAGGACTTCATTCACTTAAGTTCCACCTGGCCTTGATTTCCTGTGAACAAGGCTTGAGCACACCGGGAGAGCACAGGTCTAATTTGGTACATAAGGCGGCAGGATGATGGGCCATTTGGCCACCATGGAACCAGACTCCCATGTTAGCAGGGAGCACAACACAACTCCTCAAGTCTTAGCTTGAAGAGCTGCAACAAAATTACACAAGCACTTGTATCACTGCTATTAAGTCATCTCCTCATGTGTCCTTTCATACATAAAATATGCAAAAAATAAGACGTAAAATGACAAAAAATGGCACCAAGGGTCCATTTGCGCTGATTATAAAATCCCCAGACAAACACACAGAAACATAACAAAACCTTTAAATAATGTCAGCTAATTTTCTGCGTCCAACAAAGCCAGCCTTTTCTCATTTCTGCGTTTGTGTCAAAGAGGCACGGACAAAGTGTCCTTTGGCATCAGTGCACATGATTATCTCTCACTCCCAACTCATAACATACGCACACTTGTAAAGAATCAATTGGTGGCATGTTTAAAAGCACCGGATCGCCCTGAGCCTGCACTTTTTGTGTCTAAACTTCACCGGTGAGGGGAAACTAAAGAAAATCAGCCTACTGACAAACTCTCGACCTCTCGTGTGGGAATATTTGATCAACGGGGATGAGAACGCTTTGACCAGGCGTAATGGAGGTGAATATAATTTTATTCATGCTGCTAAAAGCAAAAATCACTGCCAGATGTTTTCATTTAAAACCATCATCATAAAGGAATCCTAATAAAAAAAACTATTATTTTTTCTGTGAGGAAAAAAAGAGCTTTGCTCCTGGAAAGATGAACTGCCACTGGATATTTTAAAAATGATTTAAAATGACCCATGGATTCAAATCCTTATGCCTGGCACACTTAAACTCTTTGCATTATAACTCCAATATAAGTAGAAAATTTTATTTGTATTTCAAATTTCTATGATCTGTTAAACAGATTTTAGCCGTACCCACAGAATAACGCCGCTTCAAGCCCATGTCACGCTTGTTTTCCCATCATTATGACCACTAGTGGACACTGAAGACAATCTGGTGTAGTTAGCCTAACAATAAATGCAATGGCATGGTGATACTTAAGCAACTGTAAACAGTGTTTGTGGGCTCGTAAATGTACTCACAGTTTGGATGTATCTGTATCGCTGTGTGTACACATATGTGTGCCCGTGTATGTGTTTATCTGTGGGTACGTTCATTGTAAAGCCTGCTAATTGCAGTTGAGACTCCTTTAATTAACACAAAGAGAGGTCTCTGGGGTATCTATGGGCACTGTGAGTGTGTCACGAGTTTATATCTAGCTAACCTGTGGGACACAACAGCCTAATCAGAGCCTTTTAAGTTCTGCCATGCTTACACTGGAGGATTAACTGAAGACACACTTTAGTCGTGGAAAATGAGACAACCGAGGATCGCGCTGGTCTGGCCGACAAAACAAGCAAAGGGGGGAAAAAATAAAATAAAAACCCACATGCGCCTGGAAACACGGAACACTTTGAACCGAGTACACAACGATGCTGACAATAAGAGGTGTGTATTTTAAGGTTGTAATGACTTTATTTAGCTTGAGTCTTGCTCAACTGTAAACAAAATGGTTGCCCGGCTGTTGTTGTTTGCAGATTAATGGTTTGTGTATGGCAAAGGGGCGCCACAGGAGACATGACACAGGATATGCCTCAATCTTTCTCTCTTCCCTTTGTCCACCCACCTCCATTTTCATTTGCTCGCTCGCTTCTCTTTCCTTTTTAAAAATAACTTGCGCTCTTTTTTATTATTCCTGCCAATTTGGACAGGAGCCGTGGTCAAAGACAGATTACACTAAGTCGCGTATCAAACCTAATCAATCTTCAGCCCCTGGAAGGCATCACTCTCCCAATGAATAATTACAGCAATCCAGTTATGAGCTGCCAGTGCCAAAATGTTGCCACCACCATCTTTTAGGATGCTGGAACCCCTGGCTGATTAACCAATGAACTTTGAGGGCGCACGTTCATGAGCGTGTGTCTGTGTGTGTGGTCCCTGTAAAGACAAAGTCAGAGGCAACAAAAGATGAATGCCTCAGTCATCACAAGCACTACTGTTTTGTTTTTTTTTTGTTCTTTTTCATTTGAGAGTTAATAAAGTCATTTGAACTACATTAAATCCGAGTGGCACCTGGGGTATGCGGAAGTGGGAGAGCGGATATGTGGGAAAGAATGAGAGTGATCATGTGTGTGTCGATCCAGGATTTAGGTTGGCAAGGTTGCTCTAGTCAAACTAAGGCCAAACTCAATTTGGCTTCCATACATCCTTAGTATAGCTTGCAGTAGAGGAAATGTGCTACACCACCCTCTGCTGCTCTCACACACACAGAGACACACACACAACCGCACACACACATGCAACGAGATGAAGATGATTAAAAGGAGAGAAAGGTGATGTTTTGTGAGGAGGGGAAAAAGAGATAAAAGAAGGCAGAGAACGAGAACTGTTTGTGTGCATGCGTGCGTGCGTGTGTGTGTGCGTGCGTGTGTGCACGCATGGGGGTGGGGCGGGGGGTGATGAATGAACGAATCATTGTGTTGGTGGGTGCGCTGCAATCAGCAGGGAGAAGACGCTCCAGTCACACACTGTCAGTTATCTAGCCACTGATATGTGATGTATAAAAGGACGTGTGCACCATACAACATGACGATCTTTCATCAAGAGGCACGTTGAGTAGAAAATATTGAGAGATAATTGACAAGAAACTGCTTTTCTTCCTCGCGAGAGAGGGGAGCCACTGCGTTGTACATGAGAGGAAGTCAACGGAGACAGTAGGGAGGGAGAAAAAAAGGGGGGAGAAGAGTGAGCGTGTAACTGCAGAGCAGCTGTATTGAGCGGAGGAGGGTGTCATTTAGAAAGTGGCTGGCTCAGCAATGGCCATTAGTAGCACTGTGACACAGTGGAGTGTCAAGCAAACAGACAGGAGGAAGAACCTGCACTGATGTGGGCAGACAGGCAGATTGAGGAGAACGGATAACCAACGGTTATGTTATAATGATGTTTATCAGTAAATCTTTACTTACTTAATCTAAAGACGATTATTAAAGTGGGAAAATATAACACAATAATAATTTATTTGAAAATGTTGCCCTTTTTTTTGTAACTTCATTGTTTTTTGTCTTATTTTCGGGGGGGGGGGGGGGGTTCTGACTTTTATATTTAAAAAATCAAATTTTGCTTTTATAAAGGTTTATTCAACATTCTCAATTCATTTTATTAGAATCACTTTATTTTTTTTATTTTTTGTTTTTTTGTTTTTATGTATCATATATGAAAAAAACACCATCAACAGCCAGAAAAACTTTTTTTGCTATAATTTCAGGCTTAAACTGTCTTAATTACCAGAGTATATGAACCAATATGACTATAAAATAAATCTTCAGAACACAGACATGAATAACACTAAAATGTTTGGTACTTGGTACTTGTAGGTGATGCTGGGCACTTGTGGTTTAGTGTATTTGTAAAGAACTAAATTTGATGAAGCAACAAGTCATAAAACACCATAAATTGCATTTACAGGTAACAATTTTAAGACTTAGGTGATTACTTACAATAATATTGTTTTCTTTAAAATTTACTCTGCGAATTAGCAATTTACTTATTATTACACTTATTTGCATAAATATGTCATATACAAATGTCCATTGTGAACATTTTCTCTCCAGCATGAAATATGACATGTTATTGACTCAGAAAAGCCTGGTACGCATAAGTCAAAAACTTAGGGTTGCATGGAGTGTTTTTAATAAAAGTGCCACAGAGCCAGAGACATCATCTTTGTTATTTCATTTTTTTTCTTCCTCCTCAAAATCTGGCACCTCCACCAATGCAAATCCACTGACAGTTCAGTAGTCCTTTACCACATATGCAGCACTACTCCACAAGATCTTTGTATAATCACTGGAGTTCCTTTTTTAAATGAGACGGTGTTATAGATCTCTCCAAACAGTATCAGCACTAAAATGCATTATTGAAAAACTGTAAGGAGGATACTGATATTTACATGATTTTAGGTAATCTGATATTTTGAGCCAGGGAAGCCTCTTATAACACTGAAGTGAAACACTAGATACTTAATACAGGAATAATACAGCCATTCTGCAAACCACAAACTACCCAGCGCCACGCCGCAAATAACTATGATTTTGAGCAAGAAGGAGTGGAAGAGTGTAAAGAAACAAAGAGAGAGAGGGCTGGGGGGAGACATAACTAAAAATTACTTAGCCCATGAAATTCCTTAGACAGCAGAACTAGCAGTGAAGGCTAAACACTCCAGAGTCTGGGTGTTGGCAGACACAAAACACCGCCACAGGATGTGAGAGAGCTATTGCAACCAATCAAAACTCTTAGTTCAACTTCAAGGACCAAACATATGATATCAAAGTAAAGGAGAAAATGCCAGTGATCTGATAAGATAAGACATGCTCTCTGAGCTTCCCGTGATTATTAATTGCATCTAAAATGGCATCGCTGATTTGTGACTCCCGACCTCTTTTCTCCTTTGTTTTAATTTTCGTCGAAACAATGCCGTTTAATAACTTGCGGTTGAAAAACTACAATCGAGTCTTATTTATTTGCCTGGAAGACAATCTGAGCTTCCACTTCACTTTCCCACCAGTCCGTCCAGCTGCCCACTGCCAGAAAGCATTTTGCTGGGGACAGTGTGGTCCTATTGGAGCGACAGGAATTCACAAACAGAGGGGGCAAACCAAGGTTACTGAAACGAAGGGCCCAGGCACGCTCCCAAACGAGGCAGGCGGCGGTGCAGCCAGCGCAATCTGGGGTCCTTCTGCTGACTAGCCACACTAGGACTCATGGGAAGGGAATGTAAGGCTCCTTTGCAGGCCAAGTTTGAAGGAGTGTGGAGTGAGAGACTAACTGTTTGAAGAGGACGGAGTTAGCATATGAGAATGCTGCGTGTGTGTGTATGTGTGTGTGAGTGTATAAAAACCTTGACAAGTAAACTCTGGCTGCCATCACTCGTCACTTCTTTGTGTTGGAAAAGACCGCCTTGCCACACCCGTGCTATTCCCGTGCAGGCCAAGTCTTCTCCCATTCCAATGAAGAGACATTAAGGGAAGAGTAATCACTTTGGACGTGAGCTGCCAATTTAGTCTGAACTTATTTATCTCATTTAGAGTCAGTTTGGAGGGATATACACATGGCAAATTCCGACTTCACAGTTCCCACAGACGTAGGAATTGAAACTGCTGGCAGGCCTGACGATATTCCTTCATTGAGCTTTGCATTACTGTAACAAGAGAGGGGGTGACAACAATTTGCCAAACCCTGACAACTGCAATCCTGTCACTGCCTGCTGCCAGTTTATCTGTGGGTTGTTTTTTTTTCAGTGGATACTTCACCACTAATTCGATTTCTTCTGGTTTTCAAGCATTAAATTCTGAATTAGGATCTTCTGAAAAACCAGATTACCTATGCAAAAAGTCACATGTCCACACGCTCTCACACTCAAACAGGTAGACGACAGCGGCCCACTAGACGCAGAGACCTCCCAAAAAACTTACATCCTACATGGCTCTGGCTGTGCATACTAACTAGTAACTGGCTTTACAGTGAGCATGCACGCATGTAAGCGCACACATGCACGGTTTACTCTAATTAGTGCTGGTATTTTCAGGGCTTGTTTGCACAAATTGGTAATGTGTGATTTGAATTAAAATATGGTTGCAGGGAGAGCGGTGGGGAGGAATTGTTCCCAATAAAAATAAATAAATAAATAAAAGAAATAGAAAGGGGTTTCACCTTGCCCTTTTGTTGGGGCTCATACGAAAGTAATTTAATCCAGTGAGGGAAAAGAGGAAAGAGAAAGAGGTACAGAAAGAGAGAGGTAGCAAAAAAAGACAGGGAAGGAGAGACAGAAAGAAAAAAGGGGGAGGGAGATACATTCCGTTTGGGCCATAGTGAGAGGCACTGTGGGTGTCTGAGGGCCCTCACTGCCAGTAATTGCTTCCATATAGGACTCTTCCATGGTCACACACACACACATATACACACATCTACATGCACACACGCAGTTAGCATTGTAAAAGCAGATGTGGGACATCTACCAGTATGAAAAAAAGAAAAAACATCATTTACAACAGATAAATGCATGTACTAAAAGTGTCAATTTATTTAACCATTGAACTTAGTTTTCATGGAGCTCGTCATTAAGCATAATACAGTGGATAGCAGCTCTCGATCAAGAGGATGAGGCACTTTAGCAAGGTACTTGCTTGTCCCCGAAACAAGGAGCATTTTAGCAGAGTATTCTGTTAATCCAGCTCAAAGCCGGACAAAGGACGGGCGACCGTGCTTGAGTTGTACTATAAGTAGGTTTAAGCCACAGAGGTAAAAAGGAAATAGGGTGGAACAGTGGTGTGGCGGTCAGCATAGTTGACTCATACCAAAGAGGGTCCTGGGTTTGAATCCACCAGTTGGCTGGGGCCTTTCTGTCTGGGTACTCTGGCAGACAAAGACATACACATTATACTGGGGACTGTAAACTGGCCATGTGATTCAGCTCATAACCTATATATATAAACCTAGAGGTGTTATGGGAAACTGCAGGTCACAATGAACTGGCAAAGCATATAAACACCAAATTTTGTTTGAAAGAAGCATGCAACTGATAAATAACTCATGATCTTTCTCAAACTGACATTATTTCCAGTTTTCCAGGTCTCACCTGTGAATGAATATCCTCTGCTAGCACAGCTCCCCCGACACATTTAGGGACCTGTGATCACAGAAAGACTGCTACAAACAGCAGTAAGCAACACCACTGTTAATGTTTTCACAAGTTTCTCTGTGTGTGTCTGAGGCTAAAATTTGGAGAAGGAAAAGCTCAGACTTTGGGAAGAGAAAGCCTGTTTAACAAATATGATTTGAGATTTGTTTAGGTAGCCTGCAGTGTAGGTCTTGTGATCAAGCGTTGGTTACATGGATCACTCATTAGGGCAGGAAGTGTTTATTCCATTATGTTGTCAAGAGTTCAGCTAATTATATTGTAACTAAAAGACTTTTAAGTTTCCGTTGATAATGTTGTTACTGTAACCACGGTTCAAACGTCTTTTCAAGCACCCTGCTGGCGTCCATGTGTGATGTTAATATGAAACATTCCATAGTCAGTCATTAATATGAGAGCAACACCATTAGGCAAATCGTTAGCATTAATGAAATGTGGACTTAGTAATGAGTGACTTCCAAACTGTTTAGATGACTTATTTTAAACAGCCCTGTGCATTTCAAGGTACTTAAAGTGCTTTGTAAGAAATTGTAAGTAATTTATGTCCATAAATATTAAAGAGATTTTCTGGGATTTTATTTAAATTCACTTTTCATTTCCATTCATCTGTTTTCTTCTGCTTATTCAGTTCGGGATGGTGAGGTGAGAGGGGAATGCAGAGTGGATGGGTCACCCATCTAACCAGGGCCAACATATAGAGACAGACAAGCGTTCACACTTGCATTCACATCTACGGCCAAATTAGAATCACTAGTTAACCCAACACACGTCTTCTGACAGTGGGAGGAAGCTGGAGTAGCCAGGGGTAACCCAGACATGAGGAGAGCATGCAAGCTTCAAAGAGGGGTGCGTCAGCCCTGCAGGTGGATTTGACACCAGGATCTTCTTTCTGTGAGTTAACAATATTACCCACCACACAACCGTTAATTTTTATACTGTTTATTGAGATAAAATAACACAGTAGCTCAGTCCTACATTTTCTTCTCGTGTGTCCTCTTGCATCACATGAATGGCAAAGGTCCTGGTTTGATGTATGTCCGGGCCTTTCACCATGCACTGAGTATTATTTAAACTCTTTCTTAGTGGCAAATACACACTCCTGGACACACACACTCATGATTAATAGGAGCATGTCTGAAAGGGGAAACAATAGTCAACCTCTGCTCTGCTGCCAAAAGACAACATACAACATTAGGCATATAACTACATGTGGTTGTGGCTGCATTAGACTCCCATGCACTACATAACATAAATCAACTTTCATCATTTAAACACAAACAAAGAACAGCGCAAGCCAGGCAGGAAGGAAAACTGAGGGAAAAGGGGGGGGGGGTGGGGTAATAATTGATTTGTATGGTTTAGATGGAAGGAGCAGGTTAGAAGGGAGGGAAATATTTTGAATGTGAGTAGTTTAAAGAGGAAATCAGCTCTGCCATTTAAACAGGTTACAACCACTTTACCAGGTGTAAAAGTCCCTAGCCGCTCGGAGAATTTAACCCGCACAGAAAAGGAGTCAACTACATAAAAACGAATCTAAACTTTACTGGGTTCTGCTGGAGTTTAAATAGCAGATGGACCACGTCTGAGTGCATGAGTCTTTGAGGTTCAAAGCGTTAATGTGACTAAGACCACTTGAGAATGTTAACATGGCAAGTTGAACAGATGTGTTCAGCCACTAAACTGAATGGCAGACACAAAGTGTGCCCACACGCATACGCAGAAACACAAGTGCACGCACACACACGTTCGCCCATGCATCCATTGGCCCCACCTGAGCAGTAACTTTCAATGATCATGAGCCTGTACGACCAAATTGGCTGAGCTCACAAATCAAAGGCACGTGGGGTTACTTGAAGATTTCCAGTCAAGTGGAATGTGTGTATGCAGTGCAGGTGTGTGTGTGTGTGTGTGTGTGTGTGTGTGTGTGTGTGTGTGTGTGTGTGTGTGTGTGCGTGTGTGTAAATTGCAAAAACAGACAGAAGGACTTGACTGCCCTCTCCTGACTTGATCAGATCTTTTGGGATCCACAGATGTGACCAAATAGTTCATTATCCAAGTGTGAACATTAACCGCTGCACAAGATTTGATATTTGATCCAAAGTAACTTCACGTCTATCATCCCTCTGCCACAACACACGCTGCCGACTCCAGCATCATCGAAGAGGACCCACAGGGATCGCTGCTGCAGATTGCTGAGCGCTGTGTGGATATATTTGTGTGCCCCGTAAGTAGCGGCTGTTGCTGTATCAGTTCCCACTGTAGATAAGGGAGTGTACTGCGGTGGTATTGGTAATAATGCTGGGACCACTGAGACAAGTAAAGCAAGGGAGGTGTCATTGCTGCACATCCGTATCACACACTTTTACCCAGCAACTTCCCCACATACACACAGAAAAAGCAGTACCTACTGAGAAAAGTGGCTCCCATCCCCATTTTTTTTAAAGTTTGTGTTATTTCATCAGGTACTGATGGTAAGTTTTTTGTCATTATTGTCAAGCACTGTTGTACTTGGTGCATAAAAACTAACATAAAGAGTAAAGCATTAGAATGAAAGAGCAAATAAAGGAGTATATCCTACTCTATAAATAAAAACAATAAATAAAAAGAAGAAAGTGTACTTTATTGGTCCCCGTGGGGAAAATCCCTCTCTGCATTTAACCCATTCACTCAGTGAAGCAGTGGGCAGCCATTGGGCGCCCGGGGAGCAGTGTGTAGGGACGGTACCTTGCTCAGGGGTACCTCAGGGTAGCTGTTCAGGGGAATCGAACCCCCGACCTTCCGATCATGGGGCTACCACTCTACCTACTGAGCTATCCCTGCCCTAATAAAATAAACAGATAGGTAAGAATTCAAATGATAGCAGCTTTAACAACAGCATAGGTAGGCAGTGGAATAGATAGCTGTAAAAAAGGTCAATAAAAGATTTGCACTTTGAACTTAGGGTAGATAATTTTATAAATAATCTGAAAAAATGGTACACATGGTCTTCCCGGATCTGGAAAAGGCATTCGATCGGGTCCCCCACGAGCTGATTTGGCAATCACTACGAGCTCATGGTGCCCTGGAAGCTTATGTGAAATAGACTCAGGTGCTCTATCGTAATGTCACAAGCGTGGTCCGATGTTCAGCGGGAACATCACCAGCCTTCCCGATTACCGTTGGCGTCTACCAGGGCCCGGCCCTCTCGCCCCTGCTGTTCACCCTCTATATGGACACCACGACGGCTGATCTGCAATCACCACATCCATGGAGCCTCCTGTATGCAGATGATGTGTGCCTATCAGAAACAGAAAACTGCCTAACCCTGCAAACCCAAACACAAGCGTGGAAAGACCGGCTCTCCAAAAACGGCATGCGCCGCCTGAACATCAAGAAGACTGAGTACCTTGAATGCGGCCCCCAGACCAACAGTACCATTACTATTGATCGCAAGCCGCTGACTAAAGCTGCCCAATTCAAGTACCTCGGGTCCCTTGTCACCTCGGACTGCGAAACTCTACCAGACGCCAGACTCCGTGTCAACACAGCATGGATGAAGTGGTGTCAGGTCAGTGGAGTGTTATGCAAAGAAGAAGTGGAGGAAGGCATGCAAAAATAGTGGACCCTGCATCACAGGATATAAACCGCTAGGAAGAAGAATGTGAAGAAATGGTGAAGATTATCAAAAATACTGTGGAACAATATAATAACTGACACTGAATCATAAAAGAGGATAAACTGAAGAGCAATAACGATAAGATTATTTAAACACTCTTATTTACATTAAATGATTAGATCAGATTTAGATTAACTATGAGCTAGGACCTTTCAAAATAAGGCCTAATTTAACAGCTTCAGGACTTTTCTAAATGTAATTTTCCCTAATTTTGTTCCTGCTCTTTATTTGAGACGTTATTGCTGTGTCTTCAGCTAATTACATTACAGTTTATGTGATTTGGAAAGTCTGAAACACAACGATGCACTACTGTAGTTCCGGGAAGTCTGAGAAAACAACTCCACAGTTGTCATCAGGGTCACTTAGCATTAAGACTCGACTACATATTTGTTGCACTGTGGGAATAGAGCAATACAGTATTTTCAAACCTTAATCCTACTAAAGAATAATATCACATGTCACCCTCACTGCTTTAATTTTGGACATTTTACCTTTTTAATCTGTTTCCTGGGAATCCCCCCCGTTTCACTGCAGAGGCACACTAAATCTCCAGAGTGCCCTATAAGATATGTCTTATTTTCCATTAGATATTTAGGCTATTTTCTATTGGGAAGATTAAGACATAAAAAAAATAGATGTGGCAGTTAATTGAAAATCTGCATCTTTTTTCTCAAGTTGTTCTTTCACTCATGGCGTGGCTGATCAAATGGAAAGGCACAGTCAGAAAAAGTTGGATTTCATCACAGAAAAACAGCTAAAAACAAAAGGCACTCCCACCAAGCTTATGTCAATGTCTGACACCAATACTCCGGCTAAATACAACAGATCCCTTAGATCCTGACGAGTGCCCCTTCCCGCACACATCACCTACTGAGGCCTCTTTTCTTTCTTTTTTTGATTATGTGGAAAAAATTAACAGCTAAAGACTGCCTGTTGAGAGAGAATCTGGAGCCCACACTGACTTAATGGACACAAATCTTTCCTTTTCTCCACTAATAAAACATAGAGCAGGCATCAGATATCTGTTCCTTTCTTCTGATAGCTGTTATTTAGGTGCCCTAGTTGGCTGGACTTCAGTGCCTGGCAGTAACGAGCACCTCCAAGGAAATAACATGAAAATAATTCAGGTTCAGAACCCGCACATATGTAAAACGCGATTTTATTTGAGCTGTTCAGTCAGAAAACACAATGAAGAAAGACTGCGTTAGAAACGTTTGAGTATACAGCCAAAAGATAAGCACTTGAACATTGCTATAAACACAAAAACATGCATAATGTTTCCATGAATGAGAGTAACGCAGAAGATGTGGCCCTGCAACAGTAAACTCCTGTGTCCTGTGCTTAACCCTAAACCGCTGGTGTTTCCGTGTGTAGTGTTAGAGAGGCTTGTGGTACAAACGGGGAGTGATCCAGCAGGAACAAGGCCTGAAAGGACATCAGAACACACTTAATCTAAACAGCATTTCCTACCTTGGGCTGTTGCTGCACAAAGCAAGCCAAAACCACACGGTGTCTATACACAGTCAGGAGCTGTGTGTGTGTGTCAGTGTGTGTGAGGCTGTGAAGATGTTGGGGTCAATCTCAATCAAGGAGAGAATGGCAAGAAAACAAGCACATGCTCAGCTAAACAAATGGGGCTGCAAAGGGGCAGACGGGTTCGCGGAGGAGAGACAGAACCCAAACAAACTTTAAGATTTATATAGATGAAGTTTAGTGCGGCACGGTGAGGTAAAGGGGAGGCCTTTAATGTGTGCGACAAACTCACATATGCATGCAAATGAAAGACTGGTTTTTTTCCCCCCTCAGGACATGAGCTGCAGAGTCCTTGCTAGTGGCCGCCAACAAAGGCTAAACAGTGGGATTAGCTGAACACAACACTGACGCTTTGGCCTGTGTCTGCATAAGGGAGAGGGAAGGGGCTGTAAACTGTTTACAGGGGAATGCAGGGTTACCGCTTTGTGTGCGTGTCTCTACATGCGTGCGTGCTGAAGTGTGGATGTGTGTTTAGAATGCAATAATGTGGCTTCTGCGATGGGTCAAGTCCTCTCTGATTGAGACGTGATCAACAAAAACACAGTGCCATGTGTCCGTATGCACACATTCAAAGAGCACACGCTGTGTACAGATGGGGAGCAGGGCGCTGATTCCCAAGTGCGCAACAGTGCACGCAAAAGTACTTAAACTCGAGTGAGTGTGAGTCCTGGTTTTACACCAATGCAGCTTTCTTTCTTTTTCCTTTCTTCCTAGTGACACTGACCTTTACTGTCTGCAATCCGATACTATACAAAGTATGGATCAACTGATAAAGATACATTTTTCAGGTCCCGTGTCAGTTTTTGTGTTAAAGTTATTCCTATTTCTTAAGCACATGACTTTAATGCCTTGGGGGTTACATTAGGAAGGGTATCCAGGACAAAAATCTGCCAAATCAAATATGCAAAGCTATCTGCTATGACCTTTTATAAATAAGGGAGCAGCAAAATGTAGCTTCTTAAGGACATGATATTCAGATACTGTTAGTCTGCTATAGGTGTTTGTTAGAGCTGCCATCTTTTTTTGTCTTCCACTTCTGAACTTTCCTCAAACTTTTTAAGGATACAGTGCACACCATACTGGGGTGTGTCAATTTTTCAGCTAATGAGTCTTTGGAAATCTTGTTGGTACAAAAATAAACTTTTATGCCTGTCAAACTGTTATCTTTGGCATTTTTTATATATTCAAATAAACAAATGGGATCAATTTATGTGTTTTGCGACAGGCCAGTAACAAAGTGTCTAAAGGTACAATTCAAAACTGGGTCTTATCTAATTTTCCTGTTATGTGTAGATACTAGAACACTTGTTCTCTTGAGTCAGATGCCTCTTTTATGCTTGAACAATTCATAGCTCAGTATTAAGTGGATTATCAAACATTTTTAATAAATTCTCAAAAAAGACTGGACTGAAAATGAGTAAAAAAACAGTCAATGCCCAAGAAAATTTTTTGGATAAACCTTCAGTAAGCCTGGAGAAATATTGCTCAGAACCACCTTAAAAAAATCACAGCAACATCTAGTTTCTTCGAAGTAAAATAAAAGGAAATAAGGGGCAGCTCAAGACTTCTGCACAATACCACATGTGGTGTGATGAATAACTCCTTTGCTCCGACCCTTATCCTAACCATAAACATTGTGCATGTCATGTAATGACAAAGAATGTCATGCGAAATGTGGAAAATTCATAGAAATAACACATTATTTGCCAGAAGCAGCATACTAACTGTGAGTGAATCAGAGGGTCATTTGAAAAAAAGAAAAGAAAAAAAAAAACGCTGTAAAAACAATGTCATCACCCTTTAATTCAATATAAAGAAATGGTTAGCAAGCGGTTGCTTTTCTGTGCACCCTGCAGTTACAGAGACAACTTGTCATCCATTCAGAATCATGCTTCTGGTGACTGTTAATCCAATATTGGTGTTTCTTTCACTCTGTAACCGCTAAATGCTTTACTGTGTTTGCTAGCTAGTCGCTAACTGCCTTCTGTTTGGAGCTGATCAGGTTAAGTGCAGAACATGAGATTTTTACAGCCCTTTCACTGAAAACAGCTGCCTGCTGAAGCTTAAAACGACTTAAACAAAACTGTAAAGCTGTGGGCTGGCCAGAGTGCTAAAAAATGGGCCGGAACGCTCATAAAGCTCTGTAACGCTGAGAGAAGCTGCACATTCAGGTAATAATTCAGTCTGAGTTTACCTTTACTTGTGCTCCTTTTATACTGTTTTAACATTGTCATTTAGTACACTGCAACCAGTGTACTCGATAGACTGCCTTTTTAGTGATAATGCCACTGTGGGCGGATTTTATATCTTTCTTTTTTAAAAACATTGCTACATTTTTTACAGTCTTAATGGCACACAAATAGACAAACAAAAGCTGTCCAGATTTTTCAACAGAAAACAGCTGGTAGGCTCATTTAAGCATGCCTCACATATCACTAAATCTTTGATGCTGCCTTGTGCCTCACAGCAAATGTAGCAGGCAAATCTACTTGCTGTTTAAGAAGAAAATCTGTTTGTTGGGCCGCTTTCGCTGCTTGATATGAAAGCATTTCCAGGTTTCGGAAAGAGAAAAAAACTGTTGAGAAGAACAAAAGAAAAAGTGGGGATTTTGACTTGGAGCTGCAAGCTAACAGTTTCTGTGTATTGTCAGTAAAATGACCCCTAGTGTGCCTTTGTGCCCCAAATAAGACAGGCAGATACATGCTAAAACAATTAGCCTCTCCTGCACATGCTGAGGAGCAGCTCGAACAGTAGGAAGCTAAACAAGCAGGGAGGGTTGAAGAATACGGCGCAAATATATTCACTGTGTGTGTGTGTGTGTGTGTGTGTGTGTGTGTGTGTGTGTGTGTGTGTGTGTGTGTGTGTGTGTGACAAAGTGCCTCCCTCAGAGAGAGAGAGAGAGGCTCTGATTGTACAGACAGAGTGGCTGTGTGTGATAATGGTTTCCATTAACCTGGGCTGAGTTGGAGGACCTGTGAGACTCTCTATTCATCTCTCTCTCAATTTTCTCATCCTGTCTCTCACTCTCTCTCTTTCTGTCACACACATATACACAAACACATACGCATCGCATAAGTATAAGGACCCTCACAGTGACACAAGGTGTGAGAGAAGTAGGCTATTTCAGAGTGCGACGGCGGACAAAAGGGTCAGAACTTTACCAAGAAACCTGAAAAGTCTCCAAAACATTTAGCTTATCCAAACCATTAGATGTACTCCTGTGTTTTCTGAAGAGCGCACGGGAGAAACATGGCCCTTCACACGTTGAGAGCCTCTAACTTGTGTACATGAATACAGCTTACTTTACGCATCAATAAAGCTTGCAGCCAAGAGAGGAGAAGAGAGGGCTAAAGAAATGCAGTAGAGGGCGGGAAAGAGACTGAGGCAGCAAAAAAAGCCCTTTCTTTTCACTCCCATCTTTACCTGGACCCTGTCTATTAGAGCAACACGTGTAAAGCACAATGCTCCTCAGGGATGCTTTGACTAGAACTGGGATGTGGACATGCACGGCAGTGGCTCCAGTGAAAGCATGTCATGTAGCAGTGAATAGGAACAGAGGAGGTAGTGTAGCAATTATTGCAGAGAAACCATTAAGGGCCAGGGGTGGCTTCTTTAGGCTATCACAGCGGCTGACTAATGGACAACCTTGTTTTCTTGCTCGCTCACATCCCGGATTTATCTGTTCCAGCTCTCTTGAAAAAAAAAAATCAGAGTATTAAACATATTAGACAGTTCCTACAAAGCTGAAACATGGTTTTATTCCTTTAATGGCATGTGTGTGTCTGTAAATATATTTATGTGTGTATCTGTAAGGTTGTTTCCTCCTGTCCTCCAGTCCAAACTGCCTCCCCTATTTTTTATCTTCCAGTAATGAAGCACATGTCATATAAGTAATGCTCTTAGACGTGATAGGGGTCAGTGTTAGGGCTAACACGACAAGGTTTTTTGCAAACCTTTCTCTTCAAAGGGCAAAACTGGAGCTGAGTGTTGTTTGAGCAATGCTATTTTAATCTTAGCATCCAGTGTTAAAAGTAATGTGTCACATTATGAGATTACCGCCGCAAAAAAGGTAAATGGTTATGTTACCGTGTTAACGATTTTCGAGCTTGGCGTGACCCCTTTAGCTCTGTTAAAAACTAGACACTACCTTCCGTAAGCTGCAGCTCGGTGACATAATTCCATAATTGCTTCTTGAAATTTAAAGTAGAATTCTTTGCAATTTCTTGTAATGGACTCACGCACGATTTGCTGTTGCAGTTTCATGACATAAAGGTCATCCTGTCTGCCATCTCTGTGTAAGTGTGGCCCATTTATAAATCATACGGTGCCCTCCTTGTGACTAGGAATTCTGAGATTCCATATAGTTGCAATCAGTCACCGATCAAGTTGCCTGGTGGGAGTCAACCCATCTCCAAACAATCACAGCCTGACTCGGACTGGCAGCAGCCACACTGCAACACACCCATGAAGGCTTGTAATTAATTGCTTTACAATTATACCCAGGAAAACGGGAGAGTTCAGTAAAATACAGACAGTAATACTTCTTTTTTTTTTAGTAACCAAACATTTGGTACTCGAATTGCAAAATGAATGCATCATATTACAACAACAAAAATGTAATCTGTTACCTTAAACTTTGCTAGCACTCTTAACCCATAACAAAACAAAACAAAAAAAATATCAAATACAAGTTCATGTGGGCTCATGCATATCAATAAACATGCAGAATGACCAGTTAAACAAAAGCAAGTGGTCCAAAGTAAAATATTTGTTCACATTCAAACATCAAAGCCTGCTAGCACAGTGGGGGTCACACATGCGACGCACAGACCAGAACCACCAAAGCGTCTGATCTGACAAAAGCATGGCTTTGCACAGTTGAAAAATTTATGGAGAAGAAGAGAATCGTTTTTAGACTTACTCTATTTTTCAACCGAGGCAGCTGTTTGCAAATTGTTTAAGAATGGCTCATATCACGAGAGTGGTTTTCCAAACTCCTAGTTTGACAAAGATGACAAAGACATTACATATTTAGCAATAGCCTACCACACCACACAGGAAATGGCGAGGGGCTAAGGAGTTGCACTTATGGTGTCTCTGCCATCAACAGATTAAGAGGATGTGTAAAAGCACAGATACTGGGATTGTGTGCATTTCCTTAAAACATTATGGACTGTTCATCATCTATTTTCAGAGCACACTTGTACTTACTTCCACTGAAGTAATGGAAAAAATTGTTTTACGGATCCAGAACACTTGAGATGAAACTGGTCTCTAAGTGGCCTTTGAGCTAAAACAGGTTTGACACCTCTGCTTTAGCAACTGTGGGGATAATAACTAGAACAAAGAAGGAAAAATCAAGTGAGATGCTAAAGAGAGACAGATTCCACATGAGAATAAGGCAGGGTGGGTACGTTATTATGACAATGCTGGTCCAAGATCAACATCGCAACAAGACCTATGACGTCTGAACATTCAGTTAGCATAGCCAAAAAGTTAGCTAATGCTTTTAAGAACTATTTCTAAAATAACCAACATGGGCAACCTTAATTTGGCTAACAGGAAACCTAACTTGATAATATATTTATTATATTGTATAAATTAATAAAGAAAACAATAGAAAGGCTTACCATTTGTTACAGAAGAGAGTTTTACATAAAGAAAGGCATTCCTATGATGACATAAGAGCGACACCCACACAGGGATGTCAGATAGACCGAACAGTTGCTTTCTCCATCCCTTCACACTGGCAGTTGATACTGGTGGGAGCATATCCGTGATCTTTCCCTGACCTCAGCAAAGGACTTAACAGTGTTGAGTTGTTGCCACTGAAGCTCAAGCGTTCCCATTAATGTAGAAATATTTCATGTGTATAGTAATTTGCTTACTGTTTATGTGACTGTATATTCTTGACATACAGAATTGTATGTTTAGATGAGGTGCAATCAAAAAGTTTGGTGACTTAGCCTATAAAAATCAAAACAATCCCTACATTTGTCCGATTTCCCCTTCAAGGTAGTCTTCTTGTGTGAGGCGAGTATGAGGGATACCTGCTTATTTTTCCACCTGGTAATTACTGAGCTTGCAGGTAAATGCATTTAGCGTGTGTCCACATATAACAGTAGCCTCATGTAATTGCCCATCAATTATTTCAGCTGCAGGTCTATTTCTGGTCCAATTAACAATGAGGGTTCAGGTAGTCTTTCACCTGGTGGTTTTGCAGAAATGCTGGCAAGCAGGCAATGAAGCATGCAGCTTTATCTCCTCTCACCGCTGACCTCGTGTTTTTTGGATGAAGATGTGGACAGGAAGTTGGTGGGCTGGGAAAGTTCATTTATTTTGAAATAAGAGATTTTTTTTCTCCAAAATAAATCAACTCTCTATTTATTGATTCCCTGGAATATTACAGTCGGGCTAAGACTAGAATGCTGGACAAAAAGTGCAGTGGTCATTTTACAAGCCTCGTGGTTGTGATTTACTGACGCTGGTGGATGTAATTTTTCCGATAAAGCCCATCACTCTAATAGCTATCTAAGATGTAAACAATCTAAAAAAAAAAACCTTTGTGCAGATAAAAAGCTTTTGGATGGCAGTCTTCTAATATACATCTCTTTCAGAACCTCTGGAAAATGTCACCAAATTGCCAGGAAGCAAGGGTTAAAGCAAGTCATGAAGGTGGTTTATAATTTGGCCATAAATTAAATTACCAGACGATTTCAGGATCTAGGCTTAGCAGCAGAAGTTCCAAAATTTTGTCTTCTGTCCATTTACATATTTTTCTTGGTGTCCTTATCGTACCCTATAATAGACATTATACTGGACTCGTTAGCGAGCAGCAGAAATACTAGTTGATCAAACAGATCATTCTTGTTTTAATAATGTACAACTGAAGTTACTCGTTGGTTCAAAGACGTTACGCCTCTGCCAACGGGGGGGCTGCAGCCCAACAGACAGCAGCAGCACTAAACCAACAGAACCCGAGATTTAATTATCAAGGAATATGATTAACAGTTTCATATTGCTCTAAAATGCACATAAAATTTTTTTATGGCTGTTTGTTTAACTTGTTTATTAAGTCTTGCTTAGTTCTTCTTCATCTTTGGATTTTTGTGTCCTTATGATTTTTATGAGACATGATATCAACCTCATCAGCACTCTCACTTCCTCCGTGTGGACACTTAACTGCTCAATTGCCTCAATTACACATTACAAGAACTTGGTTGTTGGGCAGGTTAAAATCATAGACAGTATAAAAGATTGATGTAGCTACTGTGACATCATCCACTGCTTTCTGGTTTCACGTTTTTAGCGTTTTTGTCATTGCCATCTCTAATATCACAACCCACTGGATGATGAGTTGTAGTGAACATATAGTTTTTATACTAGATAATCCTAGCTTTTAATGTGAAGTGACCAAGATTTACAAAACAGGCAAAAAACTTTATTCAGTATGAACCAAAAATGAGTGACTCAGACATTAAAATCTGCACAAAAGTATTTACAGAAGTCAAGTTGGAAAGCCGAATTTTGCGCACACTTCTATAGGGCCAAAAGTCTTTTTGCAACCACAGCTATCGCCATCCAGTGGCCTTCATACGGAACGCTTAATTTTTCCAACCCGGAAGCTACATCCGTGTTTCTTTCTGTCTATAAATGTGATTTGTGCTGACACATATTCCCTCACGGTAATGTCTCAAAAAGTTTAGGGACTGAGTGCACGTGAGAAAATTGCCACACATTTATGAATCGTGTGTGCTGTAATGACACAGCAGTTCTAAGCATCTCATTGCCACAGGAGCATCTGCTGTTTGCCCTTGGCATTGCTGTCGGCACAATCCAACATCACAGACATAAATAAAAAAGTAAGGGAAGGAGAAGAGAGAGAGAGAGAAACACATGATGCTCTGAATTAAATATGCTGTGATGAGTGTGTATATGGCCTGTAAGTCAACATGCACATTGCCTTTGCACAGTGCCTTTCAGCTATGCTTAACTTAGCATGAGAGTTAACAGTAGTGAGCTCTGTGGGCCTATCACTGACACATCTGCTGGGAGAACAAAAGGAAAATAGAAACTTACCTTTAGAAGTGAGAGGCAGGAGGAGACACATAAGGGGGGAAGAAAAAAGGAGAAAATAAAGAAGTTAGGCTTTTATTTCGTTATGAAACTGGATTAACCAAGCTGCAAAAAATAAACTAGAGTTGAAGAGTTTATGCGTCCTGTATGTGCAAAACTGGTTTGAATGACGTGTATTTTTTAAAGCTCAGACATCACAACACACTTCCTCTCTCCGCCATGTAGCCCGTGTTCATGGGTGGCTCTCTGCAGCTACTGAAGGGTTAACCTGGCGCTACATATTTCGGAGACAACCTCGCTTCAGATGAGCTGTGTGGCTGCTCTTGTGGCGGTAATGGGAAAATTGCACTGAGAGGAAGGACACACGCAATTAGAATCTGGCGAGTTGGTTGGTGGTGGGTGGCGGGAGCTGGGGAGGGAGATACAGGAGGAGTGAAGGAGAAGGGGAAGAGGGACATGGAGGGAGGGCCCAGTGGACAAGAAGTGATTTAGTTGAAAGCTGGCTTTTTGTGCACTGGGTAAATGCCGCTTGATGTCTGCTGGCTGGGCCCTGTCCTCGCCCACCTCGGTGACAGCAGCCCAGATGTCAATCAAATTAGTGCCCATTTACAGCTGATTTGCCCGTGTCATTCGCAATATCCCCTTTCTGCCTCTGATGCGGTGGCACAGAGAGGAGGAAGAAGGGAAAAGGGGATAGAAGAAGATGGAGGGAGAGTCACTTTATTGCAGTCTTTCTCCGTGAATGTCATCTGCCCACTTATCGCGCATTCCGGTGGGACAGAGCGAAGGAGGAGGGGAGGAAGAGAGGAGATCCTTCATTCCGTGGAGTGGCTCACTAGCACATGCAAATAGGGCAGCAGCGTCAGGGGAGAGGCTGGCGCGGGTTTTAATGGAGTTGGGGCAAACTCATTTTACAGCAGAGAGCCACAGAAGAGGAGGATAATAATATCACTATGTGTGTGTGCATGTGTGTGTAATTGTGTGCGTGTGAGCAGGATGGGGTTTGTAAGACGCTGGGCCAATAGAATGCTTGCAAAAAAAAAAAAAAAAAAAACTGTCACCAGCAATCTAACTTAAATGAACGAACACAAATTCAAAGCATCGGCAATCTCAAAATACTCTTTACAGTACTTTTCTTTGACTTCATATCCAATTGTGCTGCCTAGTGGTGCCGATTATAAAACCTGGCAGACTGCTTAGAGACACCAAACACAGACAAAAAAAAAAGGGTGAGAGCAAAAAGGAGTGAACGGGGGGGGGGGGGGGGGGTGTCTTGATTGATGCCGTTTGATTCAATTTCCAGCATGTGGAGACATTTCAGGGCCCCAGGGGCCTCTGTGTCTTCACAGGAGCAAAGAAGGGAAGGATGGTGATAGGCTGGGCATTGGGGGGGGGGGAGAAGGCGGGCGCTCACTAATTTGAGATGTGCCTTTCAACAATGAAGGGTGCTGATGTTCAACTTATACCCCAAATCTCTGCTAAAAGACACACCTAATTGGCTCGAAATAGAAACGGAGAGAAAGAGAGCTTATCTTCAAACATTTGGTGCTCGCCAGCCCACAAACACACAAACGCACACAGAGACACAACGAGTGTCTGAAAAAACACAAGTATTTTATTCGCCCGCTTCGATTGATCTCACAAGGAAAAAGGGTGATCATGGGGTTTTTAACCCTCTGTGACATTTACACAGAGTGCAATTTTAAAAAATAGCGTGGTGATTCCTGATAATTGATAACCTGATAGCAAATGTGTAGCTCTGCACACACACTCTCCAGCTCCTTGACACATAAATAGCATATGTGGAAATCCAGTGAAAGTGCACTTTATTGCACAGCGCTAAGACTGTCATTACCATAACGTAGCGACCGCTTGATGAGCAGTGGGACAAAGTGCCATTCAGTTGTCAGGTCCCAGTGAGATACTAAGAAATGTGTATGGAAGCTTGCATATTGGCTTGTATACACACACACACACACACATAATACAAACGCCCACGCACCCAGATGAAGGGTAGAGGGTTGGGCCTGTCACTGCTCCGTCAGTGACTCCTTCCATTTAATGCCGGTCCTGTCACAACAAGACAGGGGCAGAATGAAGTGGATCACCTACAGGCACCACACCTCTCCCGGTCTCTCTCTCCCCCTCTTTTTCTCTCTCTCAGTGCTTGCTGATCTGGCTGAGCACAGACGAGGCAATGACACTGTACAGTTCACATCACACTTGTCAAGCTCTCTCGGTGAACAGGACCTGGGACTGCAAATTAGATCTTCTGTTTTCCCTGAGCAAAAGATTTCAGAGACTTTGGGAGATCAGAAAGCGTAGGAAAGGGTAGAAATACAGACTGAGGGAGAGGTAATCACTGTCTCTATGTGGGTAAATTACCTGAGTTGATTTCACTCCAATCTGTCTCCCGGTCTCTAGAGGGGAGGAGAAATGTGTGTGTGGGTGACATTTCCCAAAATTCACTGCCTCCCTGCCCTTTCCCTGTAGGTACGCCAACACGCACGCGCACATGCACGTCCACACACAGACACGCAAACTTTTGAGCAAATGCTTGGCACTGTGCATTTCCAGTTGACACAGAAAGACACATTTTTCCTTTGCAAATGACTTCACGCATGGCCTACGCTTTCCCCCTCCATCATCATCCCCGAATTTCCTTAATGCATTATTAGGGAGGCATGAATTAGCACCCATGTGCTTTTAGTTTGTATGTTTGATTGCTGTTTCGCCTCAGCTATGTCTGCATCAGGCATTCACTTATGGGTAGGAGAGAAAAAGGAAAAGAGAAAGAAAAAAGAAAGAAAGAAGAGAGATAAACTCAAGGAGGGAAAGAAGAAAGTTAATGTCAGGATGTGCCCCATAATGACTAGTATAAGCTCTAGTGGGAGCCTCCTCTCGCACCAGTTCCAGAGAGGGTAGCTTGATTGGGGATAATTGGCTAGCCTTCACTAGCGGTTAGCATCCAGGCGTGGAGACAGGGGAGGGCACAGGGGAGGGCACAGGGGCTTGGCACCCACACACTCTTACACTCACATATACACACACATATACACATTTGAAAATACAAATTCCTTGGCACAGACTCACAGGATAGACCATGGGACCAGCGTGTCAGGCAGGGTTGAGTAAGAAAAGACAATGTCCAGAAATTAGACAAAGTGCTACCAGCGCTACTGCAACTTCAAGTCTGTTTGCATAGATGTGTTTAATAGCACAGAAGTGCGTGTACCATCCCAACATCTATCCACATTACTATGTTGCTCTTCCTCAGAAACCAGTTTCAAATAATAATAATTCAGGCTCCAGTACCTTAGACGCTTAAACATACTACTGTGCTATGTTTTACACAAGTTGATCACATTACAGGAGGGTTTTTTTTTATTTTTGCTCCCGCTAGCCAAGTATGGTAAACATTTACCGGTTGGACAAAGTCTCATTTATCTGATGGCTTCCTCAAACTTAATCACAACCTAAAAACAAGCCAAGAGGCGGCTGAGGAGCACTCGTAAAACAACACACATTCCCTTTGGCTACAACTGCACGCACACAGATACACACACTTTTCTTTCAAAGAGATTTGGAGCACCAAACACCTCCCCGATGTTCTGTTGTGCCAACGGGTTTTCCAGAAGAGGTTTGGTGCCCTCCAGATCTGATGAATATATGCGCTACATATTGGCCTCATGTTCAAAGATAAGGTAGTGTGAATGGTGACAGGTGGGTGACAACAAGGCTAGGTTCAAGGTGTTATCTCCAGTGGACCCATCCAAGAAGACTGTGCTCCAATTTTGGTGAGAAAAGTTCATAAACTGGTGATATCAGTGCAGCCATGTGTTTTATATACAGTCTATTTTCTTCACATTTTCACATAAACTATATGTGTATTTACTCTCTGATTGCAACTGTAATCATTTTGCTGAATTTATTCTTTTTTTACATTAAGTACTGTGTAAAAGTTTCCCACCACCATTCATATCTATATATTTTCTTCCCAAGCCAGAGCCAGACTTCCTTCTCCAGGCATTCTGAAGGTATTTCATAGTTTGTTTATTAAGCCACTTAACACCAACCTCTGAATTATCTAACCATAGAAAAGACAACTAACTCAAGGGATGAACCACTGTTGTGTCTACACACAACCTACAACTTAGCAAAAAACAATTTAAAATGTTATCTTTAGGCACAGAGGAGCCTCTGTCATGGTTTGGGGCTACATTTCACCAGTAGTACTAGAGAACTTTAAATTGATGGAATTATGAATGCAATTTCAGTGTAACAATGATCCCAAACACATTGTCAGTGCAGTAAGAAGATACCTGGATAGAACAACAGTCATGAATTGGCCTCCCCAGAGCCCGGACCTCAACAGACCGAAAGGCAGCCAACATCCAAAAAAGAGCTTTGAATGTTCGTCAAGAAGCCTGGAGAACTATTACTGAAGGCTACTTAAAGAAAAGACAAGAAAGCCTCACTAAAAGAGTTCAAGCTCTGTTGAAGAATAATGGTGGTCAAATACTGATTTTCAAGCTTTCTAGAATAGTACAAACTCTGTTTTTGCCTTATATAACATATCTCCATGTATGTTTGTACATGTTTCAATAAATACTCTTAATAACTGCACTTTTCCCCCATTTCCCTGGCAAAATATAAAGAAATGAGGTGTCACACCAAAAAAGTTGCATAGACTTGGTACAATTCTGTCTCTTTTTTAATTTTTGTTAAAATTTTTGTTCAATTACATAAAAACAACAAGTACGCTTGCCTCTTTTAACTGTTACAAATATATTTTACTGACCTATTTTATTTCATTTTTTTTTAATTAAAAATATGTGTATGCATGCTTAATACTGACATAAAACCATTACTTTGAAAGTCACACATGCATTCCTCTACTACAAAACTAAATTCAGCCAAGTTTGAAAGGTACACAGATAATACTATGCAGAGAGGATATTAACTAGGGATTAGGGCACAGTATATACCAGCTGCTGATATATTACTGTCTGATAAGTAAGACAAAAATATAATATGATAATAATACTGAAGCTGAGACCAACCGGCCCCTCCTCATCTGTACCAGCAGTATCCACCCAGCGGGGTAGACCACTGAGGAGAGGATGAGTAATGCCACAGGGCTGCTGAACAGTTTATTGAAAAGGCTTGCACCCCCGTAAAAGTCTGGTACCAAACACCCAAGGTAACACTAATTAGCCCAAGAGTAGGTGAAGTCACTCTTTTTGTAACCTAAATGCTGCATAGTTAAATGCATAAATAAACAAATGAGGTGAGGCATAGACCCTGTGCACGAGAAAATGCTAACTAACCTGTTTTAAGACCGGATGTAGGGTTGTACATTTCCGGTAGCTTTATTTTGCGGTCAATAGCTACTGCGAAGGTGGACTCCAAAATCATGTCCAAAATACGAAAATGGAAAGATCGCGTTAAGTTACAAAGAGCAGGAGGTGGGAACACTCACCATTGCTGTGTCATAAAAAAAATCAAATGATTAATTTTGACGTTTGAAGCGTGTAGATCGATTGGTTGTTTACATTACTCAACACAAGCAAAACTGCATTACAAAATCAGAATCGTCCACATTCAGAAGCACATCTCTGTATAGTGACAGTTCTTATGATTTAAACAGGGAAATGTCCAGTATTCAAACTACAGGTTAACAATAGTCAAAGCCAGATGTTTCCCCCATTATGTCGATATCAGCTGGTCAAGTGCACACCTACGCAGCATGTCAACAAACCGTGAAAAAAGCCACAGGATATAAAAATACATAAATGATTGCTGGTAAGAGTCTCTATATATTAGTATTGACAAAGGGTATGTTGTGACTTATCTTCACAATTACAGTGGTGCCTCGCTGTTTCGTGGATGTTATAGTGCAATTTTGCATGTTTTTTTTTAAGCACATTGTGTTCTGCGTCCTGATCAGCTGTAGACCATTGTCGATCTCCATGCCCTCTCTCCTGTACAGTAAATAATCGCTACATCAATCGCTAGCAGTGTGACTCTGAAGTGCTGTACTGTATGTTTGTAAGTTTTCTCACCAACAAAAACAATGTAGACAAACGTTTTGCACCGTCATAAGCACCTGCGGTAGCACCCAAAAGGCAGAGGAAGATAACCATTGCACAAAAAACGTTGGACTTCTGGGACCATAAACCCGGATTATAAAGTGCATTAATCTTAAATTAAGCAATTAAGCTTAAAGTTAAATTCATTAGTTCTAAAATTCGTCATTATTATTTATAGAAAAAAGCAAATATAGTGTATGTTTATTTTTCAAATAAATGTTTGGGACTGAAAACAGGTTTTGATCGTCGGTTTCATTCTATAATACTGGACTTTTTTTTTCTTTTTCTTTTTTTTACGAAGGTTTGAACTTTGAGAGTGTTCAAACGAGAGAGAAAAGTGGGAAAATGTCGATGCCTGTCTGAGAAAAGTGTATAAAGTGTGTAGTGAGGGGTTTTACAGCCTTAAAACATATAAAATAATTGTAAAAAAATAAATAAATAAAGTTGGCTACTTTGCAGATTTCACCTATTGCTGGTTATTTTTAGAACATAACACCCGCGATAAACGAATCCTTTCTCTATTTTGCTCTGAGGCGAGGGGGAAAAATATTGACAAGTCGATCAACATCATCTACAGATATATTCGGTAAATGCTCAAAACATCTTGAGAAATGTTGAAATGGTTGACTTTTCTTGTAAAAACCCAACTGTAAACAAGCTGCGAATATCACACCGGAAACGAAGTTTCCCCACCGAAAGTAGCATATGCTAAGGTGCACATAGTCTATTAGCCTACATTTGTTAACAAACAAGAACCATCAAAAACGAAAACGCATACTAAGTAATACCAAGCTTTCATTAATAATAGGGAACACTCTCTAAGTATCTGCTGCATTAGAAGAACAGGTTTGCCTTCTCTTGTGAGTTTAACAATAGCAGTTGTGGCATCATGAAAAAAATTAAAAGAAATGTTGTTTTCCATTATTTGTCTTAACCTTTGATACAAATCTATGTTTGCTGAGAAGTAGAAAATATAATATTGTTGTCTTTTGGACAACTGTTCAGACTGGATAAATGTGACTGGGATAATATTTTTCTGTTTGTGTGTTTGTTTGTTTTTGCGCTGAAGTCAAATTTAAGTTGCAAACTGAAACTTTTATGTCCTACTACTTGTTCCTCTGCCAAGATGTTTTTGTTTATATGTTTGTCTGCATGTTTTTGTCTGTTTGTGTGATTATGGAACCACTACCAAAGGTTTTGTGAACTTCGTGAAATATAGGATGTATGTGCAATGTAATTTAATGCATGCTCACGTCTTTACAATTAGGAAAGTTTATGGCTAACCAGTGATTTTATTTCGTTTTTTCATTTAAATTCTACATTTCTGTTTCAAATCTCTGAGGTTCTGGTTGAACTCAGTTTTTGCTAAATTATTATTGTATTGTTATGTCACTATTGCAGACAGTGCATTATTGCATTAGTATATTATCAAGATACTGCATATCAAGATACTGCATATCTTGATGTACCAAAGTCGCTGTGAAGACAGCAGCTGACTGCAAGCAGTAACAGACCTGATCCCCGGCAACAAGACTGCAAGTTCATTGCACACACCCATATGGAAAAGAAATAGTAAAAACTTATATGTGATTACTCATGAAAGTGGCCACTTTCATGAGTAAATCATCTAAGGCTTATATGATTTACTCATGAAAGTGGCCACTTTCTCATTACTTTCATACATTGTTTTAGTAAGTATCCAAAACATACAAGTTTCATTATATAATTTTTCAAGAGATCTTATATGTGTTTTCACTCTTATATGCTTTTCATATAAGTTTCACACAAGACAGACACAAACTTTATAAGATTTATATATATCTTTTCCATATGGGCAGTCACAGTAATGTTTGTTGTTTCGCTGTCTCTAACTGCTGCTTTCCATAGATTAACTGTAAAATAATTGGTCTTTGGGTTCAGAATGATAAGTAAACATTACAAAACTCCTTCAACATTTGATTTATAGTACTGAATCAGTTATAGGCTTGATATATATTTCTAACAAACAGACACGGCTGTAGTTGCATCTTTGTCATTGTACCACATTTCATTGTCTACTGGGCTGCTGTAAAAACACAAAGCCCTTGTGCTGTGATAAGTAGGAGTTCAAAAAGAGCTTCCTCTGACCTGCCACACACTTACACACAGACTGGATGCATTAATGATTGAACAAAGTTTGGAGCCACACCCTAACTTCAAGAGTTTACGAGGAGGTGGACAGAATGTAAGGTTGGAGAGGTGAGGGGACTCGGGGGCTGTTTGAATCGCAGGAAATCCCTGAGATGTTTTGTTGTCCATTTGCCACAACCTAAGTCCCTGCTAACACGGTGAGGGGAAATTGTGTTTGTGTGTGACACACTCAAACTGCAGCGCACAATTTATTTGTCTCTTTATTAGCTTTTGTAGTGCTTTCTACGGTGCTCACGCAAACATACATAAACATGTCTTACACAAACCTACTTTCTTTAGCCAGATGTCTTGGGAGAGGCAGGCCAATATGCCCTTTCACTTAAAAAGCACACACACACATACACATTGTCCGTGTGTGTCAGTGGGCAGGGGAGTGTCGCTGTGCAGGAATGTGGAGGAATGATAAGTTGTGGAGGTGTCAAGGGAGAGACCCATGCTGTTACAGGCAGACACCTAAAAACACCCCGCCCTTCCTCTAACTCCTCTCTGGATGGTTTGTTCTTCTTTCTACTGTTTTGATTTCTTTTCTTCTTCTTTCTCTTTTTTTCTCTCTTTCACTATCTCTGATTCCACCTTTATTTCTTCCACTGCCACTGAGCTTAGCAAAAACAACTTTAAACCTTCTCCTAATGTTATTTACCTTTCCCTCCTTTTTTCACCTAACTAATTCCTTGTCTCCGTTTTTGATTAATCAGACACTGCTGACATTGCTGGCAAATATTTGATGTTAAAGGCAGTCTGAAGGAGATTTTAAATGTGAGTAGAAAACTATTCACCACGCAAAGATATACTGGATCAGTGGCAGAAAGCACAAAGTTGATGCATTACAAGCTGTCATATGGAAAGGTGTACACATCCTGTCTTTAAGTGGACGCAGTCTGAAATGTTGAAAGGCGATGAAAGAGATTGTGTTACGTGTATGACCTTATGGGTTGAGTCACATCGGCTATATTGGCAAAATTCATTTCTATGTCACCAGATCTCACGACATTGCTGCTTATACAAAGGTTTGTAGCAAAGTTCCACTTTCTCCTGATTTTTCACAGTTGCCTCCTCAGTATCTGAATCTTTGTGACTTGAGACAAACGGTTGTAATATTCACTGTACCTCTGTGATGATAGGGCAAAGAGATCCGACTGTTTTCCCATTTCTCGTTCGGGGTGAGAACCTGCACGTAGTCTTCTAACAGTGTGAGCCAGGGTGTTGTAATCGAAAGCCTTTTTTGGAGGTGACACATGCTAGTCAGCGCATCTGTCTCCCTCCTTTTAAAACTGCATAACACATTGTAAACCTTGAATTAGCAATTTAAGGTAATTTAGCGCATCAGCTGTACTGTTTATTGTGTGTTCACAATGACTTTGTCTGTTTCTTAATGTGTCCCCTTCCACAGGGACATATAGTGTAACAAACGAGCACATATATATATATATATCAAAGATAATATACTTGTGCCAGTTTTTACCTGAAATTTCTGTAAATAGTAAAAAACCAAAAGTTAATAATTAATTAGAATAATTAAAATTAATTCCTTGATTTTAAAATGGTACATTGCACTTTTTTAACGGTATATTTCAGGTCTCAGATTATAAATATAGTTCAACAGCGCTAAAAAACTGTCCAAAAAACATTATTTGAACTGTGAGCACATGATTAAAGTTAATATTAGCTAAAATAGCTATGCTACATTGGAACAATGGTGATTTTCATATTGTTGGGGGTACAGTGTCATCAAAAAAAATAGTTATAAATAAATTCTTTGCTTTACTATGAGCCAAGCCAGGCATTAGGCAAGCATTGTGGAAAAGTTTTACATGTTGGCATAACAGAGCAGTTCAGTGAGAGTTGTGTTTTGTGTTGTGTTGTTTTTCTGTGGACAGACTAATTCTCCTTTGCATGGACTTTGTAACTTTGCAGACCTTTTGCAGGCACAAAAGCTACAACATCCATAATTTGAGCACTTTAATAAGAGCAATTTCTGTTTTTTAAGGTCCACATGTGAATTAGAATCCACATTTCTGTATTTGCTAACAAACCTCTTGGACTCAGTGTCCTTTTCTTCTCTTGATGTTACCTCCTTTTCTCAGTCCTGATACCCCATAGTGGCCAGTTCACTTTGACATTATGGCTTTACTTTGAACACTACTGCAACACACTCACACAGGAGCACAAAGAACTAGGTTTGAGTGATTTAGTGACGTAAGAGGAACTGTCGTGTATCAGGAACATATAAATGTCCACGGAGGCCCCGCAACTGTGTCTAAAGAAAAGAATGTAACCACTTCTATCTCAGCTTCATGGGGAACAGTAATTACTGATCCCCATTCAAACCATTAACAGTTTATCAGCCCACGCAGGCTGCTGCCTTCTGCGCAGTTTGAAAGGGAGACTTCTGGGGAACGGCTTTGTGGCTCTGGATTATATAAGGTAATTTAGGACAGTGAGACTCAAAAAGTATGTGAATGAATTTCACACATTAAAAAAAAAATCCCTTTAATAATAAGAGCATCTGTAGAGCAGTTTAAAATGGCATGCTGAGACAAGTTGAAATAGTTTATATAGGACATCTACACTCCTACATCACTGACCCCCCACCATACAACAAATTAAATGTCCCCTTCAGGATTACCCCAATAAATATAGAGGCATGTTTTGCCTCCCTTGTTGTTCTCTGATCCTTTTTTCGTGATTTTTGAAATGATAAAAACCCAGCTCCTCTATGTACCTGATCTATCTATTATTAATTTGAGGTATTTATTATTTTTTGTGTAAGAGATTTGGTTAAATTCTGTTTTTCTTTCTTTCTTTTTTTAAAAAAAAAAATATGATCTTGGATTTAGAAAGCGGCTGGCAGCAGCAAAGAAGGTGACTCATGCCAATAAAGACTATTGAACAAAAGCAGATGTTAGAACTTTCCCTGGCAATTAAGATTCGGATAAGTGCTGAGGAGCTATGAGAAGATTAAGGAAATGGCGCTGTTTGTTCCTAGGCTGCTATGATATCACCTGGTGTTTGAAGCCCTTCTTGTGGCTAATGACAGTGGGAGGAAGCATAACTTTGTGTTTGTGTTGTGTGCATGTGAAAATATATTATTTGATGGGAATGAGCATGTGTACATGCAAATGCCTCGCCTCTGTTAGTGCGCCCCAGGGCAGCTGTGGCTACAATGTAGCTTGCTATCGCCAGTGTGTGAATGTGTGTGTGAATGGGTGAATGACTGAATGTAGTGTAAAGCGCTTTGGGGTCCTTAAGGACTAGAAAAGCGCTATACAAATGCAGGCAGGCCATGTGTTTTCTTGCACCTGAGGTGTATCTCGTCGGGAGGCCACAAGGACCGTTGGTTAGTATTTTTGTCAGCAACTCAGAGCTGATGTGTTGAGACCTGCGTGTAAGACTGAGCTCCTTCTTGGCTGGCTGGCTGGCCTGCTGTCTCACCCCACCCGGCTGCAGACTGGGGAGAGTGTCTGAGCACGCACTTGGTGGCAGGACAAGGTGTTCGGGGTCAGGTGATAGCTTAGAGAGGCCTCCCTTTCTCTTTCAGTTGTGTATATCATTTCAACAGGAAAACAGCTATCATAAAGGACAGCGCCGAAGGGGCTTAAACACAAGAAGACACATTAATGGATGGACAACCAGCATTTGTGGCAAATTCCACTGAGGCAGAGTTTGGTTTTTATCGCACTTTGACACACAGACACACGATGAGAGGGTACAGCTTTTTTTTATGGGCTGTCAACAAAACTCTGAGCATCTAATAACAGTGCTGGGGCCCGGCGGTGGCTGAAGCATCCCTTTTAGCCCATCACAACTTAAGTGGCTGGAAGAAGAGTTAAGGCAGCGATGGAGAGACGGGTGGACGTGAGGTAATTGTTCGAACCAGGTGGAGTGGTTTCCAAATGGGATGAAGAGAGACACGGGTGAACAAGCAGATGGATGGACGGACAGGTTTACCATCACGACGACAGGCGCTCCTTTCCAACGCCGCAGTCACCTCTTCAGAGTCGTCAGTGGGGATCAGTGCAGCCCCATTGAACCTGTCACGGGGAAATGAGCGGCTTGCTCCCTAACAACTGTCAACACCAGGAAATGGATGGAGTGACAGGGGTCGAAAGCTCCGGAGTCGGCAAAGAAACAAAAGAGGGGACTGCTGTGAGCAGAGGCCGCTGAGGGCACAGTACGGAGGAGGAAACCAGCTCTGTGGCGATAACCCAATCACCCACAGAAGGGAGTGAAAACAAAAGCAACCATGAGTTCATGATCGTGTAAACTGGAGCCCACTGACCAAATCTCAAAAAGACTTTCCAGCTTGAATTTTTACTGTTTTAATTTTTTGTTTATTTGATGCAGTGGCCCTCAACGTGGCTTTAGGCAGCTATTCAGGACATGGCGAACACAGTGAAGCGATCAAGGAAATGGCGGGGGGGGATCAATCGATATTTTAGCGACAGCCTGAGGATATCTTATAGATGCCTTTCTCCCCACCTGGCCTTAACTGTGCAATTACACACACACACACTAGTTCCTGTGTTCGTCCATAAATCACTGAACTCACAACACAAAGAATGTGACACGGAAAGCAGACAGGGCGGAGCGGCACCAAACGAAGCCTTGTGAACCAGTACTGATCACTGCCAAAGTGCCTCAGAGGGCAGGAGCAGATTTAGACAGGGGATAAGACTGACAGGGACGAAATACTGCTCTTCGCAAACATACACAAAGATTGTGCAGCATGGGACACATCTAAGCCCGGTGCCCTTGTCTTTCTGTGCTCCCTCCCTCTTCACCTCCCTCTTGAGGGGGTGCTGGGGAACATTCCTGGGCTCCACCTCCTACACTCTGGGCATTAATCCCCTACAGCTGTGCCCCTTACTCCCTGATATCCTCCCTCCTCTCTCCTGCCTCCCCCCTCCTATCTCGCTCTGCCGCCCGCTCCTTACCCCAGCTGGTCCCATCACAATCTCAATACATTTTTCACAACCAACTCATAAGTGCCACATGTACAGCAGGCCAACTAAGATACTCTACATTCAGTGAAGGACACGCTCATCATTGTGGTGGCACACAGTAACGTACACATATATATACACATATATATACACACACATATATATATGCACTGCATGATGCTCGGGTTAGCCGGTCCCTGATAGATACAAAGTGTCAAATTCACACACAAGCACACAGCTGCAAATGTATACAGAAAATCTCCCTCTGGCTGTGCCCCGAAGCCTCTTTTCTGACACTTGGCTGAAGCCTAAGGCCCCAGTATCACACACCAGGACCTTCGGATGGCCAAACATCACCTCTGTGACAGACTCCAGCTCCTCACTTCATATTTAATACTGTGACAGAGAGGAAACCCTGGGAAAAATGTACAGGAGGGAGGAGACACATAAATTATGCAAGAAATGGAAGATAGAGATATACACTGCAGCAGACATATGAAGGCCTTCGTGAGTCTTTGCAATTATGAAATACAATAAAAGAATCATCAGTTCCTTCGAGTCCTCTGAGGCCATATGCTTTTTATTAGTTTTCTGTCATTGAGTAAATTTGATATGTGCAATAACTGCGTTGCCAGACAAAGTGATCCTTGCTAAGTGGTATTTAACCAATTATCTCCACGTTAATTGTTAGGATAACAAATGCTGCAGTAGGCTGTCGGGAATGACTCTGCAAAGTCTCCACGGAGGGCCATATAACCGTACACCTCTGCAAGTTTATGATTTAGGTGTGGAAACCACAGCTGCAATATATATATACGTGGATGTCTAACTTGTGTGTCATCTCTGTCTCACTTTGTGACTGTCAAAGGGATTTTTAAAAAATCCCTATGACCGGACCGCACCGAGAGATGTGGCGTTTAGGTATTGGCCCCCCACCAACTCTGTGACAGACAGGAGCGGAGTTAATAAGCTTTGTCCCAGGAGGACCTGCTGTAAGTGTGTGAGTCAGGATGCAGGAGCTCGCAGGAGCTCACAGGAGCGCGGGAGTAAATTAAAATACACTTTAATAAAGTGACCAGAGGCAAGGCCTGTGGGCCACCTCCTTCCACACACACACACACACACACACACACACATAAAGATGAACACACGCCGCTGGGACAGGACGGAGAGGCATCCCTGAGAATGGAATGTGGACAGAAGAGGGGGGGACAGCCGCAAAACAGTCCACTAGAGAGAAGAGTACAGAGGGAGAAGGGTAGGAGAGAGGGGAGGGAGGTCAGAAGCTGCGGGCTTATAGTGTTTCAAGCTCCTTCACTCGGGCCAGGTGTCTCCCAACCAAATAAACCCTTTCTCTACATGTCTGTACCTCCTACTGGCTAATGAAAGCATCTTGTGGAACTTAAACCGAGTACCTTACTCTCCCAAGAAACCGCTGGGAGAATCACAAGGTTATAGCTGCCCAGAAGAAACCTGGTGTACCTAAAGAGTATGTTTTAATATTAATATGCTGTAAGGCTCTAATGTTTCTCATATTATTATATGAAATGAATTCTGTATTTTCAATCAATTTTATAGATGGTTTTCTATTGACTAAAGTTTTACTGGTGCACCTTTAATTTTGTCACGTAGCCTCCCTGCTGTGTCCTTCACTGCTTTAACGCTACTCGACCAAAATAATTAACATCAACATCTGTTTTACTCAATCAACCTATTTCCTAATGCAAGCTAAAGATCAGCACATGGAAACACACACTACTTTACACAAAATAGTGCTAAATTTGCAGAAATTTTCTTTAATATTGTGTTACATTTGCATATAAATGTTCTACATTCGTGCATAGTATTGCGTTCATCTTTGTGCTGCTTTCTCTGTTTTCGTGCAGTAAAAATTTGTGTGTTTTGGAAGAGAGATGAGATGGAACAATGGGAGGTGCCGTGTAAGCCTCAGCGAGTTTTGACTGACATGTTAGTTAATGGGGAAGTAATGATTGGAACATTGACAGGATTTTCATTTTGCAGCGAGCGCTCTCTTAAAGCACCCCAATAAATTGTGACACTGATGTAAGCTAAGAACAGACTGTGTTCTCATGGTCAAGAGTTTTCTGCTTCCTAATATTACCATTTTTGATAAATGAACAAAATACCTCCCACACACCGATCCCATCCCTGCTCCAATACATTTAAATGGGCCGTTTCCTATGAGAATGGACACATTCGTATACACACACACACACACACGCACACACATGCACACATGGAGCTGTGGCCAAATGCAGGGGACTTCCAGTGTCAGTGCTGCCAAGTGTTCCTCGCTTCTTCCAAGTAAGACTTGAGATAGAAGAGTCTTGCACACACTCTCACACACACACTCACGCACATATGTACGGGGTTCTAGGAGAAGCCAATAAACACACTGTAACACCATTCTATGAAAACCCCTCCAGCCAGCAAATCACATTCTGCTGATCTGACGGAAATAACTGTCGCCAGGCGGGGATACAAGGCGACTCATCTCCTGTGTAGTTTTTATCTATTCAACTGAAGTGTGTTTTAATTTAAGCTGCTTTGCATTTGACTGTGGGGCGTCACAGCATGCAATGAGGAATCGCCTTTGATAACAGTACCCTGCCTTGCTCTTGCACAGAGAAAATCTATCTATCTATCTATCTATCTATCTATCTATCTATCTATCTATCTATCTATCTATCTATCTATCTATCTATCCTGGGATCTCCCTTGTTTAAAACCTTGCATGATTTTACTTGCTCTTAGTGAAGTTGCTGTTTTTGCAGATATATGCAAACTGACCCATCTCTTTGGTTACTTTCGAGGCTTCTGTTATTGTACCACACATAAAAAATGTATGGTAAAAATGGGTGGCTGATTACCTGTTAAGCAAAATAAAAGCACTTCATTACCCATCTGTTCTCATTTTATAATCTGATCGAATTAATTGAGGCACCAGTCACACGTTGTCGAGACCAGTCGTCGAGCCCCTGGCAGTCACTCGTCACTAGGTAAAAATGCGTATTTCCCAGCTAGTTGCTGGCCATCTTTGAAACCCCTTGGTAAAGACCAACACTCAGGCCTATAGACCGTTTGGCAGGCCCTATGATTACCTGCATTTAGTAGGGAAAAATGTATATTCTCAGACCCCTTAGTGTGTGGCTGCTTCATGTTGCTGTTCCTCATCGGGTGTAATTGGCTGCAAAAAGCTTGCAGCACCCAAAACCTTGGATTGCATGGAAGACACCAACTTGTTTGCAAACACATGCTAACTACTTCTCAATCAGGAGTGAAAATGTGAAAAGTTTTGCTATGTTTTACATTTATGCTTTGTGTCAAACTTTTTCCAAGTTCCTGTACTAGTTAACAAGTAGTTGCCCAGTGTTTACAGACAAGTCAGCATCATCCACTGCAAACTACAGACAACCTTCTAGTTACCAAACCAATTACAAGGTGTTTTTTTGGTGCAACGTCTTTGCAACTGATTTCACCTAGCCTAGCAACAACCAACAACATCCAGCAACCACTTACTTATGTAAATTTTTTCCAAGCAACCAGAGGTTTCCAGGCAAGTGTGACGGAGGCCTAAGAGAATTTAACATCTTTGAGTTGGTTGAAAGTGCTTAATAGGAAATAATGCTCAGTTCCTACTGCCATTCAATTTCATGGCTTCCCAAAAAGTATAGCAGCTGAACTATAACTGGACAACCACTGCTTGGTGGGCTTTTGGCAGCAGAAATTTGAGTTAAACCCAAATAACAGTTAAATTCTCAACTCTACACCAGCTCTCTACTTTACACCAGCTCAGTGAAGACCGTTCTCAGCCTAATACAAGAAGAGCTGAAAGGCCCAACATCAGGCCTCTTTCGCTCTGCAGGAGAGGGGGGCCCCAAGATGGGCCACATGCTAGAAAAGCTTGGTCTCTGGAGCTGTGGAGGTTGACACAAAGTCCCCACCCTAAGTCCAGCGGGTGTTTGTGAACAGTGAGTCTGTTTTGGAAGACAGTGTCCACACCACAGCTGTTGAACAGTTCAAGGCGGAGAGTCCTTCTGGGCAGGGGGACTGGGCGGTAATGAAAATTCCCCAGGAGAAAAACGAGGGGAATTCTCCACTGTTATTTGTTATGGGAAAAAGGAGAAGACAGGGACAGGAGGCGAGCGAAGCAGCAGTGTCAGAAGAGGGGAAGGAGTCAGAAGAGACGACTCAGTGTGTGAGTGTGGGTGTGGGTGTGTGTGCGTGTATGTGTGTGTATATCAGAGTTCTCAGGTGCTCAAGTGGCCCATCCCAATACAGGTTAAAGACATAAGGGAAAGGTGAAAACACAGATGCAGACAAACAGTATAAAGGACAAAGGCAAGAGTGCATGTCAGCAGCCGCTTCATCTCACAAAGACAATTTGAAATGGAGAGGGGAGTGACAATAAAACAAGCATCCTCCAGTATGAGCACACACAATCATTCACAGCTTTCAACTTTAGGTTTGTTTGCCTAAGGCTTGAGATATGAACTAGTCATGCTCTTTTTTCCAGCTGTATGAGTTCCAGTGTTTTGTCCCCATCTTCTGCAACTTTTGTGTGGGCGCCTGCGTGTGTTTTTATGTGCATGCTTGCTCACCCAGGAGTATGAGCTTCTGTTTATAATGACAGGGTTCCCCACTGTGTATATATTCAAATGGGACTTGGCAAAAGACGCCATCGTCATTCCTTGAGAGTCCAAACACCCTCAACACCAGCTTGCTCTACACATATGCAGACCACAGTTAAAAAACTTCAGATACTGTAGGCGTGCGTGTATGCAGAAACACACGTCGCGTCTGTGCGTTGCTGAAGAATTGAGGTAAAGTTAGAAGAGAGTCCCTCCCTCTTCAATGGCACAGCAAGCGAGCTCCAAATCCTACTTATCAGTCCAATGTGTTTCTACTTTTCTAATCTGCATCATTTATTATGGGCAAAACCGGAATAGGGAACGCCGCCATGGTCAATATTATGTCTTGGCACAAGTCACTATTACTGAAAAGAACCCTGGTGTCCTGAATACACATGCATGCACACTCACGCATGTGCACAATGGCAGACACACGATCACACACATTTACTCTAACATCCTCCTCACCAGAAAAATCTTGTGGCTCCTAAAAAAATATAGACGTTATGGGAAAAGACTTACAATGAAATCATTTTTACTCATAAAATAATATGATTATGCAGACCTTCACAGAGAGATGATGAAGAAAACACCGTGGCACAAACTGGACTGAGCCATTGTGTTTTGTTTTGTGTTCCGTGTCAGACGTGCATCCAAGTCACTGGAAATTAAAGAAACTTTGAACTTGGGGAAATGTCTTTGTGGTTCCTAGAGGCCCAAATGACAGGACATGCACACAAATGCACACACATCTAGATATATATGCATACACATATCAAAATCAACCACTGGCTGTGCATGTGTTTCATGTGTGTGTGTCTGTTTCTACATGGGTGTATAAGATAGGACTGTTTAAGGGGGCCTGAGGTCTCTGAAGGATTAATGGTGGCAGGCCAGGCAGGGTAATCAGGACAGCGGATAAGTCCTGGTCATCCAGGCGTTGAGCTGAATAAACATGAGAGCCTGGTGATATCTCCTGCACATTCCCCCAATACATACACACATACACGTGCATGCACTCTCAAATAATCACACACACACACAAGTAATCACACACATCAGAAGGAGCCAGACTTGTTCCAGAGAATGGTGCCAATGAGAAGACCGAAGACTGTGTCACGCGCGCTCACAAAAACACACACACAAACACACACAGGCATATAAAATGCAGACATACACACAGTATTCTCCTTATTGTCCTCCACTAGAAGTGCTCCCTCAGGTCATTGAGTGCTGCATGTTCCTGTCTGCTATTAGGCTTCTGATAAGTCTTCACTACATGCAGACAGTAGAATATAAGAAATGCCTAGAGTAAGAGACGGTCATTATGTGCCGCTTTCCAAGCTAAATCTTGTCTTAAAATTGCATGTGCTTTATATTATACAATCTCTTCCATTTTGGTTGCAAGGGGAGTAAGATGTAGAACTGCAGACATGGTCATTTTCTTAGAAAACGTTTAAATATTAAAAAAAAAAATACCTTTTTAATAATGTTGTTCTCCATTAATTTTGCACAGTGGTACCTGACCTCGGTTTATGAGCTGAACATTGTGTTTTCTTACTAAGTGGATATATTGTTTATACAGTACTGTATATGAAACTGCCTAAAAGTGTTTTTCCTTAAAAACCACTCAGGTCATATTTGGTAGTGTAATCAAGAGAATTCTCCAGGTTAACATAGAGAGCAAATGGCTCCTTTTACCGCACGGAAAATAAGATAAAATAACTTTGTGCACACTTTGTACATTTGAAAAGAAACAAGCTGGGGACTATCTGAGAATGGCTGTGCTTGTTGTGGCCACACGCCAAGGGTAGGTATGCAGCCCAATGGACACCATCTGCATGAACACATTTTTTTAAAAGCTAGCATTTCGAGAGCGTGGCCGCGCGCGCGCGCGTGTATGCGTGTGTACGTGTGCAGAGTCGGAAACCAGGAGCAAATGCTTCACGCCAAATCGGGGGGGACGAGGTGGGAGAGCAGGACATTCCTGGGAGATGACAAGCCATCACAGTCACACACCAGCACAGGAATGTTGGGAAAACAGACAGGGTGGGCGAGTGGGTGTGATGCAGGGTGGGAGGATGAGTTAGCAAAGGGGGGAAAGAGAGAGAGAGAGAGAGAGAGAGGGAGCAAGACATGAGATGCAAAATGAAGAAAAGTTGTCACTTCATTAGAGCAGTAGTCATGGGTTTCCAAAAAGGAGCGGAGGAGTTGCTGTAATTAGTTTGCACTCACTGAAAAGAGAGAAAAGAGGAAGAGATACAAAGAGAGAGAGAAAGAGAAGTGGATGAGAGAAGTCTGACTTTTGCCCCATCCGCATCACTGCCCCCCACCCCCACTCCCCTCATCAGCCCACCCCTACCGCTGGTTAACTCCAATTTCTGTCATGCAACTGAAAAACCACTGGAGGGGTGAAAGAAAAAGGGAAAATGGATGAAAACAAATCTTTGAGTGTGTGAGTCTTTGTGTGTGTTTGTATGTGCTTTGAGTGAGTGTATATAAGTTAGAGGTGGGCTCGCCATAACAACGACAAAGAACCCTCAAATGAGCTGAAGGAATGTGTCTGGTGGCAGCACAAGAATATATATATAGGGCCAGCAAAGAGTACGTGGGGGGGTGAGAGTGTGAACACTAGTGAATATGCGCTCCAGATGTGTCGGCCTGTCACGCTGCAAGTAAACACCCTCGCTGATGGACAGCTCAGGACTGGATGGCCTCACCGTCTTCCCCCTGGGGAGAGATCTGGAGAAGGAAGGAGGAGAGCTGGAGCCAGCTAGGAGGAGAAGCTGTGGAGGGGGAGTGCTGGATGAAGGAGGTGAGAAGAGGGTTCTGTGCTGAGGTACCCCGCCAAAGGCAAGTCACCCTGAGGACCTGCGTAGCCTGGCAGGCTGGATACAGAGGAGACAGAAAGAGACAGGAGAGAGAGAGAGAGGGTTGAAATGAAAGTAAGTGAGAAAGAGAAAAAAAGAGGCATGGGTGGGGGGTAAAAGGAGAAAACATGAGGGAGGGATAGCGAGGGAGGACTGGGCCTGATTGTTCCCCTCCTGTCCCTCCTCCATGTGGCCTCCAAGGGGGCTCCTGCAGCCTCAGCGAATTTCCGTCTGGCACAGACCTGCGAGCTCCTGGGAGCAAACTGAAATATGAACTGCAAGAAGGGAGGATGGGAAGAGGGACAGAGGAAAAGAAGAGGAAAGAGAGGGTAAGAGTGCAGACAGGAGGGACAGACAGGAATCTCAAACGAGGGGGCTGATGTGGTGTACATCAAATGAGGAGTACACATAATTCCTTTTGTATGTGTTGTTGAATGCCCAGGTTTTGAGACATCACCCTTTAAGATTCCTGCCACCATCCTATTTCACCCTGGAGGACATTCTTCATGTGGGCCTCAAACTTCAGAAAAATGACATTTAGCTTTCCAGAAGCACGATCAATGAGCGCTGACAGCTTAATCACTTTATTTTATCAGTGGTTTTTTTTTTTTTGGAGTCCTAAATACATTCTTTAAAAAAACAAAACAAAATGAAAACAAGATGGGTAAGTACGGTGACATGTAGGTTTAATGTTGGTCCGCAAACAGAATTTCCATTAAAATATAATTAAAAGTTAAAAAGTGGTGAGTTTTTAATTGCGAAACTACTCCATATGTATGTGTGGTTTGTTTTCTTTTATTGTTTGTTTTTGCTTGAAATAAAAGCTGCTGGCACGCACACACTGACATGCTAGTGCAAACAGCCACATGTTAAAATCCCACATCACTTTGTGAGGGTGTACCTTTCCTTCTACACTCTTATGAAACTTGTACTGTGTGGTATTATTCCAACTGCTCGGTTGTTATTTTAGCTGCACCGGACAGGAGCACCACTACCAAGTCTGAGGGAGAGAGAGAGAGAGAGAAAGAGCACACATGACTAAATGACTACATATACTGCAGTCAAGGGTCAAAGTAACCAGCTTCCTTTATTCTTGTTACAATAACAAGTAATTCTTTTTATGTGGACACTTGAACTGTTTTCAAAAAAATCTCAAATTCAGTTCTTATTTAGGTTTGTTTTTCTTTTTCTTTTTTTCTCCAACACTGTACTACTACCCTAAATTTCAAATCAGAAATATTACTTAAAAAACTCAAATGTAATAAGTAATTATGAATCTTCTTCTTTGTTTGCAGCTATTATAGCTACTCTTTTCACACTGATTGATTGACTGCAATTCGTGCACATCATAACTTGACGACGCCGTAGTTGTTACGTGGCAACCAATTCACATATTTCTACAGAAGAGTTCTTCTTCACTTGATTGGTGCAATCTCCTTTTTCTCTAGTAACTTTCCAGTTTGAAACTAAGTAGTGTTTACTCAGAGCCCAGTTTGTTTCCTAGGCGATGTTTATGAACTGCTGATTTTTAAAGCCCAGTTCATGTTCTGTAAAAGTTTTATGTTTAAAATCAGTGCTTCTTAAACAATGGTACTAATAACCCCAGAGGTACTGTAGGTGATAACGCACGTATTTTTCGGTTTTAATCATTGAATCTTTGACGCTGTAAAACCTCACAGGAGACACGATTGTAACTCGGAGCAAGTTTAAAATATTTAATGAATGACAAAAAAAAGATACAAAGTTATCATAAGACCTCGTTTTCAAAATGCAAAACAAACAAGCGTTTTTCCATTGCAAGTTTGATGTTTAATAGTTTAGATACTGACGATGCAATGCTATATTTGTAGGCTGTTTTTATGACCAAAAATACATCCATCCAATTCAGGATTGTGCATTTTCAGAAAAAAAGGTCTGCTTCAAGTAAACCACTAATTACTCCACAACCCATTTACTGTGCAGAACTACTTTAATTTGACAGGGAAATCTGTGATATTATTAATTTAAAAACTATTTAAAATATTGATTTTTTTTTTTTATTTGATGTTAAAAAATAATCGTTATGACATTTTGTCAGAGACATAACATTTTAATCCTGACTGTTTGAGTCACGATTGTACCGCATGTGTACTGCATGATAATAAAAGTGGCTCTGGTATCCTTTATTAAATTACAGTGCTTAACAGAAAATCCTTTAACCCACCCCATTTTCTACAAGGTACTTTTTTAAAATGTAGAAATTCTCTTTTTATTACATGGATTTTTATTTAGGAACATGATTTTAAGACTTCTTTCTCCACTAGGAATCATTTATGAGACACTTGTAAAGTCACTGGGAGCTACCTGCTGAAATTTGACAGATTACCAAGCAGTGAAAAGCAATAACAACCTTGTTTGTAATCATATACTACAAATGTGATATGCTTTGTAATCATACCCTGCGAATGTTACATGGCACACATCTGATACACCTTTACCGAGGTGTTCCGAAATCACATTACTCGATCTGCTAAATGCGGGGGGCTTGTGTTGAGCAGATACATTTGAGTCCCGTCAAGTGCAATGGAGCTGCTATCAGAAAGCAGCACTGATGACACTACTGCATTAAGCAGCTGTCCACTCCCATGATCATTAGCGCGATATGGATGCAGTGGAGCAGTGAACAGGATGCTGGGGTTGTTACAAAGACAGCTCTCCAGGGGAAGAAGGAAGAGAGATGAGTCTAAACAACATCAAGTCACTGCAACCCTCGGAGACAGGGTCAAAACTTTTACAGACACAAAACAAACATACAGATTGAATTCTCTCAACATCTTTCCATGATAATCAAATTTTATTTCACTCAGCTTCTGCGAATACAGAACTAGATGGAAGTATCATGGGAAAGTGGCCTTTTAGGTTTCAAATAGAAAAATAAAATAAAAACAAAGTGACAAAGTGACTTACATTTAATGCCAAACTGAAATTTGAACTCTTCACTTGCTCAGAATTGTACACCAAGAGGTAACGACCCTGTTTCATGTAGAGAACTGAAGCGTGTTTGGTGTTGTAAATCACAAATCTCTGTTTAGCTTTGCTTTCTCTCACTGATTACTTCCATTTTCGCTGGTTTTTACTTTCACTTTTACTTTGCTGTTTGGTTAGGTTTGGGCACCCAAACTACATGATTAGGTTTAAACAGTTTTAAGTTTAAAATATTCCCCATAAAACATTAACCCTGCACATTAAAAAAATATGGGTAACCTCAAGGCTATACACAAGATGCCAGGGGTCCCGAATAACTGTCAATATGTTACAAGTTGGGCAGTGAGAGTTGTATTTGAGGATCTGAGCATGTAAACAAGCCAGCTACAGTCATACTGAAGGTAATTTCTTCTTCTTTTTCAAAACAGCACTTCCATCTTTTAGTTTTTGGCAATATGTTTAAAGTGATTTGACGAATTCATAGCTGTTTAGAAACTAGGTGTCAAGTCAGATTCATGTAGACACAACATACAAGCCTCATAGCCTGAAACTCTGTTGACCCGTTCATACCAGCACTGTTTGCTCCCACAGCTCCTTCCCTTTATGTGTGATAAACAGATGTATTTCTGTGATTTCTTTAGTAACAAAAAATAAATGCTCTTCCATCATTGATAAAGCTAAGAATAGCTTCTTAAGAGTATGGAGCTCTTCGAAATCCAAACCTGTGAATTTGGAGGTTCTGAAACTTCAGTAGAGCAAGCGAAACTTTTTATGAAGAAATTCACTTTAAAGTCCATGTTTTCCCAGATAAAATGTGTTGAGGTTGTTACGACAAAAACAAAATCTGATCTCCCGCACTCAATCTTCCATAGGTACAGTACCTGTCAACTACACGTTGACACAAATATGTAATCGGCCAATCACATGGCACTATCTCAGTACATCTAAACATGGTCAAAACAACCTGCTGAAGTTTAAACTGAGCATCAGAATGGGAAGAAAGGACATTTTAAGTGACTTTGAACATGACAGGGTTTTTGGTGTCAGAATGGCTGGTCTATTTCAGAAACCACTGGGATTTTCCCACACAACTATCTCTAGGGTTTACAGAGAATGGTCCAAAAAGATTAAAATACACAGGGAGCAGCGGTTCTCTGGAAGAAAAGTCCTTGTTGACATCAGAGATCAGAGGAGAATACCCAGACTGCTTTGAGCTGATAGAAAGGCAGCAATAACTCAAATAACCAGTTGTTACATCCAAGGTATACAGAAGAGCATGTCTTAATGTACAGTAAATGAAGCTTTTGAGGCACATGGGCTACAGCAGCAGAAGGCCGCACCTGGTACCAATCCTGCCACTTCAGAACAGGAAACCGTTTGCACCAAAATCAGGCAATAGGAGACAAAATGTTGCCTGGTTGGATGAGTCTTGATTTCTGCTGCAACATTTAGATGGTGGAGTCAGCATTTGATGTAAACAATGTGAAAGCATGGATCTGTCCTGCCTCATATTAACAATTCAAGTTGTTGTTGGTGGCGTGATGACTTTTGGGATATTCTTGGTAGACTTAGACACTCACCTTCTGATGGCTGCTTCTAGCAGGATAACAGCTCGTGTCACAAAGCTCATATCATTTCAAACTGTGTCTTGAACATGACGATGATGTCATGAAGGCAAAAGGGTGTCCAACCCCAGAACTAGAGGGATGTACTGAATAAAGTGGTTGGTAAGAGTACTGCAGGTCTGTTTACCCCAAACCCCAACATCCCCCTGTGAAGATGAAAGGTAATACTTTGGCGCCACGCCTGATCAAACAGTTGCAGTTTTGAGAGTTATTTTATTGGCTAGCATTTTATAGTACAGAAAATGCCATATTTTGCTTACTGTGCTTTGCTTTCATAAGATATGCAAATGTTACCTTGCTAGTTAGCAAGGTTAGCCGTGGCAGCCTTGAGGACCAGACCTGCTCTGAAACTGTGACCATGAAACACAAATTCCACGATGCTTCAAAAGCACACACACACCGCTAAAGATAACCGCTCATGAGATTAAGGGGGGAAAAAAATTCCAAAACTGTTTAAAGTTTGAATGACTGTGTTAGCCTTTAGCATTTATCAAATTGTAACTTAGCGATGTAACCTTGCTCTCTGAATATTCCCACCATCTGGTCAATGAGGTGCAACTGTGGTAAAATAGAGTCTCTAATTAGCTTTATTCAAAGTTTTAAGTAAGGGATTAACAGATAAAAATCAGAGGTTGCTAAAGATTACACCGGAGAGAAGTGGGGGGAGGGGGGGGGGGTTGCCATTGCTGTTGGGTTCCATGACCTAGAGCTATGATGTAAGAAGACCAGGGGGAAAGATGTCTATACTTATTAATCCAAACTTAGTATACACCTAGCTAGTGTATAATTTCCAAAAGCATATGTTTGTTATTGCTTTGGAGATATATGTGCCACTGTCAGTGAGGACGGTCTCCGGTGTTTTCCACTTAAAAGCAAAGTCACGCAGGGAGTAATTATTTGTGACGTGGAGAAAGATTCAGCCTCCTACCACACATGTCCTCAGATACACTCCTCAACATTTATGCATGGTCCCAGGAGCTCAAACGTATGACTTCCTTGTGTGTGTGTGTGTGTGTGTGTGTGTGTGTGTGTGTGTGTGTGTGTGTGTGTGTGTGTGTGTTTACTGAGCTACGGATGGGTTCCACCTCAGAGTCATAGCTTGAGTGAATATTCTTAGCACGATGGGACAGTCCACAACACAGTGCATCCCTGTAGACCTCTGCCCTGCCTGCCTGTACCCTCTGATTTGGACAGAGGGCAATCAAGCAGACCCAGTAAACAATACACAGTCAGGCCCTGGAAAACCACAATAGCTCCTCAATGTATTCCTCTTATATCACTAGGGACACCAGTGTTTGTCCAATCACTGTCGGAGTCAAAGAGAGGCAGTATGGAGGGACTATTAAAACGATCAGGGGTATGCTATTTAATGGCCAGTGGAAGATAGACGGCAAAAGATGACATGCTATACAGTGCTTTCATAGAGCTTCTTAGGGATCAACCATTAGAGTGATGGCCCATGGGATACACACACACACACACACACACACACACACACACATATATATATATATATATATATATATATATATATATAGATATATATATATATATATATATATGGAGAGAGAGAGAGTCAGAGGCTCCTTTTCACAGGCATTTTCTTGTTTATTTTATCCTGGAAATGCCTCCAGAGATCTCAGTGCTTTCTGAGCCAGTAGGCAGGAGAGGAGGGGGCATATGAGGCCCTTCATGTGGCTGCCCTGAAGGGGGAAACTCCCCAACACTTTTAGGACATCACACAGTGAACCTGTTGGTACAGATAACTTGAGACATGCTCAAAATATCTGCACAAACTCTGCAACATACAGAATGGACTATATGGAGTCCTTTGTGACAAAAGTGCAAAATCATTGAATTTCTACTTCACAGTGCGTAGAAACCACTGAATTCTTGAAAGGGGCTATAACAAAAGGTAAAAAAGAAAAAAAATCCAATCCTGACATTATTGAAATAAACCACGCTGACTGTAGAACATGGCATGTAAACTGACAAAGCCAGATAGTCAATGTCAAATGGAAGACAGACTAGTGGACTTGTGATTGGGAGGTTGTTGGTTGAACGTCATATTAAGAAAGGTTTAAAAAGGCATTATCCAATACAACCTCTCGGCAGGTCATATTGTTAACTATGATAGGAATTAAAATATTTGGACCACAGCTAATACAAAAGGTTAACTGGGGTACAGAAATCTATTTGACCTTTTTACCTAGTTTCTAGTGTCCGACATGTAATTTCCTGCATTCTGGTGATATTTTTGAAAAACAAACATGTACAAAAACAGCAGCTGAAAAAAAGAATCGCACAGTAGCAAATCTTTTCTGGGTTTTGCTTCACTTAAGTCAGTTTGTTTATGGAGCAAACAGTTTGGTTTTGCTTGCTGCCATAAGAGGAGTGCAAGAAAGATACATTCTTTTCTATGCAGGACTAGCTATAGCAGTGACTTAACAGAATCTGTAATGTCATCTCCAGACAGAAGAAGAAATGAGTGTTCCTCTAACACTACTAACTCCTACATTGGCAAATGATTAGGCTGCTGAAAGCGTCTCATTATCAGTATTTATGAGGGAGTGCACCAGCCGGAGTAATGACAGCTTTACTCTAAAGTGGCACTCTCTCCTTTCCCCTCTTTCCCTCTCTCGCCCTCTCTCTATATATATAGGACAGATATATATTGTGTATATACGGATAGTTCCAGATACTTTCAATGTTTTTTTTATGTTAACCAATACACAAAATTGGTCTGAGACAATAATTTAGACTGGGAATTTCCATCCCAGACAACCCTGTTCATGAAAACCACCCGGCCACCAGCTAAGTTTGTAGGCTAACCCTATTTGTTGATTAACCAATAATAATTGAATAATTAGAAATTTGGTCACTGAGTTCATTTAGGAGTAAAGTACAAAAGATTAGTTGCTATGATTAGTGGTGACTGTGGCTCAGGAGGTAGAGTGGGTGCTCTGCTGATCAGAAGGTTGGTGGCTCGATCCCTGGCTCCTTAAATCGGCATGTCAAAGTATCCTCGGGCAAGATGCTACCAAACCTCAAGTTGCCCCAAATGCATCCATCAGAGAGTCAACATTAGGTTAAAATGTGCTTAGGCATGCAAAAACCACCAACTGTTTGAGTGTTCAAAATGAGTGGGAAAGTGCTATATAAGTACAATATAATGTATTAAATCACACCAAATCTTGCAAGGCTTGACATAGTGACAATAATTTGGGGTCTTATCTATATTATGTATTATATTCAAAACACACACACACACAAATAAATAAATAACAGGCCACTTCCCCTAGCCATCATTCTTGAGTGGGAAACCATGAGATATGGCTCTCTATCAGCAGATACTTTTTCATTTCAAAGAGACAGTTCATAGTTTTTTAAGTAATGTTGGCAGTTGGTTTTTTGACATCTCTATGAGTACTACTGGTCTGCATTCATTCTCTTAAGATCCTCCTCAACAGTGGTTGGAGGTGGCAGGATAGTCCCTCTTTAGCACGTCCATTGCCACATTCATAGCTACGGGCATTACCACAACTGGAGCTGGCAGCTCAAACTGATACAGCTCAGCACCAATACGGTGTTCATCCAGACTACTATCTGCCTTGGGCGATTTGGGAGAGGTATAAAGTCCCCGAACTTAAAAGAGCCCTCCAGGTGTGTTGTGAGTCTGTGTTACTCACGATTACTCTCTTTGCTGGGGATATCATTGAGCAATTCCTGTCTCTCAAATCCCTCCCCCCCCCAACCTCTCCTTACACCCAGTGTCAACCTTCTGAGTGCTTTTTAGCATTTTTCTTTGCAATTATGCAACTTATGGAGTTATGGTCAAAGATGGGGTTGAAGTTAGTTTTTACAAAAAATTTTATGGTGAGTCCTGGCATTAATGCAATGTTATGACTGCCTAGTGCTCTGAATGTCAAAGTGAAGAAATTAAATGAAGCGCAGGTAAACGGTGGGTTTCAAGCCAGTATTATAATATAATATTCATTCTGCGACACTAGCATACAGTTTAGTGTATGCACTAAAGACACAACTTTGTGGACATCGGTGGTAGATGTGTATGTTTTTGCTGATCTATGTATACCTGTTACATAGCAAGTTTTTTTTTTCAACAGCAGTTGCATATGTTTTTCCTGTGTTTACTTGTTTTAGATGCTAGGTACAACATGCCAACTTCATAACCATCACTTACAAGCAAAAGCTGCCTCCAATCTTAGACATGAGGACAATGAGTAAAAACAGTCGCTGCACTTAAGCTAGTGAAGCCAAAACGCCGTTTACATGTTAGTGCGACTTTTTGAAGCTTTTCTGTAAGCACTGGAACACAAAAAGAAAAAAGGCTAAATGTCCTCTTTCATCCAAATACCAGAGCTGTGCAGTACCTCAGCGTTCTTTGCCTGTTGGGTCTCAGTTAAACTTTTACTGATGAAATGGTTGAAAGGTTTGTTTTTTTTGACAAAGCTTAAAACTCTATTTTGGACTAATATGCCTGACTTAGAAAAAGTGGCTTTTAACATCTCCATCTTCTGTCTGCAAGCCTGAAGAACACTGTGTTTATTCTTGAAGTATAAACTGAACCTAAGGTCTCCTCCTTTGTCAAAAGTGGTTTTATTGTGGACTGTGAATGCAACATTATAAACAAGGTTAATGATAGTACTTGCACTGTTGCATTAGGACTATAAAACGATTATTTATACATCGTAACCTTTCTGAATGTTGAGTAGAGTTATGTGACATCATCAATATGAAATGCTCGAAATGAGCGTACACAAAAATGAAGAAAAAGATTACTCTTCTACATCCACAATTCTATTCAACATTTTATTTAGCTACATTTAAGGAACATTTTTGGGAAAACTCAGTATTTTGGTGTGGAAAAACTCAACAGATTCCCAAAAGTGAAGAATAGACTTTTTAAAATTAAACCATTTTTTGTGCAGACATGGGCTAACATCCTCCTCGAGATCAGTCAACGCGTCAACTTCTTTGTCAGGAGCTTTAGCTCTAAACTAGCGAACTTGTTGAAAATCTGATTTCTGTCACAGATACATGCTATCTCTGCACTAATAATTTTTTTCATCTGAACACCCAACCCAAGAGACTGAGGAGATTTCTTATTAGTTTGGATTCTGTTGCCTTGAGGGGGGAGAAAGCGATGAGATATTTGACCAAACGCAGAAACCCAATAAGGGGCCATCGATTAGGAGGGATGAGCACCATATTGGACACACAGGTGGCAACAAAGAAATTAAAAAGCTGCAACAAAGAAATGGAAGGAATCAAAACTAGGGCACCTTAAATCTCTTTGCAGGTGAGGGGTGTTTGGGCAGCCTGAAGATAAAGTCACAATAGTAAACTTGCATGGATGGTGAACTATAGACTGAAAATAGTCTATTATCTGATGATCTTCAGGAAAGTGATAAATCTTTTATGTTCATACTCTTCTGTTTATAGAAAAAAGTTTGCATATTTTAAAGTATTTTGGTTTTAGTAGTTAGAGTTTGACCAACTTCTCACATGCCTGCGATGTTGAACTTAAAGTAAATTTGATTAACTCAGTGTTCACTTAAAGCTATGTATATCTGAAATTGTATTTCTCATTTATTAAATTAATTTGTCTGATTTATCAAGCTAAACACTTTTCGTAAAGGTCATTATCTGGCAGAGAGAAGCAGAGAAAAACGTGTCATAATAATCTGCTTCTTTTTTTTGTTTCTTTGATACTATATATAGAAATTCATCTAGCCAGTTCAAAAACACTGCAGAACCAGTACTTCTGTAATGAAACGGACTTTCGACTGTGTTGTTTTCTTCACTTCAAAGTGGGTTAAAGGTCTGCAGTGTGTGCCATTAATGCTACAAACACAAGGGAAAACAATGGTTTAAGACCACAGTATAACCAAAATTACTGTGAGTGTGTGCAATGAACTTCCAGTCTCCTGCCTATGAAATGACTGCTTCGAAGAGGGTCTCTGTATTCAAATCAACTTTGTTGTTTCAAGAGGACAATACAGTGGTAATAAGATAGAGTCAGTCTGCGATCAGTTGGCAATTAAATTGGGTCTTTTTGTGTTGATACTGTAATCAGCTGTAATAAATCAGCAGAAATTGCAAATATGTTGCCATATGCATACATAGAAATTCACATTAACAACTTCACACAGAACCTCATAGATTTGAAACAGAAATTTAGAAATTCCTCCAGAAATACTGATATAGTTGCTGTAGGATGGTAATTTAACTGAAAAATGGCATAGCCACTCAGCAACCTTGCCCTTATATTGGAATATAACCAGAATATAACCAGCTAAGTCAAGTCACCTGCTGCAGAGACGCATCACAGACGAGTTGCGTTCATCAGTGCAGACTGACTCAAATTAATTGCAAAATGTTTGAAATCTGTTTGCGTTTGTAGATTTAATGGAAATAATTTGCAAATCTTTGTCAATTTTTCCAAAAGTGACTACAATCAATTCAGACCATCATTGCTTGCTGAAAGTTTGACAGCCACTGGACAAGCTCTGCAACAACTTGAAATCCCCACCAAATGTGAAAATATTCGCTGATATCAAGGGGCAACTACTGCTTTTTATGTCATATTTTCCCTCCAGTGTGACTGAGCCACGAGTTAGTGGCAAGTTGTTATTAGTGCAGTAAACCTTAAATTTTGTCTTTCCAGGTCAAGATCACCTTTTTTGAAGATGCCATACAGTAGCACAAAATATGTGCACACTACACACTGACACAGTACTGCATTACGCCATCACAGCTAATATCCACCTTTTTCTATTCTGTCAACATACTGCTATGACAAATACCTGCTTTTATGAATTTGTTCAAACAAGTGAAGAATCAGAGTCTTACATGAATCTGGGTTTTTAAGCGTTCTGGTGTTACGCAGACACTTAACATGCTTGGGTGCAGTCAAACTGCTGCTATTTCCAATCATTTTCATGTAATCAAGAAATATCAGGGACACCTGGTCTTATGATGGCTTCTCCTTGAAAAGTGAAGACTTACTAAATGCTCAATGCAGGTCTGGAATTTCTTATAGTCTATAGCCAACATCTTTGTGTTGAAAAGTGGGGTAAACACACCTTATATTAATGTTTGTAGTCTAAAAGACACTGTGACCAGCCAGTAGAGCTCCATTTAATTTAACGGCATCTTCTTGTAATGAAAGCCATTGAATGTTGGTCAAGGCTGCTGTGGGAAACGCCTGCCTTGATTCTGTAACAGGCAATGGGCAGCTTGTGTGCTTTAACTGATGATTATGAAGGAAGTTTGGATGTAATGGTTATAGAATAATGGCTTTCTACATGCATATTTTCTGGGGAAAAGAAGGCTCGACCCTGAAAACAAAAAAGGAGGAGGATATGTCTCTATAGCTTTCATCAAAATGGTGGACAATGGATCAAACAAAGCAACTGTGTAACCCTACAAAAGACCCTAAAATGTAAAATCTAATTAGTTCCCAGAACAAACTCGTTGCCTTAGAAAAACTAAGCACAGCTTAGTGCCCTTACTTAAGTAAGAGCAAAGAAAGGAACACAAGAAGAAAAGGAGTCAGCCAAAGGTGGCTATGTGATAGAAAACAAAAGTAAAACAAATGTGAACCATGATGCAGAGATCTTGGGTGACTTGAAATAGTTCAAAAGCAACTGTTACACATGCCATTATTTCTAGTGCTCCATCAATATTGCGACCCTTAGACCCTTGGAGAAGAAGCAAATGGATGGATGGATGACGGATAACAACAATAATACCATTCTATATGCAATAATCCTGGCTTTCTATGGGGGGGGGGGGGGCTCTCTCTTTGAAGAAATGTGCACAGTAACTTTTACTGGACATCGATATTGACCACATTATGTGTGCAAAAACCGTAAGGAGGAGACAAGCAGAGACAACTTCACAGTTACTTCTCATAGTGGCAAGGTTGCTTTTTGAATACTGTCTATATTTAACTTTGACAAGAGGGAATGGGTATGTTTGTGCTGTAAATACTAAGTGTGCAGGGGCTATAATATGAATTGGCTGCAACTGGATACATGTGACTAGGGGGCAAATGGATCTAATGGTAGTCTTAATGCTGGCCTTGAATAATGAGGCCTTTGTCTAATAAAACTGGAAAGCCTCCAAATACCTATAGGGACCTCAGCTAGTTAGAGCAATAACAGTCTATCAAAAGAGAAAGCAAAGTGATTACTTAGAGGGTAATAAATACAAGGTTCATGCTGAGGAGGGACTGGAGCCTAGAGTGCAAGAGAGAAAGACAGAGAAGCAGACAAAGTGAGACAGAAAAAGGCAAAGAAAGACCTTAGAGTATGTATACATTTATATATATACCCGCAGTAGGAAAATGCACATACTGCAGGTATTCCTTAACCTTGCAAATTTTTCAATAACCACAATGTTGAGATAGTTTCACTGAAAAAAAAGTGCAAGTGAATTGAATGTATGAGGACCTTGATCACTTTAGAGGGGACAAGTATGAAAATAATGAAGAATTAGAAATAAAACTTCTGAACAGGTAAAGTATTTTTTTTCTCCGGGATACTTTGAAAACTTCTTCCCACCTCACATCCTTTGAAAAATAGTTTAAAACTCAGCTGAAATGTGCTACAAGAAAGGACCACCAAACAAAGACCACAGTCAAAGCCACTGAGTGCATTTCTATCGCGGCCAAGGGCAAACACTTCTCTTGAGAAGGAACATGAAGTTCCAAGGAAATATTGTCCCTAATTCAAAATGACAGAATAGAGTTCAAGCGCAGATGTCAAGATTGTTTTGAATTTGAAGAACAGCTTAGAATCCCATCAGGCACACTTTGATTGCTTAAAACAGCCAAAGCAAATTGGGATCCCTGGCTTCAGCGCTTTCAAAAAAAGTTCCTCGCTGTCGACCGTGAATTCACGGGGTGTTTTAAATGGTGAGGTAGTGCTGACCTGGAGGAACAGCTTTAAGGCTGGAGAACTGGACACAATAACACCACCATCAATTACAGCCCTGAGAGAGGAAAGAGAGAGTCCAGTCAGAGAATTAGAGAGATGTGGAGCAGACAGGTGGATCGACAGCCTCCAGGCGGAGGGAGAGGGTGGAAAAAAAGAAGGATGACAGAGAGGACAGAAGAGAGACAGACTGCTGGTCGCTGCTCTAACTAAGTGACGAGATGAGGGTAAAGAAATAAATAAAGAGTCAGTCACACAGAGCGAGTGGTGGCCTCAGAGGGGGGGGGGAATAGGAGCAATTGGGTGACAGAAGTGAGAGATGGGCTTCATCAAGACTGGTTCAGGCTGTTGTGCCATTGGTGTCCCTCTTTCTTCCTTTAGGGTTGGGGAAAATGTGCTTGTGTGTCAGTGTGTGTGTGTGGGTGGGTGCACATGGGCGTACTTGCTCACTCTCCAGTGACACGTGAGCAATTCATCGCCCCCCTACGAGAGCGACCAATGCCTTAGCACACTACGCCAGGCCCTGATCCATTTTAGCTAATGTATTACTGAAGAAGCATCACTGTCCACTGCTGACTGCGCTGGACTGACCTAAACACAGCTTTACCGAGCTTTGCTGAAGTGCACCGGGTGTTACTAGAGATGCTTCACAGCTTCCCTCGCAGCAGATTCAGAAGTGTTTCCTGAGTGCGTCTGGAGTGCACAGTGAACAGAGCATGCCTTGGTGCATTTTGCGTAAAGTTTAGTTTGGTTCGATATTTTATAAAATTCATATGAACCTATGCGGCCCAAAGAATTTGTGGATTTAATAGCCTTGAGAATGGAGATTTTACAGTGTTACCTGAACCTGGCTAAATAAAAAATTACAGCAGACTGGAAATCTGATGAATTTGTTCTATTTCAACCCTGTGTCTGAATAACTGCAGGGATGTGCAACTAAACTGAAGCAGACAATGTACTTTAAAGGAAATATATTTCATTTCATTTTCATTGATTAAAATAATTTAACAAAATCATGGCATTAATGCTTTAATATATATTTTGTCATTTCAAATAAAGTAAATAATGTATTTCCTCACATCTCCATGATACTTTTTAACTGTTATGTTTGCCATTGGCCACAAAAGAAATCCACACAGTGGCTTATACTGTGTTCTTTCATTGGGCCAGAAACACCTTTTTAAACTTGGAAAAGACCGTAGCTCTGGTTAAAATAAACACTTTGTTAAAGGACCTTTGTTTGAAGCTTACAGTAACAAACACACTGGAGACAAACTATGAACCGTTTGGAATTGCGATGTTGTTGCTTTTGAAATGGTTGCTTCGAAGACATCGACCAGGTCTCCAGGTCATAGTCAGTTGCGTTATTCAAAGTTACTTTGGTGATAAAATGGTAAAATGGCATAGGCGCTCAGCCGTCTTGCTTTTGCATAGGAATATAACCAGAATATAGCCAGTTGGCAACCAACTGTTCTCTATGCAAAAAAGGCTTATTGCAGATAAGTTCACTGGAGCAGACTGACTCAGATTGACTGCAGTGTGTTGGTGGATTTATAAAATGTATATAATTTATAAATAATTTGCAAACCTTCAACAATTAGTCTCTCCAACCAGCCCGAGACAGACTCCAACCAGCCCAAGACTGCAATTGTTTGGGGACAGGTTGCCTCCCACCTTGTCAAACGGGGTGTGTTGCACACTCAGCCTCTGGTCGGTCAGTTGGTCACTGCAACTTACTGAAATCACTCGCCAAATAAGAAAGAATTAAAGGAAATCACTAGGGAACCACCAAGTTTTCCTAGCTGCAGGGAGGTCACTGACCATGTATCCATCCACCAAAATGTTCTCACTTTGCAGACCACTGGGGTGGCAGTAGCTCAGGCGGTGATTCAATCCCCGTCTGCTCCAGTCTGCATGCCAAATGTCCTTGGACAAGTTACTAACCCCAAGTTGCTCAGATACGTCCATCGGAGTATGAGTGTGTTTCAGTGTTAGATATAAACATATAAACATAGAAAGAGCATAGAAAAAAGTGCTTGTGCGACTGGGTGTGATTGGGTGAATCAGGTAAGTTGTGCAAAGCGCTTTGAGTGCTCAGAGAGAGCAGAAAAGCGCTATCTAAGAATGATTTTATTTACCGTTTATATATAAGTACAACCTGAATGTGTTTTGTTAAAATAACAGAAAATTGTGCCATTTTGAATACAATAGATAGATGTATAAAGTGTGAATTCTCAAGCTGATGCATATTCCTCTTACTTCCTCTCAGATGAAATGACACAAATTATTGTTGATAGATAATTTATTACTCAAACACACATTCTCTTTAAATTACTTAGTGTGCAAAGAGCAGAAAAGTGAGGGTAGAGAGGAACCGAGGAGGAGAGTGAGGGAGACAGGGCGACAGACAGGAGAAGGAAGGGAATGGGGGAGGGCACTGGTCTGTCCTTCCTTGGGGACCAGACTGCCCCTCCTGCTTGCCCATTAAAAACAGAATTCCTCCACAAACTGTTTGTGTTTTCAGTCCAACTCCTCCAGGGTGCTGCTTGCCACAGCACAAGACGAGTGTCCTCTCCTTCTCCGGCGCCTCCCTGCTCTGCATTGTAGCTAACATTCCCTTCCCTGTTCTGCTGGAGACCAGTCTACTATCAACATGTGGCACATGTCCTTGACAAGTCAAGAGGACCCTTCACCATAGGAGTTGGGCAGCAGTGTCAACCACGCACCCCATATTTCTCCCTTTCCCCCTTGTTCTCCCTTACCCTGCCTTCCCTCATTCACCCTTCCTCTCTTAATATTGAGTTGCCAGGGTAAAAGGGGGCCAGAGGAATCTAATAACTGTGACAGTGGGGCTTTTTTGGCATTGTTCCTGAAGCTGTGCAGACACACACAGGGCTGTCAGCTGGCTCTAATGAAAGGTTAAATGAATAGGACAAAGTGACAGGAGGTACAATAAAGAAACAAGAAGGAGGAGAGAATGTGTATGCAAGCATGTGTCCATGTCTCAGTGTGACATTGTCTCGAGGGCGGCCTCCTTAGTAAGGAACAAGGACGGCCCCTCCACAGTTTTGCAATATTCAAAACAGATTGGTTTGCGACAGTGCATGTGCACTTTTATGTGACTCTGTGCCGTGTATGCGTGTGTGTGTGTGTGTGTGTGTGTGTGTGTGTGTGTGTGTGTGTGTGTGTGTGTGTGTGTGTGTGTGTGTGTGTGTGTCTGTGCCTCTCCCACCAAGACACAGATGCTGAAGAGGAATTCCAGCATGGGGTTCTTTGATAAATGTTAAGGTCGCTGGCTGAAGGGAGGGATGGAGGCTGGATGGGGAGGAGTGGATGGGAGAGCGGGTGCGGCGGGGAAGAGGCAGAGGGAGTGACGAGGGGGGACGCATGTCTCGTCTTGTGCCTCTCCCTGCCTGTGCCTTGGTGGAATGCAGAGTCACATGAAAGAGGCCCTCTTTCTCTCTCCCTCTCCCTGAGACTCGTCTCTTGTATCTGTCTCAAAAGCGCCACTGTCCCCCTCCTGACACACTACCTGTCAGCACATTTCTCCTCCACTCCAAAAACACCCACAGCCACAAACACATGTGAAAACACACACACACACAATCATAGACTGTACATGCAGGCAGAAACACATACAGATGTGCCCTTCACACACAGTTAATGAGTGTTAAGTTTCCCTCAAACAGGAAAAGTGAACTAAGACAAACAAACACACAAAATCCTATCATCCCGAGACCGCTTAATTACTATGATTATCACCATAAATAGCACTTTTGTCACCAACAATCACACAGTAGGACTTCTAACATGTCATCCAGGTTTTTGGTGATGCGTTGCAAAGCGCGCTCAGCTCAAAGGGCTACAGCTTAGTCAATGAACCCTAAAAGATTGCGACAGAGATTAAAATACTCATATAGAGTTAAATATTTAATGTATAGCATCAAAATAAATATTCTTTCCACCCAAATCACAAGATTAAAAGACAGTACAAACTAATCACTACCTTGACAAGTCTGTAGGAGGTACAGTTGGGGTGCACAATTATGGCCAAGATTATTTTCAGCACGATATGAATATATATGGTTTTCTCTTTGTTAACATCCCATGTGCTGAATCTGAAGTATTTCTAAAGAATGACTGATGATCCACGTCCAGTGACAAGCTCTTCACCTTGTCCTGTCCCAGATATTTGCTTTCTTGTTTTATATGTCTTTTAATGTGTTGCTCATCCAGACTAGTTGTGCAAAACTTGCCGCTGTGAGGTGCAGGGAACAGCTGTGATTGGTGCATGCAGGCATGTGGTCAGGCACTTAATTAGGGAGTGCTTGATTTATTTTTGCTTTGCATTCTATTGGCAGGGCATGCATTTTCAGTATGGCTCGATTGCGGGGAGCTAAAATTGTGACTGACATTCAAATTCGATTAACTATTCAGCCCTAAAGTATAATGTATAATTGTTAAATATAGGTATATAAGTTAATTAGCTAGCTTATATCGCTATCTATCTATCTATCTATCTATAATTACACGCGTATTTTATCCGTAACAATTCCATCTCCCACCAGCACATAATATTCTTTTGCCTTCAAAAAGTCAACACAAATGACTTTTAAATAGATTATTTTCTGTTGTCACACTGTAAACACTACACTGTAAGCATATATAAGTTATTACTAAGAAAAGAGAACTGTTTGGGTTAAAATGTGCACTCTTTGATGTGGCTTTGTTTTGGATTCAAATTTCTCTTTCATTAGGGTCAGAGGTTATGGGTTCAGTAATAATCACCTTGCCGCTGAGAGGAAAAGTGTCTTTCAAACATGCACACATTCATAAATTGCACACACATAAATTCATAAAAGCATTCAAAACGTAATTGAACACATATACAATGCACCGACATCCTTTGCTGATTTTTATCCAAAATCAAAGACATAGAATTATATTCAAGGCTAAAGAGTCCAAACTCTGCATTAAGGCTTGCTAATAGAAGCTAGATTATACATTCAGCCTACAAGGTTACCAGTGTGTCTGAAATATTATCAATATATTCAAGTGAGAATCATTGTCAGAAAAAAAAGCCTGCCAGAACTAAAGTCTCGAAAAATCAAGGTGATTACGGCTCCCTTTGGCCCAGAATATATGGATTTACACACTAGTTAATACACACCGACAGAAACATACACACACACACACACACACACACACTTAAGTTATCTATTTTTTTTATCTCACTAATATGAGAACTAAACAACATCCAGATGTAGGATACACAGCTGACTGCTGCAATAATGTGTTTTTATGGAAAAGGCAAAAAAGTACTTCCATAAAACAAAAAGCATATATTCTGTCACATAACCACAGCTGCAATCTCAGATTTAACCATATGCTTGCTTCTTATGCTTGTATATTTAACTATGAACTACAGCTATTTGACATATTCAGTTTTTTGCCTGAATAGTTATACATGCAAAAAACTATCCCAGAAGAAAGGCCTATGAGCTTTTTAGATACAGGATTTCTCGCTTTGAGTTAAATGGAAATTGTAATTAATGACTGTATCGCTCTTACACAGAGAAAGGGCTTCTTTATGAGTCACACCAAAGTATAACTGGGAGAACACCCAACCCTGAAGCATCTTGTTGCAACAACAGAATAGTTTTCACTATAAATACACTGCTGCAGCGCTAATATAACATCAGCAAAATGTTACAATCCTGGTAAGTCTCTGAAATCATATTTTAAACTGTATATGGTAACGTTGCATCCAGTAAAATCAAACGTGCTGGTATGTATTTGTTTACTCATTGATACTTCCTGATGCTCACTATAAGAGTGATGATAGTGTCCAGGATTTACACAGTTATAAATTTAGTGAGACACGTGGTGACAAGTTTCAGGCTGTCACTGGTGCACGCTGAACTATCACAAGATATAATCTGTCAACAAGGACTCGTGTCGTAATGAGCATAATGGCAAAAAAATGAGTGAGGATGTTTTACTCTGCTTAAATAAATTGTTAAACAACACTGGCCAAGTACTTTGAAACAACAAAATAAATAAAAAATTAATGGCACAGTAAAATGAGCTGCATCTACAATGAGTCTGTCATCTTTCCAAGAAACTCCAACATCACCGTCTTGGATTCAGCTGTGAGGTTGGTGTAGCACCACGTGAACCAATTTTCCACCTGCTGCAGGTTCTGCTTAGATCTCTAGAGAAGTGGACTGAGATTGCCAGCTTCTCTCTAGAGAAGCAGCTAAATAATACTGAGGGATACCACAATAGCAGCCCGGCTAGCGAGCTAGCCAGTAGGGAAAACACAACTGTGACTAAATCCTGAAAACAGCAGAAGGAGGACTGTGCCCTGAGAAACAAATCTTACATGCTGTTGTTCCATTTCTAAAACACTGCATCACACCAAAGACCTTATAATGTGGACAATCATAATCTGGCATATGATCTGCTTTTCATATAAAATCATATAATTTTTTCATTACAAAATAATTTTTAAAATGTATTGCTGCTGACCAGTTAGGCCCACTTCATCCCATCTAAGTCCATGGATGGACTCCAAAAAACATGACGTGATCACATCACAGTCTGCATGACAGGGTAAAGGGGTGCAATGAATTCAGCATATAGACACGGAGAGGTCCCAAGTCTACTTGATATAGTAACAGGCAACAAAAAGAAACCCAAAGGCACAAGTTCTCCTTTTTAGAGCAAAAACTGAACATGAAGTTGGTACACGATCTGGAATATTGTGCAATTAGAAAAAAACATCAGTCAAAACTTTAAATAAGGCTGCAGCCCAGCAAAGGAGTTGCTGCATATACACTGGAGCATGTCTTTAGCCTGTCCAAGCCCGCTATTTTAAAACAATGATAAATGCCATTCACAGGAAGGAATAACAGTAGCTGACCAATAAAGATTGCTCTGGTGTACGGTCAAAGAAGTCTGAAGAAGAAAATGCCTGGAATGAATTGTGGAGTTTACTTTGTCCATCCTTCGGTCAGTACATAAACAGATTTTAAATGAAAGAATTCTGGATTGAGAACTAGAGGAATCATTTCAAAGGCTATTCAGGTTAAAAAAAAAAAAAAACATTGTCAGGCACAGTTACTAGAAAAAGAACTAGACACTCACGGCAATAATTCCAAAGTCAACATGCTACGTCTCAGTCCTCAGGAATTTTTCATGAGCCACCACTTATCTTGTCATATCAGATTTCTTCCACCAGCTTTTTTGGAGGGAAGAGAAAAGACACCTTTAGGGCAAATTATTCTCTTCTAATCAAATCACTCTGTATGGCCTGAGGAGATCTTTCCATCCCTTTTTGAGTCACTCGGGCAAAGGCCACTCATGCACACACCCAGAAAAAAAACGCACGCAGTCATTCAAATGAACACTCACTTATTCGCAGCAGCAGTTTGTCGTCTTTTTATCTGAAAGCAAGAAATGAGACTCAACAGGAAAATAAAAAATACAAGAAGGAACCGAGGAACAAAGCGGCGTCTGGAATTTCCATCGCAAGTGAAATCCCAGATTTTCTCACTCCCTGTTCATGGAACAAAATCGAACAACTTTATTCTGGAGTGCAGTCAGTGCAGAAGGGAGCTATAAAATATAAATTATACCACATAACCCTATACCTCCCAACTGAGCCATTTGGTTACAACTATACTCCTGTTCGTTACACAGGTCCAGCGTCTCTGCTATTTCTATAGCGTCGACACGAATTATATCCCAGCCCCACTGAAGAACGTATGGATTACAAGTGAAAAGTAATTTCCCTACCGATTGGACAGTTGCCACCAAGTGACACTGAGGTGTTTATTTTACTCAGTCGCTGGTAATTAGTTCTGGACAGAATCAATTAAGGCCACCCCAAATTACATCTGAAAACCTAAGAGTTATGACTGCGCCTCAGAGGGCAGGAAAATGTATTAGGGTCACTGTGCCAAATGTGTCCTATCGCAAATAAAGACAGAGTGAGTGAGAGGCTTCCACAAGCACTCAGTGTCTTCATGTTTTAGCACACGAGTATTCCCCAGTTCTTCCTGTTTCCTTACATTATCGCACATAAGACGTTTTAACATTTAACATTCGAAATGAAGCCTGTAGAAAACAAAAAAAGGGCATTAAAAAATGAATGCATAGAAGTACAGGTATCAAGTTGCGCTTTGTAGCTCAGAGGCCGATTTTAATCTGATTAACTTGCCGTTTCCAAATGTGATCCGTTTTGTCACCGCAGAGACAATACCATAATTGAGCAGACTGAAACTCTTACAGATATCAATCTGCGTGATAGTGTGAGACTAAACACATCTTAAATGCTCGTGTCATAACAGCTGTTCACCCTATTCATTACCTTTTGCTATTTATGTCTCCTTTTTTTTTAAAGTTAGGAATCACATGAACACAGACCAAATTTCATAATGTTTTCACAAAGGTAAGTGTGTGAAGATTCGGTTCCTTGCTTTGTGTGTGCTGGGGTACGAAAAATGTAATTACGTCTCGCATATGTATATTGTTTTAAATCAAGTATGTCTCACGCTGTGTTCTTTATTAAATTAGGAGCCCTGCGATCCAATTTGTTTCAACATTTCACTGCGTCTCTGTTTTAGTCGCCAAAGCCCACAGCTTAGGTTCTGGTGTCTTGTTTAAAGATTTCCATCTTAAGGCATCCCTATGTATGTGACCCCCCCCCCCCCCCCTTTCAAAATATTACCTTTGCTGTCACTGCCAAGACACACTATCAGTCACTCAGGAGATTATCGGTGATGGGAATGGATGGAGAGTAGCAGCGCCATATTGGTACCAGTGACCCACCTCTGAATAAATAAGAACAGTGCAACAATCCAGCTTTGACGCTGCTGAAGCATCGCAGAAACACTCGTGGGAGAAGATGGAAAAAGTGCTCTCTCTCTCTCAGATTTGCTGAATATCTTTACCTGTTAGCATGAGTGAAAGTGCATATTTCCTTTCATCTAAAATAAATGCTGTTGGTTTTTCTTCCTGATCCGCACTTACACATATTCCCCTTCACTTGTGCCTCTCTGAGGTTAAGCGCTGCACTTTCAAACGCGGCCTCATTACTAAAATTGTACAGAAAAATATGTTGGGAAATTATGGTCAAGCAGTGATTATCTCTCTAAATTCATCAATTGAAATATAGGCATAAGCAGCTGCATAAATAGGAGACAGCAGCAAATGCATAAATGCACCGAGTGGGTTATCAGCAGAGTCTTTATGCACTTAGCACTCATTCTTATTAAGTGAGGAGGCAGGGAGTTAGAAAGTAAGAAAGCCAGGGGGAAACAGTGAGGATGGAGTTGGTGTGGAGGGGTGGGGGTGTGGGGTGTTCTCGTTGTGAGGAGTAATCAGAGGAAGCCAGCAGGGGGGACAGGGAGGGTTGGTGGGGTCAGAGCAGAGCACCACTGAGCAGCCTTTCTCTTCATTAGCAGCCTCTCTAAGGGGGGGCGTCACAGGCCTACCTGTCCAGCAGATTATTGAACCGACTAACCAGTGGCACCCACCCCACACACACACACGCTCTCCCCTCTCTGATTCTCGCAGACCCAGAGGAATCACGACCTAGCTGCAGATCCTTTGACAACTTTAACTTTTTCTTTAACCTCACGCAGCAGAAGTACAGGCTGGTGCAGAAGGGGGTCTGTTTCCTGCATATTAAAGGACATGTACGACGGTGTTTTTCTCTAATAATTTTTGAGGATTTTTGTCTTATAAATGTACTATTTGTTTTTATTGTTTCATTCAAAATATGCATTTTATTTGCTAAGCTGATTTGTTTCATGGTGGCTTTCACGCAGTTCTGAAAAAGTCATAATTATCCGACACAAAAAGCACAAGACAGAAGCATTTCGAACATGATGAAAATCATTAGCAGCATTTTAACATCTGCAACTTATGTGGTAAAGGAAATGTGAAATTGAACAGATCCCCACTCGGTCTGGCTGAGAGACAGCAGCACGGAGATAAAAGTAATGAAATGACACTGCAGGAATGTAAATTGGCATTCTTCACTGTAGTAGCAGCACCAGCTCATGAAACATCCTTGACACACACGCACACTCATACCAGGCCAAAATACTGTTAGGCATTAATCTCGCACACATCTCACTGACGAAAGTGTGAAGGTACTTTTAAGTGGGAACATTTATCTCAGTCACCCTCATTGTTTCTCGTTTTCTACCCCTCACACACTCTCTCTCTCTCTTTTCCTCTCCTCGTCTTTTGAAGCGTTCAGATATGTCCAAACTGAAGTGTCTTAAGCTGACTTTGAAATTCAAGCTGGCCGTCTGCTTGTGTTTCAATGAGTTTGTTTTTATGGGTGAACTGTAACACAGGGGCACATAAACAGTGGGGATGAACTAGTGTATTTGGCAAAAAAATTTAAAAACACACACACACACTTTACAAACTCTTAAAATTACCTAAAGGTTTTGGCTGCGTTGACATAGCACAGGAAAACATGTTTGTTCCTTAAAGGAGAAGGAATTGTGCAGAAAAATTGAATCAGGATTTTCAGAAGAGGGTTTTTATGAGGCCTAAGAAAATTTACTTTCCAAATTTTAGACCCAGCTGAGGTACAATCAAGTGTGTCCACGTTGATCTAAAACAACACACACCGTTTTTATGAGCCCCTGTGTGTCCTTGATGTATGAAGAAATTGCACTGAACTCCAATCAAGGCCTCAATACCAACTGGTATCAAAGTGGCTTATACATAAATATCATGTAAACACTTTAACAGTTATACAATTTACAGCGCCTGGATTTTTCCTGTCAGACGCCACCTAAAAGTTTTTAATTTGTCTCGCAGGAGCAGAGAATTATGAAACACTTTCAGGCAAAAGCTTTAAATAATAACAAGTGAGGTTAGATTTTGTTAACTTACTTTTTAAGCCCCGTTTTTTCCTCAGGATTTGAAAGGCTCAGAAACGCAACAGTTGGTGATTTTGTAAGACTCACAGACGAGGAAAAGGTAAAGAAAAATTTATCTAAACAAGGTTAATACATTTTTTTCTATTAGATTTACTGACAAATCTAGCAAATACGTCATATGAAGCAAAGCAAACAGGGGGAAATATATGACTTCAGCAAAACTTTTTTTTTCTTCTCTCGTCTGACCAGCAAACAAGTTAATAAAAAAAGTTACAGCTCCCGTGATTTGTCACACCGATGTGCCATCTGAAAAACTTCAGAAAGTACACGCAGAAAAATCATATTTACCATTGCTGCATGTTGTATCTGACAGACCCCGGGGCTCCTGGCACTTTTCAAAGTTGGCGTCCTCAATAAAGTCTGATTTCGCCCTCAAGTGGGGAACTTTCTCCTCTTCAATCCAGTCTGATGTATATCTTGCGATTCACGCTCGGGTTTCTTTTCAGACTCAGCAACGATGTTTTTTTCTTGACACTTCTAGGAGTAACACGGGGAAACGAGCGCTCGCTTTTTCATCCCGAGATTGAAAGCGTCCCGACTTGAGAGAAAAACGCGCGTCGTTTGGGTACGGGTCGGTCTCACGGAGAGGAACGCGCGACCACGACACTCTGTCGCCTCTCCTTTCCCCCAAACCGTAAACTGAAGTAATCAAGGAAACTGCAGGGATCACTGTCAGCCAGAAGCCGAGTTGTAACTGCTTGCCCTACCTTGATGAAAAAAAGAGAAAAAAAAGAAAAGCTTCCTACACTTCCCCGGTGATTTCCTTCTGCAGAGTCAGCACAGCGGAGAGCTGCGGACGGTCAGGGCTGGGGAGAAGGTGGCTGCTCTGTTGTGTTGGGTGAATTCAGATCAGTGTTTTACACGCCGTGTGTGACTGTAACCCAAGTGACTGCGGGTCCACGGAGCTTTTGTGCCTCATGAGTTGATTTACAATGTTGTGCCAGCATGAGGATTCGCTTCGTCGTGCAAGAAAAATGTGCCAAAAACCCTTAGCCCCAAGATAAGAAATCGTCAGAGAGGCGTATTAAAAGCTTTCAATATTTGAGAAGCAGCAGTGATTCAATGATATTTCTTTTCCTTCGTGTGCATTTAGATCATATATAGTGTTCTAGTCTAAATAATACTGCCGATTTTTAACAGTGCTGTCAAAAAGGGGAGTTCATCAGATCAGGCTGAAGGAGCAATGCATTAAACAAAAAAAAAAAGAAAAAAAAAGAAAATGATTTTGAATGCTGTATCAGCTCTTTACCGTTGGACACAGAATTTCATGTTATAACAAGAAATCTTCGCCCTTTTTTCTTTTTTACTTTCTGTTCTCTAAGGCAAACACACGTGCGACCCTGCGCTTGTGAGCGCGCACGCGTGTTTGAAGCAGTTTGAAATAGTTTCCGTTGTTGCCTTCAGCAGGGATGTGACACTGATTCCCTGAGCTGTCCCTCAGATCCCTCAGAATTAGGCGTGCTCATTAAAGTTTCATTGTGCACTTGTTTTTATGAGGATTTGCTCAACATTTGACTAAGACATCTCGAGAGTGAAGACTTGAAGGAGTGAGGGGTGTGTGTCTGTGTATGAGTGTGTGTCTGAGGGTGTTGTGTTAGTTAGAGGATAGAGTGGAACAGAAAAAGAGAAACATTCACTCTCATCGGAGTGACTGCCTGCCTGCCTGCCTGCCTGCCTCAGCCCAGCTTTCCGCTGGGGTGAGAGAGGCAGTGGAATCCCAGGGCAGTCATTTCTATCAAGTCAAGCGTCTGGAAGCCCCACTTGCATGTTTGGTCAAGGGGTAAATAATAGATCAGGGATTAGGCTTGTGTAGAATTCATTCCAGGGTAACAAGCTACTGAGGTCCCAGGATATGCATATTCATTCCTTGGCCAAGGCCGTGGGAGAGCGAGGACCATATGCCTGTTTGTCAGAGGGCTTAGTTTGCTAATTAAATGAGATATTACATACTTATGTGAGCAACAAAACAAAAAGCCTTTAAAGGATTGTCCAGAAAAAAATTGTGCTTGAATCTATTTTGTGTTGACTTCAAGTGCTTTGATGTTGCTTTAATTTGACTCAGGAAGTGTTTTCTATTTCGGAGTGTTGATTAACCGTGTAGATATCAGGAGCTATGGATGTGTATACAGAGCTTATCAAAGGCTAACATGACATTTTTTTTCTTTGTTGTTGCTTTGCTGCCAAACTATCAGATGACGATAAATCTATGTTATGACAAACAGATGAGATAGTAAAGTTATGATAGTGAGTGTCTGGCTAGCCATAGTGTATTTTCACCTTCTCATTATTTTCTTACCTCATGATTTTTGGAACAATTGCACTTCTTTTGGGGTGGGCTGGATTCTATGAGCAGGGCCAAACAAGTCCCTGGCTCGTTACTTTGTCACTCAGAAATGACTGGCTAACAATATAAAAAGTTTTACATCTGAGCTCAGGATTATATGGCAAGCAATGCAGGTAAGGCCATTAGAGGTTTGGTCCTTTTTCCAACACCATAATAAAAAACTTTGTCAGCCTTTACATTTAACAATATTTACCCTAACCTCAGTCACAGTAATGTTGTTGCCTGTACCCTAACAACATTAAGATGCCAAATCACGACCTCTGATCCACATTCAACAAAAAATTTATGGGCCCAAAGTCAACCATCAGGTTCAGACATCTAAATGTAAGTTTTGGGTCATGGCATGAAAAATAGAAAATTTAAAAAAAGTTTAATTTTACAACAGAAAAGCCAAAACATGAACATCAGCCCCTATCAAATCTGATACTGCATATGGGGCAGTAACTGATCGATATTGGCTTACTATACACGTCATTAACACTAAGTGGGCATTCATTTTAATGATACTGATAAACTGAGCTGTGTACTCACAAAATTATATGCATGCATTATACGTCTTCTTAGAGGTAACATCTGTATGTATATTTATGCATTATTCTTTTTATTGCTGTAGTTATTATATGCTGTACCCTGACCACTGCCAAACCATAAATGACCATACAGAGTAGATAAATTTCCTTCTGTGAAAACATCAACTTGCACTTCATGTATTCTGTGAAGACGACTAGCAAATTCCTTTTTCAACTCATTAACATGTCCTGGGACGTAAATAGTGTAATCATATTTATTTTTAGAACAAATATAATGCATCTTTATTTAAAAAAAAAAAAAGATACGGACATACAATGTTTGCTGCAGGCAGCTTGATAGGGAGGAAAAGTATATGTTTATCTGTCACTGTGACAGGATCCCACTGTTCATTAATTACCCAGCGGGACCGCCGATAATGAGCTATTGAACCTGCTGCTGAAGTGTTCCACCTCCTGGGATGGCCATCAGCTGCTGCATCACATTTTGTGGATCCATCAAATCCACAGAGGTGCTCCTGTTCATTAAGTTCCAGTCACTAGTAAAGCACAAAAAGGTCTAGAAAGGTCAATTCAACCATCCCCAAGAAAACCCAAGAGTTTTCAGAGGACTGGCTCTCACTGTAAGTTTTCTTCAACAGTCTGGAGGCAGTTAATGACCTGAAGAGCTTTTTTCTTATTTAGCTGCTTCTTGTCACATGATGTTTCTGATGCCAGATCGATACCCCATTCAATGAACACCTTATTTGGATGTCATCAGTCCACTGAATGGCTGTTATCAGTAGCCTTATACATCTGGTTGGTAGGTGCCTTCCTATACCTACTAGTAGGCTCAGATAGCAATTTTTATTTCTACTAATCAATGATAAACTGCCTGCTGCATAATCTAATGTAGCATAATCAGATTACATAGAAGTCCTCTAGTGGTCATGTGAAGAAATGAAAGTTTAACTCACATTTTGCAGTTCCAAGTCATTTAAATTATGAACATTTGAAATATCTGCCTGCTAGTAGACATAGTAGAACACCTGCTTTGTCTGATAACAAGTAGTCATTTAAATGTCTAATGGCTGTTATTCTCTACCAGACATTGTGTGTTACAATGAAATGGCATCAAATTTATCTATGAACCTCAATTAACAGATTTGCCTTTGTAGGACTTCACACATGCATGACCTGCTGCCTTTCAAAACTCAATCTGAGTGAACCTGAAGTCTTAGGCTTGAACAGAAAAAGGCGTCAAGACAGTTTCAGGTGCTGGAGGTTGATCAAAAGAGAATTAAAGGGTTCGATGAGCATCACTGAAGTAAAATCGTGCCTTTATACTGAGATGACTTGGTATATCAGTCTCTGAGTTTGAGCCCTTCTAATTCACTGAGAGTGAAGCACAGGTGTTGGAAATAAGACAAATACTTTTCTCATCTAAAAGCTGTTTTCCAACTGGACAACATTTACTCAGGGCGATCAATGTCCCATGTCCTAGTCTCTTCTCTCATACTCAAGGGAAATATGAACTTAATTTACCCTTTCACCAAGCAAAGGACAAGCTCTCCGGCAGCAGCCCAAGGGAAATAGTCTGACTCCTTGTTCCCACACATCCTGAGGGGTCTAACTGTGGGTGGAATGGCACTTTACTTGGGTGAGCTGTTAGTGAGTGTGGCCCTGCAGTTCATGGCACTGTGGACGCACAGAAGCTCACACATACACATATACGACGCGGCCTCTGAGAGGTGTGTCTTGCAGATCAATTCATCCTTTATGAGTGCTCCAGTTTGTTAAGGGTAGGACCAGAAGGTCATCAGATGGGAGTCAAACAGACGTCCGCGTCATCTCTTTGGGGCTGGCGTTAGACTTGAACAAGGGGGTTTGTGCATACAGTATGTGGGGAGATGGGTGCTAATGGGGAGGGGAGGGCATCTAAATCACATGCAAACAGGAATGCACATAATAGGAAAAAACAAAGTGTAAGGTTTATGGCAAGGGAAGGTTTTGAGCTTGAGTGGTCTGATTTAGGTGCACAGATATTGTCAGTCTAACGGCTGAAACAGGGGGGGAAAGAAATGGTAATCAATGGTTTCTCTGTCCTGGGGTTTTGTAAGGCAGTCCAAGGTCTCACAGGATTCAGCATGAGGATGGCTCATGCTTGGGGTCAAAAGTGGCTGACAATTCTCCCACAGACTCCACTGAGAGAAATAATATCCCTCCTCAGGGCATCACTCGAACAGAAATGCGTACAAACAAGTCTTAAAATGTCAGCAAGTGGACATGAACTTAGTTTGCGATTTAAAAGATTTGTGACTTTGGTTTCAAAAGACACTTGGTGTGATAGCAGCTTATTGTTATCTTACTCAACAAATAGAGTCATCAGCCGTATTGCATAGTGACTGTGTTTCAAAGCCTTTACTGTAAACGCTCACATGTTGGAGCCTGTCTCATTTGTACGCAGTGGGAGTGATGTACTAAACACTGCGCAGGTTTGACATCCCAACTGGCATTTGTACGATCGATGTTCCTTTAAAGTGGAGGACTTGTGACTCTTTAGTATCTTTTGTCATCTTCTGCAGTTCTCAGGTTCTTTCTTCCCTCAGCATCAAAGCTAGGCCACATTAATGCAGACAATATCCCACTTACCTGAGGCGGCAGGCGGAGACTGTGCTTTCACAATTCTCCATGGAGTGTCATGTTTTTCCCCGGGATGTGCCTCTCTTCCTTCCTCTGTCAGCGCTGGCACACCAGGGCTTGTCATTTGGTTCTTGAATTTTTCATGCAGGTGCATTTGCATGATCACAATCCTGTGTCACTTCTTCCCCTGGTAGATTAAATGCTGCCTGGCACTTGAACTTCCCCGTGACTCAGCTGAGGCAGAACAGAAGTGAGACAAGCGTGCTTGCTGGGACTGTCAGTGCAAGAGCCATCTTGTTTCAAAGGGTGGCACCTTACAGTTTGGCAATTGGCTCACAAAGACAACTTCAACAAGAGTCAGTTTACATTTGCTACTGCAGTGCTTACATTTGTTGAGTCATACTCTGTAGTGTCAAGATGTTATTGCGCTTTGGTTTGGTTTGGTACATGATCTCAGGAACCCAACTATTTAATTTTGCTGTATGCGCCGACTGACACATGAATAGCTGCCTTTTCTTCTGTCAGAGCACCGAGTTTAATCATTCAATCAACTCTCTACAAACACCCCAGAGATCATGAATAGTAAGAAGTATCCTTTGAGAGACGCATCTGCAGATCAATTTTAGAGTTCTCTGTTAAACTTAGAATTAATATTTTGAGGTGATTCATTTTCATCCATGCTTTATTTGCATTAAACAGCACTGAGGTTATTATGTATGTAATCAAAAGTAGACTTATTTTTGGCTTTTTTTTCTGGCTTTATTGGATTGATATAGTGAAGACTGACGGAAAGGTGGAAGGAGAAAGAGAGGGTAGGACATGCAGCAAAGGGCAGGGGGTCGGACTCGAACCCGGGCTGGCCGGCTGCTCATCCCACTGAGCTCAACTAGCGCCCATCAAACATAGTCTATGCTGAACATTCTCTACATGTGTTATTCTTGGATGGATCATTGCAATTCTATGAGCAAACTGTGCTTTCAGTATCTACAAGCAATAGTATGTGCTTTTTTTCGAAAAAAAAAAAAAAAGGATCCCGTTATTCCTACCACCCATGTACCTCCACTGACTTTATGGTAATTTATTATTTATCCACAGTTAGCTTTGAAAAAGTTGAAAGTTACAATGTGAACCCAAAAAGAATACTCACAAAAACATGAATATTACAGTGTTTCATATAAATTTTACCTAAGAAACTCATAAAATTTGCAAGCTTATCTTTGAATCGTATAGATCCTGATCTGTATGAGGACACACATTTAGATAGTGGAATAGGACTAAACTATATATGCTTCACCTCTTGCAGTACACTTTGCATACAGTTTTATGCATAAAGAATACATCTTTTATGTATTTATGCATAGGTTAAGGAAGTAAAATCAAGAAAAGACTGCAGCGAGTGTGGGATTTTTTTTTATAAATGTAAATGCACAAATCACATAATTGGTTATTGTGAAACTGTGCTTGGCTTAGATCTGCTTTATATACCTGAGACAGTCTCAAACTCTGGATCTGGATTAATCTGTCTTTAGCAGTACAAACACCAAATAAAGGGAGATACTGGCTGCTTCACATACAGGAGAGAGCAGCAAGAGACGCTGCCAAAACATGGTGGAACATGCCTGTGTACGCAACTGTAAGTGTCTCTAGCTAAATAATTTGATGATGAAAGAAGGGATAAGTTAGAAGGTAATCTTCTACTCTTCACTTCTTCTCTTAAATGTTCTTAAAACAGCCTTCTTTTTCATAATTTGACCGTAGAGTAACCAAATCAGTTTCAGGTTTTCTCATAAGAGACGCTTTATCTAACATTTTTCAAGTGCTCGGTTTCGCCTTAAAGATTTTGACCTGCAGAAGAAGAAGCCAGATTCAAACTCTGCTGGTCACATGTCGTCATGATGACAGTGAGAAAGGGGCTTATTCACAGATACCATGTGTCAGTTTGTGTCTCTGAACAAGAAACAGGGGGCAGGCAGATGTTGCACATTATGTACCAGTCTACTGCCTCTAAAATTGTTCTGCAAATGAGGATCTTAATGAGAGGCAGTGTTTGTGGGTCAAGGAACAGCCTAATCATACTAAGTCAATTGCATCTTTTCTCTTTGTGTGTGTGTGTGTGTGTGTGTATGCAAGTGTGTGTGGTTGTGCGTGTGCATGCATGCATGGGTGTGAGTGTGGAGCAGTGAGCAGATGAACCAACATTTGTCTGACTCAAGAGGAGAGCCAGTCATCATATTTCTTCATTTCCCTCTCTCACCCTGTGCTCCAAATCTGGCTGGACACTTAAGTACATTAGCCACACAATATGGAGTTGTCTTGTCTCACCAGCAAAAAACAGATGTCAAACACATGTCTTTGTTCATTTTCCTTTACCCTCCCTTTGCTTATGTTCAGCTCTCAAAACTCCCACTATAGAGTCGAGAATTATTGGGCACACTGTCTCTAACCTTACAGCGGCTCATTAAAACTGAAGACATGAATAAATATCAACAGGAGTAAGTACCTATTTTAAAAGGAAAACAGTAATTGTATCTGCCAAATACAAATAAAGATCAATATCAAATTTCCATGTCATTTTTCTTTGCCATCGTGTGTGGTTGCTCAGGTTGTTCAAACTGGGGATTTATAACTGAACAAAGCAGTGCTTACAGACACAGAGGAACCTTTATTTTATATAGAATACATGTGTGTGTGTCTGTGTAAGGGTAGTATCAAGAGACACCCATCTGTACTTTAAAACTATGTTTGAAGAGTCCTGTGTGCTTAAAAATAATATTAATATGAACATCACTACATCATGTCGACATGGTTTTTTACCTTACTTCCTTTCTTTCTAAAAAGTAAACCTAGGACCTATCCAAGGACCTGAGGAACTGGGGCAGGTCCTCTGTCTGTTTGGAGCTTTAGCCAATCTCAGTAATTTCAAAATAATTATTAACTAATGCTTTAACATGTAGCTGTAACATTAAACTGAATTATTCTTAAGTAATTGCACAAACCATCATGTAATACTGTAGAATAAAGACAACTTCATATTCATAAATGAACAAGAGTCAGCAGATGTAAAGGTATTCAAGTTAAATCTGTGATTATAATATAAAAAACACTGCTACATCCAGTTTATATTAATCTACATTTGCTCAAACACAAGATATTGTGCATTTTCCCAAAAAATATTTTCATTGTATCCAGCAAATTTTCTCAGCAAGGTTATTATAATAAAAAATAAAACTAAACAAAAAACTCTAGTGATTGTTTCACTCTAAGTATAAAAGTTAGTGAACTGAAATAAAAATAAAAATTTCTGAAAAAACAGCTCTAACTTAAAAAATTAACCTGCAAAACTGACTAAAATATCAGAAGTCACGAAGTTAAACAAAATCGAATAATTTGACAGTCAAATCTAGAGTAAAACGTAGAACTTAAAACTTCAAAAGAAAAAAATCAACTTGGAAAATTAAAATTGAATAAGTTTAAACTTAAAATAAAATAAAATATAGTGGAAAAATCCCTAGTTTTAGTCTTTGGTAAAAAAAAAAGATCTGGTAAAATTCGTTACCACAGCCTGCCTGATGAGGCTTTGATAGACATCTTTAGTGAGACTTTGGTTTTCTGCAATACTGTGAGTCACCTGTGTTCAAAAGGTGTAGCATTTTTTAGCTTTTAAATTAGTGCTGTCAGCATTAATCTCGTTAAAATGACGTTAACGACATTAATGACAAGTTAGCGCGCATCCCCCTGTGCGTGTGGCTGCCCGGCGCTAACACGTTAACGAGCTAACTGTGCTAACGCATTGACCACGTGCAGCCCCATGCACGGCCCAATCCACACTAACTCGCTAACGGAGATTTGCTGCGTTTTCGCGGTTATGGCGTTAACATCATTTAACGAGATTAATGCTGACAGCAGTATTTTAAATATGCACCATATCTACATGATATAAATTAAAAATTACTTAAATTAACACTGAAACTAACAAAAACTAAATTAAAACTAAACACGTTTCAAACAATAAACTGAAATGACAAAATCCATTCTGAAAACTAACCTTTTTAGGGGAGCGCAAATACCCCTAAATTCATTAATTGCTTGCCTAAAAGTATCTATAGTAACATTAGTAATAATCAGGCATTTTAGTATTATTTTCTGAAATTGTCTGTTAATGTTATATTTTGACAAGTGGAGATGGTGCAGGTTAGAATAATAACGGGTTTAACGGTCCCGTGTTCTTGATGTCATGATGTTATAGCACACTCACGCAAAAACGCTGCTGCTTCAACAGCAGATTTATCGTTAATAAATAAGATGCGTTGGTGAGGCAGAACCCCCCCCCACCCAATAGGTTGAATTTCTTCACACAAAAGTGCCACATGTCCTGTGCTAATATGTGCTAATTTCTGTGACTTATAAAGTGTCCACTTATTTTTATTTGTTCTCTGAATAGTGTTAGCTATTGTACACTACACAGCTAACCTTGTTAGCAAATTTTAGCTTTTAGCGACATAAATATGCATTACCAAACAAGGAGCTGATGCACTTTTTTTTAGTTTGTTAAAGATTTGTGTTCCTATTCTGGTCAAATTTGGCTTTACTGTTTGTTTACAGCTTCAGTTCCAGCTGACATCAGGTCAAAAGGCTGTTACGTGTCACTGGATAAGCATCAGTTTATGCCTTTTTTTTTAGGTTGTAAATTGTGTTTCACTGTTACATTTAAGTTTTTGTTAGCAGCGCAAAGACAGAGAATAAGATAGAGAGGAAGAGAAAGAGAGAGAGCAGGATGAAAGCTGCAAAAAGAAACAAGAGTGGACATTTAGTTAAAGTTAACACAAAATTGTAAAGCCAACTGGTGTAGCTCCTGTTTTGACCACATTCATTGATGATGACTTCACATAACCAAGCAGTGTGTTGTACTGATATCAAATGGAAATCCTTATAATAATGACTCTTATAATAATTATTATAAGATTTTTTTTTTTTATTGAATACAGTGCATATGTATGTTATTATCAGTGCAAAGGAGTGAGGAAGATGGAAAGAGAGAGCAGAAAGACTGTACATGAGCAGGAAGAACCAGGTGAGTAAATAGGCAGATATTGAAGTAAGATGGAAAAAGAATAATTGTGTTTCACAAAATATTTTTACATGCAATTCATAGATGCTTTGTACGCTTTTTCAGTAGCACATGTAAAAATGCCCATGGACATTCTAGACAGAACTTATTTATGTGAATGATAGCTTTTTAAGGGATTTATTCCACTCTAAACTTGGCTCAACAGAATGAAATTGATGTGACAGACTACAAATCCATTTGTGTGCACAATAAAAGGAGGGTTTTGTATGAATTAAAAAACTATATTGTAAAAGCAGCTCTTACATGTTTGCTTCATATCCATGTGTATGGACAGGGAGGGTGATTTTCTGCCATCTTTATTGAATAAATACAGCGGTTTATGATTCAGATGACTGCACCTGGTTAAGAGACTGAAACAAAGTTGTGCATTTTTATCCTTTCTCTTTGCAAATAGTTACTTCTTACTTTGGAGAATTCTGGTCTAAACCTATGCCCAAAGTTTGATAACTAAATTGACCACCTTAAAACAAGTGTATAATATTGAAAGGTGTGATTATTCACTTTAAATTACTCTTAAACACTAGCCCAGGGGTGTCAAACTCAAATACACAGTGGGCCAAAATTCAAAACTGGAACAGAGTCGCAGGCTAACATTAATATTTATTGAAAAAAAAAAAATCTTCCTCTAGATATAAGAATGAATCTTTTCTTATGGACTCAAATAAGTTTTGCTGAAAAACTGAATATGGAACAAGCAAAGCTTAATACTAAACAATATATATATTAGCTGTATAATACCAGTAGGCCAGCTCTAATAGTAATTTGGTATGGCTTTGTGGGCCAAATGTAATTAGGCTGCGGGCCAAATTTGGCCCACGGGCCAGAGTTTGACACCTATGCACTAGCCCATTTAACTAATTCAGTTGCTTTTGAAGGTAAGATTGTAACATGCACCCAGTTAAAATTGCATTGAGTGCATTTGCAGGCAGCATATTCTTTTAATATTAATTATGTGGCACTGTGCACATAACATGATGACTGGGGGTTGAGCCCCCCTAGAACTCTGAACCTAGATTCGCCCCTGAATCTCAATGAAAGTGACCTAAATTGAAAACAAAAATTCAAAGTGAAAAAGAAAATATATATATATCAGAAAATACAAAACTATGAAACTATTCCTTTTCATAAATAGGGGAAAAACTTCTTAAAATCACAGTTCAGGAGGCTATCAGTGTGCAACACTTCATTTTGGAAAACAAAAGAAAAACAGCAACAAACAACTGTTTTAACAAATCCCAAAAAAGCCAATCAAAACTGACCCGCGCGTTCCCCTGGCTGATCCGATCTAGCAATACCCTTGCCGATCCCGATCATACTGCCATCTATGAACTGCTACTGTCGTGAAGTGACGTGACGGCTGTGACGCTAAGGGACAGAAACGGCAAACAGCGGGCTTGTTTGAAAAGAGGAAACCGTCTCCCTGGTTACTGACAGCCGTGTTATCCGCACAGAAGTTTCATCTGGCGTTGTACAAAACAATATAACGAATGTACACGGGTGAACCCTTTAATTTCTCACAGTTCGAAGTATGTCGTGACGTTTTTTTCTAGCGCTCTGACTTCAGAAAGCTGTCAACACCAGAAACAGTGTAACTCTTTATGCTTTACGTGGCTAACGCTAGCTAAGTAATCTCAGTGTTGGTCTTCCTGGTGCTGCTGCAGGGTTGATATCTGCCTGGTTAGCAAGCGATCGAAATAGGTAAGAACTTATCAGTCCTCCAAATACTTGGAGGGCTGTCCTGGACGCTTGCTTATTTCTTCCTCAGCTCGCGGTAGAAACCTGGAACACCAATATGCTAACATCACATAAATAAATACAAAGTCCCTGTCGATATGGTTTCTGTCAGCTAAAATCCTTTCCAAGTAGTTTTGTCAATCCGATGCAAAGCAGTCTAATCACATGTTGTTTAAATAGCTGAGCTGTGCCATGTTTGTTTAATCCACTGCTGCAAGTTACTGAGATTTTTCTTTTAATATTTCATCACTACAACCCTTTTTCTTTTGCCTTCTTGCAGGTCTGAAAATGAGCTCAAAAGATGATGCTCACACCCTAGTATTGGAGGAGCAGGTGAAGACTTTATCAGATGAGCTTTTGCAATGCCAGGTGTGTGAATGCATTTTGTTTTGGGTTTTTGTTTTAAAGCCATGTGTACACACTTCTGTACTTTATCACTGCTCATTGTACAATGTTGGATTCAGTTAAAAGTAGGAGAAAAAGACCCATTTGATTTCCCTAAAATGGGGATTTGTCCAGATTACTTGAGTATAACATCGTTACAACCCTTATCATTACATCACTGCTACAAACAAAGCGTTCATTTGGCTGTGATTTCTATATAACTCTTGTCAGTGTTAAAAAGTGTAACTCACTATATTAATCTTTACTTTATTTATCACTATGACTATGACTTTTTTTCAGACTACATATGTATCACACAGTTGTCAGCACCTTTTACTCTCCAGGCTGAGCATTCTTTTTTTTTTTCAATTCTCACTCTCTGCTATAAATTGTGGACCTTCATTAATTTCAAAATTAAGTAATTACTGTTAATTTGATCTCTGTGTGATGCATACCAGCCATGTCACCAGACTTTATTTAATCTAAAATGAGGATTGATGAAAGATAAGCATGAGAATAGAATTTCGAGGTCTGTGAATGACTAGCAGGAAAACCACCCCTTTACATGATGCTACTTGTGATTTTAAAATAAAGCACATTTGACTGACTAGATAAAGCATATTTATCTCCCTCATACATATGTAAATGTCCTGATTATACCCTTAATGAATGTCTAGCACAGACAGGAAAAAGTGTGGAGGGCCCCCGTCAGATAATACACACACAGGCACGACATGCTCATGAGCAGATTTCCAAAGGCTTTCATGTTCACTTTGTGAGTCAGTGATTGAGGGAGTCCTTGCATACTCACCACCAGGTGGTGTCTAATAACATGAGTGAATTGATCCCAGCATTTCTCACTTTGTGTATCCGCACCACCTTGCTACACAGGTAGGCAGACAGCTGTGGGGTTCAGCAGATGAGCTGTTACATTTGAGTTTTGTAATAGAAGTAGAAATATAAACCACCTAACATGTTCGGCACAAACATTCGTTGTGCTGCTGTTTGTGTGTAACCACATGTGCGCCTGTTACCTTATTTATCCTCTGCATAAACTTTGGTTTGACTTCGGGAGCCAATTTTCAAGTGTTTATTCAGTGAGAGAACACAAAGGCATCAGAGTGGAGTGAATCCATGTATTGACGTATGTGATTAAATAAACAAAAGAAACATATTGTGTCTTCTGCAAATGCACCGGTAGTCAGTGTGAGTAAGTGACAGCTGAAATAACTTTGCCGGAGACAAGAGGGGAAAAAAATCCCCACGACTGTAATAAAAATGTTTATGTAACTGGTTTTGTTAACCTGGGGTTTATTTACTAGAGCTGTTTGTCGAATGATAGAGATGACAGGAAAGTGGAGAGATTTCTGTCAAAGGAAACAAACTTTTCTTGTTCACTGCATGCAGACTGATTATGGTTATGTGGGTAATCATTCTCCAGAGGCCCATTCTTAGTCTTGCCTTGACACACCTTAAAAAAAGAAAGAAAAAGAATTATGTATGAGTGATGAAACAGTATGAAAGTCATTGAATAAAAAGTGAGACAATTATTTGGCAAGTAAATTTATTTTTAAGACAAAGTCGTGTCATCTGATAATGTTAGTTTTGCAAATTTTCTCCATGAATTTTGCCCCAAGAAAATATTAGCCAAGCAAAACCCTCTCTGACATCTAATTTTTGTAATACCGTGATTAGATTGTTTCTCTCAAGGTATTCCGGCTTCCTCCCACGGTTCAAAGACATGTGCGTTAGGTTAACTGGTGATCCTAAATCGGCCGTAGATGTGTGTCTCTGTGTCATCCCTGAGAAAGACTGGCGACCTGCCCTGGAATAGCCTCCAACCCAACAACCCTGAAATGGATAAGAGTAGGCCTTTTGCCTGCAAACTTTAACATTTGATTGCACCTTTAAACTTAAAAACCATTATAAAAAATGTTATTCTCACTTGTATTTAGGACTACGCGCTGTATACTTTCTTCACTTCAGACTCACTTATATTGAGCTGACACGAAAGCCATCTTTGGTGGTCTTATCTGGAGTAGATCACTGATTCTGCATATCTGAGGACGTTAAGTTCTACCGTGCACAATTTAAATTGTGGCATTTGAATACTACTGATGTCTTAAGTCTCTTGCATGATTACTTCAGGACAGCCATTAACTACAAAGACACTCATCTGTCAGCCAGCAAATGTTCCTGCTAGACCATGCTAATTTTACTAATATGTGCTGAATTCCAGTGGCTCTCGCTCTCTCTCTGGTATGTTTAGCTCGTGGTGTTTCAGTTTCTAGATTCCAAATGAATAATTCAGCCATCATCAAACACATATTCAGTGCATCTTTAAGTACGCATACGGCTGAGGAGAGCTCTTGATGAGGGTCCTGACTGAACATTTGTCCATGGAAGGGCTAATGGCAGCCAAAGGCCAGGCAGAGGGAGACCATGTATTTCAAGTAAACCATGCTGCCTAATTTAATCGTTAGCTGCATTCCAGGGTTGATTTGGTGAGATCTCTATCCCCGCTTCACCCCGCTCCCGATCTGTGTATCCACACACCAAAACACACAGATGCGCATCGAGACAGAGATCTACAGTCCTTCCACTTTATATGTTCAGCTCATGGTCTTATCAAGGTCTGCTTCTGCCACTTCAGTAAATAATTGATTAGACACTTTTGAGAAGGGGGTTAAAATTCATGTGCTAATTGGAGACCAGTAGATTCCAGTGGGAGGGATGACTTTTATCTTATGATGATGTGAACATAATTCATCAGATAATTTTATAGTAAGTCGATTTGGTATAATTCTGTCTTTTAATGTCAGAAAATGTAGTTTTTAGATGTCCCTCATTAAATGTAATGTAGCTTAAAAATGTTTGAAAAACCAGCAAGACAATTTGAATTGGAAATGTGTCAGGGGCTGGCTGGGTTTTTCTGCTTGAAGATGACTCTCTCTGTCATCAGTTTTGAGTTTCTTTGGGGCTAGTTACTTTGGAGCTGTAGTGGAAAACATATCCGGAGAGCAATTGATTAATAAAGAAAAATGCAAGCTCGACTGCTGTGTTTTGATTTGGATCCCTGCTCTCCCCAGTCATAAATAGTGCATAATGACAAGTGTCAATGCTCGCTCCCCTTGAGTCGAAGGTCACATCTCAGCGATGGAGATTGCCGCTAGAGAGAGGTTCATGATTAGAGAGGGCAGGACAGATGAAAAAAATATTATATATTTATATTTTACAAGTTCTTTAAATTATTGATTGACTTCCCCCAGTTGTCATATGCTAATGTCACTGAGCATCCAAATTTTTTGTTTCTCACTGAAAAAGGGCTGTGATGTGTTGCTGCTTTTCCTTTTAGGGGCTTATCAAATGCAAATTTTATCATCGCATTTCTCAAAAATAATTTCTCTTCACTTGCTGAATCCTTTACTCTCACAGGCAGACAAGGAGTTTGTGTGGTCTCTGTGGAAAAGGCTGCAAGTGGCAAATCCAGACTTGACCCAGGCTGTCAGTTTGGTGGTTGAGCGGTGAGTGGATTCATCTTTCACAGTGCTACCTGAGAGGCTCAGCAGACGAACCTTCCCCTTATCTCGCAAGTGAAGAGAAGCAAGTGTGTGTGTGTGTGTGTGTGTGTGTGTGTGTGTGTGTGTGTGTGTGTGTGTGTGTGTGTGTGTGTGTGTGTGTGTGTGTGTGTGAAAGTCGTTCAAGGGGTGTTTAAAGCACCTTGGCTGTTCTACTGGGGTTATGACGGAATCTGGTGCAGATGCTGATTTAAGCCCTCTTATCCCTGGTCTAGCAGTTCAAACAGTGGAAACCCTTTTAATGAAAACACTCTTCCACTGCTGCTCACATGCTGGACAGTTGAAACAGTCCTGCCAAATACTTGTCTTTACTGGATAAATTGCGAGATTGAATATGACCTCTTTTGCAGGATGGCTAAGCTCCATTGAGAACAGTGGCATGGGAACTTGTAGGAAAAGACACATCTGGAGAAATGAATTGCGTTCCTCTTATGATTAAAAAAAAAAAAGACACCCAAAAAACATAACGAGACTCTGATTTATCGCTGAAGTTTGAAAGCTGTTTATTCACACGTTCCAGCTGCCATTAAATTTTGTGTAAAGCTTTATTTAGTACTTAGGTTTTACTGACTTTTTTCTTTAGGGGATACATTAAATCATATTTTCTTCCTCACTGGTGCACATCGCATACTTTTTGAGGTCTGTCAGTTGTTAGTAGACCCTTAATAGAGGTAAAAACACAGTGCAGCAGCAGAGTGCTCCTCAGTACCTGTGCCTCTCATTTCTACTCCACACCCACTTGAGTTCTTTATAGCCCCTTAGGAAACCCATCAAAGTGGGTTAGTCCGCTGAGACAGGTGGGGCAACATGCACCCAGAGAGTGTATGTGTATTGTATCACCTGATGCGCAAGAAGATATTGACATGGTAATTGTGTCGACTCCAGTCAAGCGCTGTCGTCCACTGGGAGCCGCCATTCATCCCTCCCTCCCCTTCCTGTGCGGATCTTGTAGAGTGATTGGTTGGATGCTCAGGACATGGTGAACATAGTCCAATATATGAGGAGATGCAGCTAGGCCTGCCTGCGTTCCTGCCCCCTCCAGGGACACCAGATACTTATTTCAGTGTGTACCAGAGGAGAGGGCTGATCAGAAGAGGCAAAGAGACGATAGAGAAGGCCTCAAAGACCCGAGGTGTAGAAGAAGCAGCTGATGAGCGGAGGGAACGGATGGTCCCCGGTGGTTCGGAGTAGTTGAAACAAGCAGGTCCCCAATTGCAGACTTGTTTTTGTCTCCGCAAAAGTTCATTATGATAAAAGAGGTAGTAGTGGGCTTGAGAGATTTAAACTTTGCTGTATTGTTGCTCTGTAATTCTGCTTAAGTAGCCAGTGAGTAAACAAAGTTTTTCTTTTCATTTTCTTACAGTTTAGCATTATTAAATATTAAAATAATGATGAGAACACTGGCGACATGTTAAGGCAAAAGAATCTTCTTTTGATGAGTGCAGCAGGTGATCAATAATTAAACATTTGGAGTTGAAACCGATAAACTTTTGTCCAAGAACTTGCCCTCTGGGGCAAAATTCAGTGTTTTGACCTTTCCAGAGTAGCCAGCAGATATTTGAAAAAGGGATTGTTGATATCTGGGCCAAGAATTTCCTTTTCCATGTGTTCACAGTCGAACTATGAATGTAGATGAATTTTTAAAAAAAGTGAAATCACTATCAGATGATAGCTCATGGTTTTCACCTGCATGCAGCCAATGCTCACTCATAAACTCATAAACCAGAGAACTTCCTATACTGAAAATCTCATTTGTAATTAAATCAATGAGTTCTTCATGCTTATTTTTATATGTAGCATCTGTTTATAGAGAAAAGTTAGAAATCAATGTGTTTCAAGCCAGTAAGATTGGACAGAATCTTGAGTGTAAGCTAAATAGTTAAAGCTATTCTTCTGTACGCTCTCAAGTCCTTAATCGTTGCCGACTATTCACACATGTATATTCTGTGTATTTACTCTTCCTTCTAGTGAGAAGCACAAAGCTGAGATTAAGGACAGGAAAGTGTTGGAGATCCTTCAGTCGAAAGACTACAAGATTCAAGAGTTGGAACAGGTATCATAATGTTTTCCTTAACCGGCTTTAACTTTCTAATGCAAACAACTTTTCTTTGTGAACATCAGCAAGTCAATTTCTTTTTTCGCTGCTGGCCTGCTGTCAGATCTGATCACAGGAATTCAAATTGTCACGACGCAGTTTAAATATGTTGAAAATGTTCAAAAAGTGCTGATGCACAAAACAAATTTACAGAGTTTTATGCAAAAACAAAAATCATCACACTTCTGCACACTCACAGAAGTGTGTGGCTGCTGTGATTTACATATCAAAGTAGTCTCTTTCGCCATTTTTCTCACACATCATTATGTTTCCTTGCGTCATGTGATTATTATAATTAGGAAAAAAAATTCAAAAGGCGCCACTTTAATGAGTAAGGGTGTCCTCACACTAAGCACGGTTACTTTGTACCCTGCCTGAGCACAATCACCTTCCCTGCCCACTTCCCACTGGCCTGTGCTGACACTGCCCTTAATGATCCGACCCAAGTTCACATCAGTTTGTCTCAGAGTGTCAACTCGTCTCTCTTTCTTGAAAAAGCGCTCTGGTAGTACACAATGGGCTCATGAGTGCTTGTGAATGAGCTTTTTATGAATATTGTGGCTACAATGGGGTTGTGGTGACACACTGCGCTCTCACATGTTTATAAATGAGTTGGCAGAATGATTTCTAATGGAGACAGCTGCTACTCCGGAGTGTGCGTACATAGCAATCATGCTACATGCATACTGTGCTCAAGTCCAAATGAACTATGCCTGGGTTCTCCTCTAAGTGGGCCAGGGCACCGGCACATTACACACCACTTACACTAGTCAAGCAAACTTCACCTTAGGGGTCAAACTCGCTTGGCCACAGAAAGGATCAGTTAATGTGAGTGCCCCCTCAATCCTAGCACAAGACTTGAGGAACACATCCAGTACATATAAACCTACAAATTTAGGTTTGGGGTTTTTTCTACTTTTTTCCCCCCAATAAGCATTGCAATAAGCTCATACCCTGTGTACATATTGTACACACACGTACATGTACAGCTTCAGTTTCCACGATTAACAAACTGCTCCCAAGTTCCTGCATCATGTACTGAGCTAAAAGTTAGCTTAACCGGTGGTTGCAAAGCAATTTTCCTTTCGAATGTAGAAGCACCACCAACCCTGACTTCACAACAATGAAACTGTAAAACCTGTAGTACTACCACGGTTGTGTATTTGTGACTGACTAAATAAGCCATACACGAAACAGTGACCAGGCTCTGTCCTTGAGCATGCTGCTGGCATTTTTGTTGTTCTGCCAGCGATTGATGAATGGCTTTACCTTGGTAGGGAACAAAATAAAGCTTGTTTTCCCTTGTTTTTCCAACTGCTACTGGAATGCGCTCAACTTGGAAGTGACGTTGCTCCCAGCTCTGACATCCGACTTCTGCTGTAAAAGGAATGCAGCATTTATCTTCAGGCTGAGCTTGTGGTCATATGCCTTCATAGTTGACATTTAAGTTGCAGCCATTTCTAGTGGCTCTTAGTGAGTCTTTCACAGAAAGACAAAACAATCCTTGGGCTTTTTATTTCATTTTCACGGTCATTTTATTACAAACAAGCATTTTTGTCTTGCTTGTTTAACTGTCTGCTGAAACTTTCATTCATAAATGCCATAAAAATACAAATGAATACAAAATTATTATGCTGCTTTAATATTTCCCTTTAGATCTTTATCTTTCTCTCATACCTGCTTTTTTTTTTTTTTTTGCTCTAACCCCTGAGTTATAGTTCTTGGTGGTTTGATGGCTAATGATAATGACATCACTAATGTAATTTACTCCAAATCATCATCTCTTCACCGAAGCATCTGTCAGTCTCATTCATTAGTGTCCCTCACCCAGAATGGTGCTCATTCTTAATGAGACTGGCTGTAATGGAGTCATCAGCTTGCCAGTGCTTTTTGACATTACCCTCCTCAGCAATCATAATAGTTGCTCACTGGACCAAAAAGGTATATGATTATGGTGGACTTTTTTGTGTAACATTTGTACCTTTAAGGTATAAGTCATCGTAGGTGACGACTCCATTGCTGTGTTTGCAAGCTTGGCACTTACAAGCAAATACAAATACTACTTATGGCCTTCTGAATTATCCACATGACAGTGTGACACAAGTTTCACACTGTTGAAATGCTTTACCCTAATATACAGACATTTGATGGATATCTAGATATCTATCAAATCTGATGGACACTTTTCGGTTATTTTTTAATAGACTGAATTGATGAGGTGGTAGATAGCTGCAAATCCATCCTGTGGGGGGGTGGGACTTAACTGTGCTCTGTGTCTTTCAACTGCTTTTTAAGAGCTATTTAATGAACTCATTCATTTATTACTCTCATTCAGTGTAACGCCCATGTCTCAGTTTATATGAGTTTTATAGGAGGAATCCCTTTGTTTCCAAAGCCTGTTTTGCTGTACTTCTTCTGAAAAGTTCTTTGATAGCGCCGCACTCTGTGCTGTGTCATCCAGCCCTCTGACAGTCATCATCTCATCTGCAATCTTAAGCCATACCCTCAGAGTGATTAATAGGTTTTCCTTCTTTTTCAAGGATGTGATGGTCTGCTGAGTCCACATAGCATCTCAGATTTTTTTTTCTTAATGTATCAGTTCTCCCACTTTGATTATGTTTTTTTTTGTTCTTGCTGGTTTTCTTTTTTTTCTTTCACCTCTTTCTCTCTCTCTGCTTTTGTAACATAATTAGCTTTCATTTTTGAACTATACTGGGAATTTTCAGACGCTAATCTTTCTGTCCTAGACCTCTTAACTTGGCGCAACCCGCTTCCCCTCCACCCTACTATTCTATCACTTGAGTGCTACTGGGGTTCAAATTGTTCTTCCCTATCTCATTATCAGCGTTTGAATTTATTTTCCGCTCTCCAGTATAAATCTATTAAAGCCCCACTGTTCTTAGCACGGCAAGCTAGGAGTAGCAAGGAACGCTAAATCCACTATCTGGATATATCTGAGCGATTTCCCTCAACATGGCAATTAATTGCATCCCAGAGCACAGTGTTATTTGAGAGAGGAGGGTGTACCCACAGAAGACTGTGGATTACCAGCCAATGCCAAACCCCAGCTGATACAGTGTTAAGAAGCCAGCCTCCTCCCACTAAGGCCATAAAGGCTGCCAAAAAACATGAAGTAAACATATAAAAAGTGGGTGGTCATTACTTTACACTATCGCTTGTTTTAAGAGCTGAAGCATTTAGTCTATTCATTGATTGTCAGGTTAGAAAATTAATGCTGATAATGTTTTCCAGCCTTTCTTTTGTCTGTACACTTAATACTTTGGGGTTTTGGACTGCTGCAAAAATATGACGCTGAATGGCATGACCTTAAGCTCCAGGAAATTCCAACAAGCATTCACTCATGCTTTGTAGATCTCATGAATAGCTCATTAATCAAGGCCAATTGATTATGAAAGCAAATATAAAAGTGATAGTCTTGTTGTTTTGTTACAACATTTTTAAAAAATGAAGGTTAAAAAAATGATATGCCTAATGTAACCTGTAGTTTTTTGGGTTTTTTTTGTTCTTTCTGTGTCACCCTGATTGCCACAGAGAGTAACCGGGCAGCAGCAGGAGATTAACGGCTTGTTACAAAGGAGGACGGCGGAAGAGGAGAGTGATTTAATGAAGAAGGAGCTGACAGCTCTGCGTGAACAACTGGTCAATAAGAGTCAGGAACTTGAGGTTGGTGGAACAAATTTTCTGTGGCAGTCGGGGCTTTTGCTTTCAAAAGTCTCTCTTCTGCGTGGCACGACAAGTCCCCCGTGGCCTTAGCCTCGGGGGTATGAATCATTTAGAAGAGAAAGAGGATTGTTCAGCCCTCTTGAACGCAATCTCAGTGTCTTTGTGTCTTCTTCTCCTGTCTCCACCCTCGCTCTGTCTCACCCTTTCTTGCTTTCAGCTTACTTTCCCGCTACTGACAACAGAGAATACTTAACAGCTGGAAAGTCTGCATGTGAGAAAGAAAGCGCGAGCCAGAGAAAAGCAGGTTGTTAACTTGCAGATAAATACTTAATGCCTCCTTCAGTGGGGGGAAAGTGAATAATGTGCATGCGATGGTGTGGCTTCTGCCTAATTATGCTTAGATGGGACATGGCTATGATTAATTGATAAAGGGATGGTCCTTACACAGTCTTGGTGGGGTCTCGTGGTGAGAAATCGTGGGGGACAGCATCAAAGGAGACCTAGGTTGAGTCTAATGGGTTTTGTAGCTAGCACCATTCTCATTAGGAGCCTGTCATTAAGGCTGGCAGACTGGCCCCTGTACCTACGTGAGCCCAGTTCTTGCAGCACGGCTCGGCCAACACCAACCAAACACTGGCCGCGTGGGTCCAGTCATACAGCACAGGTGACCTTGGCCAATCAGCGACCCATGCAGTGGGCTCCCGCAGAAAAAGCCGTCCACTGTTTACATATTCATTTCAGCCTCAACCCCATGGGCTGCTTCTCTTTTTGGATCTTTGCAGTTTTCTTTTTTCATTTTCTCAGTTTGAAATGCTACTTTTTCTTTTTCTCTTCTTTCGTCGTCATTGTTTATTTGGCCCTATTGACCCCCTCCCCATTCTACTCCTCTCACACACACACACACACACACACACACACACACACACACACACACACACACACACACACACACACACACACACACACACCTTCCTTCTTCAGGAAATGAAGACAAAATGTAGGAGGAAAGAGGAGGAGGAGCGGCAGGTGGTGCAGGCTCTAGAGGAGGAGAAAGAAGGATTAGCTTCCCGCTGCGCCGCCCTGCAAGCTGACCTGGAGGAGAATCAGAGGCAGGCCAACAGCCAACGAGACCAGAGGGATGCTGCCCAGACCAGAATAAAGGTATGAATGTGGGGACAGGTCCACACAAATACAAAGGCACTCACACACACCTTGAACTTTCTGATCCCTCACACCCTATCCTCTTCAGCTTGTGAATATAAAAAGATCTCTGTAGCAAAGCACAGAATTAAATAAACAGGGACTGCACTCAAAGGAAGGACAAAGTTATGATTTAACGTAGGGCAGACAGATCTTCCTGAGTTGTGGTTTAAAAAAAAAGAAAGAAAGAAAAAGAAAGAAGAAGAATTAAGCCGACCAAACCGAAAGTAGCTTCCATTAAATCATTGGCCTGTTGGTTCAAGAGTTTGTGGTCAGGTGTGTTTCATTATCCAAATGCAAGCAAGTAACTTTCAGAATCTGTTGCTCTGATCATCATTATGGATCGGTGCTTCTTCTCTCTGTGAAAATGAGAAATACGATAAGACATCAACTGTGCTATTGTTTAAACATTCAACCAATCAAATTTCAGTTCTTGAAAATTGTATTTATTTATTTTTTTACATTTCAAATTTTATTTCCTAGATTCTCAGGAAGTAAAAGCTACAGAAGAACCTCACATTCCTCCCCTTCCTTATCGACTAATCATTATGAAACATATTGCTCCCCTAGTCAAATGGAATCAGACAGAGAGTCTTGAATAAGTTAGAGCTGCAGAGTAATTACTCTTGGATGGGATGAGCCCAGTGACTAGTGTATGCACATCCATCACAGCCTAAGACACTCCACTTGTTTTATGATTTTTTATTATTTTTTGTGTCATACATTGATTTGAAACTTGGTGATGGAAAATATCAGATGCGCAGGGGATACATCATGCCAATTTGTTTGACATGGCAAAGATTTATTCAGGAATTTATCATTTAATGTAGACCTGTGTGTACTGTTAAGATACACCTGCATAGTTTTAGTATTTTCTTAACTCGAACAGCGGTGGAGGAATATTCTGCAAATACAGAGCCGCAAAGATGTGTTATACGTGAAAAAAATGTGACCGATATAATTATATAATAATTTATAATAATTTCTTATAGCATTCGTCACATAATTTGCTTGATATTAATTAGCGTCGGATGAATTCAGGGTTTGGTGACCTGTACATATTTGATGTTGTTTAATCTGCTGCAATTAAATGGTTTTTTTTTAAATTAAAGCAAAGCTAACTAACGCCTTGTCTGCACCTCCTATATACAAAGAAACAGCACAAAAGCACAATAAAAACATTTTCAGATCGACTGTCATGTTAGAACTAAATCTAAAGTTTGCTATTCGATTACTTCACAACAACTAGCTGTACTAGTTGCTGTGAAGTAACAAATTGTGGCCGACTTATTACAAGTGTTAAAGAAGGCATCGTAATTCAGGGTTAAGAAGTGAGATCTAGTTTCCTTGCTTCTCTGTCACTTTTTAAATTTCAGAATCATTTATTTGTTTATTTGTAGACAGACAGTCAAAGTAATGTGACAAGTGAATTATTTCAAATTTCATTGCAGAGTCAGTAAATGAAACGATGCTGGTCTGCGTTGGTTTGAGGATTTTGCCATAGAAAATAAACACTGACACATCCAAAAGTTGACATAATAATTCTAATACTTCTTAAAGCATTTCATTTAAGGATAGCCTGTAAATTTGACAAAATCATTGTTATTACTCTTCTACACCAGGATCTAGAGGAGAAACTGCACAACACCTGTCAGGAGCTGACTGCTTTGCAGAGCCACAGTAGCAGCCTAGAAGCTCTGCTTTCCTCCAAAGACACAGAGTTGGCAACTAAACATGAACAACTTGATCGCCTTTGGTAAGCTGTACCAGCTGAGATAGTGTCTCTGTTCTTGCAACATCCAAACCCTAATAGGTGATATTTATGGCTAATTTCATTAGTTAAAGTATAATTCTGTCCGCTATAGACGTACTATATGCGTATACCTCGATTTACATGGGTTACTGCATGTGGGTATATTGCTTCCTTCGCTGTGAGGCTTGGGGGTGACACAGATTTCTTCCACTCTGGCCCACCTAAAGCCACTTGATAAGCCCTGCATAGTGGATATGCTTTAAAAGAGAGAGAAGAGGGGAAACAGGGCAGGCTTTGGCTAAGCTTTAGTCGATATGATAAAAACTGTGAGAACTATAGGAGCCTTAGTGGTAATCTCAACCTTTTTTAACTACTTTTCTGTTTTAATGCCAGAGGCAGTCTGACATGTCAGTCACACCAGGGCTATAGACTATTCTTGTGGATTTAGCAGGGTGATTAAAGATTTCCTTACAAGTTCGAGAAGCGCTTTGTGGTAATTCCATTGGTGGATACTAAACAAGATGGAAATGACCTTTTGGTGCTGATGAATTTTGGTATGTTGAGAAATGTAGCTGCTGTTGACGAAAGAAGGAAATCTGCTGTCATAAATACATTACAATAATGTAATCTGCATACAAGTTTATGATTGTTATTGCTCTATAGTTTTGTTGTGCATTTAGGCATTGATGATGTTAAAGGCTTATGAATTTGAGTTGCATATTTATCAAAAGTTAGACTTTTACAGCTGTAACACATGTGCTATTATCTTAAAACCCAAAAGGATTTAAACTGGGTTAATTCAGGTTCTCTGGCATACTTTTTTAAATAGTTATTTTAATATCAGTACACGACCTTTATGTTTCTCACCTTGAATACGTAGTTATAGTTATATAAAAAAAATATAACTAAATCCACAATATTTAATGTAAGCAGCACATTATTGTTGTGTACTGTATGACTTTGCATAACGTGTAATGCGAGTGCCTGTGTGTAGTCGTGATTTTGCAGAAGTGCAGACGCTGTACAGACGGAGCACAGAGCATGCAGCGGAGCAGAGCCACCTGATTAAGCAACTGGAAGGACTCAACCTCGACACACAGCGAGTTCTGCGGAACCAAGAAGAGGCTCACTCTGCTGACGCTACCTCCTATCAGCAGGTACTCACAAGTACACACACACACCCAACCTCAAACTCAACAGTGTTATAACCTCTTCATCGCGCTTCACTCAGGCCTCACCAACTGTGGTGATTTATTTCCAAGCTAGCTATAACCTACAATTATTTTTGTGTCTGCCAGAAAACCATTTTTTCTTGAAGTCTCCTGTTACTGTGACTGGGTTTGCAGCATACTACTTTGCCATGCACGTGGAGGAATCATAGAGAAAGACATTTTGCAAACATAAATCATTTGGGACACGTGTTGTTAACAACTTCTTTTCCCTATTTAGATTATTTAGCTTATCCTAATTTTTCTATTACTGAATATAACACAGTCTTAATGTCACCTAATGAGTGGTTTTTGTCATTTTTCTCCCATCGATCTGACCCTTCCATTCCCTCTTGCTTGGATTTTAAACCTCTCTGGCTTATATATATTTGTTGACAGCTATACAAAGAGTTGAGTCAGTGCTACCAGGCTCTCGTGTCTAGTGAGGCCAAGCTCCGCCAGAGTCACCAGGAGCTGAGCAGCCAGCTGGCGCAGAAAGACCAACAGATCTTAGAACTCCAAGCTGGCCTACAACAGCAGCAGCAGGAACAAATACAACTTCAACAGGAGCTGCAGCTGCAACAACAGCCTCAGCTAACAGCCATTTACCCCTCTCCTCAAAAACAAACCAACTTTAAGGTAAGGACTATTCTCATTCACTATGTCTTCCAAAAAGGCCTTAATGATCAAATGCATAAAAACATCTTAGCATAGCAAGTATGCCAATCTATGATATGCATTTGTGTGAGTAAGAGCAACAAAATGTGCATGCTTACAGTTCCCTGGACATTACATCTGTCTTCTTCCTTTCACAACAAACACATTATAGTTTGATAATTCTGTCAATTGCTTGCCTGGACTTAATATCTAATTGTCCCAAGGTACAGAGATGTCAATGTGTAGGTGGACCTGCAGGCACAGTAATAACTGACTGGCCCCAGCATGGCCTGTGGTGGTGGTCTTTAACTCAGAATCATTCGTTTGATATTGCTCTAGTTCACCTTTGATCTATCCATCTCTCTGAGCACCAGTGTCTTTTATGTCCGCTATCTGATCTTCTCTCACCGCCAGTCCTAGGCATACGCGCACTCTCTGAATAACATACTTTAGATATCGCCTTTCTCCCCTCCCACCCAAGTAACTGGAAGTCCTTTTAACACACGCGGGTCAGACAGCAAAGCCACATAAGAGGTGGAGAGAGGTGATTTAATTGGAACTCCATAATGTTTTTGAAGATGATGTTAGAGTTACAATTCTACATCTGTCAGTCAGCGGGACTTTGGCTTTAGCGTTGTGCCTTTTGAACCAATCGCCCCCAAGGCAATAGAGGCCTTTAGTAACTGCTAACGATATGATGATAGGTGGTAGACCACACAGTGTCAGAAACTTGGTTGGGGAAAAAATTAAAATCTTGAGACACTTTATTCCATCAGCAGTTCTCTGGCACACCACTTGACATTTTAAGGAGCCTCTCGGTCTCTTCTGCTCTATGACTTACCATTCCAGTTTCCTCCTTCAGATAACTCCATTTGATGCAGCACAAGACAATATTTTTGCAGCAGCGGAGAAATGTTTTTCTGCCTCCGCAGTGTTTAATTCGTTAATTTGATTGGCTGATTTTCTGAAAGTGCTGCTCCCAGACTGTGCAAGTTAGAAGATATCAGTTCAAATGTTAAGTGAGTTACAATGAACCTGTCTCACTTAACCCTCTTAATTTAACCAGCGGTAAAATATAAATGGATCATTTAGTCAGTAATTAAATACAGTACTGTAGTGTTCCCACAGTAATTAATACTACATTTAGAGTAGATGCAGTTAGTGCTCTGTGTGTGTAGTGTGGGCACATACACTGACTGGCCACAACATTAAAACCACTGACCGGTGAAGTGAATAACATCGATCATCTCGTTACAATGCAGTGTGCTGCTGGCAAATTCTGGGTATTTATGCAGATGTTTTTGGGGGCTTTTAATTTTTTGTGTGTCATGCACCATTTTAAGGCAGGTAGTTTTATTGTGACTTACTGATATACGTGTGCATGTGTTTTCTTGTCTCTTACAGTGAAAAGTCAGCTCACACAATTCTCAGGGCTGGGACATAATTAGAAAAAAATCATATATATAACCAAAGCTAAGAATAAATGATAACTTTTGTTTACCGAACACATGTAGCTGCTGTCTGGCTGATTTGTTTTTTTTAACTTTCTTACCCGCTGACATCAAAGTGAACAGATCAGGTATCCCAAGGTATAGCACTCAGTCAGGAGGGTTTTCTATTTCCCACTCTCTAATTTCACTGACAGGTTGTGCGTACGTGTGGGTACGTCTGTCTTCATAGTTGTGTGTTTGACTGAAGGTGTGTGTGTGTGTGTGTATCCGAGCACATAATCGCGAATTCTGTAACAACTTCCTCCCGAACACCTGTTAAATTCAAATGCTCGGGTTGTTAAGGCAGATTTGATTTTAATTTTAAATGTTTTGGTGGAAGTTACTATTGGAGGTGATCAAAGTACTGATCGCAACAGGAGCACAGGGGGGGAGACACAGTGCTCATTTGAATATGGACCGGAGCGACGGCTTTGAACACCCCACCCGCAGTGGTTTTTGGTGGGGGCGGGGATAAAGGAGGGGTTGGGGTGAGAGGAATAACACCTATTGTGTGTTACATTTCCATGCTGCGCACCAAGATTGTGCGTTCTCGCTTGTCTTATGCAAAGTTAACTCTTTACAGGAAGCTGAACAAGACTTTACAAAGGCTCAAATGTGGGCAGTGTGTGGCGTGACCACACAGCTCAACTCATTTTAATCAGGCTGGTTTCTACTTCAATAATGTAAATCTATTATCTGTTAAATCTATTTTTGTTATTTACCCAACAAATTAAAATATAAATACTACGTCTATCAGTCTGTCTCTCTAAGATCTATGTTTGTATGTAGATAGATTGTCACCATTTTTTTAGTACATCAAAAGTCAGCTAATTGCTCCTGTGCTTAGGTAGTTGTCCAGTGTGTGGGTATTTGCCTGTGTTTGAGTTTATAAAGTGGTGCAAACATCTCCATGTCAGGCTGTAGATGGCCCGATGCCCTGGTCTTCTAGCTTTAGGGCCTGGCTGATCATCAGGCACCTGGATGACCCCCATGCACCACAAGCTGCTGTGAAATTGCCAGGTTAGGGAGGCTTGGGTTGCCAGGTTGGGTGGTCACCATCGCAATCTAGATGCAAAGCAGGCTCCCTCATTAGCGGACAGAAAACTAGCTAGTCTGAACATTTCATTATTCAGAAGCGTTTAACTGCATCGTTTGTATTTACTGTAGTTTAGTTAGAGTTTGGCTACTATCAGAGCCGAGCTGTGATTAAAGACCAACATTAGAATCCACAGCAGACCTCAGGCTTTCTGGAATCAACACCGCAGTAAATGAGTGGTAAGTTGTTAATTATGTGGGCAGTCATTCAAAGCAGTGGTTACTCTCTCATCAACATTGGAAAGAGAAAATTAGGCATTCACATTCAATCCAGAAAAGTTTGGTCTAAATATAATGGGAAGAAGCACCTGTGTCTTTTGAAATGTTTACTAAAACTTTTTTTAATGGCCTATTTAAAAAAACAAACAAAAACCACCCCCATTTATACAAGGTTTGTGTTTTTTTTTCTTTTTGTTTGCTTTGGTTTGTCTCATTATCTCAATAGGACAACAATAATGTTAACATAACACCTGTGTTTTTTCTTTAAACTATGTCTATAGACATTTGAATGCCGCTTTATTATAATGATACATGAAATGCAGTAAGGTCTCATACTAAGCCTGAAGCACAGAAATAACATTTAGAGACATGACCGAGCCTTTCCCCCCCCTGTTTTTTTTTAATATACTGAATGAACCCCACACGTTGCATCTCCCTTATCTTGCTGAGATCATTTTTTAACATCTGCTCCTGGGTTTTTATTAATGTTGGCTAATTTAAACGCTTTTAGATGTGTAATTAAAGTGCTAGTGAGACGCTCACACGTGCATAAATTTATACACCCACCGTTTTTGTCAGGTCACCTTTGGCTTTGGTGAGGCATTTCTTTTGATCATCATCATCATTAATGGCAGTCATCGGCTGAAAAGGGTGAAAACATAATGCCACGAAGAAATATGAAATCAGCTTTCAGCTAGAAGTTGAATAGACACTCAAAAAGGCATGAGGATGAGTTTAGTATGTTGTCCAGCTTGTCTCAGTATTGTAATTTTTATTTCTGTATTTTTAAGCACTTTGCAGACCTTGGATTTTTAATTTCTTAGATTTTGTAGTTCTCTGTAAAATAACACAAGGATTAAGGAATGCCAAATGTTAGTACTATATTGCATCACATAAGAAGTGTTTTGCAATATATTTTCAATATTTAAGTCAATTGTGGCATTTCCCAAATGAAAGATGGTAAACTGAACTAAAGGTAACTGAATTGTGGTGATGTGAAAAATGGCTGACAGCAGGGTAAAGCAAATCAAAAAGCAGGTTTATAAAGTGGTGCAAACATCTCCATGTCAGGCTGTGGATGGCATGACGTCCTGATCTTCTAGCTTTACATTGCATTTTAAAATGAACGCAATAAAAAAATGTGTAAGTGAGTATCAAAACTACTGTATAATGATAGCATTGCTATTGTGGGGAAGGTATCACGGTAGTACCAAATTGCTACGATATTGCTAACCCTAATAAGCATGAAATTAAGTTCAATTAAAATAAGGAGAGAGGAAATAAGCTCTTATATGAATTTAGCTTTGAATGTTCATCATTGTACTTTGTGAAAATCTGATTGAAGGCACAGGCCTTGTTTTCATTCATGCTACAGTCACAATGAGGAAAACGGTGACTGGAGACCATATTGCAACCAAAGTTATTGCAACCAAAGTTATTGCAACCATGTGCAATGAACTTGCAATCTTGTTGCCTTCGAAATGGTTGCTTCGAGGCAGACACTAGGTCTATCACCACTTGCAGTCAGTTGGAGTCTTCAAAGCGATTTTGTTGCAAGAGACAATGAGACAGAATCAGCCTGCTAAACGGAGTCAAGTGGGCAATTATATGCAATCTGTGACAAAATAGTGATTAATTGGGATTAAATCTGTGAATATATGTCTACTTTATTACTTTACTTTAACTACTTAGAACAGCCTCATCTTATGGGCAACCAGTTGGTCACCGCAACAACTTTCAATCAGTCTAAGACAGCAAAAACAATTCACTGCTTTCACCGAGCAACCACCGATTTTTTTCCTAGGCGCAAGGAGTTGCTGTCCTATTTTTGCTCTAGTGTGACTGAGCCATTAAGACGAATGCCCTTCCTTTAACTAAACTCGCAGGACCTACTTTAAAGTATATTAATCTTTATCGTAAACACGTGGCTGTATTCACACGTTTCTTTTTTCATTTGAATTCCATTAATGCTTAAAATGCATTTTTTGTCAGTGACTAATGTTATGTGTGCTGATTGTATTATCACTAAATAGTATTACCTACATGAGTTTGAGTTTTGGGTGTGTATTAGTAGTAAATATTGTTGTCAACATGTGTGTGTGTGTGTGTGTGTGTGCGTGTGAGTGGGTGGGTGAGTGTTTGGAGCTGGCCCACGTCCAGGGCCAGAGACATACTAATGACATAGATGCCAGTGGTGTGTTTTACAAGCTCAACTGCTCTCATTAGATGAGAAACTCTGTGTAGCACAGCTCGCCTCATTAATGAAGCACAGCCATGTGCCGCTGCAGAGACATACACTCACTCGTTCTAGCACATACACCCGGGTCAAACAGACTGTGTGGGAGGACTCAGGGCTGGGTACACACTCCGAAAACATACACGCACCTACTTCCTACTCACTGTGTGCCGTCCTTCTATTAAGTCCCCCTCCACTGCGCTGCCAGTTAAAACACACACTCATCCATCTATGCACAAAGACACATGCTCTTTGAAGACTCACCATCTTGAATACAAAGTGCACCAGGCCTGAGAGTGCACTGCTTAAAGTCCTCACTTCTCAGGCCTATCCAATCACTTTCACATATGCTGTCGTTCCATTCATTCTATTCGAATGCGATTGTGTGAGCATGCTTTTGTGTATCCATGCAGTGAGTGGCTTTGGGTGTGTGCGTGTGGGTGGGGAGCCCCTCCTGATTATAGCTACTCCATAATTAACAGTGATCAGATTTGTTTTGTGGCATAAATGGTGCATGTGTAGAACATTAGGCCTGGCAAGTCTCATTTCACATTCAGCTCAAGGGCTCGGCAGCAGACGGGTCACGAGCTTCAGGGAGCACAATCACAAGCCTCGCTCCATATGGTCCTGCCTGCCGCATCCTCACATGTGAGGGCCGCCAGTGCCAGACAAGTTCCCCCAAGAACCTAATCGTGTTCAGTAATTACCAAGACCGGCTTTTCTCTCTCTTTTTTTCCTCCTCCCCTCCCTCCCTCAGCCTCCGCCCAATCTCTTGCTCTTTTTAGTTATTTTTTTCACCACACCTGCATGCTCTCTTCTCCTCTGTCAATCTCATGCTCCCGTGCCGTCTCTTGGTTTACTCTAAGCTACGTGTAATCTGTTTGTCTTTTTTTTCCCGTTTATATATATATTGTTGCTCTTTTAACGGCTTCCCGGCTTTCCTGTTTTCCGCTGGATGAAAATCAGGAGGGCGACGAGAGAGAATTCACGAGGAAGAAAAGTCAGACGCTCCCGCATCAGTTAATTTCTAAATTGCTTTATGTGGCTGATGCCGAAAAACGCACTCCATCCTCCTGCCTGCCTGGAAATTATAAATAATTGTAACAGATGCGCCAATATGGCCGGCCTCCAATAAACGAGGCCCCAGATAATTTGACCAACCCCCTTTGACAGGCCAATTTAATAAAACATGAACAAAATCTTCCTCACTAATAATTTATCATCCCCTCTCCTCCCCTTTGGTTAAAGTTGATTACCCTGGCAGTTAACAAGGTCACGCCCAGATGCCAGGTTTCTGATAATGCAATCAGGACTTGTTGGAAAAAAGGTGATGACATCCTGTGTGGTTTTCTTCACAACTTGGCCTCCCAGTACAACACGGTGGTGAAGGCCTTTGTTTGTCAAAGAGCTTCAATTTGATGTGTTGAGTCAAAGTGTTGTTGATAGCAGCAGGTGAAGCTTTTCTTTTCTCTTTAGTTTCACACTTTTTCTTATTAGCGATTTAAGAAAAGACGTGAATATGTGCAGGTGATACAGTCAAGAGGTATGTGGATGAGTTTTTGAACTATAAAAGGGCTTGTCTGACTTGATAAAAACTGCCTATACAGCACGTGGCCTTTTGGCAGTGGATTAAAAGTCATGCTGTCCTTAAAGCTATAATATCTTTGCACAAAAACGCACATTCTGCATAACAACACAACAGTAGCTTAAGCGTAGAGATTAAAGTTTGAGTGACATGGGCAGTTTGAAGGTGACAGTTGTTGCCCTGTACATTCAGAAAATACATTAGCCTGATATTGGTTCATTAATAGCTTGCTGTTAATTTAAAGAGAACATATCCATTTTATTAGTATGTGGTAGATCCTCTTTATCCTTCAGAACTGCCTTAATTCTTTATGGCATTAATTGTATAAGGTGCTGATATTTTGATATTTGTCTGAAACTTTGGTCCATATTGACATGGGAGCATCACACAGTTGCTGCACATCTTTGATGTGAATCTCCCGTTCCACCACATCCCACTACTAGCCTGAAACATTGATACAAGGCAGGATGGATCGATGCTTTGATGTTACTTATGTGGAGGTCTGGCCCTACCATCCCAGTGTCACAGTAGAAATCAAGACCCATCAGACCAGGCAATGTTTTTCCAATCTTCTATTGACAGTTTTGCGGAGCCCGTGCGAGTGGTAATCTGAGTTTTCTGTTCTCAGCTGACACAAGTTGGACCCAGTGTGGTATCCCATGTCCTTCAAGGTTTGTCATGTTGTACATTCAGAGGTGCTCTTCTGTATACCTTGTTTGTAATCCAATCGATAAGGTGGTTAATTAATTTGCCTTCTTATTAACTTGAAGTAGTCTTTCTGTTCTTCTCTAGTGTTTTTGCCCAGATAACTCCTGCGTAGTGGATATGTTCTCATTTTTGGACTGTTTTCTCTAAGCCCTAGAGATGGTTGAGCAGCCAAATCCCCATAGATCATCAGATTCTGAAATACTCAAACTAGCATGTCTGCCACCTTGTGACATTCAAAGTCACTTATATCACCTTTCTTCTTCATTCTGATGTTCGGTTAGAACTTCAGCATGTTGTCTTGAGTACGTCTACATGCCTGATTGAATTGAGCTGCTACCATGTAATGGGCTGATTAGATATTTGCATTGACAAGCAAATATGGTTAAGTGGGTGTGTTTGTTACAGCTGAAATACTCAACTTTGAGGAATAACATGGATAATATTCCTAATTTTCTGACATAAGCATGACAAAATAACAGCTGTCACCAAACCAAGGCTCTGTTTTCTATCAGCCTATCTTAGTCGTCTCTTTTCAGCCTTTCAAGCACCAACATATGCGCCATCTCTTTTCTCACAGGCGTTGGCGTCAGAGCAGGTTGATGCGGTAGCCCAGAAGTCTAGCCCTGACCAGGCCTCTACTCGAGGTTCATGTCCCAGGCCAGAGGGTAGTACTTTCCATCAGAGATCTGCCAGTTCCATTAGAAGACAACAGGTAGGTCAGAACATGCTTCTGGTAATTATGTCAAAGCCAACACGTGGATGAGCAGCTAACATACCCTCACTTATCCATTACTGTTTTGTTCAGATTAGATCAAAGCCACAGAGAAGGGATATAAAGGAAACTGTCTTTCTAGAATCATATGATTTATCAGACCCAGCCCCTGCCAACCTTTGTCCTGAACTTCCCAACACACACACACAGATGCCCCTCCTACTGTGACCAAGCCGGCGTGTGCTGCTGGTTTCACGCATGCCTTGGGCTCAGGCACTGGCTAATTTACCGCTTCAGCAGTACATTATGAACAAGAAAGAAGCTTTTGATCTTCTCAGTATTCAACTCATAAGTTTGGCAGGACATGTTTCTAGATGGCCTCACTCACTCTAAAGCTGGCCCGAAGACACGTTGTTTGATTTAAGCCGCTGTCCTCATTGTATCTTAAATCGAAGCGCTTCTGTTCTGGCAGTCTATTTGTGTAATGTAATTATACCGTGCAAAATAAATAAATAGTATTGACATTTGATGAGCTTCCTTTATGCTTGCCTTAGGACACACAACTCACAAACACATAATTGTTGTATTATCCACCTATAATTCATTATCAAAAACATGCGCCAATGTTGATCCTGCTGCTGATATCCAAAATCAGTGTGTAAATACTTTTTTGTGATATTCTATTATACTGACTAATAACGTGAATCATAATGAGATCTACTGAATGGGAATCGGGGCATTTGTCATCAGTTTCAGTAAACGTCAGCTTGGCTTTTCATTTATTATAAATGCAATCCTGCCTGTCACTGCCTCTGACCACACATTTACTGTGTGTTATACATACGTTTACAAATGAGATTTTAATGCAGGCACATGATCATATTAGAGCTGCCGCGCCAACATTTACAGAAACAGATGTCAGATGAAAGATGGAGAGCTTTAAATTGAACTAACTCCTTTAAATGAAATAAAGTTATTATTTAACTGAATGAAATTTAAGATTGATGCGTTTTATTTTCTGAGTGGCGACTACAAAGTGGCATCTTTAAAGTGGCATTCTTTCACATAGCACAGTGGCACGTTCACGTCTCTCAGCCAGTAGCTATAAAAACTCAGGTTATTACTTTAAAACATGTAAACTTCATAAAACATGTCCAGCCTTACTGTAAATCTTGAATAATTTCTAGAAGCACGATGATGGTCCAAAAAAACTATAAACTTTTTATGCCTCATTACGATTCATACCACTCCATTTAAACTGGAATAACAAACTGGAAGGTCAGCAGCTGATGAGACGAGTCTTCTGTTCAGCATACTGTTTCCCCCTTGGAATCAGATTTCTGCTATTTTACTCAATGCCCACAGTGAAGTGGGATTATTGGCTGCGTCTATAAACAGTGCAGAGTGGTGCATGTCCAACTGTGTTGGGTGCATGCAGTAAGTGTTATAATGATGTTAGCCATTAAAAAACAAACAAACAAAAAAACTATGTCTCAAGGAACTTGAGAGACTTGGTGTGTGTGTGTGTGTGTGTTTGTGTGTGTGTCACATGATTTGAGTGAAGAAAGTTTACTTTGATGTGAAAAATTAGATTCGAAAGACCTCATGAAAAATTGTATTTTCAAGTTCCAAACTGTTTAGAGTTTTTATTAGAAACAACACTGTGAATTTCTAACATTATACAGAGTGGACCATTTTTCAGCATGATTTACTTCAAGTTTGAGCTCAAACTTGAGCATTTGTTTTTAAAGTTTGCTTAGTAACAGTGCTCATTTGTATGTATAGTCATCAGGGAATGTGAACACATTTAATTACTCTCCAGATGCACTCATAACAGGCTAGTGCAATCATAAAGAAACCCATTGATGACAGTGACTCAGTGTCTCTGTCAGATAGAAAGTGGAGGAGAGGTGAAGGGAGGCGGGCACTCAGTGAAATGATTCTTTCCTCTGCTGATTCCTCAGTAAATCCGGTTTTTAAGTTACAGACCTTTTCCCTCATTTCCTTCTTACTATGTGCCCTCTGTCCCTCCTTCTGCGTTGCGCTCTCATGTTTACAAAGCCATTACAGGGTGTTATACACAGGTCAGGCCATGACCACCAGACAGCTGCCGAGCTGAGGTAAATGTCGAGGACAGCCTTCTGTGTCTCGTGTTCTCTGCTTTTTATCCTTCAGGCCTGTCTTGTGGAACATTAACATCAATGCCGCAACACAGAGCTTCCCACACAAATAAAGGGCATTCATGCGTCTTCGGGTCCAGCAGCAGTCAGGCGTCCAACTGGACCAGAGAGAACATCTGCACCAAAATGTCAGTCATTAGTCAATGTCACCATTTTATTAATTTACCGTGGACTTTAGACAAGCACGCAGCAGTTTGTCTCACGTGGTTCTCACCTTCATTAATAATTACTGTGATCAGGTTAAGTAGTAAATATCATTCACAATTTATATTTCTACCTGAAACCCAGTTTAGAGTTTGTCTGCAGTATGTCATGCACTTTATAATTGCTCATCTTTACTTTTAGGTTTAGGACTTCGAGTTGGTTTGGATTCCCCTTTTGGAATCTGTGTTTCCCCCTTGTACAGACAGACTAAGCCAGTTGGCCTGCCACTCATCAGGAATATGCAGATCAATCTGCTAATTAGTTGCATAGAGTCATTAAGGCTGAGTTAGAACACATGGTTGGCACCCATGCAGGCATGTTAGCAAAACCTGGCCGCCAGGTCACTGGAGTCAACTGTAGCCTCAGAGCACATTTCCCAGCACACGTACATCGTGTATATATTAATGTCACAAGCAGATGTTCTGTTTTAAATACACATTCTGTGATGTTAAAACTAAAGGAAATGTGTTATAACTAATTAAGTGACAAATGCGTTTTTTAAGTTACAATAAAAAAAAGTCTTAATGTCTAATCCCTTTCTTTTAAACATGTCAATTAGCATTTTGCAGCAGTTGCTATTCACTGAACAATATCTGAGGTCTGTTAGTGTCCTTCTAAATAGGTGAAGTTCGCCCTCATGTGAATGATTTGAGTTGCAGACCCATGCACAAGGGATTCATGAGGAGCAATGCAAAGAAAGCAGAATCCATTGTTTTCATGTATTCCATGTTGCCATGTAACAACATTCAATCACGTGTTGTGAATTATCATGCAAAAATGTTATTTTCACTCACTTTTGAGAGTGGAGAGTTTTGAGGCAATGTTATTTTAAAGTTTGCCAAGCTGCTTTGTGAGCAGATGCACAAGTTGCGCTATTTGTTGTGCTGACAGAATAAGGTGTGATTTGGCTTCTGCAGGGAATCTTTGACATATCCTACGTAAATGGCTGACGTTGTTGCCTGCATTTATGTTTGAAACAAATAAAATGTCAGGACTTTTTAAAAACAGCCGTCAGAATGTACCATGTCCCTCCAGGAATTTGCTGACATTTTTGAGTCCTTATATTGATGCGATGTTTATTATTCCTCAGACTGAGACGATTGTTGATCTCTTGCTGATATATTCAAAAACTGCTGCGATAAAGTAGTCAGGAATGCACAGGAGGAATCAATGGTACGGAACAGGCCAATCACAGTAGATGCGCGCTGCGTCAAGATGACTTGTAGTTACAATTCTAAGAAGGTTACACCAGGAGGGTGTGGGTTTCAGCGGGAGTTTGCAGTTTCCCACTGAAGCATAAATCCCCACCGGTCAAGCACCAAGTTGTGTTTGGTTCCCCCAGTGCTTGATTAGTGCATGATTTTGCTTAGGATACTAGGGTATGAGATATTTTCTTGTTTCAGCCGTAACAACAGGTGTTGCAATATCAGAAAAGGCTGAAATCTTAATGACTTTAATAGGCAAGAGAGCTTGTCAACAGCAATCAAAATACATATTTTTTGGATGGTGGGGGGTTAGGCTTAACTGATCTGCTATCCTCTCATTAACCTCACCACTTTAGCACCACCTCCTCCTGTACTGCTCATCTTTCTCTACCCAAGGACTGTTGTGCATTTAGTCGCATTGCATATTTTAGCCTGCCATCTGGTCAGCCCTGCCCGGCGCTACAGGGGGGCCTCCTATCTTTTCATATTCATATTCCACTAGCATATTGTTCCCACTGCTTTTCTACAGCGCAGCCCCAGCAATTCTCCATTTCTTTATTTATTTCTACAGAAGAGGCTGGCAAGCAAACTGCACCCCCCCTCCTAATCGGCGGCTCTTCCAGTTGTCCTATCAAGTGTAACCTGGAGGCCCCTAGCAGAGCAATTAGAGCGGCCTCCCTGACCACCTCTTGTAATGAAGCCCAGCACATTCTGGAATCTATAGCCCCTTTAGTCTCCCCTAATGGGACATCATTATTGTCAAAGAAACAATGTAAATGGAAATGAACATACTCATTAGCCAGTCGCAGGGAGAAACCTTTGCTGCTCTCAGCTTGCAACTCCTGCTTCCAAACACACACACACACACACACACACAAGAGTGAACCTCCTCCCTTCAGCTTCTGTGGACTGCTGCTCGAGCTTGCTTTATTCCTCTGGCAGCGTGTTTGTTTTTGTCTGCATATGTGTGTACCAAGAAAGACAATGCTCATGTTTTACTCAAGGTGAGAGGGGAGTGGAGTGAACATAGATAATTCCATTATTGGCATTCACTCAGTGTTTCTACAGATGTTAATTGCTGCATGTGTTTGTGCCTGTCTGTGTAAGTGAAGTGTGTTCAAGCTCCCACCCCAGTGCTTCTTTGCTTACCCTTCCCAGGGTGCACCAGTGCAGCGGTCCAGGTCCCTGTCTCCAGCTGGCAGCATCGGGTTCGGAAGTGAGAGGAGAAAAGAGGCAGAAGAGAGGATTCGAGACCTCGAGGAGCTGCTGCAATTGAAGGTAATTACTTGCCAATGTATACAAATAAATGTAATGTCTTAATCTTTTCCACCCCTCTTAGAACAGTTTATTTATCCCCAAGTTTAGAGTACAGTTCTCACTCTGATTCCTTATGGTCGAACTTTATTTTATTAGTCTTTTTTTGCATCTTTTGTCTGTGTATCCCTACATGACAGTGTTTCTCAAAGTGACATTGAACTACCCGAAGGAGTGGTTTGCTTCAAAAAGCACATTTGTTGTTGCTATATTTTGGTGACATCTGTTAGTATCAGTTTGAAGGAGCTGCTTGTTGCTGTGGCCACCAGCTTAGATATGATTGCTGCTATCAGCTACTGGTTTATATAGAGGTCTGCAAGAAAGTAACAGTGGTTCAATTGCAGTACTGCTGCCACTGCCTCCTCCGTGACCTTCTCTTACGGTGTCTTTCACACATACATACGTACATGGGCGCACACACAAGCAGAGTGTGCGTAGGCAGTGAAGCAGCAGGAGAGAAGCCGCTCTGGTGAAAGCGGATGCAGCCATTTTTCTTTCTTTTTTTTATCCTTAAACGAATCAGCTTTATTGGTCTTTTAACCTTCACGTGCTCTGTGATGTTCTTCTCAGACTATTCTTCGTCCTCGTGTTGTTTTCAGTGTCTCCAACTGGCTGCAAGCAAAAGAAAAAAAGTTAATTTTCACCCCCGTGTTGCACTTTCCCCTAAAGCTCACTGCCTTTAAAAAACAAATCTCTCTATCTTCGCAGCTGACCAACGAGTGAGTGATTATCCAAAGGTCATCTCCCTTTGAACACAATCCCAGGAACACATTAGGGACCATTTCCTTGTCAGATCTGAAGTGTCTGAATTACATCACTGGCAGACACCTCGACAGTAATGCTCAACATAGATTCAGACAACACGCATGACTGTCTTAGTTAATGGTGCCATTTACTTGTCTGCTGTTTGAGGGGCATTTAGCAAAGGTATGCACAGAAAAACGTGACTACATTAATGAGGGCATTTGTTCAAGGCATGATTTAGTGGTTTTTGTCCTTTGCTTGTTTCTGGAAATAAGCAAAATGCCCTCTATCAGTTGCACTTGAGACCTTACCTTCAGCCTCTTACTGTACAGTACTTTGCTTGGTTCAGTTCGCTGCTGTGCAGTTTTCCAGTCCTTTCCAACAGAATGCTTTTCAAATTGGGTACGGCAGCCATACCATTGACATGTTGACCTTAGCTGCGAACAAACAAACAATTCTCTTAATAACGCCCTCCTTTTTTTCTACTTCACACTTTGAAGTAAAAAGTAGCTGTTGCTGTGTAATTATTTTTCAGCTTGAGAACGTCCACACATGTGTTCGCTGACTGAGTGGGGGCGTATTGATTGGTGGGCAAGGGTCTGTGGCCTGATGACCAGAGCTGGTCTGCCCAGGGGGAAGCTCTATAAGGAGCCTGGGAAGCCATGATGTGGCTAATGCCCTGCCACTTGCACCATCCCACCCCCCCGCCGCCCCTCCATCAGTCAGCCACAACTCCTCTGTGTCCCCCCTCAGCCTCTAGTTCCACCAGTTAACACTGCTCTGGTCTGGCCCCTTTCATTAAAGCCCTGTTTTTGAGAGGTCGGGGGCTGCTCGAAAGGGCTGACGATGTCTTGCAGATGTCCTCAGTGAATAATCCGCACTAGGGAAAATCCATACTTGTCACATCGGCAGTGTGGATGTGCAGTGCGCGTGTGTGCACACACATTGTGTGTCCAGCGCATATTTGTGTGCGCTCTCTCTCTGTTCTCTTTGTCCTTGTTAATAATAACAGGGCCGAGGGCTCGCATTTCCCTCTCTGCAGGGTAGCCGTGTCATATCAGCAGTAAACAAGCTCCTTCCCTTCAGAAAGCACTCGACAACTCTCCCTAGCCTTGGCCACTCAAGCAGAAACCTGTCCTGCACCCTTCCTTTCACTTTTCCTTTTCCTCCCCCCTCTCTCTTTCTCTCTCTCTCTCTCTCTCTCTCTCTCTCTCTCTCTCTCTCTCTCTTTCCCTCTCGTACTAATTTCTCAGTTCTCTTTCTCTTTTCTCTACTTCCATGAGCTCTCTGTCTCTTTTTCCTTACCCTCTTTCCACCTCTGTTTGTCCTGCCTGTTGAAAGAATTTTTTCCATTGCCCTCCCTGTTAAGGTCAATGTGATGAGGGAGGAGGGATGCCCCTGACAAGAAAAATCTATATGTTGTCTTCTCTTAACTCCTTCTTTAAAGCAGGAGTCCAATCTCGTTCTGTTTTAATAGCTGTCAACAGCAACAAACCCACCACTACAACCCCATATCACAACACACGGTTGTCATCAGTTGGTAACTCCAGTGAGTTTGTTTCTTTGCTGGTTAGCGTGAGCGTGTGTGAGTGTGCAGGCCTGTTTAGTGTACAGTGGCACCAGCGACTTGTCATGTAAACGCCTCATTTTAATGATGCCTCAGTTGACCAGAAGGAGTGGAAGCATTTGTCTGGGAGAAACAAGGAAAGTGGAATGAATCTTGACCGGCTGCTTTCTGTTAGGCCGAGATGTTTCAGCTGCAAAGCAGCTTAAATATGTTGGTTTCTTATATTTCATGCCCAGTATGGGCTGTATCAGTGCAATTGCGGCAAATTCCCTTCTTCTGTTAACTTTGATTTGAGTTACCCAACTCACGACGGAATGTTGCCATTGTGCTTTACAGATGGAGGAAAATGAAGAGCTGAGGAGAGCTCACGATAAACGTCGTGAACGCCTGCGTTTGATTCAGACCAACTACAAGGCAGTCAGAGATCAGCTGAAAGAGATGGAGAAATCAAATGGCATGTGAGTACACACTTTACTGTCTAACATTTCATAATAAACTCTTATCTCACAGGAAATTATGACTGCAAATGAATGGTGAAAGATCAAAATATACAGAACCCACATCTTCATAAAATAAAACCTGTGCATACACAAAGCAACTGGGATAACCTCCAGTTTCACTACGCAGCAGTGAGTGAGAGACACTTCAAAGCATATAACTCACCTTGCCTTATGTTAAAAGCCCTGTGAAACACTACAACCCCCTGAAACCACTCACAAATAGTCTTAGGGCCCCATTGCGCTCCACATGTTGTCTGACAAGACCTGAGTTCTGGATTTGAGAGAGTGGGAGAAATTCCTCTTTTTTCATCTTTGAAAAGCTCAGAGGTTTTAAGCCCAGTCAAATTGGCCCGTTTTGTGCCAAGTGTATGTGCTCTTCGTCTCTTCTCCCTCAGCGTTCATTAAGATGTGAGAGCCAGAGGCTGGAGGTGTCTGGTCCTGGGGGTGCAAGGTGTTTGAGAAGGCCTGTGGAGGAAGGCTGCAAGAGGGAGGAGGGATGAGAGCCATTTCCTGTTTTGAGCTGCTATCTTCAGCAAAAACCACAGGATTTTTTACACAAAGTGGAAAATGTGCTGGAAAATGTCATTAACATACGGGTCTTTTCTTTGTGTTGTCTCCACTAGTCGTTACCCACTTTGCTGTCTATTTCTTTTCTCCACCAGCGTCATTAAGACCACTCAGAGAGTAGCTAAAGGTGCGTATATGTGGTGGCCGTGCGGGAGCGAGGTGTTGACCCCGTCAGCTGTTTTCTCTCTGGGTTAATTAAAGAAAACAGCAGTGCAATGTGAGCCCGTGTGAAAGTGGAGTGAGTGAGAGAGCGTGTTCAGCCCTAGGCTCGACTCGGCTCATGTTAGCTCAGCGCGGCTCAGCAGCATGTGTCTGAGACAGTGGGAACAAAGACGGCCATGTAGAGAGAGCCTCGGCAACGTTTCGCTGTTATGAATGAAACACTCTGAATGGTAACATTGATTTTTGTTGAAAGAAAGCATGCATGTTCCTTTAATAATACAAACAGGGATTTAGTTCAGTATAGAAAGCCTAATGTTAGATTTCAGTCTATCAGTGTCAGTGTATCTGTGTTTCATGAGTGATTTGACATGAAATTGATGCAATAGGCAGCTTTGCCCTTTTCAGTCTTCCTTGGCACCAACCAGTCACTCAATGTTATGATCTTGGCATTCATTTGGCATTAGGCCACATCCTTAAATAGCTGTTAAGCCCACTGGGGTAATGCCCGCCTGAATGAGAGACAATAGAAAATGACTTAAATACTCCCATTAGTGCTAGGAAATCAGGGGCCTAACAAGTCAGCGGGGATAGGCGTTGACTCTCATTGCATTTCGAGCTTGTTAGGGATGTCCCAACAGCTTCCATGCTGCGTTGTTGTAGATGCAGGGGGGTCAGTTTGATCCCCTTTGTGTTCCTGACCAAACGATAAATGGGTAAGTGCGTCTCTCTTCACCTGCCTGTACGAATGCATTTACTTATTTGCCGCGTCTGTCAGGTTTAGAAATGTTTAGACAGTGTCACAATTTTTTTATTATATTTCGTTTTTCACAATGACCCTCTGGTAAAGGTAGTTTCAAAAGTGCTGTGTTGAGTAGTGATCCGGCGTGTTTCAGATATTCTTTAGCAAAGTCTATTCCTATTCTAGCATTTTATCCTTGGGGCTGATGAGTGTTTTGCACCTTGTGGTGAACCCTTTTGTATTTGCTCTTGTGAAGTTTTCTCTTAATGTTAAATTTTTCAAGAATATGCTCACCTGCTTTAGAGTGTTTCTCATGTGGCTGAATGCTGTGAAGGGTTTTCTTTAGTATAGAAAGGAATCCTGTACTCGTAGTTTTTTTTAAAGATATACCAAAGTGTCGATGTAGCAACAAATAATGTTTTTGCTATCTCTCCAATGTATTATCTAATAAACTTCCAGCCTAATGGCATATTTCATTTACTTCAAGGGCGTCGTCCACATGTTTTATGTCCACCAAAAACGGCATCCTAATACAAATGCCACACATGAAATCAGCTCTAGACTATTTAGCTGCTTTACTGATGAAGCAAGAATAAAGGAATGTCCCATAGCTATCTATGACAAAACTACATAGGCAAGAAAAATTTGTAAACTCACTGGAATTACCAGAATTTTTCAATTTTTCCCTGAAAATGTGGTATGATCTTTATCAAAATTCCAGTTACGTTCAAAAGTTTTTCTTTTGTCAGTCTCCAGCATTGCCCAGCAAATTATTGATTAGATGATTGGTTTGTGTGCGATCAGCTGCCAAAAGATGTCAGTAATGTGTCTGTTAGCCAGTCCCGCCCAGAATAGAACTGCCAACCAATCGCAAATCAGAAGAACAGTCCATCGGCTGATCGGTATGCAGGCAATGTGCAGTTGGCCAGTCCCAGTGAAATCACCCTGCCATTCACCATTACTGCACCACCATATTTTCCCAAAATGGTGTGAAGAAGAGAGAGAAAAAAACCCAACTTCTTATTTATATTAGAGAAGGGAAAACGTTTTTTAATCAGACTGGGGATGATGGGGGTGAGCAAATAAAATTAAAGGTTATTAAAGCATCCGTACTCTGATCAAAGTTGCGCCCATAAACAGATTCCCCCTGATTCAGAGCAATTAGCCGCAGCAGCATGGAAAAGTTCTCTCTGTTTCCTCCTGCTTAATAATGGAAACAAGGATACCATAAGGGAGGATGCACTGAGGCCTGAAGAAGATGGCTCTCTCATGGCTCCATGTTCAACAGCTTTTAGGCCCACTGTAAACAAATTAAAATGTATAAAGCTTTACCATGACTTAATAAAGCTTCTTGCACATTTCTTAAGTAATGCAGATGATACACTGCAAACCGGAAATTGCACAGGGAGAATTGAAACAGCTGTGGGTAAAAGATCTTGTACTTACTCCAGGCACTTTTAATGTAGGTTTGGCTTCATTCATTGTGTGCTTTCAGAGAAATGTCAGTCTCTGTGCCTATAGAGTACAGTAAGGTTATGTATTAAATAACTTTAGACTCTGGGAAACTAACACACTACTCCCATAGCACGCATGTACGGCCACACAACTACACTCTAAAGAAGTTCAAGGGCTTCAAATTGCTCACAGGGGCATTAGCAGTATTAAATGAAAACATTTGCCATTCCTCAGTAGCTTCTAACTCCCAGTCACCAGGGTTTAACTAGTATTAGCATAGCACGGCGGCATCTAGATAGCCAATAATGACCATGGGAAAAGGACCCCTCCGCAACAGCGACCCTCACAATCCATTTCCACACCCCTGCCACATTGATCGAGTGAAAATGAGAAGTCGGTGTGTCTGTGTGCGTGACAAAAACGGTATTCTCTTCTCATCTGCTTCTTTTGCAATCTGTGGATTTCTCACTAAAACCTGTTTTAGTTTGCAAATGAAAGACTAATTGGAATTGAATGTGTTGGGCTCTGGCTGATTGATGAGTTGGATGTGTGCAGGGATGCAATTGGGGGCAGTGGCAATGGTGTGTGTGTGTGTGTGTGTGTGTGTGTGTGTGTGTGTGTGTGTGTGTGTGTGTGTGTGTGTGTGTGTGATTTGAAATGGGAAGTTCAATGGAGGCGGCAGCTACTGAGCACAAAGTGTCATTAAGTATTCATAAGTGAGGTGTAGACATTTGAATGACCTCGTTTGCGAGTGTGTTTTTGCCATTATTTACATTTGCATGGCACACAGGGAATGCTCCACTGCCCTGCCACACGGGCAGTGCCCTGGGCTTTAACAAACATGCATACGTCGGTACATGATTTGCCACTGAAATGTCAAAGTCAAGGCTGCTCATTTGAATACTGCTAAAGATGGCTGAATAACAAAAACACAGCAACACTAAGGGGCCTTGTTACCCAGAGTGAATTGGCCAGAGGCAGCAAGTTGATGTATAGTACCAACAATTTTCCCTTGTTAGTAGGTTTACTTTCCTTATGTCCGTATGTGTGCCAAGTGAGCCTGTGTTTTTCAGTTTCGCTTGTCTATACATCTACACTTTGGTCTTCTTTTGTTGTGTGTCTAGGCCAGGTGGAAGGATACAGCGTGCAGCGCCGTGGCAGCTGCGGCAAGAGGACAGTGATGCTGTATGGAATGAGCTGGCCTACTTGAAAAACCTCACCAGAAAACTCTCTATTGAAAAGTAAGTTGCCTGCATTAAAAATCCCCTGCCTGAAAACTTCCAATCTTTAAGTTGCAGTAGACTTGTTAGCTCACATGTGCACCTAGAGTTTAGCAACAGTACTGACACTCCCAGCTTGAAGTTACTTGAGAGATGCTTTTCATTTCATGTTACTTCTTTGTTACTTCTTCTCTTTGCTCCTTCTTTTGTCTTTAGTCTGTCTCTGGATGTAGTGTAGCCATTGTCTTGTTTGATCTAGAGAAGCCCCATGTAACCGTACCACTAACACTGACCCTCTGCAGTGCTACACAAAGCTTGGCCTAAAGCCATGGTCTACCTCTCTCCAGTCTTCCCTAGCCTTCACCTCTGCTCACCTCTTCCCTTCTCTATCTCGTGCCTCTGTAACCTCCCCTTACCCTCTTCCTACTTGTCTTCCCAGTTGTCTCCCTCCGGCCTTCTGTGATGCTGCAGTAGGCTGAGGCCAGAATTCTAGTACTTCCCCACCACCACCACCCCCTTCATTGCTTTCCCCTCTGCTCACCCCCCTGCCCTGTCCTCCTAATCCCAGCTGAGCTCATTATGATATAGCCCGGCTGGCTCTCTCCAAGCCTGAGCTGTCCGAGCTAATTACAGGCTAGCAGCCCTAGTGCCGCTGATGCTGCCTGTTAAGGGATGTCCGTCTGCCTGCCTGCCTGCCTGCCTGCCTGGCCACGACTAGAACTGAGCAGACCCGAGCACAATATGATATAGAGGCGGGGCGTGTGGGAGTGAACAGACCGCAGTGAACATGCAGGTTCCTTGGAACTGACCTGCAAGGAAAACCACAAGGGATGGAAAGCTGCTGGCCTCCTTCCTAGCTGTGCAACTGCCTCATCCTTAGGGGTTGGTGTTGATCCCCCTCATGTGCCCCTGACCAGCACTCCACCTCATTTCCTCCTTTCCCGGCCCTCACATGCGACCTCACGACGGTCGCTTGTGGAAAGTAAACTTGGCTGAGATGTTTTTAACTTGCACTTTAGAAACAAAACCTCTCAATTCCAGGGCAAGCATCTTCACGCACGTACAGCTCAGCAGGTTCCCTGTTACTTTTCCCATCTTTATTCTGCTCCTCCTTTCATACCTGTTGTGAGAATTAGCAGGAGTGAAAATAGTTTGGGACTGTGAACAAAGCCAGCTTAACCAAAAAGCTTTACTTTCCTGCAACTCACAATGCAAATTTCAGTTGAATGAGTCCATCCTAGTGCAAATAATCAAAGACGGTCCTGTTACCCTAAAGCAAATGCCAGGAAAGACTTGGGGCATGGAGGGAAAAATTTGCTTTTCACTGACTAGTATTATAATAAATGTGTTCATAACAGTTCTGTCAGATAAGTGTAATTGTTATCTCATAACAGCTAAAAATTGGGGCTAAATAAAGGCCCTTATTAAGCTTTAAATAGCTAGTGGTTGGTTTAGAGGAGAGTCTCTGTATAAACTCTATTTGTCTTTCATTTGGTTTCCTCATTGTCATGATATCATTCACAGATGCCTTCTTTCACCTTCTCCAAAAACAGCACATTTAAAGCACTGTCTTGAGGCCCAAATGACCATTTCCCACAATGAATATTGCTCTGATAACTTGTGCACAGTGGGTCCCTAAAGCACTAAGAGAGGGTTATCAAAACCAGCCCCCTGTAATCTAAGCACTTGAATAGCAGGGTGAGGAGGAAGGTGAAACAGGTCTGTTCTGTTTTGTTCGCTGATTTGTCGGCTCCCTGTGGTTTAATTTAAGGATGAATTAGGCAACAAATTACTTATTATTTGACAACTTTTTACTTGAAAATCATAGCAAACACCTATTGTGTGAACTTGCAGGAAGGATGACTTTTCATGTAACATTAATAAAGGTCTCTTTGGGCAGCACACGCAGCTAATACTAATTTGTTGAGTTTTGAAATGCTTTTGAATGAGTATTATTTTAGGCTCAAGTCTGTATGAATATGAATCAGGTCTGTAAACTGGCAGCACTTTATAATAATGTCACACTGTTATGCATTAGTAAGGTCTTAGTTCCTTATTAAGAAGTGCTTAATTAATCATTTATACAGCATTGCTCTTTAGTATGTCATTTATAAATTCAAATATATTTATCCATCGTTTACTGTTATCCCATATACAGCTATCACTACTGTATCGCTATTATTGCTGCTATATTAATGTTAGTAATAATCATAATCATAGACATAGAAATAGAAATAGTAGTATATTTGTATTTATAAATGGCATACTACAGAGAAGTAATGCTATATAAATGATGAATGCACTTGCTAATACCTTTGCTTCTGCACAGACAAAACATTAGTGCTGTTGGTCACTGATGTTAGGTCATAAAGATGCATTCCAAGCAACTTTAAAATTTTACAATTCCTACCTCCAACTTGGAAAAAGTCTGTTTCCAAAACAATTGCCTAGAAAACAGGATAAACAGGATGCAATAATTTACAAAATATTAGAAAGTATCACCAAGTCAACATATTAAATGCTGACTTACAGTATTTAATGCACGTCTCCACACTTAAATTTCTCAAAGGTGGCGTGCCAGATTTGGTGACCCCACTTTTGATGTAGCATTAAAAGACTAACAAAAGTTGTGTATTTCCTGTTTCCTGAGAAGTGCAAATTGTTTTATGTGGGACTAAGTTTAGATCATAGGCATATGGTGGGGAAAAAAAGGAGGGAAAGCATATCCCTGGGGGAAATAAAATGTGGTGGTCCATTTTTCTAATTGTAATTTTCTAAAGGCCATTTCCTCTTTAGTGATTTGATATGCCATGTTGCATTTGGCACAGCTCAGCTTATGCAGTTCCTTACAGCTGGCAGTGTTGCCAGCACTGGGAGGACGCAGAGCATCTTGATCTCCTCTTTATTTTATCTCCCCTAATCACTTATCTCAAAACACGAACAGATTTTTTTAGCTGCTCTTTCTGTTTAATGCCTCTCAGTATTAGGCTATATTCCTGCTGAGCTCTGCTCTATCATGGTTATTTTGCATTTCATCACAACCCATCTCTCCAGTTGTACCATTAGCCTTCCAATATTAGCTGCTAGTTTTTACAGATACTGCTTTAACAGTCACTAGAGTCACACAGTGAATTTCTTTAGTTTTCCACTTTTCTGTAGTGATCGGTGATGCGGGCTCAAAATTATGTCACAATATTTAAAGATAATTTACTGACAATTTAAAAAAAGAAAAGAAAAATAACTGAGTGTTTTGTTGATGCTTGAAAGCAGCATTTATAAATCTTTTCAAATGCACCACAGTCTTCGATAATGCACTTCCTAATTGGAACTCTAAATATATTGAAACAAGATGCCAACAGCAGCATTATAGTAGTGGCCCAGTATCATATCCAGTCATACAGCATAAGTCAAATATCAACATAAAAGCTTTAAATTTAAAGTAAAATTATAGTATAGCCACTGCTCTAAACCTTGGTTTTCCAGCCACTGTTTGCTTTCCCTGTCATATGGAGTGCAACTAGCCAGTGCTCCATCAACACCCATTTGAGCCATTTGTTTACATTTGGGTCACACATCACCAGCTAGTTGTTCCTCCTCCTTCATAACCTGATTTTACTCAATGGTCTGTTTTTTTTTTTTTTGCCTCAAGTGGTGAAACACATGTTGTTTCCACCTTTAGCGGGAACAGTTTACTTGCATATTTTGCAGAGTGCTGTGCTTTGCCAGAGGTTGCTAAAGTAGCTTCCTTTTTAGGCACTAAATGGTCATCAGAGGCTGACAGCTGACTCTTGCTCTTAGACATGCCTGGGCTTGTGTCCTTGTTGTACACACTAGGGAACATAAAGGCACGCTGTTGCGAGCAATAATAGCATGATAAGATATTATTATATAACATAAAAACATTTATATTGGTGTTATCACAGCCAGTATGATGTGACATAGCCCTTCTTGCATCTCAATAACATTTCTGAATTGATGCTAGATCACAGCTGTGTGTTTTTTTTTTCTGAAACAGTTGTTTGGGCAGCGTGGTGGTGTAGTGTCACATTACAACAAGAAGATCCTGGGTTCTAGCTCCCCACAATCATGATAAATGGATGAAGAGATGAATAAATTGATTTTTTTTTTAATGGGAAACATTGAGTGTGTGTTAAAAATAGCAGTTTTGGAGGAGACAGTTGACCTAATGTTGTTCTCTTCCCCTCACCCCAAACTGGTCCAGGCAGATGGCCGGGCTCAGGGAGGGCCGTCTGGGGCTCTTGAGGTTTCTTCCTGATAAAAGGGAGTTTTTCCTTCCCACTGTCACAAAAACACTTGCTGATACGATGGCATGACTATTTTCTCTGTACTAATGTAAGCACTTTGAAGCAGCTGTTGTTGTGAGTTGTTGCTATATATAAATAAAACTGAACCGAGTTCAGTAGACCATAGTGGTGAGACTGTGTCTAAGTCCAAAAGTGGAAATGGCACTAAGGGTTTCATTATCAGTGGCCAACTAAAAAATTTTATGTACTGGAAGTTAAAGAACGAGTTTAAATATTTCCATAATGTTTATGTTAACCCATGCTTTTAACGGTTCATCATTAGGGCCCACTTTCATGGTTTTTGCTGTTCATCGATACAAGGTTTCATACAAACTCATTTATGTAATAATGTCATCATAACCAGATCAGTATAAAGGGCAATGTAAACATTCAGCATTTAAGCCTGTTTAGAGTACCTCTTAGCTTTCTCTATGTTTTTTAAACAAAAATAACATAATAAGACAAAAAATAATAAGACAAATAAACTAACTGACACCAAGGACGATTTCCTACTGGTGTTGGTACGTAGCTGGAAAGCAACTGTGGGCAGGGTATGCTAGAAAATTCGCATTGGGATCATTTTATCTGCCTCATTATGCATCTGTCTGCGGCGCTCCATGTCCGTGCTTGTTAATTGTTGTTAAAGGTCTGTTGGTAAAAAGAGGCAGGATTATTTAGGCTCCATAAACAGAATAAACACATGCAGTGCACCCTCAGACTTAAGATGCTATACTCAGACGACATCAAAGCATAAATTAGCTAGCGATTACTGGGGAAAAAGCCTTTGAGATCATTTGCAGTGCTCCTCTGTAGAGAGTGACCATTATGGACGTGAACCTCCCCAATGAGCGACGTTGACTCTAATTAAGTTTAATAAAGTTTACCCTCATATTCCTCTATTTCTTTTCGTTTCATCTTGATTTGCTAAAAGGTATTAGAAGTAATGAGAGTCTTTTGCCTCCCGGACCAGGGCTTAGTTGGAGGAGGGACACATTTGTTCACACAAACAGACACACAAACAGAATGTTATATGCATTTTCCTAAATCAGACAACTAAGGTTTTCCCTCATTAATTATTTGGAAAGTCAATTACTATGCTAAAAAAAAAAGCCATCTTTATACTTAGCTGGTAATTATGTTGCAGGCTTTAGTGGGTCATCTTATCCCAGCGGTCCCCAACCTTTTTTGCGCCACGGACCGGTTTATGCCCAACAATATTTTCACTGACCGGGCTTTAAGGTGTCGCGGATAAATACAACAAAATAAAACTAGTACCGGTACCGAAAAAAAGAAGATTTATTCATAACACACGTGAAAAGACCCAGGAAAACCAAGTTAACGTTAAAAACAATAACAAAATAACGCTGAAAACTGATAAAAACCCTGAAAACTATACATTTCACACCTGAGCCTCAACTCTCGCGGCCCGGTACCAAACGACTCACGGACCGGTACCGGTCCGAGGCCCTGGGGTTGGGGACCGCTGCCTTATCCGATCTTATCGAGACAACATTACAACACAAAGTATGTTCTCACAAACACTATTCATACTTACAGTAGAAAACAGTATGTGTCTATGTCAAATTTAAAAAGATTTTAATGGACAGGCCTTCTCATTCCCATGTTAAAAAAAATACACCATTATGATATTGTTTGATTTCATTTTAGGATACCTAACGGCATCAACAAGCCTCTTTAACCATGAGTAAAGCGGACATCCTAGGTTGTGGTTGTAACACAAATCCCCATTTACTTCTCACATGATTGGCCTATGGCAGGAGTACCAACCTCTTCGAGATTCACTGCTGCCGCTGCCGCTGCATTGCCCACAGCTAAAAGTAGATCACAGAGGAACGTGAACTCCACCAGTCACCGTTTCTGCTGACAGCAGTGGCTTATCCGCTGAAACTCCCTCCATGAACAAACAGCCTCCTAGTCCGAGTTTAACCATGGGGGAAATCTCCCCACACACCCCAAAAACAGGAATCTTTCCCCAGTGATGAAAATGCCAGTGGTGTTTTCACTTTCTCACCCTGTTCCCCGCTCTGTGCCGAGAGAGAAACCAAGAGGAGGCTGGCGTGTGAAATCACAATGGCTGCGAATGATGCGTTGCGTTGTACACAATTGTGGAGGAACACTGGCAGTTTGTGCTCTAAGCTGTTTTCGGCGCAGCACATGTAGAGCTGAGATCAAATGACATGGAGTGGATAGCTCGTGGCTGAAGTACCAGCACAGCATGAGCGCGAAAATGTTTTTTAAAACGGGGCCAAAAGAGCGGCGTGAGACATAGACTTACATTGTAGACCACATCATTAGCAAACATAACACCTGTCTGTTGCCTTTAGTTTAGTTTCTGCCAAGAAACTTCTTTTGCTTTTATGCCTGCTGAGTGTTTTTTTTTTTTTCTCTTTTACCTTAGGTGAAGCGGCAAGTTGAGAGGGAATTGAAAATTGTCCGGCTAGCTTCATTTGATTTATCATCCTGATTAAAAAAAAAAAGAAAAGAGAAAAAAAAAAGACTCAAAGAACTCTGTAGGAGGTGCAGCTTTAGAGAACATTTTCTCCTTAGCAACATGTAGTATATGACAGGAAATCATGGCTTCATTTCAAATAAATTTCACGTTACTGGAGGTAGTGCAACATAGGGAAAAGATGGCGAAAGTATTTTCAGGTGCAGGTTGGTGTAGTTTGATGCACATCTAAAACATAGCTCCTTGAGGTTGGAGTTTGAGCTTGTGCCACAACTCTATGATGTTGGCTCAATATTTAATTTAAATTCTTGATGCTGCTCGTTTTTGTTTATTACCATATCTTCAGTAGAGTGAAAATACTTTGCCTCTATTTATCAGATTACTCACTCAAGGAGTTGGAGTTCATCCTAATTTGAAATCACATTTTTGACATTTTTATTTCACTAAGAAAAGAGAGAGGTTGTAAAAACTGGAAAGTAAGAAAACAGAAAACTTGTGGGACTAAAGATAAAGATAATTTAACATTTAACTTTAAAACTGAAACAAATGGAACAAATAGCATAGCAGTCAATTCTAAAATGCAAATTCACCAGTGAACCAAAGGTGTTTAAATGTTTTGGGTGGGTTGCGCGGTTGCCGTACATTTTCTTCTGGAAAATTACCTTACCAAATTTGTACCAACCCTAGCTCTGTTAGTTTCCTATCTCTTATAGATATGAGCAGAGTCTGCCACAACTGTTACTGAGTACACGTTGCAGTAGTCTTCCATCTACAGGATGTTATGCTGTGAAACTGCAGTCCCCTGGCCAATGAACTCCATTTGCAATCCAATCTCTTCTTCATCTAAGAAACTATGCTTATCCTTCAGCAAAACTGAAAGTTTTACATATGAGCTTTGGTTGAGCATCAATACCATCAGCATCCAAACAGGCATAAAAAAGAAACATGAGATGGAGCAGGCTCCTTTCACACACTGCATATTTCAGCTCATTTGTCCCATTAACAGCCTGGACACATAAGGCAGTGCCTCTGCTTCATCGACTGGAGTTCATTTATGGAGGAAAATCTATAGAAGAGCGACACATATCCATCTGCTTCCTCACTCCCTTTGGGAGAGTCATTTGTGTACTTATTTAGGCTGTGGTCAGCCATTAGACTATGCCTCTCTGCTGGACTGTGTGGACTAAAATGCTAATTACTTCCCATCCCTTTGCTATGCCGATAACTTCTCCCATGTAATTTTCTTGCCATATGTCTGGAAGAATCTCTTGGTTAGTGTAGCAAAATTAGATTGGTTGAAACAGGTGCCGAGTTTGTGTTAATTGGCATTATGCACATCATAATTCACCCTTACCACAAATGCCCTTTTACTACTCAAATGCTTCATAATGGAACATGCTTGCTCAGCTTACCACAAGCTTTAAGAATCAGCCAGGAGGAAGACCTGCCTTTGTAATGAGGTTAACTGAGGGAAGAATGCCACTATAGTAGGAGCTTGTTTCTAGTGTTTCTCTTTGACTCCGTGGAGCAAAGGGGAGGGAAATTAGGTGTGTGTTTCAGGTGTGGTTGTCTCAGTGGGTTTGTGTGTATCCTCAGTAGACTTCAGTTGGGGTCCTAATAATAACTTGAAAGTGCAAAGTCTAGAGCATGGCTCCACATAATTAGCCTTTAGCAGGAATCAAGCTAATTGCAGAGAGGTAATTGGGCACACTTTACAGTCTGTTTGTCTGCTGTGATACACACAAACACACTGTACACACTGTACTTTCCCACCTTGGCGTTTCATGTTGCTTGTCACTTTGATTTCCAGATGAATTAAAAAGCATTTTAATTAGTTGATTTCTTCGCCGTGTCATCTTTTTTTTTCCTTGGGAACAGAAGCCAGCAGATAAGATTCGAGTTAAAAAGTCCATTAAAAGTTTCTACATTAATGGCTTCCACAGTGGAATTGAGAGTAAAAGATTCTCATCACACAGTTCTTGTGTTGATTGTTTTTTTGCGTTTCTTTGTTACTCCTTTCATATTTTACTGTTCTACAGCCACAAACCTTTGGAAATGAATGTAGTGAAACTTTACTCATTTTGGGAAACTGAAAATGATGTTCAAAATTGTTGGTTGGTTCTAGTTTTTATGATTATGCTACTAAGTAAAGAAGAAATGCAATTGTCAAATTTCAAATTCTATGATATTATCGCTGTGTGACCTTTTGACATGTGCACTGACCTTGAATTTGACCTTCCTAGTAGCAGGAGATCTGTAATACTGCAAAGTGAACTTAGAATTTTTTAAAGCAAATTGAAATATCCCAGCAGTTTTCATTTTCTTTCACAATATGCTGTTGAAAATAGGAGTGGGCGATATAGGAAAAAAAATTCTGAATAACGTATCGGTGATTCCAGCTGGCAATTTATTAATGCAAACACAGCATTATACACAATTTAAACTCAACTAAACAATAAACATAGGTGTAATACATTTATATATATATTTTATTTAAAAAAATATTAAATATCTCACAAACAGTAGCCAATCAGCTATTTCATACGTCATATCTGGACTCAGTACATCAAAATCTATCAAAAAGAAATAAAACATTTTATCTCTGAAGCACACGTCTGAAAAATGATTAACCAGTGTTTCGAAAAACATAGATTTGACTTAGCAAACTTTGTTTGAAGGAAATTTGATGTTGTGTTTAATGCAGAGCTGGCTTGGAAGAAGAGCTTGACATGCTGCGAGTCCAGGCTGCTATGGACCGGGCCACAGTAAAGGAACTCCACCTCTGTCTTGCAAACAAACACCAAGGTGAGCATTTTCCTTCACACTAGTTCTTCTTTTTGTCAGGGAGTGCCATAAAAATTACAAAATAATGCTTTTCTCTTTGGTCTTTATTAATTGAATGCATGTTTCAATTTGTCTGAAAATAATTAAACTAAACTGAATTCTACACAGTTATTCTGTTTTTAATTTTAAGCTCATGTTGTTTGCAATGCTACTTCTTCTTCTTCTTCTTTTTTTAATTAAGCACTGGTCTGGTCAGGGCCATGTGCATTACTGCGCGGATTTAATAAGACTACTCCCAGGAGAATTCATAGGACAACTCAATTAAGACTTGATCAGCTCCTGGTAAATTGATTAGGACATCAAGTGTGGTGTCCATCTTGTCTGCATGTATTATTCCTGGTGTTAAAAATTACATCCCTTTTAATCCAATCTGCTGCTTTGTCAGATGCTGACCACTGCAACCAGTGACCTTAATTAACTAGTTCAATAACAGATCTGTTCTATATCACTTTAATTTTCTTCACAGCCAATGATGGTGTCTGGTGAAGATGCAAGCATGTGATTTAAAGGATTGCACTAATTAAAATAGTGGCTCGACTTCTGTTGGCAGTCTAGTTAGGAATATGAGAAAGCAGCCTCTGTTGAAAGGACATGCTTGGCTTTACATTTTGTCAGGGAAGAATCCCTTAACTTTGACGGAGTGTGGTCTCAGCAATAGATAGGCATCTGTCTTTTCTGATTTGGTATAGTTTTAATACAGATTATGAACATGTCTGCTGTTTTGCAGTCCAAATAAGGTTACACCATTGTGGCAATATTCAGAATATTTCATATTAAATCTAGACTGAACTGAGTATATTTGGAGTCAGTTGGACATAAAGTCAAGACTCTTAAGAGGAAATTATGGATGGCCATATGATTTACTCCTGAGGAACCGCTTTGACCCGATCAAAAAGATGCAAGGTTCAGTCGCTCACACCAGGATCACACTAACGAAAGACAGCAGATGAAAGGAACGGAGTCTTTGTGCTGCTTCCTATGAGGAGACACGGGAGGGATGTTAATGTATGCTGCAGTGCCAGAACCTCCTTCAACAGTGGGTGACTAGGGAGCCACCACGTCTTCTTATCAAGGTAGTGCTGAGGTGCCAACTCCCATGCCACCAGTGCTGGAGCTGGATAATTGTCTCCCAACCTGGTTATGTACCCAGCGAACACAGCAGCCCTCCTGTCCTATTTGGTGCTCTGTCTGATTGAATGTGACATGTAGGGAAGACAAAAGGGCAGGCTAATTCAAAGTAACAAACTTCCCTGGGCAAAGCATCAATGCAAAGCAAGGGAGCAGCAGCTCTTTACAACATGACCCTCTCTCTTTTTCCTCTCTGCTTCTGTGGCCGCTTTTTTCCACTCAACTCGTTCTCCAAAAGATCAAGTGACCTAAAAAGTCAAGGTCCTGAATATTTAATGTTTCCAGCCTCATTGTACAAATTATTTTGGTCATCCCGTCAGGAATGTTTAAACAGGAGAGAAAGAAAAGCAGAATGTTTTGTATTGTTCTCTTTCAAACATTCGTTTCGGTGTCTCACTATGGGGAACACTCTCTCAGCGTTGTCCTCAGAAGCCTCTATATCATTACTCCAGCCAGCATTGGCTGGCAGTCGTGACGCTTGCGTCAGGGAGGGGCCACCCTTCTCCCTATAAAAGGGTGTGACGCAGCATCACCCATCATTCAATTTCCTCTTCTCGCTTCTTAGAAACCTCATCTCTCCTGACTGTGAACGTGAGTCCTAGCTTAACTGTCCATGCGAGCAAGCTAACACCTTGGTCACCGGGCGCTAGCACGGTTCGCGTTTCGAGTCGCTTGCTCATCACCACAGAGCCAGGTCGGAGAGTGTGTTACCTGCCACCAAGCACCTAGCACAACAGCTAGCTAACCAAGCTAATTGTTTTTTGCTACACACGGTCACCAAGCCAGGTAGCACAAGCGCTAGCCACCACACTAGCTAGGTCATACTAGCTCACCATAGCTACCCGACCGAAAGAAAAAAAAAAAAAAGATCAGCGTTAGCCGTCCAGCCAATTCCAAGCTAGCTACACCAAGCTTCCTTAATATGGCAGACTGCAAACCACTGCCCAGAATTTGCCCCTGCGGTTGCAAAATCTCAGGTTCAGATACACATGACGCGTGTGTGATGTGCCTCGGGCTGCAACATGCCCAAACGGCTATTTCCACACTGGGTTCATGCGAACACTGCGCTTGCTTCACCCTAAAAAGTCTTCGCCGAAGGCTAGCCCGCCAGGCTAGCCTGTCAAAGAAGGACCCAATGCTGTCTCCAATCGGCCCACCGATGGAGCACACTGAGTCAGCCACACCAGGCACCAGCTGGGGCGACGAGATGGATATCGTCCTCCCGCTGGCGGATGATGCCGAGGTCAGCTGCGAAGCTATGTTGTCTGATTCCCTCGAGGCTAATGATGAGCTACTCAGCGAATCCTCTGAGGGAGCGTTGGAACATCTTGTCTCGGACGAGCATGACAACGTTTTCTTTGCCCCCTCTTCTGCGACACAAGGGGCCGATTGTGATAACCCCAGCACACAGTCCCGCGGCATGGAGCTATTTGACGTTGCAAAACGGGCAGCTGAAAAGCTGGCGATCCCATGGCCCGCGGTGACAACGGAGACCTCCACCTCACGATACGAGGGTAAAAGGCTCGCCAAAGTGAAGCGCACTACTAAGCAGGTACTGCCACTTTTCCCCGAATGCATGGACGAGGTTTCCATGTCATCTGGTCCGTCCCTGCCCTCCAAGGCCAAACGCCTGCAGTCCTCCCTGGCTGACAAGGTGTGTAAATCAGTTGCCACCACCGTGAGGGCATTGAACGCCTCATCGCTCCTGCTAGCCTACTCGGTGGAGCTCCAGGACCAGACTGCTGCGAACCTGGATGCTAGCAAGCTGTGGGAAGAGCTGGGCGTTGTTACGGACCAGTGTCTCCACCTCACTAGAGCAGCAATACAAGCGGCGGGCAGAGCTCTCAGCATCATCGTCCTACAGGAGAGGGCCAGATGGCTGAACTTGTCGGGGCTTTCAGATGGAGAAAAACGTGACATTCTGGATGAAAGCATCGACCCCGCTGGCCTTTTCGGGACCGCCGCTGCCACCATGCAAAGACGGTGCGAGGAGAAAAAGAACGAGGGAGAGCCCCTGCAGCTGTGTCTCCCTTGGAAGACCCCCCTCCACCCAGTTGCCGAATGTTCGCTCAGGTCACCAGCCGGCGTGCCGACGTTTAGAATTCGCAACCACCCCTCCCAGGAAACATGTCCCGCCTGCTGCCGCTCAGGGTGCCCCACCACCAGCCAAGAAGTCGGACCGCAAGAAGAAGCGGACTGCCTAACATCCCCCACGGGGAGATTGGAGCCGGACCAGCCCGGGCTCCAAGTCCATTTGGAGAAGTGTGTTCTGCCTCCACCTTCCAGCGCCTGGGACTCGAGTTGGATCCCACAGAGCGCATTTCAACAAAGAGACGACGAGACACTGTTCAGCTGAATCAAGCATGTCACACAAAAACACACTGTTTATTAAAAATTTACCCGTTGCATCCAGGCATGTTGCCAAGGGCACGGGAAAAATGTGTGAAAAACACAGAGAGTATGTTGAAAAACATAATGCCCCCACGCACCCAGACACCACCGGGGTCGATTCCCTCAGTGGTGTCCGGCCCCATGAGCGCTGGTCAAGCGCAGGCCGCCCACGCATGCGCAGTCGGGTCTGGCCCGCAAGACGAGTTACCGCCACAAGAGGTAGCCAAAGCTCCGTCTACTGTGGAATGCCTGTCTTTGGGGCCGCTGTCAGCAAGAATAGAGAGATGGCGAGCTCTCGCTGCACCAGAATGGGTTGTGAGGACATTAGGGTGAGGCTATCATTTGCAATTCGCAACCACCCCTCCCAGATTTCACAGAGTGATTTTCTCTCTTGCAAAAGGCGAATCGGCCAGGATCCTGCAAGAAGAAATAACTACCTTGCTATCAAAGGGAGCAGTACGAGAAATACCCCAGGAGCAGAGCCAGTGCGGCTTTTACTCAAAGTATTTTCTCGTGCCCAAGAAGGGAGGGGGACTGCGTCCGATACTGGACCTACAGGCTCTGAATCAGCATCTGAGGTCATACAAATTCAGGATGTTGACAACCACCACTCTGCTGCATGTAGTGCGCCCAGGCGATTGGTTTACATCAATAGACCTGAAGGACGCATATTTTCACATCCCTATTTACCCGCCTCACAGAAAATTCCTGCGCTTTGCGGGCGGGTTACGGTCCCGTCCTTTGCACATGCTGGCTCGCAGACTGATCATGTGGAGCAGCATCAATCTGTTGTCACTGAGAGCTACTCACATTCCAGGAGCTCTGAACTTGGGAGCAGACTTAATGTCCAGGGGAAACCCGCAGTACGTGGACTGCGGGTTTCCCAAATCTGGGTGACCCAAATCTGGACCCGCTTTGGCCACCCACAGGTCGATCTGTTTGCCTCGAGGGAGAACGCTCAGTGTCCACTGTATTTCTCCCAGAGGGACCAGGAGGCTCCGCTAGGGGTAGACGCATTAGCTCACAACTGGCCACAAGCTCTGCTTTATGCGTTCCCTCCACTGGCCTTAATTTCTCCCACTCTAACCAGAGTGAGAGAGAGAGGGCTAACAATGATATTGATCGCCCCAAGGTGGACGAGGTCCCATTGGTTAGCGGAGATTATGCCCGTCTTGTGGAGCGAACTTTGGCCTCTCCCTCTCCAACGAGACCTAGTCTCCCAAGCCAGGGGGAGATTTTTCACCCTCACCCCGAGCTCCTCGCCCTGTGGGCTTGGCCCGTGAGAGGTTGAATCTGAGTACAGCAGGACTCCCCAGGGGTGTTATAGCCACTATACAGAGTGCTAGAGCCCCCTCCACAAGATCATAGTATGAGAACAAGTGGAGGGTATTTGAGGAATGGTGTGGAAAGTCTCTCCTTTCTCCAAGAACTGTTAGATAAAGGAAAGGCCTTTTCCACAATTAAAGTATATCTAGCAGCCATTTAAGCCTGCCATGTGGGCTTCGTGGATGGCCCAGTGAGCCGCTAGTCTGCCGTTTCATGAAAGGGGCACGACGGCTCCACCCAGTGTCTAAACCTCTCGTTCCCACGTGGGATTTATCCCTGGTGCTGGGGGCAGTTTCACAGCCACCATTTGAACCACTAAACCAGGTGGAAATAAAAATCCTGTCTTTGAAGACTGCATTGCTCCTGGCTCTCGCATCTGCGAAGCGTGTCAGTGATATTCATGCGCTGTCAGTACACAAAGAGTGCACCCGATTCACGCGGGATAACTCTAGAGTCACACTCAGGCCAAATCCGGCCTTTGTGCCCAAAAATCCTTATCTCCAATGCATCCCATTGGAGCTGGAAGCTTTTTGCCCTCCTCCTTTCTCCACCCCTGAACAGGAGCGCCTACATGCTCTCTGTCCAGTTAGGGCTTTATGTACCTATAGAGAGAGAACGAAGGCTTTCAGGAGGTCGGATCAGCTGTTTGTTTCCTGGGCTAAACCACATCTTGGCAAGCCCGTTAGCAAACAACGCATTTCCCACTGGATTGTTGAGGCGATCCAATTGGCTTATTCCAGCTTGTGCTTCAGCAGGTAGATACTGGGTAGGTAGCAGTGACAGAGGTCTGTTAGATTGTGTTAGATGTGTTCATGAATACACATGCATCAAATGCCTGAGCACTTGCACTCTTGCATGCTTTCTGTTGTTATCATAAAGTCTAAATCATATGTTTGCCAGGGCCACTATTGAAGTTCCCAGAATAAAGCTGCATGTTTGTCTGTGGAGATTAGTAGTCCTTTGGGGAAACACAGTGGACTACAAAGCAGTGCAGCCTGGGGCTGTGTATTCACAAGGGATTCAAGCACTTCTCTTCGTTTGTTTTAGGTCCCCAGAGAGAGGTTGCATATAGTATACACCCGCCTGCACTTCTGAGCCCTGTTTTCCTATTTCCCGGTGGACTATTAAATAAAACACCTTTTTATTAATCTGAAGTTAAAGGGCTGTGTAAGATTTTTGAAACCAAAGGTGTTTTTTGCAGAGAAAATTCCAAGTCCACATGAAAACAGCGTTAGGGATTTTTCAGATTTGATTGACAAAAAGGAAAAAAGACACTGAACCTCAGGAAGGAAATTAGACCTTACTAATGCTAATTGATTTAAATGTACCCTTTTTATAATTATTCTATTGATTGAGCAGCTTGAATTTGACACGAAGTGTCACAATAACGAGCTTTGTTCTTCTTTGCAGAATTACTTCACAAAATGGTTGAGGAGCACCAGGTCAAAAGCAGCACTCCGAAAAAGCCTTCTCTTCTTTCAGGTCGAATGGAGCAGTCATTGAAAAAGGTACAGCACTATGCCGTCACGGGGTGTTCTTTGTCACTGCCTATAAAGGAAATCCAACACAGCCATAAGTTCAGCATGGCAGCTCTCAGAAATTTTTGATTTTGCTCTTTCAAGAATAGTTTAACGGTGTTCGTATGCGTTGGAGAAGAAGGGTCATGTAGTAATTTCCAAGCACAGTATCAACTAGACAGTCTATAAATTGCCAAATATAATTTGTGTATCCCAGAAAATACTAGTTGATTTAACGTAGATTTCATAGGTTTGGAGGCATGTTTTACGCTCACACTCACACACACATTTAAAACCCTGCTTGCATGAGCTTATATGTTCCCCCACCCCTTCAGCCTTCATGGCAGTAAATCATCAGGAGTGGGGATAGCCATCTAATTTTGTTTGAAGGGTACCAGGCTTCACCAGCAGGCAGAGAGAGAACCAAATAAAAGGGAAAAATTGCCTGGAGGCACAAACCCAGCAGGCATCCACTGTTCTCTTAAACAGTCTCCACCAAAGATCTAACAAATAGACTAAGTGCTCATGGTTGCAGCGTAGTTAAAGGTGATCAGGGTAACGGGGTGCAAGTCAGATGTCCATAACCGTGTTTGACTGGGGACGACGGTATTGCTCCCCTCTCCGCCCCCCACCCACACAGCAAACTGTAATTACGCACTTGGGAAAATATCAGTGGAGAGGAAAACTAGTAAATCACGATATGGTCTTTCTCATTGAATCTTACTAATATTAATACTATAGAGCAGGTTGTTATTTTATCACCAGCAGTCCAAGAATAAGTATTTCTGGGGGGTTTTAAAAATGGAAAAAAAACAAAAAACTACAGATATATATGCCAAAATTGATTATTTTGTAGCACAGGAGCCCCATGTATGTTTTTTTTCTTTTCAGATTGATCAACTGGAGCAAAGAATGATAAGCATGGAGGAGCAGACAGAAAGGCTGAAAGATGAAAAAGAGCAGCTACTCGAAGTCAACGAAGACTTGGCCCACAACTGCCGCAAACTCCAAGCCTCTTTGGATCATCAAAGAACTCAAGAAGCTGCTCGTGAAAAGGCAGCCCATGCGCAGGCCCTGGCTCAGGAGGAGCAGCACTGTAGTGAGGTCAAGGCTCTAGAAGTACAGCTGGCCTCATCTCAGAAAGAGGCTACAAAGCTTCATCAGCAGTTGCTGAAGCTGAGACAGGAGCTGGGGATTCTCAGAGCAGCTAAGGACTTCTATAGGAATTGTGCTGCAGGACCGATGCGGGCAGGTGGGATCGCTAACAGCATTAGCAGCAAGGTCAAATTCAAAACAACCAGGCACAGAGGTCTGCTACGGCAGCGCAGCCACCAAAAAGTCGGCGCCAATCAAGCCATCAGCTGGCAAGGCCCAAGCTCCAGTGCCGCTAAAGACGAGTGGGAGGACATGAGCATAGAAAGGTAATGATACACATGCACGCGCACTGACGCACATATTCTCACACACCCCCTCTCATTATTTTTAGGTGTTTGGGCAGAGAGGATGGGCTGGCTGAATAGTTGGGGGGGGGTACCAGCAGCAGCAGCATCGAGGGGGCAACGTGCATTTGCAAAGCGTAAGCAAATGGGTGATTGAATTTCATTGTCTGTCTAGTTGGTATTCAGGAGCCAAAAGAAGAATGTGAGCAAGAATGATAGAGAGAAGGAGAGAGGAGGGGGGGGAAACTACTGTCAGATCCTTTGAAATATCATGGGACGCCTCGCTTGGAGCTTATTGACTGAAATTTGCATGCAAAATTAGCCACCTCTCTACACAAAGTTGAACCGATGCCAGAAAAGCCCAGGGATAAGGGGCCGCCAAAGCCTTGATACCTTCCAGTGATGCCATTTTCATGCACTAGTCACGCTACCCCGAAATTGACAGTTTGGCAGTTTGATTTAATTTACTCGTTCTTTGCATATTTACTACCCCCCATCGACAGCACTAAGGATCCCCCTGCAAGGACCCAGTCCACCCCCTCCTCCCAAACACACACACACACAGACACACTCCTATATGAAGCCCACCTTGCGTCTAGTTATGTTAGTTATCTTGTGGCATGTCGGTTCACAAATGTATGTGTGTGTGTGTGTGCTGCTCTTTTTTTTCCTCCAACCACCCCATAGCCCCCTCCCAACACACACACATAGACATACACACATACACTTCCTTTCCATCCCACACTCCTCTCCTTAGCTCCTCGCCTTAATTTGGTTAGATGAATTTTGAATGACCCTACTCGGATCAGTACCAGATGTCTACAAGCTGTTTAACACCCTCTAAATTAAGAACCATCGACAGTAATTATTTCATGTATGTTTTATGCAAAAAAGCCACTGAGCCAACATCTATTGAGTGATGGCTGAAATGATTTGATTTCAAACACTCGCTGATATTTATTTCCCTTCTCTTTCTCTCCCGGTATGCCTTGCTCTACACGCTCTCTAGCTCAGCCCTCCTAACTCACTACCTCTTCACCGACTAATTCATCAGACTCTAATCCACCCCAGCTCTATCCGCATGAGGCCGTTTAACGGGGACTGGGTGCAGCTATGCCCTGCTTTCCTAATACCACTCCATGTGGCTAATAAGCAGCAGTCTAATAAACGCTTTACCTGAGAGGAGGATCTAAGTGGATTTTTGAAGAAGGGGCCTAAACTGAGATGTTGTCTTATTTAAGGCACCTGTCAACTGATTTGCTACTGTAAAGCCTTCTGTGCCTCGTATCTTCTAGGGGTCCTCTTCACAAATGCTGTCTATGTCTGGTTGACATTCCTGGAAGGTACAGTATTTCTGCCTAAGGAGCTTTGGCCTAAATAGCACCAAATAAAGATATCAGACTCGTTAAGGCTACTGACAAGTCTTTGTTTTTTTTTTCCCCCCACCTTATTTTTCTCGCTGCCTCTGGCACCTGCTCTCAAGTTTTGAACTGCTAGAGGCAGCTGACCAATTTAAGCAGATCAGCAGTTTTGCTGCTAAGCAGGAAAGAAAAAGAGCAAGCAGGTATCAGACGCAATCATTCAGTTATGCTAGAAGAAATAAAGGATATGTATTTTCGTGTTATATAAACTCTTGATCAGGGCTGCAGGACAGTACATTTCGGATGATTGGGCCACAAATTATGGATAAGGATAATATCAAAGATGGCAAACATTAATTTTCTCTCAAGGTACCAGAGTTTAAAAACGCTACTGGAGGGATTTGCTGTGATTGAGAAAATAAGAGAACATTCCTTTAAATAAAACAGGAGCATAAGAGTAGATCAGGGATGTCAAACATAAGGCTCGGAGGCCAGAATTGGTCCGGCATATAATGTGGCCCACTGGACGGCTTTGAAGAATGTGAAGAGGAGGATCAATTTTGCCATTTTTTTTACTGTATTTTCAGACGTTTTACAGCTTTTCATCCTGATAAAGAAATCACCCATAGCCATTCACACAACACCAAAATAATTAATTAATAGTCCCTGTTCTTTCACTACCTGCTAAATAATCATTTTAAAGACAATTTTAAAGAACAGTAGTAATTAAAAATGTATTAAAAGAGCATTTTCTGTGAATTAACAAAAACTTTGTTTTATAATAACAGGATATTCTGGGCATGGGCTACATATTTATTTAAGCCCAAAGAGTAGTGCTTACAGATTTATTTTAATACTGTTGAGATTGCACTTCTTTTTCTTATATTAAAATATTACCTGGATTAAATGTGTAGTTGAATTTGCTTACTGTGACAGAAAGGGGAATTTCACTAGTTTGGCCTACTTAAGATCAAAGCCTGTATGTGGCTCACAATGTAAAATGAATTTGACATCCTTGGAGTAGACAAAGCTAATCTTGGGTCTTAAAAACGTACAAGTGCCTTAGAAAATACATTATTCCTAAAGGCCAGCAGGAGGCGACTGCTCTGATTGCAAAAAGAAGTCCAATTGTCTCTCTGGATTCATGAGCACAGTAAATTTTTTATGGTTCACATCCAAAATTAACATGATGGTCATTTTGTAAAATACAGCCCCATGTAGAGTAAGACAGACCAGCAGAGTATGCTTTAGGCTGTGCCTACCTGCCTGTGATTGACAGGTTACTACTGTAGGGGCATGCATACTGTATCTGCTCAGTTCTCGGTCCACCCCTTACACCCCTTGGATGCTCTCATTTCCTCAGTGTAAGCATCTGCTGTCATTATGTTTCTACATAACAGGTTATCTGTATTTGCTCCACACAGGTTTGGACTCAGCATGTAAAAGCTTAGACATGTCCTCACATATAGAGTGGAAGCACCACGTACTATAAATATATATATGGTGTGTAATGGTAAATGGTAAATGGCCTGTATTTATATAGCGCTTTACTACTCCCTAAGGACCCCAAAGCGCTTTACATATCCAGTCATCCACCCATTCACGCACACATTCACACACTGATGGCAGCTACATTGTAGCCACAGCCACCCTGGGGCGCACTGACAGAGGCGAGGCTGCCGAACACTGGCGCCACCGGGCCCTCTGACCACCACCAGTAGGCAACGGGTGAAGTGTCTTGCCCAAGGACACAACAACCGAGACTGTCCAAGCCGGGGCTCGAACCGGCAACCTTCCGATTACAAGGCGAACTCCCAACTCTTGAGCCACGATCACCCCTTAAAGAGGAACTAGGGAACAACTAGTTAGACTGCAGACACAATTAAGAACTCCATTAATAATACTAAATTTAAGTTGGATCTATTTGCTGTCATCACCAAGTCGATGCACGCAACCCTGGTGTTAGTGTTGGTGATTCGTAATCCTTAGCAAAGTCCCTGTGCCCCTTCCAGGCTGGTTTTAACCCTAACTAGCCCCCAGCCTTGTCATGTTCCAGTTAGATCCTCTCTCTGTGGTCTTTACCTCCGCTGCTTCTCCCAGACCCCACCTTAATAAACCCGCCAGCGTAAATGTCACTGGCTTCCACCTTCACGTCAAAGGTCACTGTCAATAAACCTGTGTGCATGTGTGTGTGTGTCTCTCAGGAAGCCCTTACCGTGCGTCCATCAGATGCAACTTTGCTTGGCTCCGCTCAGCCGTGCCTCTCACACATGTCTGTCACACACAGAGGGCTAATGAAGGCCACAGCCGCTCTCATACATGTTGATGCATTCACAAACAGCACCAGACACTGCAGCTTTTCACTTAATTTACACACACATTTACACTTCCAGCTCAGAAATTGGATGGGACATTGATTTTCTGTTTGAAGGAGGGGGCCGAAATGCACATATTTTTGCTTGATGTCAACTAAATCAACCATAAAAGGTAAATTGGATTTTTGTCCAAGGGTGGTACTTTCAGAACCAGGGTTGTCGGTTCAACTTCTAGTCTGTAATAGACTTCACCTTTCTCTACAGTGACAGTGCAGAGGAGTACTCGGACAGTCTCAACAGCCTGCCCTCGGGGACGGTGCCTCACAGACAGCACACTAATAGACAGGTTGGTCTGCCCTTGTCTTTTAATTGTTTTTGGACTTAAAAAAGGAATAAAGATACAGTTAGAAGTAAACGTCAGCTGTTTCCTGCTCACTGCTTTTTTGTACAGATTAACATTTTACTTGGGTTTGAGTGAATATTCAGCCTTTAAATGAAACTGCCTACAAGTGAATTAAATTAATGAAGGTCTTAGTATACAATGTCTCCTTGGTCCTAAATATGAGTGTAAATTTCAGCATATTTTTAATAATTCTCTCAGACAAGCTTGTCATTTCTTTATGTAGTCTTCAGGAATAGTTCTCCAGGCCTCTTGAAGGAGCTCTTTTTTGGACGTTTTCTGTTTAATGTGCATTTCCTGGCTCTGAGGACGACAAACCATGAAAGAGCCTCTACCATGTTTTGCACATGTCTTTGGACACCCACTGTTGTACCTCTCTCCTGAGCGCCTCTGTAAATACTGATTAGAGTTTGAACCAACATTTTCAAATTTGTATGTTTTTCGATGGAAAAAAGTAATACTTATCAAATAATATGTAGACGGTGTAGGTAACACTATAGGTAATTCAGAAGTGATCGAAAACTGCAATTCTTCAAATGCCCACTCGAGGGATGTTTTACAAAAGGCTTACAGCCTGATACAAAAAAAGAGTTTTAGTCTAGTTTCTCTGTCCGTGACAACAAAGATAGGTATCACCAACATTTAGTTGTACTAAACAAAAACAAAAACAAAAACAAAAAAACAAACTGTGTATCAGCTAGCTGTTTTTTGTTCTTTTGTTTTGTTTTTGCTAGCCAAAGTTATCATCGCTCTTTATTAAATTATTGTTGCATCCTACTTACAAAACTAGCCCTGCAGTTCTAACATTATGTAATAACTTTGTAACTCCATCCTGAAATAGTAGCCTGCAAAGCAGTGGAGTGACGTCTCAGTGGCTATCCATCCATCTTTTATATACAGTTTATTGTCTGCATATATAATTCTTAGGGCCTCTGTAACTACTTTTTGTGTTGTTTGAGCCGTGCTGTACTATTCATTTTTAACTGGCTATCGCTTTATGTCTACATTCACAAAGACTTTCCTAGTCTTGTGACTGAGGAAGCCTTTGTGAATGCACACCACGAAATCATTAGGCCTGGACCCTTGCACTTGTCCACATCAAACCTCTTCACAGTGGTACATGGCAGATCCAAACCCTTGAGAGAAAAGTCCGTCAAGAGGAGAGACGAAGAGAGAAAGAGAGGGGCCTTAAAGATGTGCTGCCTCTTCTCTTCTCCTCTTTTTCTCGTTTCAGCAGCACCGAAGCAAAGTAGAAAGTAGAGAAGAGATGGTTGTTGTGAATATAACCTGGGAGCTGTCAGGGCCCTTATCTCAGATCCCCTTTAGTTTCCCCAGTCCTGATCCTCTAAATGTGCCCATCAGCTCCTTCTGGGTTCATCGCTTTGACAGCCCAAGCCCCGCGCAACGTAGTATGTCACAAACCAAAGGGTTCATCTACCCTTTCCTCTCTGCATGCATGATCAAAACTGGCACTGATCAAATCCTACCTGTCCCCCATACAAAGAATGTAGGCAGAGAGCAAGGAGTGAGGTAGGGGGGCCCTTTCTTTGATGTCACTACAAATGATGGTGCAGTTGGGAGTTGTCACGAACACACATGCGTACACACTTTTGCGTACAAACGACTACACTCTCACACACACCCGTCACACCGTAGGAGTGAATCAGGGCTTTCAGTTGGTGATTGAACAAAGGCGGCATTTGCAAGCATCTGTCAGAAGTAATATCTGTGCTGAGAGGTGTTCAAGTTGGAGTCGGTTGAACATGCTCAGGTGAATTATTAAAGCACTGGGTGATTTGTCTCGTTGCGTTAAGCTGCGCACACTCTGTGATCATGGTGTCGTTATGAGCTGCATCTTAGGAAGAGCAGCATGTCAACTGTTGTGTTACATTAAACGGCTGCTTTTCTTCATTGTCACTGGGTTTTCTGTTCTTTCAGTCCTACAGGTGGTCGCCGATGTCAAACACAGAAGCACCAGCGGCAGAATCCCACCGAAAACAACCCGACGTTCTGGCCCGAGGTAGCACAAGTTTTCCTTTTGTGAACCCATGCTGGATTACAGAAATCTAATCAACTTTTAATTGAAGCAGATAGAACACTCAGTGTATTTACATGCTGTCGATAAGAAACAAGTATCCGAGAAGTTAACAAGCTTCGTTTTTTCCCCCCATAACTCGGCACATCTGAATTGGTTAAAAATGGAAAATGTTAATTATTCAGGTTGTTAAATCCATCACAGCTTCCACTTTTGCATACACAAAGATGCACGCCTGTTAAATCTCAGCAGTAGCTTCTAAATTGGGATTTTGAGGTTTTCTGTGCACTTGTCAACTCTGAGGCGGCTGCATGTACTTCCTCCTGTTAGACGATAAACAGCGTGAGCCGTGGGACCGCGGGACAAGGGGAGAGAAAAGTCGGCAGAGGAGGAAGAGGATGCTTGTGAAGACCCAGCGCTGCTCCTCCTCTTCTCTGCAGCAGCGCATCGAGTCTCTACAGCGTCACGTTGACATACTGCGAAGTGCCAGGAAAGATGCTATGCTTTCAGCCAGAGATCTACAAAGGGCCAATGAGATGATCACAGCACAGCTCAACTCCCTCACTGAGAAGCTGTGCAGCAGCAAGCAGCTCACGCAGGTAACTTGGGAAAAACTGGGAGACGAGTTAAGGGAGGCGAGCCGGTTGTAAGTATTAGGAAGTTTCTCTTTTTTTCCCCCATCTTTGTCTTTCTTTTGTATTTTCTTGGGGCTGAGAGTGAAACAGTAGCATGCCCTTATCATGCTTAATAAGTGTGGCTGACAGGCCTACCCTTGTCTGTGGAGGTCAGAACCACAGGGCAGTAGAGAGGAGGAGAATCTCACACGCTCTTTCTCTCTCTGACTCTGCCATTGTCTCCTCCTGCTGAATGTTTCAGCGAGCCAGTTCTCCACAACAATCTTTGTCACCAGCAGTTACTTTTCTCCAAATATGAGCAGTCGTGTTCGCAGACGCACACACACATACACTCAAGGTGACTACATCCAGTGCCACACACCTTTTAGTTATTTAGTACGTGCCTCCAGGTAAAAAACTCTTAGACTTGGTAAAGAGTGTAAATAAAACACCAAGAGCTTTGGCCCCTAAACAGTATCTTTCCTGCCAGGTGCTCCTTGTACACATCAACTTATGTACATACACAGACACACAAACACACAGACACACACACACAGCAACACCTTGACAGACAGAGTCGTTAATCTGGCAGGCAGAAACTTCTTTTGGTGAATTCAGACACAGCAGCAGCCAGCAAAGGCCCACTGGACTCTTGATTAGGTGTATGTGTTCTTGTCTGTATGTCCGTATATTTACTTTTCACTTACTGTGGAATAGTACTGATGGAGTATATTGCACTTGCACACACGGGCCAGAGTGCAGCCTTCATAGTGTTGCTACCTGGGAAGTGGCCCTTCTGCACCCACCGAGGCATCTGATTGCTGAAGTCCAACGAGACCTTAGACTCAGGCACAGCAGTAAAGGCACACATGTACACACACTGTTGTGTGAATGAGTGGACAGAGAGGGAATTGTTGTCTTCCTGTTTGTTTCCTCTTTCCTCCTGCAGTATTAATGCCACTCCACCTGAGAAAGTTGGAGCCGACTGACTGGCCAAAGCTAGGTCTTGTTGCCCTCTCTGCAAAGGCCAAGAGGTGATGGACTTTGGGCTTGTTCCAACCGGTCCTGGCCAACTCTCTAACTAAAACTCTCTGCTTGTAATTGGCTTAGGACAGCCTCCACAGGGGCCATCATGTGAGAAGTAGCATGGCAGTTTCACAGAAACTTGTTTGTGTTGCTCTGTCTCCTGATCCTTCGCCATTCTGTCCTTCTCTTGTTGCTCCTTTCCTTCCCTCCTTCCATTATTAAGTCATATCTTCTCATTTTTTTTCCATTCTTGCTTCCCCTCTCCACTTCTGTGTGTTTGGTTGCGCGTGAACTCTGGGATGTAAATGTATTCTAACTGTATTTGTATTTCCTTTCAACAACTTTTCAGATTCATGCAATGTATATGATATTTCAGCCTAACTGGAACACGTGGTTTGGTTAAAACTTTTCTTTTTTAGGTTTTCAGTATGATTTCCCACTGTGAAAATAACATTACATTCAATTGCTGATAATGCATCTGGTTATAATGCAATAATGTGCCCAGAGAAACAGGCAGTCAGCTAGATTACAAGAAAAATTTGACGCAGTGTGTAAAAACCTTAAAGTCGTCCTTCAACGTGGCATAACGTAACTTAAAAACTCACAGTGCATCCTACTACAGGCAAGTCTAACTTTTATTGAAATCCTTGAGTAATGCATAGCATCCAACCACAGAATCATTTTGTTGCTTGGATAAGCCTTCCTTAGTCTGTCATCAATTCCACAGATGCTTTACTTTGTTGCACACTGTGACATCCCCACTCAAAGTGTGGAGTTGCCTTCCCTCCTTTAATGTTTTTGGGGCAGGGATTATCACAGGATTATCTCTAGAAATTTAATGACCTAAGAAAGCAAAGCTCCAAACTTTATTTAAATTAATAATTAACAATAGTATAAAACCTATTGCACAAGAAGTCTGGCCAGAAGAATGATTGCGTAATTAAGAAATTGATGCAGTAAGACAATCTTAGTGTTTCAGTGGTTTATTCATGTTTAAAAATTCCTTTTAGCTACTAAAGGAACAGCTCAGTGAGACCACTGCTCACAGGAAAGAGAGACCGGTGTCCTCTCTCCTGGCCTAATGGAACTACCAGTATATCACGCCTGCCTCAGTGTCATCTCTCACCAGGGCTGAAAATGGCCTGTGAAATCAAAGCTTGTCTTACTGGAAGCCTCATCAATGCCTCTCTTAATTCCTGCACTATTGCCACTGGGGCCACAGCCCCGCTTTTATTTTGTGCTCCTCCTGCTCTCCTCCCACCCTCCCTGTGGATGTGGCATGTGCATCTTCAACAGAGAGAAGGAAACCTAAAACAGGAGGGATTCTATTAAAAGGTGTCAGCCAGCAACCAGATATCAATAACCTCCGTGTATGCGGAGCAGAGAGCAAACCCATGGGATTCTGTGGTTTCACTTGGGTGTGTGCGCACGCCTCGGTGTGTGCTCCAACATTTACCCTATGTGTGCAGCGCATATCTTCATGTATCACGTCTCCTGTTTGTGCCATTAACCATTCATGTTTGATATGATACCAAATCAGCTAATTGTGACAGCACTGATTCAAACTCACAGCAATAGGTTTGTGGTCCATACTTTCTTATAAGAAACAACCTGATTTTTGCTTTTCTCCGGCACATGCATGTGGTTTAAAGTTTTTAATCTCACATAGCATTCTGAATCACAGAGTCACTGAAAATTGTATGCATTCAGTTAGTTGCGTTATCCTTCATCAATCCAGACTCAACTACTGACTAAATACTTGATCTACCTCTTTTCCAAAGTGTGCTGCATGATGGCTATATTATGCATGCCAATTACAGTGAGAATTAGGCTCTATTGACCGGGCAACAGCATCATTTGTCTCCTAATTAGCATAAAAAAGACATTTTATCGCAGACAAGATATTAAAGGAGAGCTTGCAGCTCACCCGTGGATAACACATACAGTATTTTAAACAAATTGTGTTTATTCTGACTTTGCATTTATTATATTTGTGAGGAGTGGATTTAATATAAAGATCTATGTTAGTCAGAGGAACTCTTCCTTCTTACAGCAGTAAATTAGGTTTGCATTATAAGGGAGAAAAAAATGGCTTTTGGTTTGATATAAAGCTTATCAGCTCATGTAGCAGTATATCAGTCGCCTGTTACTTTTTCGCCCTCACCATCCAATAACACAAATCTGTGTTTCTTTGTTTTTTTTAATAGCAGTGCACCAAACTTTTGCTTCCAGTTGCGGCATCATCACCAGCCTAGCTAACCAATTCTGTCCGTCGGTCAAACCCGCAGAAGCTGACCTCTGACCTGGCTGGTGTGCAGCAGCAGAAAAAGGTTTTGGAGATGGAGTTGAAGCAGTGGAAGCAGATCAAATTCCCCCCACAAACTACAATACCACCAACAGCACCAGCGAACGTAGAGTGTTCCTGCCAGTGCAGAACCATACCTGCCCCGGCTAACCCTGCCCTCCAAGCCCTGGAGGCTGAGGTCAAACAACTTCAAGCCAAACTTAAGGTTAGCAGTTCTAGAGTTAATGAATTGCACTCACGGTTGTGTTTTTTCATTGTGCATGCCTTATGAGGTAAATCTGCTAATAGGATGATGGTATTAAAGATGTTGTTCTCTTCCAATTTTGTGCAAAAGAAGCTTGAGTGCTCGAGAATACCACGAATAACAAGGAAAACTTTGGGAGTATCAGTGGTAAAGGACTGAAAAAATGTATCTAGAGACAGACTACTTCCACTTTCTGCTGTGCTGTGGTAAATCAGGCAATATGAAATTTTTTTTAATTCTTTTGCACTTTTTAGTTGGAATTTTCTGTCTTTCATTCTGTTACTTACCATGTTAACAGTACTGAATTTCACATATATTTACATCACTATTTCTGAGTCACTTTAACATTTCACTGGTTTGAAGCACTTGCCCTCTTCCAGGAGTTTAAAAACTCTCAACAGAAACTCTGTCAAGGTTTTACTTTCAAGTTGTGCTTGATTCTGAAAAAAACAACAAATTCTGGTGCCTTTCAGCTTACACTTAACATCACTTGATATTACGTTTGATTTCAGCGTGAATTAGCATTTCCTGTCATTTGATCTTATTTCGGAGTGCCTGTCAGAAAGATGAGAAATGGGGAATAACAGCAGAGACATGCCCTACATCAGAGGGAATGAGGTGTGAGTGGTACCACAGTATTATCACCTTCTCAGCAGCCTGCTCGTCAGTGTCACCATGCAGATTGCCGCTGTCGTCACACACGCCTGAGAAAGTCATGTCAGGTGACAGCGAAAGGGAGAGGCGAGGGATGCTCCGTGGGGGTGCGTGCGCTGAGCGAGTACGTTGTCAAGTGCTTTTACTGGGAGCAGTTCCCACAAGAGACAAGGGCCCTTTAAACCAAAGTGAACTTGCAGGTTCAGATATCCATCATGCTTATAATCAGAAGCCGACCTGTCACCGTGAGCCTTACATCTTTGTTACTCATAAAGAAAAGAGTAAAACACAAAAGGTTATTATTTACAGTTTAATATTCTAGGTTACAGGATGTTTGATCATTAGCAGGTCAATTTATTTATTTATTGTTATTGTTAGTATTCAGTTTTTTTTTCCTTGTTGTACTTGTCTGTTGGTCTTTTTCTTTATTCACAGTCCTGACTAAAATAAATTCACCCCTCCAGGTCTATAAATTGTTATTTTTACTAATTACTCCCCTTATCCACTTTAAATAACACAGTTTTCCTCTTAACCTCTTTTAGCACCTTCCACCCTCCCACTGTAACTATAATGAGGAGGCATGCTGTGTTTGACCTGTCATCAGCTGTGTCGTGAAAACCTTCCCTACCCCCCAGTCACATGCACATTCAGACACATTAACAAACACACACACACACTGTGTGCCCTTCCCCCAGAGTGCAAGTGCGGAGGTCACGAGGCAGGTGGCGGCTAACAAAGCCCTGCGAGGCCAGCTCCAGGAGAAGGAGGACAAACTCTGCCAGCTGCAGGATAAGTTAGTTTCCCACCTTTTGTCTTCATTAGTGCTACTTCCTCCTTTTTGTGTTTCTTACTGTTGTCTGCAGTCCAGCTCGTATTTTTCCTACTTTTCTTTTTTTTTTTTTATACCTGCAGACCTCTCTGTCTGTCTGTCTCTCAATCTCTCCTTGTCTGCATGTTTGCACATCCTCTGCAGCTCTCATCTGTAGTGTTTGATTCCACCATGTGGCAGCTCTGTTGTCTGCCTCACTTCCCTTATACTGTACATGCTCCTGTGTCTGTGAATCATTTGTGAAATTATGCATGTTATATTGAGCGTGTGTGTGTGTGTTGTTTGCGCGTGTGCATGTGAGTGTTTTTTGTGTCATGCGGTGTGGTGTTGCTTACGTGGGTAGCCGATGTGGAATGCTGATCAAAGCAGCGTATTGATTGTTTGCGTGCCGCAGGAGGGACCATTTTGGCCCATGACACTAAAACCCACACAGCATCACTCTGGCCTGTGGGCCACAAGCCCCAGTGAGTTGCATGGTTCACCTACTGTAGCGCCCCGCATGCATTACATAGTCATAATGCATATGGCTATAAACAATTCACTTAGGGAAACAGTCATGGTTTGAACTTACAAGGCACATATCATCACTCTGCATTACGGATCCCATATTTGAACTGAGAAAAACGTACAAAGAACAACTTGGCTTTCCTCCCTCTTGTTCTCTTTGTCTGGTATGCCGTGTCCTCTGCCTGCCATTCTCAATAATGCATCCAGGGCATGTGTACAATCACAGCGGATATGTGTTTGTGTGTGTGACCAAAGCAGCGAGGATCACAGCCAGGCAGAGCGAGCATCCCTCAGCTGCGTTTCTGCGACAGCCTCCTCCAGCTCTTGTCACACACTCACTCACGCATACGCACACATAACTTGCCGTATCTTCTAGCCTACCACTCCATTTGCCTCCATGGAGGGACCCCTTCTCAGAATGAAAGACATGTCTAGACGTCTCTGAAATATACATTTCAGCACACACACAGGGAGCAAGGCTGCTTCGCCTAAAAGAAGAGAAGGGGGGGGGTAAAAAAAAGAAAAAAAAGAAATGAATTTCAAAGTACACCGGCATGTCCTCAGTCAATATCCGGCACTATGGCCCTGCCTTATTTATGAAGCTGCTTCTTTCATCTTTAGCCCTGTTGTCTATCAGCCACATGAAACGTCCACCCGCACTTCATTCTTAACAACATACACAGAAATGTGCGCTCGCGCTCACTCTTACGAACACGTACTTCAGACCACTGACTGTTATCATTACAATACACGCATGTTTGATGAACAATATTGCCAACAAGCACAGAACAAAGGGAACAAACGTGTGAGTGATCGGGATACAGTTTGAGGCTCTCTTTCTCTCTTTCCACTAACACTCATAAATAGAGATCACACGCTCCAGCAGAAGCTCTATATATCCTTCATTCTTTTTTATCCTCTATTCTTTTTGGGGTGTAGAAGAAGAACATCTAAAATAAATGTTGTCGATCTAATTGCCATTAGCATTGGGGCAGAGGGAGCTGGTGGGGCTCTTATTGCTGCTCTCACTCTTTAAGTCAACACCAGACAGTCATCTGAAAGGTTCAATATGGGTTTTCTCATTAATGGCCAAATCCATGGGGTAACCAGCTAGCGCTACTCACCCCCACCCCCCACCCCCCCCACCCCCCCAACAAAGTCCCCAGGCTAGACTCCTCTCTCATTTAATTTAATGTCACTCCAATAGGACAAGCTCACATTTATTTAACCAGTCTGCCCTCAGGCACTCATCCACCTAGGGAGGCAGGGACATTTACTTACACGAAAGCATTTGCTCTTGCATTGCGTCATCTGTTTATTTAAAACACACAAGCCATGATGCATGTGGGAGCTAAGAGATCTACTACATCTTTGATATAGAAAAATACAGCAAAAACCATTTAATTAACTGCATCCTTATGATCTTTATTCTATTTGTTCCAATTCCCCAAGGTGCAGATAACCATGAAAATAGCTTTTATTTGCCTCTTATGAAAACAGAATAAAACATGCTAACGTACTGAGACCATTTAAACCGGGGTGTCGCTGCAGAATGTGGGAATATTAATCATGTCAGTATTGCAGGTTATTGAAATGGGAAGTGACAAGTCGTGTGTGTTTTGTTACAGTTAAGACGCTAACTGCTTACAGTACGTACACGCTGCTTCTCTTTAGGGAAGTATCGCCGGCACAGCACAGCACACGAACAAACAACATTTCTTAGAGCGTATTCCCTTCATAATACGTCTTTCCCAAGCCAAGCTCCCCCCGGCCAATGTGTTTTTATATGATTGGTGCAACGCTGAGCTGAAAATAATAAACATTTAAGTGCTTGATTAGGCTTTCAAGTAGTGTCGCTGCTGATTCAAAATGCCGTTTGTCAAAGAGGACTCCCCTGTCACGCTTAGTGCGGCATTCCCTGCCAGAGCACTTGTTCTAATATATGCCAGTTAGAATTATATATGCATCCCTATTTCACCCCCCTCTCCACTTACCCAAGCAGCATGCCAGTGTATTTAGTTGTCATAATGAGCTGTCATGCCTGATGTACTGCACGGGGACACTGTGCCTGCCAGCTTTGCGTGTGTGTTCTTTGTATCTGTCTCCGTGCGTATGTGTGTCTGTGTTTGTCTGTGATGCAGAGGCTGTGCCTGTGTAGCTATCTGTGAAGAGTCATTTAGGCGTTATGCCATATGTTGGTATTTGCCTTCATTTGTGTATGTTTTTAGGCTGAGCCACACAGAGCGAGATGTGAACATGAAAAGGCAGCTGGTGGAGGACCTGAAGACACGACTCAAGTTCCTGCAGGAAATGGAGAAAAGTTACCGGGGACAGGTGGAGGAGCTAGAAAAGAAGGTGCTCATCGCGGCTCATCATTGCATTATTTTGAGGCTCTTCAGCAGAGTGACAGGGGAAAAATGGGCATTGTCATACTCAGCATTTCCCATAGTCCAAAGATTTGTCTCCTGGAAGACTAACGGGAAAATATTTCAGTGCCGTTAAGTGTAGTTACAGAAAACATGGTTGCTAAGGTGATTTGAATGGAACTTTAGGTGAATATATGATGTGATTATCTCCTTTAAAAGAGAAATGCAGTTGCACTACGTCCTTGTTCAGCTGCTTTTTTTTTTTAAACAGGTGAAGACTTTATCAGAGGAGGCCAGCAACAGAAAGGCCCTAATCGAATCCCTGAAGAGAAGGCTGAATGTGGCAACAACAGAGAAAAGCCAGTACGAGGCCTCCTGTGCAAAACTGAAAGAGGACTTGGAAAAAAAGGTTGGAAACTGACACGCACTCAGTTTTCACAAAAATTGTGTTTTATGTAACATTTGCAAAGTTGGACTACAGTACAGTTCGGATAATCTTTTTTTTCCTAAGCAGCCCTGTAAACAATCACAGATGAATTCTCTTCAAAAGCAGGGTATAGAATATGATATTGGATCATGTTTTTAAGTTATGCAATTGTTAGTCAAAAGAAAAGTTTTAGAATTTGTGAAAATGCCACTTCTATCCACGTACATCATATCCAGCTATAAAGTTTAAGCCCTTTTCTTACATAACATCAAAAAAGGTTAATATTTTATGTTTTTACTTTAACAGCCTATTATCACTGGATTTCTGACAGTGAACGACATCACATTAAACCTTAAAATTCAAAAGTGAAAAAACAGAGTTGGAGTTTATTGTCTTAGATGGCATTTATAGTTCTGGTAATATTAGATAGTCTTATTATATATTCAGTTGTGGTAATACCAACTTGAAAATCAGTAAGTCACAAGGAGACACCAAAGTCATAAATGTCAAAATCCTACACACAGGGGCTTGAAAGCAATTTCCACAAATGTCTCATAGACCAGTGTGGACTTTCTGCTTTTTTTTCCCTAAAACAAAAAAAGATTGTTTGCTTTCAGCTGACCACTTCTGCATGCTCTTTTTCTTCACAGGAACAGCGCATGCATGCCCTACAGGCTCGTGTGGGAGCTGGTGAACAGGCTTTGGCTGCACTGGAACAGACAGCCACTGAGCAAATGGAGGGGTTGACCCAGCAGAGCTCCCATGCCTTGGAAAGGGTTCAGAGGCAGCTAGGCCAGGCCTACTCCCAACTGGAGCAGCTACATTCTTTTATCAAGGTACTGTGTAAAAGAATAAGGGATTAAAACCCAAAAGTCCAGAGTTTGTATACTCAAAACATCTTTCTCATCTTAAATCAGTAGCCTATGCTTTGGTGTGTTTGCAAGTTCTCTTTCTATAACTTGAATTGGAAAACTAGTGTTGCATTTTTATTTTTCAAAAGTTTAATTTTGAGGATATGGTACACTGATCCATGTAAATTTTTAAAAGAACTGCATCAGTGTCGCCTCTTTGTTAAAACATAGACCCGCTGGAAGCAGATGACATGAGTGTGTGCCGAATGTTGATTGGTTGACCATTGTTGCCAGTATAGAGCAGGGAGCGGTGGCGGACATCAACGGGAGCAGAATAACTGTTTTAAAAACACAGCATGGAAAGCACAGAACGTGGCTGCAGTGGACACTTTTCATTGTTTTTAACACCTGACTTCACTTCAGCTCTTCTATGTTATGATTTTGATATCTCTGTGGCTGGCTGGCGGACCAGCGACAGCACAAACAAGAGTGGCCCACAGACCCGTTGTACCACATGTTTTGTACACAGCTTCCATCTGGCAACAGATGGTTTCTGCAGGCAGACAGGCCTTTCCCCGGGCTGCCAGCTGACAGTGATTGCACTACTGCTGGGCCATAAATTCCAATTCAAGGATCATCACCTGTATGCACAGCACCTGCAAAGGGGTCTCAACTGTGTGGCAATACTTACAGTTTCTCAAAAATAAGGACTTAGACAACAACATGAACAGAGGGGGCGATGTCTATGTCAAAACGGCTGACTGAACAATTTCCCTGCATTAGTTAGGCAGAATCTCTATACAGGACAGGTCATCCACTTACTGAGCTTGGCTATTCATGTGACAAGATAACTATTTCGCATGTCTACCCTGGGATCCTATTTGATATTTAACACACTTTTCTAGTCTCTAGCACCTGCAGACTAACAAATGTTTTATGCTAGGCCAGTCATTAGCACTTCTGAGAAACAACAGAGAACAATATATCAACATAAACTGTTGATAACGTACAAATGAGTGTGCTGGATGCACACAAGGAGGAAAATATGATGGAGACCTTTTGCTTAAATATGACTAGCAAATGCATCATAATTACAAGAGAAGATTTGGTTATTAAAATCTCTTGATTATAAGAAAAGAATGAAGATAAATCTGAAGCCTTCCAGTTTTTTGCCCTTGTACATGCGTACAGTGAATAACACTGTATGCGAGTGGATTGAGTCACACTTTTATTTCTTCTGCACTGGCAACAGCCATGGCTGGGGGCATTGTGTTTTCTCAGTGTCTGTCCATCCCGCCCGTTCTCGTGAGCTCGATATATCTCTTCACTTTCACTTGGAATCGAGGATGAACCGATTACATGTTGAACGTCCAAGATCAAGGTGTATGCAGCTGGAAAAATGTCTGCAATTATTACAGTAAACGGGATGAAGTTTCACACAGATGTTTGAAAGGATGAAAACGTGACTTGATGACATTTATTATTCAAAGGTCAACGGTCACCTGCTTTCTGGAGAAACAGTTTTCTGGCCATTATTCAATTCAGTATTAACTCAGGAACAGAGGAGGTGATTGCATCAGTACACAAGTCTTGGTCAGATGCTAAATTGGTGACAATCTATGTATTTAGTTGGATTTTAAAACCTTCAACACACCAACTTAGCTGTTAATAGAACAGAATTGAATAATCCTTTAATTGTCCCACAAAGGGAAATTTGGGTGTAACAGCAGCAAGAAAGACACATATACAAACAAACAGTACACAAGACACAGAACAGATACATACACAATTTTTACATATTTACATCAAGGACAATGGTTACCAAAAACAGAGTACTGTACCCTTATTAAATTAAATTAAATTAAATTCAGATAAGAGGATGACATGTTAACATTAACAATAGATTAATGGTGTAGGAAGAAAATCCTTCAGCACTTATTTATATAGTAATATTTATTGATCCCAGATTCAAAGATTTCAGGGCAGAGTCTGGGATCTCCATGGACTACCCCTGGTGTAATGCTTTGCTTGTGGGGAAAGATGCTTATTGTTTGTATTCAGAAGAACACCTGTCAAGGATTCAACCCAAGAACTAACTAAAACTGGTGAGCTGATTAGCAGAGCATCGTGGTATAAAACTCATACTTGTTGAAAATAAAACAAGCCACTCGAGATAGTTGAGGTTTCTACTGGACTCCTCTCTGTTCAGTTATTCTGGGCATTTTCAGCTGGAAGAATACCCACAATACCCTGCTGGAATTGGAGACCCCACTTGGCCCAGAAAGGCCTCGCAAAGTTCCAAGACCAGAAAGACCGTTAACACTACCTTACTTGGCCTGACATCACCACACCCAGCTCTCCATAAGTTTCAGAAGATGGATGAATAAAACTGGAACATTGCGTCAGTGCAGGCCACCACTCTAAGAATACTGCATGCCTACTGGGAACAGGCACCATTGTCTTTGTCTAGACCTAATCCATCACCTTGAGGTGTGTTTCAGTGTTTGTGTCAGTCTATGTGTGTGTCTGCCAGAGACTGATAAAGACTACCCATCAGTTCTGTTCAGCTGACGCCTGTCTGTCAAAGGAAGAAAGGGCTTGCCAGAGATTGATAGAGGTGCAGTATTTTTGCACACACATAAATCTCGTGCAAGATTGTTGCCACAGTTCAGTTGCAATTTTGTATCGTTTTTGTCCTTACAAGCAAGAAAAACAGAATTTTTAACTTTTTCTTCCCATTTTTGCAAACTGTGATTTCTTTTACGCAGCTAAGCCTTCATCCTTTCCTCTTGTGTAAATTTACTGCCTACACACACATACACATTCGTGTAGTGCAGAAGACCTGCCTGCATGCAAAGAGAAGTTGCATCACATGCAAAAGCTTGCACATATAGATGTGCATAAAAACACAGTTCATGCTTGTGTTACTCGTCTCCTCCATTCCCATAACCCCGAGCTGTTGGGGCCATTGTGGTGTTGTTGAGGATTCACATCATTGTTTGTCTCCCCCTGGCTCTTGTGATCCCCTATAAGAACACCAAGCCCTTTGATTGGACTGCCTGACGTCCGGAGGAGATTTACTCTTGTCATGTATTGATCAGGACCGGAGGGCTGCACATGTGTGTGAGAGTGTGTGTGTGTGTGTATAGATGTGTCTGTTTGTGCCTTTATGAGCTTGGTTTTTTTTGTTCTTTGTACCTGTGCGATTTGTGTGTGTCTGCGTGTGCCTGAGTGTGTGTGTGTGTGTGTATATTTCTTTATTGTGTGCCAGCAAACCCTTTTGGCCCCTGTGCACGCCCCAGGCTGTAAGCACTGCTCTTGAACTGCTAAACAGTGGCCCTGCATGTAGTGACTGCTCCACAATACACAAACACAGAGGAGTTTTTTCTCTTGCAGAGTACAAAAAGTACAATTTTTGGCCAGTCATCCCTACATCCCCTATTTTTTTTAATATAGATGTGTGTTTTTTAATTACTTTAAAATGCTGTCAGGCTCAGATATGCAGGAAATCAAAACAATTCATAACAAGAGATGTGAGAGCCACATATGACTTTCATATTCTGTGAAACAGACTTCCGCAACCTCATTCAGGCTCATAGGGTATGTAATAAACTGCTAAACAGCAGTTGCTATTATCAGTGGGTAGATGATCCAACAAAATTAGAGCATTTCTCCTCTTGCTCTGTTCTTTTTATTTATAAAGGGCCCATTGTGTGCTCATGTGTGTAAATGCTAATTCAGTGGTAGTTTATTATCAAAGAGGATATCTTTTAGCTGCTCATTTGATCCACATCTCCATGCCCTGATCCTCGTCCTGTCTAAATTGGCCCTCTGGCCATACTGTTTGTGGTACTCGCCAGGCTAAGACCTCTTAATAAACACACACACATTTTTCCATCTGTGTATTTCAAAAGCTTGTATGTGTGAACGCTTGCATTCGCCAGTCCCAGCCATCTCTCCCAGAGTCAAAATGAGTGATAAAGTCACCCCTTAATCTCCTTCTGGATGATTCCACACACAATATTTACGGCAATTGAATTTAACCCTTGACTAATGAGTGAATGTCTGTTGGGCTGTAAATATAAGAATAGGATGTCCAACTGTTAGTTAATGAGCTGCATATTCCCTAAGGCTGAATAGAGCTAAGATGACCTAAATGAACTGAAGCTGGCTTCCTTAATAACTAGTGTTTATGTCTTCTGTTCATCATCTTGAATATTTATATCCATATGAAAGTAGAAGCAATAGTGACGGCACAGAGGTACAGGGGTTAACACGGTGTTGAGACCTGCGATGTACTGGCAGCCTATCCAGTATATCACAGAGCTACTCCGCCTCTCTCCGTGTGACAGCTGGGATTGGCTCCAGCCTCCAAGCGACCCTAAATTGGATAAGCAATTAAGAGGATGGATGGATGAATGGATGGATGCTTGTGAAAATAATTCACTAATGCTGCATTTTGAAGTTTAATCAAGACTTTGTCACACTGTTTTCTAGAAGTGCAACTGGTGAATCTGTACTGACACCTCACACTTTCACTTTTTAACTTTTCCTCGAAACATTTAAACTTAATTTTTTTCACTTGAATGAATTTACTACATTATGATCTTCCTTAAAGACATTCCCTTTATATTTCTGAATGTTCAGTGTTTTGCTAATAGACCAGAAGCATTATGTCAACTGCAAGCCTTTAACTACTCTCTCAGCAGTCTCCAGCAGGGACCACTTCTGGTTTTGTAAACTGCACCTGGTGCACCTGTGTAAAATTAAGACGGAGAAGTGGAGATTTTTTTTGCGCAATTCAGCGCTGCTCATGTGTGATTACCAGTGTTACTTTAAAGCCCTTGAGTGCTTTCTGTGTTTGTACTTAGGTTTGTGTCGGTGTACGTGCCCCGCGCTTCTTGTTTGCCTGCTTGTGTTTTCTGCCGTCCAAGAGGAAGTTGTACTTTGTGTTTCTTTTTTATTTTGTTTTGTGTACTGCAAGTTCTCCTGTCTCTAGCTTTCCCTCATCTGACCATCTATTCCAAGGTCAGCTTTTCAGCGGGCTTACAAGGGAATGATACAGAAGATTATTGCCTCGATCAATAAGCTCAAAATGAAGCAAAGGGGAGTTTACTTTATTGACTTTCTCGTGTACAGTGGCAGTTTTAACATTTAATTGTCTCTCTGTATTTAGAGCAAACTCCCATTTAGTGCCCGACAACTGTGCCATCGCAGGCCTTCCTCGTCTCGCTTGCCTTTCACTTGGGCACCATTTGAAACAGCCCTTCGTAGCTTAATTATTAACAGTGTTATGCTGCCCTGTTGTACTGTGAGACATTCAGAAAGCAAATAAATAAATGAATGGCTGTATTTTCAGTAGCTCCCTGTCTTTCTCTCTCTGATGCATGATTCTCTGTCTGTGGAGAATTTAGCAAAACTTGGGGTGCGTTTGATATCAAAGCTCTGTTCCCTCAGCTTTCAATCGACAGGGCAACAAACCCTCAGGTCCACATTCCTACAGGGGAGCGTGAGGCGAAACCGAAGAGAATCTGAGTGTGTCAAACTCAATATTCCTCCATAATGTACTAGGCCTCTCTGGCGCATGCTTGATCAATTTCATTTATTCATCTGCCAGGCAGAGCTATCCCTCTTGTTTTTCTACATCCATTTCATCATCCTCTTCTTTTTTTATTCCTTTTTCTCCTCCCCCTTCAGGCCCTGGCCAGTGAAATACTTTTAGACGTTCAAGAGGTCAAGCAGCAGTTGATGAAGAGGAGGAGGTTGAGGCAGGCCAACTCTGTGGCAGCAAAGGGCGGCCTCTCAGCCAAGTCTATGATCAAAGCCAAGTCCATTGCTGCCTCCATCCTCAATATGTCAGAGAATGATCTCGCAGACATAATGGAAACTGATCAGGTAAGCCCAGGAGACTGTGTTCACGATTATATACAAATTCTAAGTTAAAGAATTATATCAAGTTTAGGATTGATTAAGCCCAGGGCATTCAGCATACCTGTGATAGATTTTTTTTAATGCTGTAAAATTTTGAAACATCCTCAAAGTTTTTTTTGTTTCTGTGCGTGTGCACCATGGATTGGTAAGGACAGTATGGCATTAATATTGGCTTTGGCTTTGGGTATCTTCTTTGTCAAGTAAAGCAAAATTAGTGTCAAAGAGCTACTTTGCTCTGTCTGCTGGGAACAGAAACTATAGATTGGCATCAGTCTGAAAAGAAGGAAAGAGGAGAGAAGTAGGTGCCATCTCATTTCATTTCATTGTCCAACAGTGTTTAACCTTCCTGGAAATGTCTGCTTGTGTCTGACCTCCTCTCATTGATGCGTAGATAGAGCAAGTAAGCAATCCTGGACAACTTTAAAAAAAAAATGTGCAGAGGCATGTCACTAATAAGTTGGGAAGTAACAGTGGCAAAGCGAAGACTCCATGTTTAAAGTGAGTGTTCAATCCAGGCAAGATCAAAAACCTGTCAACTCCTGCAGCACATATCAACTTGATATAAGATTTAATAATGGCACAAGCTGAGTGCGTACAACTTTTTACCCCTCCTTTCAGGTAAAAGCAGTCATTGAACAGAAAATTCCTTGTTATTGAGTGTTGTCGGTTTTCAGAAGTCTTCCAGACTCTTTTACAACTTGGTGGGCCATCGCTCCACCATAGATCACACCCAGCCATGTCATCAATTAGCAGCCCTATGTTACAATCAGCCTCACATCCCTGGGGACTTCCTCCCATCTATCACAAGATGAGAGAGGGCGCAGCAGACACTTACTCACACTTGAAACCAATTTTAGCCCTTTGCTGCACAGCTCCACCCAAGAGATGAAAGGGAACAGTTTCTCACTTGACAAACAGTCCCTTTCACCAAAGCTTTAACCTCTGTTGGTAAAATCACTCTTTTTCTCTTCACCACCTGTTTTCTTCCACTGCATTTTATTAGTGATGGTTTATTAGAATCTACTTGGTGCCTTAACACTGGTTTGTTTACCCCTTGTGTCTGGGTTTATTAAAGGATGTAAAAGGTTAAAACTTTTTTACTGTTAAAATTCAAAAGAAAGACTACAGTATAATGTAGTCTGTTGTTCACTTGGGATAGCAGGTACGGTTGCTGGAAAAAAGTTTGTGAACCCTTTCTGTTTAAATATGGTCCAAATAACCATCCAGTCTCATTCCCTTTTAACTCATAAAACTAGACAAAGACAGCCCCATTAAAGAGATGAAAAGAAACTATTAGACTCAGGAAAAAGGTACCCAATATTATATTTGAAAAATTACACAGATCTCAGGAATTTGTAGGCTGTAATGATAATCGGGTGTTTCTATTTAAAGAACAGGGAGTTGTTGTTTATGTTTATCATGCTACAAAATGATCTTTAAATAGGGACATAAGAAATCCATAACCGGGCTGCCTTTGTGCAAATGAATTCAACACCACTAGGAGTGGTTGACCAACAAATCATTCCAAGAGGAAGCCTTGTAACAGTCTAGGAGGTCACAAAGGATCCCAAGGTAACTTCTAAGCAACTAAATGCCTCATTAGTTCAACATTGGTTCATAAAAGAGTTCATGAGTGTACCGCCAAGAGAACTCTAAACAGTAATGATGTGCATGACAGGGCTTCAAGGAAAAGGTAACCACTCTCAGTCTAAATATTTTGTTCGCCTGCCAGAAAGCTGGTTTCCCAATGTTTTCTAGAAAGATGAGGCCAAAATAGAAGTTATTTAAATGCGAATGATGTTCAGAGAGAAGAAAATGCAGAATTCCAGTGTAATCTCTGAAATGTGGCGATTGTGGTTTGGACCTGCTTCACTGCATCTGGGCCAGGATGGCAGAACATCATTGATGGAGCGATGAGTTTTGAAATAAATCAGCAAATTTTAAAGGAAAATGTCAGGACATCTAAATCTCAAGAGAAAGTGGGTCATGCAGGAAGACAGCAGCCGCTCGGCACACAAGTCATCCCAGCAAAGAATAGCCAAAAAAGAACAAATATGATTTTTGGATTGAACATGTCAAAGTTCTGTCTTTTATTGAACAGAACCTCATGTAGAAAGTTCATTTGGGCAAACGTGAGCGAGGCAATGAGCAAAAGTTCCTCCAAGCTATTGTTCAAGAATGATCAGGATTTTTGTTTCTGTTTTTCCACTTCTTGGAAAATTGGACTCGGTTATACAGAAAATCAGAAACTAGCAAAGTGTTCACAAACCTTTTCCTTCAGCTGTAAGCAAAATATATGCAGAAGATTCCTAACAGCTTGTGGTTATTAAAAAAAATCACTCTATATCATTATCCACAATCTGGACTCACTTATATATGTGACAAAGTACTGACTCATGATTTATTTCTTTAGCATTTTGTACAAGCAAATGTTTCATGTTATTTGTTTCTGAAATATGCTCCTCACTCAGTAAACTCTGAGCAGCGTCTCCACAATCTTTTTCGATTGTGAGTTACTCATTGAGCTTGAGGACTGACACGATGTTACTGTATCAGGATGTCCCAGCAGTGTTCAACAAGTCCAATACATAGCAAGTGTATTCATTTATTCATTTAGTTTTGCGATACCAGTGAGCTGAATGAGAGTTCAGGCTCTGTGGGATTGCTTTTACTTCTCTTTTTTTACTTTTAAATGAGAACGCTGCATTGCCAACAGTTACTTTCTTTTAGTTTGATGTCTCTTGTCAACAATATTTCTAGAAGTTTTCAGCTTTGGAGGGCACTAGTACTTGGTTTTGAAATCGATACATTTTTGAATTTCAAGTGTTTCAAATTGTTTAAGTGAATTATTCCTGGTTCTATTTACAATTTCAGGGGATTTGGGGAATAGATGGCCTTCTTGTAATGACCATCATCTTTTCCTATTCTTAGGCATTTTCTGTTCTCTAGAGAAATAATCTTTGTTCACTTGTTTCTGCCTTAAAATTGTCAGTGAGCGCATTCGTCACTGTATACACAAATGCGAGTTTTAACTCGGCTGTGCAAAGAAGACACATAAATAACGAAGATGGAGAAATGCTCAGTTCAGATGGAGTGAGGTGAGCTGAAAAAAACTCTCAAAATCTAAATCTGAGCTAAAAACCGTCTGGCTTGTTATCACTACAAAAGCCAGCACCTTTGATTGTATGGGAGCACATTAGTGCCAATGGAATGGGGGGACTTGCACGTCTGCAAAGAACCCATTATTACTAAACATTATCTACAAGTTTTGGAGTGCATATAACTGCTCTTGAATGAAGACTTTGCATGTTTTCAATGAGAAAATGCCAATCTAGTCAGTGATAAACCTGTCACCCATACAAAGCATTTAGCTCATTATGTATCAAGGAATTCCCTGAGCTTTAAACATCAATTTTAAAATCAGCATATCAGCAAAATGTCTAGGTGTTATTGTACTGATTCTGTTATATAATATGTAGGGCTTGAGTAACGTGTAAATCATACAGTTTATACAGCATCCCATCTTTAGGAATGTTGTTTTTCATTTATTAATTAATATCAATATTCACTTCTTTGCTTCTTTGCTACACATAATTAAATGAAACACACTTATTCCACGCATATTTACACAATGCTGTCATCCTCAACACTCTTACTGTCCACTATCCAGTTCGCTGTGTGCAACAGAGCCGCAGAAAGGCCCGAGCAGCTCCACGCTCCCTTGGCAACTTGTTGTGGAGTTAATGATCCAGATGTAATAAAGCTATAATTGCCAGGCCAGTTTGTTTTGCACCTGATATTGGATGGAGGGTCAGTGCTTTCTTATGTATTTATCAAGGGCCAGCAAGCGCCCACACATTTACACGCAAACACTTTCACACAGTGCATACATGCGTTTTACACACAGTGTTCACCTATGTTGTGAGATGTTTTAAGACAGCACTCACAAAAGGCTTTTTTTTTTTCTCAGTAATATAAACACACAAACACACACACTTGTTATGACCTTGCTTTCGATGTAGGTCTCTGTTTCCCAAGCATCATTCACTAATTAGGCAAAACAAGCACTATCACCAGAGACCTTATATAGGGTACCAAACAGCTGGGGATCAACAGGAAGAGATACAGACTTGCAGACTGTTGTCATACATCCTGTGGTATGTGAATGCTCCCAGCCATCATGTCAAGGTTAGTGGGATAAAGTGTGCAGTGAAATGAAACATGTCCAGTACTAAAATATATCCTTCCAGTGCTTTCAGTAAGACAAAAACAAGGCAAGCTGCTTTGTTAAAGGAAAGCCTTGATTATCGTGAATACATAATTAAACAAAGGGCCAGCAAATACAACAGTGAAAACATCCTTTAATATACAGATAGATTTTCTGTTATCTTCCATGGTTCAGGATTTTTGTATTTATTTGTCTAAATTTAGAGGATATTTGTAATTTAATTGTCTATAGCAATGATGTCAAATGTAAGACCCAGGGGCCTTAATTGGCCCAGCAAAGGCTTCAATCCGGCCTCCTTGATGGCTTTGGAAAATATAGAGGACATACATTTTTTTAGATTTTCCTGTTGATAAAGACCTCTCCCATAGCCCTTCATAATACACCAAAGTAGTTAAGTAATAAATAAAAAAATACATGATTTAAAAAGTATAAATACAGAAAAGCAGCCAGCTAGCAGAACTTCTGTAATTTGACACATTTATCAAGTAGAAAAACTGAAAAATGATTGAAATTGCATGGATTCCCTTTAGTCTTTGTATAATGTAATGTGCTTTATTAGTACACAGTACATAAAGCTGAATTTATGAAAGCTTTATTTAATTAATACTGTAATTATGTAATTACATTGAAAGAAGAAGTAAAAAGTGGACACATAGAATTAAGATAACTCCAACTCACATGAAACGGTTTTGTACCTGTTAGAGCCATTGTGTCACTGCAGGGACGTTTTCAAACCCACACACACACGCACTCAGACTTTTCTCCTCCTGCTCTTCCTCTTGTATCCCTGCGAGCCAGAACAAGTCTCGTCACATCTTGTCCAGTGCCACTTTGGATTTGAAGTGAAGAGGAAGCATAGGTAGCTCAGGAGTACATGCTCATGGCCATGTAGTTCCGTTTCACCATGTTCATTAGCACTGCCACTCTCTTAGGTCTTTACACATGAGTAGTATGCAGAGGCATGCTGGGATACCTTGCAATAGTCTCCACAATGCTTCTTAAAGGTCCTAACTGGTGCAACTGGTGCTACATTTCTGTCCTTTGGCAACAAATGTGTTTCTTTGTAGAAACATTATACATCAATAATGTCTGACGTGACATTTTATACAAAATGTAAATATTCCTACAATTTAATGAAGGTTGTCGCTCAACACTTTTGATTCCTTGTCCTATGATCTCTAAAAGAAAACACTGCTGAGAATCTCCTTTTGTGTTTACAGGGGACGGCAGATTGCTCAGAGTATCCCAGAGATCAGCAGTGGCTGGCCCATGTAAACCACATTCTCCAGCAGAAGGTCAGTCTCACCTACTTGCAGTAATGATCACATAACTTGTTCCTGCTTAGGCAGTGCAATAGTCACAAAATAATATATTTTTGTTTTAATGTGCAAAAACACAAACGCTTGCTTTAGTCCCACTAAGATTTTAATTACCAGTCACACTTTAATCTGTTTACTTTATATAAGTAATTCGTGGTTACTGCACAGTTACTACTGTGTTCGAATAAGTCATTACCTGCAGTCCAGGCAGGCCTATTTTCAGTATTGGTTGCACAGGGAATTAAAAAGACATTGCAGAAATGTACTTGCTAATATGGTCTAACATAACAAACAAGTGCATGATTTATTTCAACAGAAAGGCAATTATGTATTTTCCCAACCAAAGCAAGTTTGTTTTCCAGCCAGCTATCAATCCATTTCCTTAACCCCTTATCTAATTCATGATCACTAAGGGGCTGTATCCCAGCTGACACTGGGCAAGAGGTAGGGTAGTACTAGTAGTAATTGTTTAGTTATTATTTGCAAGAGCTTGTTTTATCAGTGGGGTTAGGTTAACTGGTGATTCAAAATTGCGCATAGGTGTGAATGTGAGTGTGAATGGGTGTGTGTGTGCGTTGGCAGTGTGATAAATTGGTGGCCTGTCCAGATGTACCCTGCCCCTCGTCCTATGGTGGTTCCAGCCCCCCGCCACCCTGAATTGGATGGCTGGCTGGATGGACTGTGTCTCCATGTTCATGAGTTTCATGGATGGATCGGATTAGATGAGATAACAGAGAACCTAAAAAAAACATGCATTCATGCTGTAAGTTGCTGTTGACCTACAGTAAGTTGAGCTTTCTTTGCCATACTGAAGCAAGAAATTCTATCAAATATATGTAATATCTGGTCCTAGCTTACTTTGTTACTATGTAGTTGTTTGGGATAAATCAGCAGCAGCAGCAGTGAGAGGAAAAGGAAACAACAAATGCTCGTTTAAAGACACCCAAAGAGTGAGCAGGATGATTTCGCTGTAAAAATTCCTCTCTTCCAAACATCACAGATGTTCTGTTTAGAATTTTTGAGTTTTGATAAAAACTTAGGGTATTTTTTTAACATGTAATATGTTCACTGTGTAAGAGATTCAAAGAGTTTCATTTCAGTGCATTTGTGCGTCATAGATTTTGCTTCATTTTTGTTTGTTTTTAATAAAAGCTGTGTCAGATAATTAGAGATATCCAGGCCCTCGGGTGTGTCCAAACCTTTGGCTGGCACTGTATATGTTTTTGAACAATGAAGAAATCTATTTATTTATTGACTAAGGCATTTTATTTATTTATCTATGATTAAGTGGATGTTTTGGTGTCTACGTTACAGTTTGGTTTAGCCAAATGTGGCGTTGTTACTTGTCAGTCTTCAATGCTTGAAAAACAAAAATTGGCCACCAAATACAGTAAGTGGAGGATTTTGTTCCCACCCCAACGACCCTGCTCAGCCTCTGAAAAAAAAAAAGACAATAATGCAAAAGATAAACAAAGAAAAGCAACTAGATTGTGGCTGTGTTGGAGTCTTTGTGTGCACACAGCCAGTCATCTGTGAGTGCTCTGCTGGAGCTTTGCTCGAGTGCTGTCAACGTCTGCTCGCTGTGATATGTGTATGATTGAGAGTGTCGAGTATGTGTGTGTGTCTTGTCTGTGTTCTTGTCAGCGGCTGCCGCAGGCACTCATGCGTCGCCTCCGCACCACGACACACACCAGACACTGTTCTCTTGTTCCCCAGATCTTCTTCTGACCTTTCCACCTTCCTCTCCCCCTCCCACACTAACACACACACAACACTCTACTGAATCCATGTTTTTCCCTTCTAGCTGGACAGCTCTCAGTCCCTGCTCTCTCTCTCTGCCATCCTCCACTGTCCCGCATTCTTCACTCTCTCTCTCTCTCTCTCTCTCTCTCTGGCTCAGACCCCGAGGCAGCTTGTTAGTGGGGAACTAAATATTGATTTGGCGGGCCTGTCGATGCCGGGAGAATGAGCTAGTGTCCACCAGAGACCTCGGCACCGGCAGCCTGCTATCGACGTTTTCCGTGGGCAGAACAGGGATGGTGGGGGGGGGCTGGAGTTGGTGTGCAGAGTGGAGGAGGAGAAAAGCGGAGTATGACAAGGCTGAGACTCGCCCCCAGGTCCCTGTGGGGACCACTGGGACCACCGCAGTCATCCCCCTTCACTGAAACAGACTTTTTCTATCCCCTTTCAAGTCCATCTTGTTCTGTTTTTTTTTTTTTTTTTTTTTTTTTTTTTTTGCTGTTTGTTTATTTTATTTTTCTTCTTGGCTCGATCATGCGGTTTCTTCTCGCTGTCTGGTTTTTAAAAGCGTATTGTCATATTAAGTGGACACCAGGCTCTGTCTTTGCCTTTCTCTTTCATATTTCTATATTTTTTGGGGCGGCTGGTGGGACATCTTGCATGCCAAAAGATCAGGGTTTTTTCATAAGCTTAATTTATGTGTTTAAGACCGCTGTGATATCGGGCCTACACTAAGTGAAGGCTGCTGCAGAGAAGCCAACATTTTCTAGTGAGTGCATACACTTCAAGAACTCCAGTAAAGTACCCGCTTGGTTTTTCGACTCTCTGTCATAGCTTATGAAAGGCTCACCAAGCAGAACATCTGTGAAGTGGAATGGCCTGGGCTGTCACCCTGTCTGTGACACTAATAACACACTCCCCTAATAGCGATATGATCTTACCCGGAGCAGTACTCATACACACTTCCTCGAATAAAAAGACACAGAGACAGAAATAGACCCAGTGAAAGGAAAGATGAGAGAGATCCATGTCCTTAACTGGCTGGCTGTCACCAGAAGAGGATGAGGATATGTCCATCTGTGTGTGTATGTGTGTGTGTATATTCGTGTGTGCACCACACTCACGACAGCCTCATCTTGTCACTGTCAGTGCTTAATGGAGCTGCCAGTGGGACAGCACTTTATTATCTCAGTGGCCCTGTCAATGGCAAACCCATCACTCATTCTGTGTGTGTGTGTGTGTGTGCGTGCGTGCATGTGCGTGCGTGCGCATGTGTGTGTGTGTGTGTGTGTGTGTGGATACGAAGATAGGTACCTATGTGTGCGTCTTTGTCTGTGTGTGGGCCATTGTTTACAATCACTGTCATGCACTGCCACATGTCAACGTAACAAGAAAGAGAGGCGTTGGCAGTACGCTAACAAACTCTGTGTTGCAGACCTGATGATATGTGATGGTGTATGTGTTGAGGTTACTGCTCCCTTCATGCCATAGAAGTGCCATAGATTTCCGGAGCCCCCTCACCCCTGCCCCACATGTCCACTCAAAACAAAATGAAACATTGCGTTCATTTTCTCGTCTCTCACCTCCACTGGTGAGTTAATGAAATCAAACCCTGCGCCTCTCAGTAGAGAGCCACCGTAAGCGGCGCTCCATAGCCAGAATCAAGGGACGATGCTGTCTAATAATCATGAGCAGGCCAGGGGGTGTGCTATATGGCTCCACCTCAACCTACCATGAATAAGGCCAGCGGTGAAGATGGAGTGTCCATGTGGGCCATGGGGTCCAGGTACCGGCCCGGGGAAGCATTGATTTAATTGCCTTTGGTTTATTTGTGGAGTCCTAATTATTGACTGGAGGTAGAATTTAATGGACCAAGTCTTTATGAAGACAGGGAAATGACTGCCTTCTGCTGCTGGCCAATAATGAACAGGAGCAGCATGTGCATGCAAGCGTGTGCACATGCACGCAAGCACACACGTTCCCTCCAGATCATTTTTCAGACTCATTTTGTATACACACACACCTATCTGAAGCCTCATGACAGCATAATAACATTTAAAAAGTCATTGACTCTGTTGATTTCTTTATGAGAGGACAGTGGTTTGGTTTACTGGTATGGGGTGGCGCTGAGGGCCTGCTAATATTTACCTCACAATCACACCCAAGGGAGACGTACAAGCATCACTTCTTATCAGCCTCCGAGCTATAACAAGCAGGTGAACATTACATTAAGACAGTGGTAGAGACAAGCCAGACCAATCAGGACTGGACTTGTTATAAAACATCAAAGGCGTTTATGGGTGGTCTCTAAGGCTGAAATAATTCCTGTAATTTCAAACCTGTATCAAACTTTCGGGAGGGTTTCCTGTAGCCCATTTCTACAGTGGTAAATAGCATTAAATAGCACTTTTTTCATGTCACTTCTTATAAAGGCTTCACACTATATTGGTATTTCTATGAGGTGTTACATCATTAACCCTTGGTTTTAAAAATATCTATGGCTCTGTTTCCATGCACTCTGAAACTTTTCTGTTGTTGGTGGTGCTGTGAGAGTGAGGAGCAGTGTGTTGTGTTGTGTGGCTCATTATGCCTCTGTAATGACAAGGAACAGCCCTGAGTCCCACACTTCTCTCTGAAGGAAAGTGGCTCTAATTAAGCTCCAATTAATGACTGAGCTAATTAAATCAGACACTCTTTTTGGTCCCTGTAAGTATGTTTGTATGTGTGTGGAGGGGACTTGAGTTGAGACTTTGTACTGTAAATGTGTCACTGAAACAGTGAAGGGTTCCCAGGAGGAGACTAATATTATTGTTGTTAGTATCAGAGTGCTCTGTGAGTTTTCTGGCCTATTCAGCCTGCGTTTCAGATAAAAAGAAACTGCAGATGCAGCTTCTTGCTGATGTTCCTTAGCCATTAATGGGTTGGGTGATTAAAGCTGTTGTATTTGCACTACATGAACAACAAGTATTGGGCCACATCTCTTAATCTTTGTGTTCACGTGTTACCGAGCAAGTAGCCATACAGTCACGAAACATTTGTGAAAGAATGGGTCATTTTCAATAACGTCTCAATCTCATTCAGTAACTGCACAGTTCCACAATTCTTCCGGCATTAACATCAGCACAAAACTGCGTGCCGGGAATTTTGTGGCATGGGATTCCATCATCATCATCATCATCATCATTTATTTATTTATATAGCACTTTAAAAACACACCTGGTAGACCAAAGTGCTGTACAATACTAATATGCACATAGTAATAAAACCAGACATAGCAATAAAATAAAAAAATAAAATAAAATAAATCAGTTACCCACAGAGTTAAAAGCCAGGGAATAAAAATAGGTTTTTAATAAAGACTTAAAAACTGGCACTGATGTAGCCTTTCTAATATGAAGAGGAAGGTTATTCCAAAGCATCGGCGCAGCAACAGAGAACGCTCGGTCTCTAAGTTTCAGCCGTGACTTTGGGACCGAAAGCAGCAACTGCTCAGCTGACCGAAGGGAACGAGTGGGGACGTGGGGCTTCAACAAGTCAGACAAATAAAGAGGTGCCAGACCATTTAGAGATTTAAAAACCAATAAAAGGGCTTTAAAACTGATCCTGTATTCAATTGGAAGCCAGTGTAAAGAGGGCGTCCTCTAGGTCTAATTTGCAGATGGCTACTACTTTTGTCCAGATAACAGAGCAGGGGTGTTGAACAGAAGGCCAGAATCTGCCTGGTTAAAGACTCCCATCTTGCCCCATGATGACTCAACAAAGAGTACATAGATGTAGAACTTTTAAATGCATTTTCATAACTTTTACAGTGGGTTCGTGGAAAAAATGAACTTTTCTTTAAATCAATAAAAATGTTTTATAATTGTGGGACAGTCTGGGCAATGAAATGCCAGAACGCTTTCTGTAAGTTTGCGTGTCTGTCATGTAGTTTCACTGGTCCAGCCCACTTAAGTACTCAATTTTAGTTAAAGTTGAGGGGCAAGGTGAAAAAAGATTTCTTGAAGCCTTTTTGGTGCTTTAAATGTTACTGATTGTATCCAAGGGCGATTTAGTCTGCTGATGGGCACAGCAGACTAACGGGGCAGTTGTTCTGCTCATTTCTAACTGTACCCCAGTAGCTTGCATTATTTACAGTTTATCCTCTGTCTGAAAGAAGGTATTTTAGTTCTTCTCCTATTAGGACAATTCTCCTTTAAGCCGGCTCTGTTTGACTGCCGCTGGTAATCTCAGGTTTTTATTTTGTGACAGCTTGCTGCCAGCACAGCCACTTTTCCTGACTGCAACTCCTTCCCAGTGCATTACCTTGACCGATGAGCCATAACTGTTACATAGCCATGTTCTGGGTTCCTGAATTCCACCTAAAGGTTGCATCTGTTTTGTATGGATATCACCTTTCTATATTTATACCCCAATCATGCCTGAATCACCTCATTTTCACACCTAATGAGTATGAACCTGAAACAAAGACCGGGTGCTTTCCTATGTTTAATCTAGGGTGTATTTAGGTCAGATCCCTAACAAATGCATGTTGCGCTCTGAAATGATGTTTGCAAACAACGTATCAAGAAAAGGAGAGATTTTTAATTACAGTATTTGTGGCCCCAAGTGTCCAATTCCCTTTCATATCAGTCTCCAGTGGCCTAAAGGGGAGAAAAGCGAGGGATCTGCTATGCTGCTGGGGTAGGTAATTACGAAGGAGAGCAAGAGAATAGGCTCGTCGGTGCTTTAGTGATTTTCTTACCTGAGCCCCTCTTTGCAAATGTGACATATTCATTATTGGAGATAATCAAATGCAAGTACGGTGCCTTTGTGCTTTTTTTAATCTATTTATCATGTTGTTGTTGTTGTTATTCCCCCGTTTGATAAATTTGATTTTCAAACAAAAGTGAGAAGATCAGAGATCAAAGAGCTGTTTCCACCCTCCCTCTGTTATAAAACTACTGTAACTACTTCTCCCTTACCTTGACTAGTGGCCTAGATTGGAGATGACTCACTAGCCAGAGACAAAGATGTACAGCAGGTTTCCCTTCACACCCCAAGAAAGCCTATCATAGCACTCACTTCTTCATTTATTTATTTATTATTTATTTAACACTCAGCTCATATCAGTAGTGCACACTGGCTTTATTATGTATAAACGTACAAACTGTATGAAAGTTTTGGTTTTTACAGTTGTCGATATGCACACTCCTTGAAGATTTTTCAAGGACCTAAATGTTGTTTGTATAGCACAGTACTGGAGTTCAGTGGCAACATCTACATTATTAAATATACATGACTATTGCAGTTACATTGACAATAGCTCGTGAATAACTAAGAATCCTCCTTGCTAAGGTCCTCTTGTATTTCTTTTTAGGCTCTGCAAGCCTCTCCTCCCTCCACATTTCTATTCATTTAGATATCCAGCCATCTGACACAATCTCTGAAACCAAATTGGGCCCTTGGAAATAATTGTGTTAACCCATTCCGAGGGAGAAGACAAAAGAGGTGGAATGATTGATCTTTTATTTTTAAAAAAAAGTTGTGTGTAATGCCACTACCAGACCAGCGTCGCTGGAGTGCGGAAACTTTGAGCTGCTTGTTGCCTTGAGGTGTGCCCCAGGCTATAGCATAGCAGTGTCATTTAATTGGCTCATAAAAACACCTTTTGCTTGCAGCCCCTGTCCTTGTCCACACACACTCACACACGTATACCCACACAAACTTGTCAGTGTCAGTGGCTTTGCACGTCAGTTCACTCCTGAAACATGTTCATGAAATCATACATAGACAAAAGGTCGGCTCTGCAGGGCCTGTTGAATAGTAATGGATGCGAGTTAGCATGGCTTAATGCTACAGTAGCTATTTTAGTGTTGCCAAAGGGGACAGGGCCTCTTGCAAAACAGCCGTTGTGTTGCTGGTGCTTGCTAGCTCCGCCAAAGGGGACAGGGGCCCAGCTAAATCAACTGTAGCATAACATTAGTGCCAGTTCTTAACACCGCCTTAAGCAGCCCAGGGGATCCAGCCAGAGCAGCTGCATCACAGCTTACCTCCAACCATCCTGCAGGGTATCAGTCCCGAGCTAATGTGGCAGTCAGATGAAAGAGAATGATAGTGCTGCTTGTCCCATTTGTGAGCACTTGTGTTTTCTTGTGTCAGAATCTGCTAGTGTAAGAAACAATCAAAATTAAGGCATTTTCATTGAAATTGAATATCAGCCAAGAGACAAATTTGCACAATACACACACACACTTCATTACATCAACACTCAAAAAGCTTTATAATCCTGTTGATGGTTTTTGTGTACCTACTCGTGTTTATACAGGATCTGTTCCCTGAATTTCTCATGACTTCAAATGGGTAATGCCTTGTTTTAAGGGATGATACCTGTGATGAGTGGCAGAAAGGTTCACGGTGTCCTTTGTTTTTTCTTTTTGTTCCTGTCTGAGAAAAGGACTGCCAAAAATAAGTTTTTAAAATGAAGGAATTGAAAGCACATTGAGTTTGTTGCATACATTCAGCATCTTTTTTTAGGCCTAAATCTCACTTAATGTTAGGTTTATCTAGATCATGTTTACCTGTTAGTGTTGTTTACTCATATTCCCACATCGGGACTTTTAATGATCCAGTCTCCCACTTTGCTATCCCACAGAGCCCCGTGTTGTGGCTGTGTCTCTATTTTAGTGCGTTTGTTTGCATAGTTAGTGGCTCTAAGTGCAATTAGCTTATTAAGAAATGTGAGTGTGTGTGTGTGAAACAGAGAGAGTGAGCTCTCTCTGGAGGACAGAGGCAGAGGGAGATGTCTCAGCAGTTACTTCAGTGTAGTGGTTCTCTGAGGAGTTATGCTGTGTGTTTGAAGCATCCAGTGCTGCTGGAACTGACTCCCCAGTGCACGCGTGCACAAGTGCACACTCACACACACTTTCTCACATACTTCCTGGCACATACGGCCTTGTGTTCCCTGATTCTTTTACCTTTAATGAAGAAGAGAAGGTGTCAAGGGGCAGGAGAACTGCGTGTGTGTGTATATTTGAGTTTCTAATGCGCACTCTCCAGCTGTATTTGAAACTGAGTACTAAAAGTTTTAAACTAGGTTTTAGTACCATTTTGGATCCAAGCATCATCTGCAAACTGTCACCATCTTGGTGACCACATATGGATCAGTGGGTGGGAGCTATCAGCTAATACTGACAGGCTTGGCTAGCAAATTTTATCCTTATACTTTATACTTGCAACACAGACACCTGAACATTAGTCCAAAGTAACATACAAATAAAGTACTAGACTTTAACTCAAAACTGAAGCACAGATATTGCTATTAAATTTGTTGTATAATTACTTTAAAATGCTCCAAAAAGCACAACACTGCAAGCACAGTGGCATGGCACAACATAGAGCCACCTTGACAGGACAAGACTCAGCTGTACATCTGCACATAATGGATAAAGGTCACTGTTAGGATGCCTGTATTCACATTTTGGACAGAGAAGACAGAGAGTTTGAAAGCAAAAGAGGCCATCGATGTCGGTGATGTAACGATGTAATCGATGTAATGAACATCATTCAACAGAGGTGGTGACTTACGACACCAGCTGTCAGCCACCTACAATGCAGTCATGACATCCCTAACCAAGTAGCTTAACCCCCACTCGCCTGTGTCAGGTGACCTCAATTTAAAAAAACAACAACAACAGTGTCAAAGTTGTTTCACCCAAAACCTCTGGTGGTAATGACCCATGTCTTTCTTCACACTCATGATTAATAGTGGGTCAACAACCACCTCCTAAGGGACAACCCCCACTACGGATTAAATAGTTAAATGCTCTCCACCTTTAGGTTTTAGAACTGAAAAAGCTTCATGGATAACAGGTGAAAGGTCTTCTGCAAATTTCAAGAAGTCCAGTCACTTTACTTTTTAGCTCTTAAGACAGTAAAGAAGCCCAGTTTTTGAATGAATTAGTAGATGTGACCTGTCAGACAGCTAGCAACTACAACTACCTATGTCAGCACTCACACACATTATAAGGAGTCTGAGTGCTGACATACCATCCATAGAGTTGTAACCAAGAGAAAAAATAAACAAATAAGGGTTTAACATGGGAATCAATGGAGCTGCACTTTGGCACCAGCCTCAAGTGGTGCTCAGAACAACCTCAACTTCATTTTTCAAACCTGGAGGTTTCTCTGTTACTGTTTGCTTAATCAAGATCATATTTTACAGTTTTTTCTTCTTTCTGCTTCTGTGTGTAGTTCGAGGGCTCTTGTTTTCACATTCTCTTTTATGAAATAATCACATCTGTCCTGTCCCCTTCTCACTTCATGCTATGGGACTTGGTAAATTGGTCAGGGAAATATCATGCTTCCCTTGCTTACAAAATGTGCCTATAAAAAGCATTGCATAACTTAAGGGGAATATGTATGGGTGAGCCGGTGCACATTCAAATCAAATCCTCCTGTCGATGAGGAAGAAAAACAAAATTACCCAGTACTCTGAGGAGGAACCTGCCAATTCTTTGTTTTCACATTTATGAATTAATCAGCATCAGCTCTTATCCTGTCCTCTTCCTGGTATAGATTCAATCCAGTGACGCACACAAAAAGCAATACTTTAAGTTTTTACCATTGGTGCTAATTATGCCTAGAGGCACAATAAGGAAAAAATGGATAAAGCTTCTGGGAAAATGTATTGTCTCTTTAGACTCATGAAAACAAGATTGTGGGTGGCGTTTTTTTTTTTTTACAGTTACAGGATAAAATTACTCTTTTAGAGCTGTTTCACAGCACTACTCACAAGAAACATTAATTCAGTTCATTTTTTTATGTAGCACCAAATCACAACAACAGTCACCTCCAGGGGCTTTATATTGTTAGGTAACGATCCTACTGTAATACAGAGAGAACCTCAACAATCATACAATCAGACCCCCTTTGAGCAAGCGATTGGCAACAGTGGGTTGGAAAAACTCTTTTAACAGAAAGAAACCTCTGGCAGAACCAGGCTCAGGGAGGGGCGGCCAACTGCCCTGACTGTTCGAGGAAAAATGACATTCCAAAAATCAAACCAATACCGGTTCGTCTCACAATTAGGGACTTTCTGTCACTCAAAAGTGTAGATATACTGATTTTTAACGTGTGGTTTTATTGTTTGTTTATTGTAGTATTATGTTAAAAAAAATTATATTTCCATAGAGTTTTTCCTGTCCACAGTGGACAGGCATGTATTGGGGAAAATGTTCAGGATCAATGTTGGGATACCATACCTCTGCTGGTGTGGACGGGAAAAAACAGCAGACCTGTTTAAGTTAACATGTGAATGTTTTTTACAGCTGGCTTGAAAAAAAAACATGAACTGCATTCTCACTGGTCAAAAATGGAAGTTTAATAAAAGTGAGCTGTGGAGTTGGGCTACTGCTGTGTAGGCTGCTTTGTGATTTACTTTATCTCAAAGTGGCTGTTCCCTGAGAAATTTCACAAATCCTGAGGCCCCATTTGGGCTTCTCTTATTTCATAAAACAGCAAACAGGCTGCCAGGTGTAAAAAAAAAAAAATATATATATATATATATATATATATACATAAATAAAATGTGTGTGTGTGTGTGTGTGTGTGTGTGTGTGTATATATATATATATATATATATATATATATATATATAGCTGGATAGATATATAAAAAAATCTGATTTTATTTTTTAATACTTGTGCTTTTGTGCGTGTTTTCCTCATTTTCTCTTCCCCTTCTACCGCCACCCCCACACCCTTTTTTCTGTGCTTCCCCTCCCCTGCAGATCCCCTCTGCCGGCCAGCTAATGGAGGCTGTGCGCGTGAAGATGAAGGAGAGGAAAGTGCTGACAGAAGAGCTGGCCACGCTCGCAACACCAGTCAGCGAAAAAGCCTGACTCCCTGGGCTGAGGCTGGGAAAACTGTCATCCTCTTCTTTTCCTCCCTCCCTTCTTCTCTCCCTCCCCAGCTCCTACTCGGTGGGAGCCGGGCTGAGCCAAGCTGGGCCGGGGCAGCAGAACCAATATTTGTGAGAAAAGCGCTGTCGACTCACTCTGGGCCACTGGCTCAACGCAGCACCCCAGCTTTTGTAAATGAGCCCTCGACATCTGTGTTAGCACTCACTGCACTATGTCTATCAGACAGGGCCCTTTAGTGCCAAGCTAATTTACAGTGCAGCCACTCTCCTCCGCTCTCAACGCAGACCTGGGGTGATAAGGCAAATGCTTACTCTAATGTTTAAATTACACTTTTTGAAACTTTCTTTTACCCCTTTCCCTCTAATTTATTTGGCACCTCAAGAACTTTTAGGTTGCAGGGACTTGACCTACGCATGCCTAGTCGACACTTTAGGAAAGTCCAAAGCAAGAGAGAGCAGAATATTCACTGCAAAGAGCTCCAGAGTGTATTACCCTCAGATCCAGTTCAGTGATTGAAGCCTCATCTGTTCCATTTATGAAATGCACTGCAAGTATTCATTTCTGAAGGAGATTGTTAAAGCCTCTAATCTTTTATTTTGTTATGTAATTATATTAAGTATTGCTTGATTTTTTTTACCATTTTGTTTAATAAACATTTACTTAATTTCCAAAATAAAAGCCCACTGCCTTTTTGTGATGGTCGCTGTCGTTTGCTTTGCTGTGCTCTCGTACTTTGCTTGTTCTGGCAGTTCAAAGGAGTGTCAGTCAGAGTGTGATGGTGACTGAGGGATGCTCTGCTGGACTGCGGGGTTCTCGCACCTCCCTTATGATTGACAGCTGCCTGTTGGCATGGTTCCTGTCTGTAACAAGTGGCCCCTGCTGCTGACATCATTAGTAAGGGTCAGGATGAGCACACACGCACACACACAGAGCCGTGGTGCACAAGAGGAGTGGTTCCATCCTTGACACAGCTACCTCCACTTCCTTTTATCTGTTTCCCTTGTCCTCCCTCTCTTATTATTCATTTTGAATATTAAACCACGATCCAGGTCTCTGTCCTTGAGTTTGCATCCCACTCAGGAGACCCACACGCCTCCTTTGAAATTGCTTCTTCTTTTCCCTTTTTTTTGAATAACCACTTTCCTCCTTTCTTTTTATTATGTGTAATAAACAGTGGCACGAAGGATCCTCCGTTCAAGAATTAAAAAGAAATAATTCCACTTTTTAATCCCCCCCACCAACCCCCCACCTCCTTCTCAAATATATGCTAATGATGTCGTTTTCCTTTATCTTTTTATAATAAAGGATTAGGCCAGGACTGTCTCTAGCTGCAACTCGGGGACCAATTTAGCTGGGATCCAGGAGAGACAAACCCTAGTGGTTAATTACCATTCATTAACATAGTTTGCATCTTTTCTTCTTCTCCAATACCCATGGGCAGGCTATTGTCAATATTTGTCCCATATAAATTTCTTCACTCTCTTTTCCTGTCACTGTCCTCCAGCGTAATGGAGCTAATGACAAACATTAATAACTCAGAGAAATCCGGTGGCACCGTGGGTAAAGAAAAGCAAAACATCACAGAGACCCTCCTGCATGGCCCCGCCCTACCCCTCCGCTGCCTGTCTCTATTTCTCCCTCTTCCTCGTAGCGTGTAATGCACAGTCAACATATTTGCTCACCGAAACCCGCCATCCGGCCTCGGCTGACGCGCTCGCTCTATTTCTGTGACATATTCAAATGCGGGGCCCCTCAGCTGGTACTCCCTTGGGTTTAATTAACCTGGCCTTGCCTCTGACGCTCCCTCAGTGAAGATGTTAAAATGATCTTGAAAACACCCTTCAAATAACCACCACCACCCCCATCCAATGCACACACACACACGCACATTTCTTCCACTAGGCGCCGTGTATGATTCATCTCCCCTTTTCTTTCTCCCTCCTCTGTGTAGGAATGGCGTGCCATACTCTTCTTCTCTTTCACTCTCTCCTTGTCTTCCACCCTTCTTTTCTTGTACAGCTCTCATTAAGAGAGGTTTCCTGTGGGAATTACTTTGATCAGTAGTTCCAAATGCAAAGTTTTTCTCCCTTCCCCTTTTATTCATTCCAACACAATCACGGTGTCATTTTCACTCTATCTTTATCTCTTTCCCTCCCTGCTCTTTTTAAATCCAACTTTCATGTATATTTTCTTTCCACTGATTTCCTACAGGAGATTGTTCCTGGAGGGATAGAAGAGGGTTAGGGTTACAGGTTGGCTTTGGGGTTCATCGAGGATTTCTGTGCATGTGTGTTGTTTGTCCCAGGGCTGTCTTTCTGGTACTTTTAAGTTCCCTTTGTCTGGTGAGTCTGTGCCACTTGGGTGGGAAGGCGGGTAGACCTAAGTACAAAGAAAAGTAACGCGCAAACTGAGAATTTCTTCTGCCTCCATCTGATACACAATTAGTCCTTGCCGATCTCGTCAGCCAGCTGTGGAGCGAACAGAAAATAGCCTCTGGTGATTTCCTTTACTTCGCTGACACAGTTTCACACCCCAGCTATTGCTGCCAATACATCAGACTGCTTTGATTTTTGCCGGCACAGGCGCTTGGCACAGTCTAAAATAACAAGGTGCTTGTGACATACAGCCAAATGTGTTTTCAACAAATGTATAATGCAGCATGTTTACAGTTGTTCATTGTGTTAGTCCTCCGTGTTTGATCCACAGAGAGATGGTTCAGTAATAAAAAGGTAGATGGGGTTTACAGGGCGTATGACACAAATCGCGCCACATCTCAGCCTAATAGTAATTTCTGTTAAAACTCTCAGACTCGTCTTGTCAGTGTATCCATATATAATGTTCTTTTAATGTTGCATCATATGGCACTTTACAAAGAAGAAAAAGGAAAACATTCTCAGTGTGTCCTGATGCACGTGTGCTGTGTGTACAGCCTCATTGATCTTCACTTGAACAAGTCCCTTATCCTTCTCTTCTGTGCTCCAGACATGAAACAGCAGCAGATTATGGGTGGATGCGGCCCGCCGTGGGAAGCTAGGGAGCAGATAAAAAGGCAAGCCACTCCTGGGAATAAAGCTATGTTTTGATGCTGTGTGATGAAGCAGAGCCACAGGGTGAGAGGAAGGGGAAAGTTACAGAATCCATCTATCTAATATGTAGTGTATATACTGTATATCCTGTATTTTCGGTGGTTTTTCTCCCTCCCCGTCGTTTGGCTGCTCCACCGTAGCCGAGCTCTTCCAGCACTTTTATTGTTCTTTGACACTCGCACTTTCTCTGTCCCCAGTGGACTGTCCTGAGCTTTGTTCACGGCAGCTGTCTCTCTAAAGCCATGGCCAAAGCTTCTGCCGTGAAAAAAGAGAGAGGAAAAAGGGGGGGAATGAGACAGGGGTTGATCCCATCTCTAATCCACCTACTCTTACAGCAGAGGACCGAAGCCGCTGTCCTCGACAATACCTCAGAGAGAAGTGGCTCTTCAGTGAGATTCCCTGAACCCTCTGGTGTCCTTTTGATTAGTGTGGGATGTTGCCTCAAATGACGTTGAAAATATTCTTGATATTTCACATCAAAGTGTACTATATGTCTAATTTGTCAGACATTTCGACCTTTAAACGTGCCAGTTTTTTGTCCTGAGGTTTCAACCTCATCAGTCGGCCCACTGTTTGTTACGCCATTTTTCCACGTGTGTCAAAACATTACCAGTCTTCATTTATCCTCTGTTACAAAATAGGCATCCATCCTTTGTTTTCTGCTCCGGCATATATAATAACACCTTAGTCTAAGGTGCACAGCCCCTCAAAGCACCTCTCCACCTTGACTAACTTTTCCAAGCGCTCATTAGCGGACTGGCTGAAGTTTGGAGGGTATGAAGCAGGCAGGCAGATTACCCCCTGTAAAGTAGCACACCTCAGGTAATCACACTAATGAATTCTAGCACCACCACCACCCCTACTCATACACCCCTTGTTCCTTTCTCTATTTCCCTTTACTTACTTTCTCCCTTTCTTCCACAGTGGCGGGTCGGTGCACGAAGTGCCAAACAACAAAGTGTTTGTTTGCATAATATTAGCTCTGCGCACTCGCATGCAGTGGCGGGGGCCTGACTGCAGGACTGACTGGAGGCTTCCCATGAACACAGGTGGAGCAGGGCGAGCATCACTGGGACCAATTAGAGCAGAGCACAGGTACATTAGCATGTTTGAGTGGAGCGAGATGACGTGGGGATTGGTGGACCTTATGAGACCCACAAACACATGACTACAGCCTGGCTTATGTTAGCTGTTTGTCTCTGGTGGCATGACTGGCATATGTGTGACAAATGACCCCTGGTCTGCTGTAGAAGTCAGTCCATTTTTTGTTTTTCTTATTAACACCTGCACACACACACAAACACATACAGGTTCATAAAGGATACATTGGATCTTTCTTAAGGGCTTTATTTATGATGAAATATAAACACAACCATTTGCTAATGTTTTAACGATTAATATAAAAAAAAAGTTTCTTGTGGTTCATTGCCTCAGAGGTAAAAAGAAACAATCTGGGGAATGTGATTCACAGTCTGCTTAGTTTTACAGATGCAGACAATGAATATAAAGCAGCACATTCCTGAGCACTAAAATGCATTTTTCTTAGTAAAAGACCGTGGTAAGTAAATATTAAGTAAATTTTAAAGATCCCAAGGAAATCAGTTCAGATGGTCTTGGATATTACCACAGAAAGGTTTCCTGATCAGATGGTAGAGGCACCTTCTCTTGATCAAAGCAAAGGAACAAATCTTCCTCTCCAAGATTTTGATGATCTTCATCTACTTCATAGACTGTCTGGTCTGTGAGCACAGGCGCTGAGCAAAAGCCCCTTGTGCCTGTGATTTCACTTTTCAGTCACCACACAGAGGCGATAGGTGGTGATAAGTGAGGCCTGCTATTTGGCTTTAAAGAGGTTCTGACAAACCATCTGGTGAGGGAAGTAGGACTTTGCTCAGAGGAGAACTGATAGTCTCAGCCAGGTATGTTATGATGATGGAATACTATCCACACTGAGTCTTTTAAAACTAGAACTAAAACTTATTTTTACACATTGGCACCTGAGTCTGTCTGGTTTGCTTACTTTGTCTCCTGTGCCTTTTGATGATTGTATATGTTTAGCACCTACTAGCATGTGTCTATTTATTTTGTACCTATATTTGTGTGTTTTTTCCTATTCTGCCTTTAAATATGCTTCGAGAACTCTTCTGTGGAGTTTAAAGACTTTTATTAACCCATTCCCATTTCTAATCCAGAACTCACAAAGATCATTACACGTTATGGCAGATAGGATTAGCCCTATTTTTAAAACGCTGGTGCTACGTTGGATCGACTCTACTGCATTAACTAAACTACCCTAAACACCAATCACGACATAGCTCTGTCAGTTCTCCCTCTGATTGATCCAACATAGCATCAGCCCTCCTGAAAAGTCAAACTGCGGTGCTTGTTCTGCTTGGTTTATTGCTCAAGCATTTCAAGGCGTGTTATAGCACAGTGCGCTGGACGATAGCCAACTATATGCAAATTCTTTCCAAGTCATGGAAAGGTGAATCAGTTCTTCAGCTCATGCAAAGTGACGCTCGTGGAAGTTTAATCATCCACGGTGCAGGCTGTATGTTTTATGAGCATATACCTGGTTTATGAGCTACAGCGATCATTGTAAAAAACACATTCTTCTTGGTTTTCCCCTAAACTATTTGGTTTTCTTAATAAAGTCATTAATAAGGAAACTAGAATCTCCTCGAAATGCTGTATTTACATTTATAAGCTTGTCATATATGCTAAAGAATACACGTCGTTTTTTAAGCAGAGCAGCTGATTTTCAAAGCAAAGTTGTTTCCTTTTACAGACTGCTTATCACAAATGACTTTTCATTTAAATCAAATCTGTCTTTGACTCACATGAGGAATGAAGAATATCCAGTTGGTGAGCTTGGGATTGCATCTCTGCCTGTGATGAAAGACATGGCCTGTTGATTTCATTATACTTTGACCTTTAGGTTTAAGTTTTAGGCTGTTTTAGAGTGGAAGGTTTTCACTTTAATTTCATAAGTTAGCATCATAACTGAAAGAACTGTGTTGCACATTTAACACATAATGTGCTGATCGCAAAGTTATCAAGAGTCTGACCCTACTGTATGTTTTTGGGCAGCTGTTTATGTTTTTTATAAGGAAGCTTTCTCAGCGTTTCTCCAAAACATCCAAAAAGAAGCCCACAGACTTCTGGTACACAGTTCTAAGGACAGATGAAACAAAAGTCAAAGCAGGTAGCTCCATGCCCTCCTGGGTTTTAAATGCACCTTAGAACACACATACATCAACACTACATATGAGCGGGCGGAGGGAGGTTTGGAGTCATCACACACCCCCGTTCTCTGCGGCCTGCTGGAGCGGGGGGGCTAGGAGGAGAAGTTGGCCGTCCGACTGGGGTCTGGAATGTGGGGCCTCCCTGCTGCTGCGGAGTCGGGGCGGTCTGCTTCTCCCCACCCCAGGGAAAAGGGTAACACTACCTGGGTCTGGGTGCAGTTTCCCCCTCCAGGGCAAGGATACCTAGACCTGGGGCTTAGAGTACGCTTGGGGAGTGTGATCGTGTGTACAGCGTCTCTTTATGTCTGTCTCCACGTTGGTTGAGTGTGGAGTAATTGCACATGAGAGCATGAGGGTGGGAATGGATGTTTGTGTCTGTGTGTGCCTGTATGTCTGTGTCTATATGTCAGGTTGGGTATCAGACGCCACCTCTCTGGGGACATCTCAGGCCCTCCAAGATATGGAGGCCGATCTCCCCCCACCACCACTTCCCCTGCCAGTGGCAGACGCCCTCAGACATCGGTGCGTTGGTGGTTCTTTGTGTCCGGGGATGGGCGTCCAGGTACACACCGGCTCACTCCTTGGCAGCCGCTTATCGGGGCCTGGAACCTGGGGCTTGCTCGGGCCACTTCGGAGGTGGGGTGCCCCCGGCCTCTCGGCCTGGGGCTCGGTCACTCTGGCACAGCTGGCTGCCGGCGGAGCTCACGGGCGCGTCACTGCAACTCCCCCTGGCTTCTGCTCCGCGGCTGCTGAGTGAGCCCTCATCTGGGACTCTCCTCAGCTCTTTCTGGGACAGTGGCGCAGCTGCCCCTCTGTTGGTCTTCCTTGGTCTCTTGTGTTCTGGGGGCCTCTGGATGTCTGGAGTTTTGATCTCCTCCATACCTGCTTCATGCCCTGGAGGACGGGGCTGTGGCCCCCCCACACCCTCTAGCAGATCAATACATGAAGGAACCTTTTAAAAAACAAGCGCATCCATGCTCACAGGTGTACACACGGGTGCTCACACACACAAACTACACCCTTTTTGGCTCCTACCTCAAAGCACACTGTGCGCTGTCGATCTTACTTGCTGCACAATAATGTTTAATATTTAGTATTTACTGTTATATTCCCATAGATCATCGTGATGTTGTTTATTGTATTGCTCTCGTTTTCTTCTGCTTGTTTTCTTTTTTCTTTCTCAACAGGTGATCCAGGTGATCGATATATGTATTTTTTTGTCTGCTTATTTAGTTGGTTTTTGGTTTTTGCCCTTTATCCCCGTCCCTCTTCCCCGTTGTTTTTCTTTCCCTCTTTCTTTCTCCTCTTTCTTTTCCCCAGTCAAATCTGTCCCGTATCTAGCAAGTGAAAATAAAATAAACAATAAAAGGTGAATCAAATAGACCATTACAGCAAGGCTGGGATGGTCCATTTGGTAAAGTAAATCCGTTGGGCATCTTTCTTCGCCTTTAGACAATAATTCTGATGGCAAAAGAGCCAAACAGGACAGGCAAAAAGAAAGAAAAAGAAAAGAAAAGAAACAAAAGTCAAACTCTACAAATTGATGGAGAAATGTGGAGAGAAAAAGCTCATGGCCCAGAGCACCACCCCATCTATCAAACAGGTTGCTTCAGTTATGGCTGCCAGTGAAACTGGCACGCTGGCATTTATTGATGATTTCACTGTGGATGGAAGCAACAGGCTTTATGCAGTACTGTAGAGGAGCTTACTGTGTGCTCAGATTCAGCCAAATGTGTCAAAACTCACTGGATGACAATTCATTATTTAGGAGGACAACAATCCCAAACAGAACCTTAAAAAAGAATTTTTAAGGGTAAAGAGGTAGAATATCCTTCGCTGCCCGAGTGAAACGCCGGCACAGTCAACGTAGTTAAAACTGAGCTGCATCCCATTTGTTGTAGAACAAACTAAAAGCTGCGAGACTCTACAAGCAACGATTGAAGCCAGCTGCAGAGGTGGCCTGAGTGAGCACTGCTTATGGTGTAAAAAAGCCTACAGCAAACCAAATGTGTGATTTGTATTATATTTTCTACAGAACATGTGTCATTTTTATTCTTTTTACAGTATCACTCATTGTTACACTACGCGTGACGGGTTAAAGTTGGGGTAGTATCAGCATGTGGAGCTGTTTTGCAGCTTCTGGGCATATCCTGCTCACCATCAGTGACAAGGTAATAACTGGGTTAGTGTTCGCTAGCTGAAGCTCAGAAGAGGTTGAATGATGTAGCATGAAAAGGATCCCAAACACTGAAGAAAATCTCATATAATGTGGCTGAGCTGAAGTAATATATCCTTTCAATATTTATTCAACAATAACCAAGCCAAAATTAGAAGCAATAACTAGATAAATAAGTGCGCGCTTATTGCTTCAATAGGAATTGAAATGGTAAGTTGCAGCCAGCTACTGTTAACCATATGCATCTGATTAACTGATCATAAGCAAGTGTGAGCACCTCTATAAGATGTGTTGACAGGTGTTTGGTCTGGAGCAATCTGATGTGTGTTAACACAAAGTCCCAATCTTCCCAGGATGTGGACGTCTCAGCAAATTCACTTCTAGATCAGACCGAGCAGTGCTCAGAGAAACTGCAAAAAAATCCAAGAGTGACATCTCAGACGCTTCAGGCCCCAGTAAGCATGTTAAATATTAAAGTTCATGACAGTGCAATCAGGAGAAGACCAAACAAGTATGGCACAAGCACATACTTGCCCCTGAACAAATCGCAACACTTGTGGAACGATGTCCTTTGGACAGATGAGACCAAAGTGGAGATGCCATTAAGTACAGCGCCACATTTAATGAAAAGCAAACACAGCTTATTTAAACCAAAAGAAATGCGGTGATGGGACCTTAAGACAGATGTGCATAAACAAATGCCCGCAAACCTCAGTTGATGCAACGCTGTAAAGAAAAGGGAAAACAATTACTCTAAGTTATTGCTACTAAAGGTGATTCTGCAAACTTTTGAATAATGTGGTGTACTTAGTTTTTCACACACCTGCTTCTGCAGTTTGGATTAGTTTTGGTTAAATAACTATAGATACAGTGTAATGGGCCGTGTGTAGTTGTTCGTGTGAGGTATTTAAATAAATCCAGAGGCTGTTTTATTATGTTTTCATTTGTAAAATCTTAGAATTGAAAGAGTGTGTGATTTATTTTTATGACGGCTGTAGATGAGACAAACATCTGAGTTCAGCTCAGCGTCTGTGTGAAAAGTACAGCTGAGACTTAATGTCTTATGAGGTAAGACAGAGGGTCACCTGAAGCAGCTGAGGAGCCAAGCAGTTTATAAGAGCTGCCTGCAGAAGGCTAGCGAGCAGGAAAACTGAGGATAGCACAACATTCACATCATTTATTCTACTGCAGCAGACAGACAGCACAAATCTCTGAGGCCACAATCATTTATTGTAATAATATGTGGCCTATTGCAAGGTCTGTGTTTCTCATGCGGTTCAGCGGTGCTGCATCATCTTTTACCACTAGGTGGAAGCAGAGCAGTTTTATAATCTGGACTGTGGACAAACAAAACCGACTTTTCACCCACCCCAAACCACAAAAAAAAAAGAGTTAGTATCAACTTTTAAATTATAACATTCAAGAAATTCTCGTGACAGGCCCATTGTCACTGTTTTTTTGTGAGCTTGGCCTTGGCCTTCCACTTCAGTGGCTGTTCACAGTGACACCCTTTCAAGATTAAGTTATGTCACTAAATTAAAATCACTACTTTTTTGGGCTTTTTGTTTCTTTGTTATTTTAGTAACAGAAACAGAAATAATAAACATAAATGAATAAACCCGCTTCTAAACCCGTGTTCGGGGATTCACCACATGATGGCGCCACTAACACAGCAAATGCTCCTCATTTAACCAGTTCTGATGTTCTGTGGTGTAATGCCTGGTTATTACTAGAGTATACACAAAGAAAAAATAATAATAAAGAAACTGGTGAAGATTACAGTTTGTAATTTAGCCAGAATACTTAAAAGTCCTCTCCGTTTACTACATTCGCATTAAAGCGCGAATGCGTCCACTGTGTGAGGTGTTCGTATTTTACATAAGAAAATAGAAATATTGCTCTTTACTCTAAAATGTAAAGCGGCCTATGAACATATTGCGTGGTCTCCCTGCACATACTGTGGTCTGATCGTAGAGACCTTCGGTTGTTACTTTGGTGCTGCCAGCGCTTCTGCACCCACTATGCGCCCTGCTGCTGAGAAGCACTCCTCCCACCACAGACAAATGGACACAGTATAACTTTTACCACCTGTCGTTTACATTTCGCCGGTTGTGCTTTGTTTTCCGAAACAAGTTATACATTTGAATGCTTGCGTTTATCTAGTTTGTAAGATGATTGCGCCTTTTAGAGTTAATTTTCTCGACTGCGCGCTTAGGATTCGTTTAATTTAAGTACGCCACGGCCGCAGATATGGCCACATTTACGATTTCATGGCCAATTTTGTGATCGTCGCTCCGAGCCTAATTCAAATATTCTAACCTCGGCCATATGGGATGCGTCTCTGACTGTCTGCACAAGTGGCCAGCAGACAGTAGACTACCCATCTGCGCTGAGCTGACAAATGTGTGCAGGTGACTTGTTTGTTTGAATTCAGACCCGCTGCTCGCATTGGTCCTGCATTTTTGAGCAGACTTTTCATTGTTTTAATGGATGCAATGATTAATGGACTGAGTCTGGATCTGAGAGGTGATGGACTCACGCGTAAGCGCGCGTGTGTGTGAAAACTTCTGATATATTTTTTTACACCATAACACTGAGTGTGCGCAAGTTACTAGCTAAGTCTTATAGGTGTGATGGAACGTGACAGTGAATTTCTGCACTCCATTTAATTTTCTGTGTGAGTCGATGCCAAAACAGTTTTTGCACCATGAGGCACGAGTAGGCTGCATTTAATACACTGAGTAAGAAGTACAGAAGTGATATGATTTGGATAGCCGGGAACTGACTTTTTCTGGGTTCTGAGTTCTGGGTTTTTTCTGAGAATTTATGTTATAAAATACCTTAAAAATAAAAACAAGACAAAGATAAACACACAAAATGACTTTAAAAGTCTAACATTGTCTGTTCTACGAGTGGTTAATAAAATAGAGTTCTGCTAAATGTTGTATAGGTAAGATGGTTTTAATGTTGCTTTTTTAATTTCTTTCTCATGTTTGCCTCACTGCTATAGTCTCCTCTGCGCTCTGAAAGCTTGTGTAGGTACACGCATATTAGTATGGTACATTGCTTTTTCTCAATTAATAGTCAGTATTGCAGCCGAACCTGCAGTGTAACCATTCATTATGGCTCTGTGACACTTAGAGACTTTCTTAAGGGAGATAATAGTAATTATTGGTTTGCTGTAGTCTGGTTGTCCGGGGTGGGACGGCTCTCTCGCTTGAGAGATGGGCGCTGTCCAGGGTGCTGGAGATGCTGAAACGCAGAGGTGTAAAGGTCATACTTCTTTCTTTCTTCCCTGTCTCCCACGGGAACCGTTCACACATCACATTTGGGCACAGTGCCCCTCACCAACACATGTAGCTCTACCACCTAGATCCTCTCCAATCACTGAGACATGAAGAGCAATGTCATCCTTTTTCTTGGTATCGCATCACATTAGTCTCGCGTCCTTTCTGCTAAACGAGCTTAGATTAGAAATACCTCAGCCCCCTTTTTAGAGTTCAGCTGTAGTGAGGTGGCGGCCGCTTTAAACTGAGCAGGCTTCGACGTCAGAGCCGTTTAAGACATGTGGTTTTGACATCCAATAGCCTGATAAGGGCTTTAGTACACCCCCCCCCCCCCCCGCCCCCCCCCCCCCCCCCTTCTCGCAGGAGATCCCTCTGGTGAAGACCAGTGTAGACGGGAGTTAGCCACGGCTGCAAGATCACCAGATTCAATTAGGAGCGAGATTCCCTGCTCACACCTGCAGCAGCACTTCGTATTCCCAGCTAGAACCTCGATTTAGCGAACATGTCTGTTGCGGGGCTGAAAAAGCAATTCCACAAAGCCACTCAGGTAAGAAGATGCGGCGCACGGTGCTCCGGCTCTCACTAGATCTTCCACTTACAGATTCACGTTGTCTGGGGGGAGGAGGAGTGGCGTGAGGTTTGGAAAAGCAGAGATTCATCCCCAACACAGTGATGATTAATTCACGCTAAATGTCGCTGCATTAACACGCAGTGTTGTTGCTAGTCGTGCTCCATTTATCACCTACAACCTCTGGTGTTTTTGTGGTTGTGGGGTGCACTCCGCTGAAAACACTGGCGTGCTGCAGCACTGCACCAACGGGAGAATGCATCAGTCGTGTTTGACTCCGGTGGTTATTCAGTGCGTGACGGGGAAAACACGATAATTATTCAGTGCCACGCTTTTTGCGTGTCCATCTGGGAGCCAGATGGCACAACACTGTGATGACAGTGATGTCGGGAACGTCGGTTCTTCTCCGTACCCTTCAGATGACATTCCGCGCTGACAAGCATCGGAGCTGCAGCTCATGCTTGTCGCTCACTCTTGCAATGCGCAAGTTGTGGCCCTGAAATGAAGGACGAGTTAAGTACAGGAGACACTCCGAGGCGCACCTCGTTATGCAATCGTTAAGTGCGCCTTGGCGGAAATCCGCTCCTACCAGCATCGGCACGCCATGACCTCTGCGCCCTCTAAATGCACTTATCGCCTTTTGCGGGACACCAGGTGATACATTGAATTAAGCATTCCCCATCCATCACTGAATCATCGGTTATTATTATTATTATTATTATTGTAAGGCGCAAGCCCACCGCAAAGGTATTCTGTTCAAGGTTACCCAAAGCGCTTTCTCAACCCTCTCATTTTAGGCTAGTCGTGTATTATTATGTTATTTCAGGTCAAAGTGCACAACCTGAAGGTTTAATCACCTTTAACTCGGGAGCCAATCAGAGTGCTCTTAAGTGAGACCTTGAATGTATGGGCTCATCAGCAGCTCAAAGGCCTTGAGTGAGTTTTATTTCCTCTAGCTTGGAAACTTCGGGAGGTTTTCCATTTATAGGGCTGAGTCACAATGACACTGTCCATTAGCTTCAGGGCCCTCACTGCAAGACACACAGAGCCTGTGTGAGTCACACACACACACATGTGTGCCCTCCCCCTCATTGTTCAGCAGTTTATCCAATCTCAGAATGGTCTTAGTGACAAGTCTCACTTTGCATTGTTCTTCAACTTTATGAGCAGCTGTCTCTGAGATGGAGGGGAATAGTGCGTTGAATGTGACAGTAATAATCACATGTCTATTCAAGGTCTCTGCCTGGAGATACTGAACACCCTTAATTGCAGGTTGAAACTGACTAACTGAGAATTAAGTAGCAGCTCGTGAGGAGAGGAGTTTACTGAAACAATTGGCAGCTCGAGATCCAACATCGACATGCAGTAGACTCTGTTATTGTTTTTTCATTTGTTTTTCACATCTCCCAACATGAGTCATTTATGTTAGTGCTAATGTCACACTGACATTTGTAAGGCCTGTGTTGATAATGAATCATACATTCTGACTGCATGTTCCCAAAGAGCAGTGCTTGCAGATCACCGCTAGGTGCATTATGTTTGGAAGACTGGATCGGGTTCCAGTGTTAAATAAAAGACAAAGTGAAGTAATTGGGAACAATCTCAAATTGCTGTTAACACATTTCTCAGTTTTAATCAAGAGCTCATTTTATCTGATTTGAAATAGACAGCAGCCCACACAGGGCATTGGATGGCTGCACTGATTGTGTTAATTCTGTGTGATGAGTCTATTGTCACCCATTAGCACGCCCTCCCTCTCCTTGCAGATGTTCCTTTCTCGTCATCAGATGAATCTGTGTGTGTGTGTGTGTGTGTGTGTGTGTGTGTGCACGCACAAGAGAGTAAAAGAGAGGTGGGGATACACATAAGCATTTATATTTGTAAATATGCATAGATTTATGTGGATCTGTGCATGCATAAAGAGGTGTTGTTGACTGTCTAAATATGCAGTAACTGTATCTGAACTTGAAGATTTTTACTTGGTGCTGTCTTCAATAATCTGTTTTATTCCCAGTGTGATTTAATCAGCTTTAGGCTCACAGAGTGTCGTCTCTGTGGTCTCCTGCTGTCTGTTCCTCAACATTACACACACACACACACACACACACACACACACACACACACACACACACACACACACACACACACACACACACACACACACACACACAGTCCTCTTCCACAGAATCCCAGTGGCAGAAGGTTCCCCTCAACCCCTCTGTTCCTGTGCCACAGCCTTGTAATCCAAGCCCAGACTTATGTGGGAAGCAACCCAGCAAGCTGGCTAGTTGTACACAGATGACAAATGTTGCTCAACCATATTTTAAGAAGACAGTCACACAACACGAGAAGACGTCGTCAATGCATGAAGTGTTATTAATCGGAGATTCATAATGGTCAGAAAGCAGTAATAAATAATCTATATCCATATCTGCTTTGTTTTTTTACTTCAATTGTTTTATCATTGCCACGTCTCAGTGCAGGCTAGAGGCAATAAGCCACAGCATTAAAATCATATGCCTGATATTGTGTAAGTCCCCGTAGTGCCACTAAAACACCTCTGACCTATCAGGACACGGATGCAGAACCTGTAGTGTTGTCCTGTGGCGTCTGGCACGGGGCTGCAGGAGGAGATGATTTGAGTCCTGTGACTTGCAGGTCAGTGCTTGGTCCGTGATGCATGTTAAAGTGAAGTCAGGAAGCCTGAACTGATTACCTGCGTTATTCACAATTGATTGATTTTCCATACTCTGGCTAATCAGTGAATAAAAATTCCCAGATAAACTTTAGACCATTTTTAAGCAAATATGTCCCCAAAAATTCTCTGGTTGGAGTGTCCCAGTAACATTTACTGGTTCTTGTGGTGTTATATGACTGGAAAATAAATTTGGGGATTTGATGGATGTTCCCTCCACTGTGGTCAAGCGCTCGTTTACAGGGGGTCGTTTGATTGTTGGGGTTTTCTCTCTATGATTTGAGGGTCTGTAACTAACAACGTAAAGCACCTTGAGGCCTCGAGCACCTTATTATTCAGTTTATTGAAAAATAAGATCAAAATGACAGATTAACAATTCATATCAAATAGTTGATTTTTTTCAGCAATGATATACTATAACAGATGTTACTGCATATTAAGTTATATAAAAATTAAGTTCAGGAACATCAAATAGATGATATACCCACACAAGCAGGCCTGTATACATCACTTATGGAGTGATTGTTTGAAAATCCAAAACCACACTAACATCAAAATGTTTTAAATGTGAACTGGAATTTTTTTTTTCCTAAAATGCTGCATCGACCTTTTAGCCCAATGTGTCTCTAATTGCTAATTATCTGTGCAGCTTCAGTCTGGAGTTGAGGACTATGGCGTCTGCTGTATGAGCAACAGCAAATCCTCGTTTTAGTGGAGGAGGAAGATGCATTTCTTTATTGTAGACACTGCTGAGAAAAACGGCTCATGAAAGGCAGAATACCCTGAAGTTAACTGCGACTTCAGTGCGAAGTACACACACGCAAACTCAGTTTCACCTTTTCACATGCATCACAGAGTAATTTATTTCACACAAGCATAATCACACTTTTCTCTGACAGAATACATCTCTCTCCCTCGCTCAAGGACATCGATGCCCTGTGTGCTGCATTAATAATGGGGGCCATTTTAAAAAGAAGTGAAGCATGGGGGCATGAAGGGTAAAACCCAGCAGGGTCCCTAGGAATAGCTTTTTTAAAAAACTTTCTTCATTTAATCTGCAATCCATTAGTCATTCTCACTATGTGATGTAACTCAGCACATGCTATAATAGGTTATAATACCTCGAAAGTGTTTGTATTTCATTTAAACCTGCTATAACGACAGCACAGTGTATTCTTCCTCTTTTGTGTTTAAGCTCACAAGCAGCATTTTCAACCATCTTATTTTTAAAGGTGATGATCTCTGGCTTAATACGTCACAAGTCAACTCCACCTCGGAGTCAAATGAGTCACGCTTAGAGCAGATTCTACTCTCACGATGCCACCGTCGCTTTCAGGTTCATTTGCAGCCAATGGTGTGTGTGTGTGGACGTGCAGCTTTTTATATCGTACCGTCTGCTAACTGTTTAGAAAACAAAAGCTTCTTGTGATGGGACTATTTTCAATACCGGTTTTGGGGAGGGTTTAGGGCTGCGGTGAGCACATTTTTATCTCGGTCCTGCAAGCAGGAAGACGAAAATCTGTTCATCAAATAGAAGCTGCAGGAGAGAGGAGGGAGGGAGGATGAGCAGGAAAGCTTGAGAACGTGTGGCAGAACCAGTGAGAGATGAAAAAATAAAGCGAGTCTTTGGGGGGTTTCACTCTTGCAGGCTTTTCAGATAAAATGGTTTCTTTGCTTCTCGTCAGTGTCAAAAGAAGCTGACGAGTTTCCAAGTTTGGCTCCCTCCGTATGAGTCACGCTTGCATCTAAAACATAGTGAGTCTAAAGAGGTTTAATCCAGTTTGTTTCATGCCATGTTGGAATATTTAGCTTCTTGTTGCATAAAATGTATTCTGAAAATGACTGAAATTACGCATGTGTGTAGAGCTCGCTCCTATCTGCATTACATGTGCATCTCAACCGTACCTCACACACTGCAGAGACTGTTATCTCGATCCAGACTCGTGGCTGTTCTGCATATGCACTACCCACGTTTTCAGCCTGTTCTTGGGTAATGATCAACACAATGTTGCAATATGCCGTACAGTTTATTAACTATAGTATAGCACACATCAATGTGAGTAAAAATGTGCGCATTGACATGATAACAGTATAATTTGGAATCAACCTGCACTACTTTTTAAATCTTTGCACTGGTATGTTGGGGTAATAACGCCACCTTTTATGTTTCCGTGGATGCCAAAAGATGGAAATCAGTGGTGAGGATGCAGTTGAGGAACAGAAATACAAGCAGCCTTGATCTGTTTGCAAATGAAATTATCTGTGAAGATAGTTTAGCTACATGTCGATGAGTGATTGTTGGATTCTGGGGCTGTCTGCGAGCCGTTACGAGTTGTAAAATCAAGAGGCAGTTATTACATTTGAACGTTGTTTATTTCTTGCAGTGGGTAATGGGAGTAGTGATCCTTTATTTAGCAGTCAGGCCTGGTTCTACTGGAGATTTCCCAGCGTGTGTGCTGAATGCTAATATAACAGCTACACACGTGCCACTCTGATTTATGCTTCTTCAAAAACTGGGCGGTTCATTTTAGTTTGTGGGTGAAAGGCAAATTCTTTAGCATGTAACACTGTGTGTGTATATCTTTCCAGTATCATCTCTTGGTTCTGGAAAAGTATGCAGTGACAAAATGTGAACGCCCGTGGACGGACACCCATGCGAGCCTGGGGATAGCAGCAGGGTCTGTGGATGTGATTGACGCCTGCAGGGCTTTAGGGCAGCAGATTGCAAGTGGGTGACTCATTCAGCCTGGATCCTCGCTATAGGCCTACTGCAGTGCAGCGTAAAACAGATCCAGCTGGGAGATAACAGATGGGGCGGGAGCAACAAGAGTGAAGCAAGGATAAGAGATAAGAAAAGCAATGAAGAGGAGGATAGCAAGCATCCTTGTGCTGATAGGGAGTGGCACAGAGGCAGAGGGAGAATTCAGCCAAGAGATGCTGAAGGCTGCAGCAGAAGGACAAACTCTCCGAAGTCAGGAGAGAGTGTGGAGGACAGAAAAGCTCTGCAGGGATTTACTCACATGCAGGCTGTAGGGAAAAAATGCAGCTCAATGCTGAATTTTGACAATTGACAGGATCCTTTTTTTACTTCTAAATTCTGGGTGAGGCTGCAGCTTACATTTGCTTTCTTTCTCAGTTATTTGATAGATTATTTCTATTAATTGGCCAAAATATTTTTTTCTAAATATCAGAAATTTCACACAGTGTAAAACAGAGATGGCATGGGAAACAGCCTGTTCTTAAAAGGTTAGAAAAACAGCACCACTTTGATGGCAGAGCTTAAATTGTAGTCAAATGGTGCCTCTCATGCTGTAATCACATATAAGTCACATGCAGCACACTTCTAAAGTGGGCCAGACCAGTAAAACTTCCCCTTCTTTCAGTGAAAAGACGTTTAACCACACATTTAATCCACGAGAAGATATCTTAATATAAGAAATAGAACTGCAAATTCAACATTGCTGTTTGTCTCAGTTTTTCCACACGATAAAGAGACACTGCTCCAGTTAATGAAAGAAATCTTTAACCTAAGGAATAAAGGTGTCGTTCATTGCCTAGACTGGACTGTAATTATACAATTAAAAGTTTCTGTAAAATTTTTTGACCCATTGTTTAAAAACATCCTATAGTCAGGAGTGAAAAACAGGAACTTTGACACTGCTCTAGGCTCTGTATGATGTCATTGAGAGCATAAATCCTCAACATGCTCTCACACAGCTCTGGCTGTGAGCCCAGAAGTCCCTCTCACTTGACAGGTTCAACCTGAAAACCATCTGTTTGCAAAGAGCAGCCAATCATAAGACACTGTGAGGAGGAGGGAGGGGAGGGGCTTAACATGAGATGATGAGATCAATAAGAGCTGTAATTGAACTGAATCATTCCAGGCTAATAGAGTCCAAAATAGCAATATTGAGCTGCAGTACCATGTTGCATAAAATATCCCATTTAAGGTTATAGAACAAACCCAAGGTGGCACTTATGGGAATCTTTACTGTTAATAAATACTTGATTTCTGGTCTGTGACAGAAAAGACATGCAGGAGACTACAAACAGGTGCTGTACTCTTCCCACCTTTCTGCTTCGTGTCATATGTGGCACGCTTCTTCCTTCTTCCTGCACGTACATCATGAGGTGAAATGTCCTCCAAAGGCCTGGAAGCTCTCTCTTTAAGTCAACACAGTGAATCCAGGTTTGGCTGGCAGTGGATCAGCAATGCAGTAAAAGCAGTGCTGCACTGGATCCAGTCCAGCAGCAGTACCTTTTTATCTCCTTTATTTCTCCCCTTCATTGGTGCTTCTAATTATCTGCACTTGCTTGTTATTTTCCTCCCAGCTAAATATCAAACTTTTCTGCAGTGCCCTTCTACCTTTTGTGTAAAGTTCCAAGATATATAATGTTTGATTTTTGTCTTCAAACTGGAAGATTTTTCGCTGGTTCTAACAGTTTTGCCGCATATTGCACAGCACACGTGCAAACTCTTGTTTTCTTATTAGGCGTGCTTCAGAAAGAAATTTCGACCTTCACATAGATATATCAAAGTAACTGTGACAGGTTTTCGTCCAGTGTGAAAGTCAAACGCCACCTCCATCACCACACCTCAAACAAATCATTAATTTCCCTGACACTGCATTAATCCTAAAGATAGTATTACGACAAGTTTTTATTGACCTTTGAGCGTGTGACCAGCTTTCTCCAGAGCTGCTGCCACACATTTCAGGGAAAGGGTGTCTCCAAAAACAACACAGTAACAGATCTGACACGCTGTATATCTAACTAAATCCTGTATGTTTACTTAAATTATTTAATCAGGTTTAAGCAGCTGAAAACCAGCAGCAGCAGCCCACGGAGAGCTTGTGGACTGAGCACTGGCCTTTGGAGTTGCCATTGTTCTGACGTCAGGTTTTTGTTCTGTGGGTTAAAGACAGTCACGACCTGCAGCGTTCCCCATATTCCCTATTATTAGCTCGTCCAGTGACTGGGTGCTGTCGGCACATTGGACCTTTTAAATATGCAGAGCAAACGTGAATGAACATTGTTTAGCCAGCTAGATATCTGTCAGAGAAGAAGGTGTGCGGAGTGAAAACATTGGTGCCCGCTGTTCTGCTATTTCAGTCATTCTTATTTTGACAGCAGCAGTCGCTAGAGGTTCTTTTTTTCTTTCTTCTTTCTTCCTGCAGTTTCTTTACCGTCCGTGGTTTCTCCTTTCACTCCTTCCTCATCCTCTTTCTCTCGCTCAGCATCAGTATTCAGGCCATGGTGGATGTTTTATTCATATTATGTATTCCTGGCATCAGCCACTGCAAGAGACACTAGCTTAGACTTGGGGCCAGTAAAAAGGAACTCTCAGTACCTGTTACTAAGAATTAGGAGAAGGTTATCCTCACCACACTTAATTAATAAGAAAAATGAGCATTTGCCCATTTTAAATATGTTTTTATAAGATTTTCCTGTGTGAGGATTGTGAAGCAAAGTGTTTTATTCTTGCAGACAGAGATAGGACTGACGTCTACTTCAGGAGAATTCAGGTCACATCATTATTACCTGCATTTTTAACCCTGAAGAATGCAGAAGATTTCCCTGTAAACCTGCTTATCCCACTGATTGTTGAGCTGCCTACATGCTTGGACATGTCGAAGAGGCACTGCAACATAATTTAGGGACACGTATGCTTTTATTGTGCATTCACTTGGAATTAGAGGTCATGTTTAAGTCACATAAAAGCACCTTGTTTTAGATTTAAGCAGAAAAAAAGGTGTTAATTATACTTTTACAGCATTACTGAGAACACATCTGACAGGCAGTGATAGTTCGTAGCCAAGTACTCCTCTTATATTATTAAATTATTAGATCCATTTCCAGTTTTTATTCCTACTTTTTCATTTATTTATTTTCATTTTATTTATCTTTATTTTATATTATTTTATATTTTCCGATAGGCTGAACAGCGTTACAGATTAAAGCAGTTACCCCCGATCACTGTGACCACTTCCTCTGGGGCATCAACTAAGCAGCGAGCAGTTCTTCTAAACAGATTTTTCTCTATTCAGATGTTTCATTATGTCAAATATTTAATAAAGAAAGAAAAAATACAAAAAATATCAGATAATACAGTTATTGTTGCACAAATTTGTTTTTCGTATGTAATATTGGTAAAGGAATTTTCTGTTTGCGGTTGATTTTTATTTTTCAGTTGTTGTATTTCTGTTTGAGTGAAGAAGCTCTTCTTGTCCATTATACCGGATGGGTTTCATTCCCTGACTGCAGATGGTGTGTGTGCGTGTGTGTGTGTGTGTGTGTGAAAGCAATTGAAAAATAAAAAAATCTAGGAAAAGTGGGTTATTTTGTGAAGAGAGAGCAGGAAGAGATGAGAGGAGGAAGTAATGGAGTTAAATGGAGAGAAGTGGAGGATGCTGGGAACGGAGCTGACGAGGAGGCAGCGCTTTGTGTCCCCAGTTTAATGCCTAATTTGGCTCATGAAGGGGCAGTAATGAGGATCGGGAACAGAACACGCTTTATTGTACTTACATGTCTGATAAAGCAGCTCTCCGGGTGTTTTGAGAGGGGGGTATGTCAGGACGTGACAAGGTGGGGTCCTTCTGTTTTTTATTTGTTTGTTTCTTTAAAACAACACCAACAACCTCAGCATCCCCCACCCCCTCCCCCCAAACAGAAAATGCATGTTTCCATCCTAGACGTGGACACACAAAAAACACTCACTTGCCTCGTGCCCAGACAACAGCCTCACACCAGCTGTGGGGGTAAGACCGAATGGCTTGTCAGGGATTATGCTCAGATTAATCGGAGCACAGTGACTTTGCATCATATTTGAGCTGTGTGCGAGCCAAAATCAGGGCGCTGCACGGTAATCTGCGAAACGTGCAGCATGTGCTGGACAAGACCGCAAAATAGACCATGTGACAAAGGTTCACGACTCTGCCATCAGGCTGTTTTGGGGGTTTATTTTTTGTGGATTCATTTAGCAATTTAAGTGCTGATGCCCTGCATGATTAACAATCTTTTTTTAAATTTATCAAGCTATATGTTAAGATTATTACAAATGATGTGAGAATAGAGATAAAACATCTGTTTTACTATAATCCTATTATAAATATGGCCTCAAAATGTTCATTTTATTAGTAATAAATCATTCTAATTAAACATTCACTATAATGTCCTATAATTGCCTTCATGTTATTCTTTGCTGTGCGGTGGGGTAATTATTTATTTGGCTCAATGCTCTGTATAAACAATCCTCTTCATCACCTTCTAGATTTATAAAAATGTGCCGCAGGCTTGGCGGTAAATGGTTATTTTTCTGATGCTCAGACTCAATATGGCAAACACCACCCACAGACAAAGCTGTAGATGAGGCACCTTGAATTAAAAGCCAATATAAGATGGCTTTTTAATCAGAAAGAGGCTGTAGACTTGTGTGTCTCTGCAGTCATGAAACAAGGTGTTTGCCGAAGACATTTAAATAAATTATTACAGGATGATGATCATGTGCATTTTGCAGGAAGCGAGTCAAGAAGGTATGGCAGTTCTAGAAGAATTGTAATGTGGGTAACACTTCAGTTTTAATCAGTCCTACGTGCATTTAATAGTTTACAACACAATATGATGTAGTACTGAACATTCAGTCTCCCACCAGGTGACCAGTGCAATCGCCATGTGACCTGATGTCGTCACCCAGAAGTTGAGGGTGCAAGTACTTTTAGTCAGTCACCAAATGCAAAAAAAGTAGCAAAATTAAGTTGCCGCTTATATATATTTTTAGGTATCTTTTGCTGCAGTGGAACACAAATAGAAAAATTAGCCTCAACACTCAAAACCTCAAAGGATGTGCAGTTCTGAGCATCACCTCATAAATTATTGATTTAACCTGCTGAGTTTGCATGAGCACAAACAGGAACTGCAGACCACCTCCTGCCTTTTAAGCTTGAACAAAAACTAAACCTTCAAAATTGGTCTGAAGGGCTGCAGTTTTACTGAAGCGAGCTTAATAAACTGGCGACTGAGTGCGTAATGACCTTCAACGAGGAGTTTTTAGCATGTCATTGCATGCTGTTTATGTCAGTATCCATTTTTAAATCTTTGAATTTACGTGCCTGCAGCATCCTTCCTGTTTATTTTCTCAATGCTGATTTTAATCAGCTGTCACTAACAAAACAGTCTCAAATTCCCACTTGGCAGAAATCTGAAATAAAAATAACTAATTATGTTAAAATAGGACGACGACCAGAAAATTATTCTATACTTATCCTTTCATCTTGAGATGTTTTTATATGTTTTGCTATATTTTATGGTCGTCAGAATTCAGTTGCTTTTACATAAATGTGAAGGTGAAGCAGAAGTCCTCGTTGTTCTGGGTTTCATTGCATTTCTGTTTTTCTCTTCTCTCCTGTCATGACCTCCTTTTTGGGCAGGAAATCTAATCAAACCAGACCGGCCTTGAATAGCAGACAGTCAATATCAAATATACAAAACGTCGGACTGGCGAGGCTTTTCAATTTCCTCAGCTTTTATTAGGTACGGATTGATGACATCGTGTAATTTGTGAGTTATTTCTGCAGTGAGATTGAAAATTTGTGTCTCGGAGAAGGAATTGGGTTTGTTTGTTTCTTTATTTATTTGTTTATTTTGAGGGTTTTTTGGATATTGGCATAAATGCATCACTGCTTGTTTTTACCCAACGCTGCTCCTAAATCATGGTTTAGCTTGATGGTAGCCTCATCAGCAATGTTAATCAACTGGATTTCATGACTCCAATATGATGTTGTTGTTTTGTTTTGTTTTTTAAAGAAGAAGAAGAAGAAGCAGAAGTAGAAAAAACATGGGAGGAAGTTCTTTTCATTAATAGCGTTTTTCAGCGGACACTCTGTCATAGCACACACACTCAGACACACTTGTTTCCACCTATTTGTTCTCCTGCTTTTCTTATCATCGTCATCGCCTCTGTAACATGTCCTCACCTGTCACACTGTCACACACAGAGCTCTGCTTGATTCTGTTGCAGCTTTCTGTTATGCTGCATTACAATGCAGTGCATTCAGATGGTAATTATAGTAGATTTTTAACAGAACTCAAACTCTGTGTATAGGTCATCTATAGTGCTGCCAGGAAGTATTTTCTTTTATATTAATCAGAAAATACAGAAGTCCCAAACACCATGTAGCTACAGCAATCTATGGCATCACTTCCTTTTGTCTTATGTAAACAGATAAGACCTGGAGTCATATCATCGAGCTAATTAATTATACTGACACACTATTAAAATTGAAGAGTAATGATAATACACTCTGTGACACCACAAGGCCGATTAATAAGCCAATATTTCTGCTTTTTTCTTTTTCCTGCAATATTTCATCTTTACTTAAAAAGTGGCAATGTCTCCGGTGTTGTGTGATATCATTGTTTATTCATAATCATTAATCACCCTGTGATTGAGACTTGATGATCTTTTAATTACTTGTTTATTCCAACCAGCAGCCAAAACCCTGAACATGCTTTATTCTCTTTATCATCACATACATGAATCCTTATATTTGAGAGGCTGTGATTGTGTGAAACCTTTGGTATTTTTTTTTAATAAATATCCGCCTTTTATCAAAGCTGTTTTCTCGAGATTGTCTGATTAATTGATTAATCCTTACAGAAACGGTACAAACAGTACTGTTGTTTTGCACTGAGCCTCATTGTTAATGGTCATGTTTTCTGTGGGAGGACTGCTCTCTGTCAGTGACTGATAGCGTGGAGGGCAGTGAGGAGTTTGCTTAGTTTTTAAATGAAGAATAAAGATCCAGGCCATTGAGTGCATGACTGCGTATATATGTGTGAGGCTGATTTTTGGTACAAGGTCAAACATTTTCTCAGCAGACGAGCCAGATTCATCGTTCCTGACGCGGAACTGTTTCCTCTGAGACGAACGATAACACACACACACAACACAAAGAAATCAGAAGACACACAAAATGGCTGCTGTGTCTCTTTCACTGGTTTTAACAACTCCGACCGCCAAAATCTACAAGTCAGCTGGATCACATGTTCTCATAGGGAATGATGGGTTCTTAATATACCTGGATGACACTACTCACCAGCCACTTTATTAGGCACACCTTCCTTGTACCACTTTGAACCCCTTTTGCCTCAACTGCCTTAATAATTAATGACACAGATTCAAGAAACACTCCTCAGTTCCTTGGTTTCCTGCTCTTAGCTCTGACAGGAGTGCCACCCGGTGTGGTCTTCTGCTTGCTTGACATTTTGTTCCTTCAGAGATATTCTAAATAACGTGGTTATTTGAGTTAGTGTTGCTGGATATTTTCTTTTTGTCAGACCATTCTCTGCAAACACTGGAGATGGTTGTTCAGGGAAGTGTCAGTACAGATGAGCAGTTTCTGAAATACTCAGACCAGCCCGTCTGACACCAACAACCACGGCAGATTCAGAGTCACTTGCTGCAGTGTGATTGGTGAGTAGATATTTGCATTAACAAGCAGGTGTACCTAACAAAGTGGCCTGTGAGTGTCTAATATTCTGTTTCATATTCCGACACTTGCTATCTTCTCGGATGTTATGTTATGTTATTCAAACTGACATCACAACTTGAGCAGCAGTCGTAGTTACTATAGTTCATACATGGCACTGATAAGTCTAGTTGTTGAGACAACTTCTTCTTCTTTGTGTTTAGTAAACTGACAGTCAAGCGGAACTTTATACTCACAAGCAGGATAATTGATGTGGTCACAGAAGTGTGGATTACAGATGCGTGCCCACGCACACGGCACACTGCACACAGCAGGTTGCGACTGAGCGCTTTAATAACGATCATTAATACGGATATTCAGCGTCCACTTCCTAGACAGCACCATCATTACACCCACACAGATATAACTTGCAGCACTGCTGTGTAAAGAGAAAAATTATACCACTGTGAATCTACTGCACACACAGAAGGTGCCTTTCTGTTTGCTTATGTTTTAGAAAAAGTCAAGTCCTCAAAGCTCTGTCATTATTTCTACCGACAGACAAGCGAACGTGAAATGGAAATTGCGGTCTGGCAAACAAGTACAGCAAAACAGAACACCGACATGCTGCGATGTGCCATTAAATTTGTATTTGCATATTATGCAGGGCGTGTGTTTAAATAAAGGGTGAGTCATTCTATCTGAAGATGTAAAATATTTTTTTAGGGTCATGTTCCTCAGTGTCTGTTGGTGATAAATAAAAAGGAATGCCTCTACAATCTTACCTGTTTGCTGATTAAGGCCCCAGTTACACAGGCTTAGAGACCACTCAGTGACACCCCCACCCTACTGGCAACCGCTGGTTGCTAGGGAACGGTGTGTAATCCCTGACCATTTGGCAAGTGGTTGCTGGGGGTTGCTAGAGGTATCTTGGTGAAACTGGTTGCAAAGAGGTATATAGTGTCACATCAAAAACCTTCTTGGAATTGCTTTGGTCACTAGCAGATTGCCACAGTCTTGTCTGCAAACACTCGCCAACTACTCGCTGAGCGGTAGTGACAGAGACCGCCTGCCCACAAAATAAAGCTAGCTCCTTTCGAAATGTGTTTGCTGCAGCAAATAGGTACGACCTTTACTTTGAAGGAGGACATTCTTAGTTTACTGTTTGTGTTGCACGTTTTACTAGCATTCAGCTAGCAGTTAACACATTTGCAGATAGTATGACGTCTCCCATGCAATCTGTTAGCGACCAAAGCAATCACAAGGAGGTTTTTTTGTGCCACAGCCTCTGTGCGATCAGTTTTATCCTAGCAACTGCAAGCAATCTTGAGGAACCATTCATAGATTAAGCATGCTAATGGTTTGTTTTCTAAATAACAAGCTAATGACATATTAAAACAGACCTTTAAGGATGCTCCAAAAGCCATAAACCACAACCCCAGCGAAGAGCCCCCTCAGTAATCTTCTCCTATACGTCTTTGCTAAACCGACTGCTCTTTGCTTTTTTGTTGTTGTTGTGAAACCAACTTGGCCATCTCTACCTTAATACTGAATGATAAGGACAGAAAAAGAGTCAGTTTACGCTCATTCTGAATTATTCTGTAAGACATGCTGTTCAGCTATATAGTTAGTCAAAAGGTGTTTAATGTTGTTCAGTAAAACTGCCCATCAAACACAATGAGTGATTTAAAAACAGGATAATTGTAAATGTTTTCTTACAAAGAAGCTAATCGACCATCTGACAAGCACTTTAGTAGAACTGGCCTCTCAAAACACTCTTCCTGCAAGAAATCTTTAAACATTAACAGGCTGAATGAATCAAGTGAAACAAATGGACAATTGAATGATTCAGTTTAATCATCGAGCTTATCTGTCGGTTGAGGTTCTCAGTCTTCAGCGTTTGAAATAACGGCAGATGCACTTTTTCTTTTTGGTTCATGAAGACGTTTCAGCTTTCATCCAGGAGGTTTCGTCACTTCTAAAAGCCAATGGACCCCAGTGGGATTGTCCAGTTTGGGGGGGTCCTGAGAGTTGTTGATCCACCCTGAAATCATGTGAGTAAAGGTGGGTTGAGAGAGGAGTGAAGGAGGGCCTACAACACCAATTATCAGCCATCTGTATCTCAGCCTTGAGAGCTCCTCCCAGGCATTTCAGCCCTCACACACACCTTGACTCATGTGACCTTATAACGCATATGATGGCCGGCAATGTTTCTCAGAGTCACAACTCCGCCTCAGTAATGACATACGCCTTAATTCACACCTTGTCTCCACTGACTATTAACAACTTAAATGATTCCAGGGTGGTTCAGTGACTTTCAAGACTAAATAGAAGTGAAGAAGTTAAAGAATGGAGAACAAGGAGGGAGGGAGGGTGGGCCACGTAAACAAGAATGATCAGCTTGCAGAACTGAGGGAACCTATATAGATGACAGCTGGAAGGAGCGTGTTTGGAGGCGTGGTCCTGCTCCTGATTCTGATACATAATCTCCAATTAAATATGTAAAAGTGAAATTCTGCAGTGGGCAGTTTTCAGGGCCCTTTCTGTACATTTAGTAAATATTTTTCTTTTAGGTTTAAACACTGAATGACTGGCAAAAAGACTTCATTAAACTGGTGAAATTAACAACTGAGTCAAAAGTGCACTGAGTGGATGGAAGAGGAACATGGTGAGTTTTTCACACGGTCATGTGCATCCAAGGCAGACCTACTGAGAATTTCATACTTTATGACCGAATCAGTCATATTTTTAACAGATGAAGGATTACTCTCCTGCGTCACTGGGCCTGCCTTGCCTGAAATATGCTCATCAGCATAACTGCCGTAATTTGCAAAGATAAAACGGCACATTTTTAACATAATAGCCCGAGAATAACTCGTTACTATAAATAACTTTCAGTATGACAAATTTTGTCGCATGTGCAGTTGCTCATCCTCCGCCGTTGTCATGTCGTCATCATCACGAGTCCCACTGCTTGCAAACTCTGGCACGTTTTCACCACACAGACACACAGAGCCAGCTGGTTCTCACCCACCACCACTACCCCCCACAGCCACCCATCCCTCTTCTCTTTCCTCCCTCTCTTCCCCCAGTTACTGAGCAATACATGGAAGGATGTGTGCACAGCTATCTCCCCAGCTACAGACTCATCCCTGCTGTTACATAAGTGCCACGCAGAGGCTTACAAATCAGATTATAATAGCCATGGGCCACACTCTTAGAAAGGATGGAGGTTAGTGAAGCAACATGGCGGACCTATGGACTGCTGCTGGCAGTTTTGGAGAGAGATATGGCTGGCACCCTGTCGTGTCTGGGTGTTAGTCTACACTTGGTGTCTTACAGCTATTAAAAAAGGCCTCATGAGCCCTGCTTTTGTGTCCCGGTAGGTTGAGTGAGATTGTAGTCATCATTAGAACCAACAGTATTGCTGAATTTTGTCCCCACTAATACCTCACAAGGTCCTTGATGTTTAGCAGGATTACTATCATCCTAAAACGGCTGTGTCTGGAACAGCTAGCCCACCCACACGTCGTTTCTGAGTACTGCGATTTAAGAATAACGGAGGGATTTTCCTTGATTCCATGACAGCACAGGTCTACTAAATTGGGCGACATTACGCACTCACAGCTTCCTGGTGTTATGTCCTTAGAGATCCTGGTCAGCTGAGGTCAAAGTTTAGCAGCGTACTGCAGATTTCAGTTAAGGTGAATTCAGACAAATTGGTGAGTCAGAGCCCAAACTCGGAGCGTGGTGTTGCACGAGTTGCAAGACGATGAGAACATTGAGGCCTTGAGGGTATTTAGAGGTGAGAGAAAAAGCAGAACACGAGAGAGAAAAGGACGTGAGAGAAAAAAAGAAAAACCTCCTGGGCATTTTTATGTAGTTTTTTTAAAACATTTTTCTTTTTAATATTTTGTGAAGATTTGACAGTTCACTGTCGTATTCTCAGCTGACCTGAACATAGCCTTACCTCAGTGCTGTTTTTCACAACATAAAAGGAGGTAACGGACGAGGGAAAAAAGGTGATAAACGTACCAATTTAACCTTTGTACACACAAAATATTTTGTGTTGTTTTTACTCTGTAAAAATGTCTCCCACTATGGCGGGAAAAGGACAGCTCGGCGGCAGGTAACTGGATCAGGAGGGGAGGGATGTTTTAATTCTGACAGGAAGTGTGAGATCGTCCTGTTATTGTCCAGCAGCAGGGGCTGTCCTGCTAATGGCTTCACTAATCACTCTTGTCATTTTTAATCTCCCTCTTCCACCCTGGGTGTATTTAAAGCAGGGGCCTCCGTGTGCCCAGCCTGGATTAGAATAGTGAGCAGGAAAGGAGGGGGGGAGGCGTGGGAGGCAGCGGGGAGGAGAGTGGCATCAGCAGCACGCTCCTTGTGTGCCTCACATTATGTGCCATGTGACTAATGCTAATGCTAACAGCACTGTTTTAATACTGAATATACAAGTATGAAGAGGACAGGAGGATGGATGCACTTGGATTTACATCAATTTAGTCTAACAAGCAGGTACAAATGTAGATCTGCATCATGGACAAAGAGAACCTATAGGTCATTTAAATCAAATCTAAATTTATATCTTTTTATATTAAACTATGATCTCTGCAGGGCTTGTGGGATGTCAGCATTAAAAACCTCCGTCTATCCCATGGGTTTCTGTGTAATCGTATCCATACATGAAATCATTTGAAAAGGAGTTTTCACAGAATCTACTCAGTCCTGTGAACAATTAAGAGGGTAAGTAGTGTCAGCCGGTTGCTAATAATCAAATTTACTTGATTAAGTGATCACCAGCAAGTGTGACCACCTCTATCAAAGCAGAGGTTTTGGCAGTTTGCTTGTTGGGTGCTTGTTAATACAATATTGCATTCTTCCTAGAAGTGGACGTTCCCAGCAAATTATTCTGAAGGTGAGATTGTGAAATAGTCAGAAACTCAAAAAAACAACAAAAAAACAGAAGAGCTGCATCTCAGATTTTACAGGCCTCAGTTGGCCACTAATTAAATGTTAACTCCATGACTCCAGTGAGACAGTAGGTATCTCTGCATGTTTGATTTTGGAAGGTCTCTTACTCCAGATGCCCCATAAGGATTTTTATCTCTTTCAGAAATTGAACCGACAATTTTCATGACAGTACAAGTATTTTGGATGGGTTGCCAGGAGAAAGCCTCCTTCATGGCAACAAACTTGGCTTTGGAAAGTTACATTTGAACAGATCACAAGATTTCTGGAACAATGTATTCTGGACAGATGAGTGGAGATGTTTGGCCATAAAACACAATGGTGAAAACCAAAAACAAACAAACATCACAAACATCTTATACTGTATCAACTGTCAAACACTGTGGAAGCTGGGTGATGATTTGGGCAATGGTACCTGGGACTCTTGTAATTACATGGCCTTAATTAAATGAAGCCATCTGTCCAAAAGCTAAAGCTTGGCCCAAACGGGGTCATGCACAGCAAGTCCAGATCCCAACCTGACTGAAATACTGTCAGGACCTTAACAGAGCTGTGCATGAACAAATATCTGCAAACTACAATGATCAGAAGCTACGACAGAGTGATGAAGTCATACAGAAAATAATTGGTTCAAGTAATTGATGCTAAACCTGTTTCCAAACGCTACTGAATCTTAGGGTGCACTTAATTTTAACAGGCATGTAAAAAAGAAAACTTACATGCAGTCATATAGCTGTGTAAGCCATGTTAAATCTATTTATTGGTTTGTTTCATTTAGACCTGATATCAGGTAACATTCATTTCTGCCTCAGCGGCGCTTACGGTTCAGTGGCACTTTGTAAATATTAGCATGCTGACAAACATAACTGAAATATGAAACATAGCATCAGTAACAGCGTCCCTGCTAGCATTTAGCACATGCAATCACTTGACGCGCTTAACTGAGATATGGAAGATAAAATCCGCACAAGTGTCACTGTTAGAATTTAGCTCTGTAGGTTTTTTATAAAAGCAGAATTAAAATACCTTTAAAACACAAATGAAGCAAAATAAGTGTTAATAGGATTGTCCTTGCCCATAAAGTGCTTTGAAATGCGATGTTGTTTTTCAGGACTTCCATAAGATCTCTTCAGTTTTCCCTTGGTGGTGGTGGTGGTGTTTGGGGGGGGGTGTCTTTACTTTACTAATATAAAACTTTGTATTTAGCATGCAGACAACAAAAAAAGCCATGTTTATTTCCACCCACTCTTTCTATTTATAGCATTTACAGTGAAAGGTAGAAGATAAAATAAATACAAAAGACTACTGACTTGTTTTTAAATGTCTTCTGTATTAAACTGCACTTTTCTTAATGGTAATATTTTGATATAATAAGCTGAACCACCTCAGAAGCAGATTTCCAAGCTGTGAATCATAAAAACACAAATGCATGTGTAGAAATATGAAAATAACAGCCTGACTGTTTGCGCCGGTGCAGCTATGATGATATAGAATTGATCACAGTGTGCTCTGCAGTTAGCGAAGTAATCTAATCCTGGACTTCCTTTTAAAAGCAACAGCAGACACTTTCTGTGTCAGCGTCAGCTCAGTTTCATTGCAGCCTTTTAAGAGTATTAACTGAGCCTGTCCTACACAGGTGTGAAAGCCTGCTCTTTAAAGTCTCCTGTTGTATTTGTCTACTGGGTTTTTAGTAATCCCTGTGGGCAGGTCTCTTAATCAAAAAGCAAGCAGTGACGGCCTGCTGGTGAATCATTGTTGGCAAATAAATATATAAATGTGAGATTCAGCACCTGGTAAAGGTTTTATTCTGGCAACGGTGTTGAATAAAACCTTTTAAAGTCAGGAGAAAGGCGCTGTGGTTCTTGCTGCAAGCTTGACTGCAGGATCAATGCAACTCTCATATCCTTCACTAAAAGCCAAGCTGAAGCCACCGGCCAGGTAGCCAAGCCCAGTGAGAGCCTGTGTGGGAGAAACACTTGTGCTTGTTTAGCTGAAAAGATAGAAAACATACATCCTACCAGCACTCGTCTTACAAGTCAGAGTTTGCATAAAGTAATGTGATATAATTTGTCATTAAAAGTAGCTGCTTTCCAGATTGTGTTACACTAGAGGACGTTAACCTGCCAGGAGAGAAGGCGGACGGTGCTAGCACTGCTAAAATTGGTGACATACTGGGTATCTGTTTACTTTTTGTCCAATAATTAAAACCCATGTTTAATTAAATATGTACATAATTTGCTACACCCCAACCTTCTTCCATACTGGAGGAGCCGATGATACCTGCAACAGGGGAATATCAGCACATTTGTATAGTTATTTCTAAAACTAGTGTTTTGAAACGGATGCAAGACATTTTTATTTTTTACTAGTTTACTGTTTTTTGGGTGGGGGGGTTGCTGTCATCACAGCGACATGGCAGTGCAGCCACTGGCATTGTTGCCCAATAGCGCAAACATGTGAATCTCCGGGTTTTGTTTTGACATTTCTCTGTGGAGCTGGCATGTCCTTTCCTCCAGCTACTCTGGCTTCCTCCCACAGTCCAGACGTGCAAGTTAGGTTAATTAAGGATTTTAAAGTCACATAAGCCTACAGACCGGTTGGCAAACTCCTGGCAACCACCGATCGCTGGCAAGACCTCCTTGTGACTGATTATAGCAAACGCTCACCAGCTAATCCTCGCGCTGTAGTGGAAAGAGTGCGACGTAAAGTGGAAATAGAACATTCACCTTATAAGAAAAACTGCATCTTTGCTGCAAGCAAAACATTTCAAAAGGCCACTGTGAGTAAGGCCTAAATTGGCCTTACTCACAGAGTAAGTTAGATAAAGTGCGTGCGGGCATAGAATAACGTGGGAAACAGAGAATGTTTATGGTCAGAGTAACAGTTTGTTCCATTCAGTTGCCGTATTTCACAGCTCACTGAGCTTATCTACCAATTTCTTCAGTACATGCTTTCCTGTGGTGGCAAATGCTCTGCAGTATAGGCTACTGCAATACATTCAATGCAAAATCTCCATAATAACAAATCTCATAAGCTACCACTTGCAAATACCACAGTATAGTGACCCCGGGCACCTTATAACAGCTGCAGGAGAAAACTTAAGATATAAGATAGCAACTGAAGAACCAATATGTTACTTATTACTTATTACTTGTTACTTATTTGTTTATTTATTTGGTAGTGTCCCCACAAGAAAGAAAAGGCATAAATAATTGTGAGTGTTAGTGCATGCATGGCTAATGTGGCTAACATAATCATTAGCTTGATTGTAGATCAAAACAGCCGATCAGAGGAGCTGCCTCTTATGATCTGTAAGCTAACGGCAGTTTTTCCATGATGAATCCATTCTCATCTCTGGAAATACTCTAGTTAGGTGAAAGGTGACACATGGGTAGAGTGTGCAGGTGGAAAGACATATGATCACTCGCTGTGACTGCTAGAAGGCCGTTAGTTTGAACTTAAGAAGCTGGGAGGGTAAAGTCCACTTTACGCCCAATCAAACTGACATTTGTATCCTCACATACAGCTCTGCCTGGTGATGTCTTAAAAAGTTCAGGGGGTGGTGCATCTGTGAAAATGGCTCCTGAAAAGGGCAGAAACTCACTTGGATTTGAGCCTAAAGGAACTGAAACAATCGGTTTGAAACACAGACGTTGTAGAATGTAAGATTTTGAGCTGAAGCTTTTAAGATTTCATATTTCAGTGACTGGAATATATTCCCTTTAAACCTGAGCAGGGTTTTAAATATGTTTTTACTGCTGATGTGAAGTGAAGTCATTGCCCTTGTCTGTCTAGAAAATCCTCCTCATCTGACAATATCACTCGTATCCCTGCCTTTTCTTTTAAAATCTGTATCTTCAATGTAAATTACACCTTAACTGACAGGGCAGGTTAGCTTGTGCAAAAAGACTTGTCACAATCTTAGCTGCGGATCTCATTCGCCTTGCTCTGGTAATTTGTCTTGCAGCATGAAAAACAGACATCACACTTCAAAAAGAAAGTAATTTGGTAAAAATGATGATTAGCATGAACATAATTTAAAACACATAAATGCAAAAGCAAAAGAAAGAGCTTGAGACGGTGGGTCCCGATTATTGGATTTGCTTAATTACTTTTCATCAGAGTAAAATCTACAACCTGAGACCTGAATCGCTCTCATGAGTAAGGTGACCCGTTACATCATCACGCTCGGTTTTACTCTACTAAATCCTGTTATTTCCGCCAAAGTCTCTAAGAACGTAGACACACTGTTAAAACATCCATATGGGAGCGTGTCAGGACACGCTGTCTGACCGTAGCGGTGACGTAACGGATCTTGAGACAGGGGAAGAAGAGCCTTTGGCAAGACCTCTGGGCTACTTTTCTCTCCCTATTTAGCATATTTAATCTAGTCTGATTTGCATTGTGTGGATGGCAGCAAGAGGAAAAAGAAATGGAGGGGGAGCATCTTTTTTTCTGGTTGGAGTCGGTGTTTTTATTTTACCTCTTGTTCTGTGTGGTCTGCTGCTTTTGTGATGTCACTCCACCAATTTTAAATAATCCAACTATTATGGAGCAGATAACATTTTGTACAGACAGACAGTCCCTAGAAGATTAATCCTAGTAACTTTGATCCGTTGATCTTTGCTCTACACCACCATGAGAAAGAAATCTTCTGTTCAAAGTGAAAGGTCGTAAGGTTCAAAACCTTCTTTGGAGCATCATCGGGTCATAATTTTAATCTCTCAAAAAGAAATTATTGGAGTGGTTACTGCATGGCTGTGTCAGTTCTGCCCTGAAAAACCAAAACGGGCTTTTTACTTCTTGTTAGCGAATTTATGTAGCATATTCATGCTAGCATAGTAATTATAATTTTGTTAATGTGTTGAGACTGTGCCAGACACGACTGGACAGTCTTCATAAATTTGACCTCCTTTCCATTTGTTTGATCATTCTGATGTTTATTATACTGCTTAACTAAACTGCCATTTTTTAAGCAACAGGAAGAAATTTATTGATAATTGTGGTAGATCTATTTCTTTGTTTTTACCATCACCTGTTAAAAATACATAGGGCCTTAGTCATAAAGGCCTGGAGACCAATCATGGAGGGAAAATGAGTATTCCTCAGCTGGGTGCGAGTGGTTCCTGGAGGTTGCTGGCTAAAGCTCCTGGTCAGTGCCCCTGTTAACCACCAGTTGCTAAGGAGAAGTGTTTATTCTGTGACCAGTTGGTGAGTGGTTACTGGCAGCTGCTAGTGTGAAGTTGACTGGATACAGTGCTGCCCAGAAAAACCTCCTTATGATTGCTTTGGTCACTAGCAGGTTGCCACAGTCTCCAGTAGTTGGCATGGAAAAAAGACTCACAGAAAGTTGTTTATTACTGCTGCAACCAGCGCATTTCTAAAAGTACAACATTTATTTTTTAATTAAACTCCCCCCGTTTCCAGATTGTGTCACACTTTATCAAGTTTCACTGCAGTTCGGAGAGTCGGCATCTTCCATGCAAACTACTTGCAAGTGTAGAAATTTGCTGGAAACCAAAGCAAACACAAGGAGGTTTCTGGTGCGGCAGCCTCTTTGCAATCTCACCAACTGATTAGGTAATACCCATTTTTCCCTAGCAACCAGGCACGCTAGGGGGTCACCAATAGGTCTCTAGGTCTAATCACAAGGTCTTTGGGTCTCATCTTGTATCTTGAAGTTGAATGATGAGCATATATGAGCAGGATTTCAGGTCATGTTTTAAAACATGTTTATGGTCCTATGTGAAGCTTAATCACGTGCTATGTAGACAGTAAACGCAGACTGAGAAATGACTTTTCATTGAAGCTGGAGGCGGCTTGTGTCTCATATTGTTGAAAAAGGAACATTGTTTGCATATTAATAGATTCTTTTCAATTAGGGTCAAGGCAAAAATTATCACACAGTACAGTATATTTATTTATTTATTTAAATTTGAAGTAGTCTATAGAATAAGGCTCTGCAGTGTGGTAAAAAAAAAAATAAACCTGGCAAAAGATATGCAGTGGAAACTGTATCTGTGCTTTGCTTCTCCATCTGTTGGGACCACAAAGCAGCCTCGTGTCCGTGTGTCAGCACTGCGTCTCTCTGACGTCACAGGTTGCGTGTCACCTACTACGACACTACTGTTATTACCCAGCAGCCAACCGTGCATTTTACAGTTCTGTGAATGGGTCACGTCACGCTGCCACCACTGCTGCTCAGTTCACCTTGGTGTCTCCTTTCCCTGCAGGGGGGGTGGAAGAGAAGAGTAGGAGGGCTGAGAGACAGTGATGGGTGGAGGAAAAGCGTAGGGTTGGTTGTTGGATGAGTGACTGATTGGAGGGATAAAAAGAAAGTGACATCGCCGTTTACCCCGGGGAGGTTTTAGATTGTCGGTTTCCTTACCATTAGGTGAGGTCGTTGGCATGCGACACATTTACATAATGTGTAGTAAGTCACTGGGAGTAGCTGGATCAATCTTCACTCCCTGTCTCGTGACTGGCTGTGACTTTCTATATATAGTCTCTAACATGAGGGAAAGCTTGCGCACATCTTCCCTCCATCAATGCACTTAAGTGCCGTCTCCTCGTCTTGCAGCCATCAAAGCACAATAGTGACTGACTTTGCTCTGCACTTTCAAAGTGTCTGGGGGGGATTCATCGTACACTGACAGCAGCCAATGCTGTGCTGGGCAGCAGCAAGCACAGCAACGCTGCTCCACTTACTCAAAACAGCCACCAAGAGCTCATTCTTATTCCGTCAGTTTCTCATGCAGATCCCCAGACGCTGCTTCACTTTGTTGTTATTCATCCATTTCTGTTGGCTCTTACTTTCTAGCCTCCCTTAATCTTTAAGTCAAATAAGTCATTAGTTATGGGATACATGCAGGTTCATAGGGAGAAAATTACATAGGGCTGAAATTACATCTAGTTTGCCCCACCCAAAGTCACAAGGCTTGTTCTGTCCTGATGGGCAAATAGTGTTTAAATTCTCACGTAATTTTACAGGTGATGATCTGGTTAAAGGGATTTTTAAAGGACACTGCACATTTCTTTCTTTAACACCAACACAAATAACAGTTTTCATGTTGAATTGATGGAAACAAATTGAAGTGAATGAATTATATAGGTTTTATATTTAATGTGACAAGGCTCTTCTACATTGCAAGTCATTCCTTGTAGTTGTGTACATTATTAAGCTTTATGGGTCACATCCGCATCCAGAAAAGCAGTTGTGTAAGAGAGCATGTATACTTTGCTGTATAGTGTAAAGCTGTTTATTATATTCACTGTCTTTACTTGTGTATGAATCCTGAGTGTTAAACAGAATACTGCTTTCTGCTTAACCTCCCACAATTTGCAGTGTTTTGCTACAGTTCATAATAACACCCTCCACATTGTAGTGAAAAATCGAGCGTCAGTTCTGTAGACAGCAGGTGAGAAACGCGAAAGAGACATTTCAGCCTGTAAATGCAAGATTATGGAAAACCCAGCAAAACTTTCCTCGCTCATGCCAAACCTGGGGCGGATGGGAAGAGTAATAATCATCTAATTCTCTCTGTGGTGAAAGAATAATGGGCAAAATCCTGTAGAGGCACCAAACCTGTGACTGGACCATTATGCACAGCTGTTATTCTGTGCTAATTATTTTGAGCTGACACACCAACTAGATCATGATTAAAAATGAAAAAGAAAACTCTTTGATTTTGTCCCAATCTTTGTCAGTTTTATCAGCTGAGACACGTCAGCATGTGCTCGGAGTCAAGCACATGTAGATGCGGGCTCGTATTTTTTTTAATAATTCTACATAAAACACGGCCTGTCTTTGTTTTCCTTTTGTAATCGGTCAGCTCGCTGCATTCGTGCGTCTGGGAACGCACAGCAATCACATGCACTTGCCTATATATAACACCCCAGGTGTAAAGTAGTTCAGGATGTAATTAGCCGGCCTGTTTGATCGGCAGCAGTGTCACTACAGCTGTGATTCATAAGCAAATGCACGAACCACATATAAATTACTCCAGCTTCTTTTTTTCCCCACTTTTGAAAAACACACTCATCCATTTTATTGGATTGTTTTGTTCCTGATCCCTTTCAGTCTTTGATCCTGAGGTCTGGCAGGAGAAAGAATTTGTTGCGTGATTAAGAACAGGAAGTTACACACACCTGATAAGCCAGGCATGGGCAGGTACCTGTCACCAGCTGAAGGAGAATTTCATGCTGAGGGAAAATTAATGACAGGAAATGTATCTGGCTGCTGGATTTCATATGTGTCTGTGTGTGTATGTAGCTGTCAGAATATTGAGCTCTTTCACTAGTGAGATCATAAAAGACTTTGCTACGATGACTCATAAAGCACCAATCTTCAGAAAGTCTTACACTGCATAAACTGCTGCCACAGGCTTAGCCTTATAAACCTGCCGGCTCTGTCTGTCACAGATCATCCCTCTGCATCACCCCCCACCACCAGCAGGGAAAAACATGTCTCACTTTTGCTCGCATAATAAGAGATAATTCAGCTCCTCGCAGTCCACATCACTAAAGATGTGATCAGCACAGGATACGCGAGCGTGGTGGGGTACAGCGTTATTCCCGCTCAAGGAAAGATTTCATCGACTGACCTTAGCTTTCATGATTTCTTCAGCCACGCATCATGACATTCCCTGAAAGCATTTTTCCTCCCTCAGTCCATCCTCTGAGGGCTGTGTCTGGCCTCGTTGTGTCAGACTGCTGCCCCCTCAAGGCGCCCGGACGCATCACAGATCGGTCCCGATGGTGGCAGAGCTGGAAATGTTAGAGCGAGGGGACGGGAGTTATTTCTGTATTTATACCTCGTGCCATGTCTGAGGCTATAAATGCAAACGCTTGCAGCTTGTTGGGCACCCGTACTTATTTTATCTCTATCAGCAGACATAATGAGACATGATGGTGAATTTCGTCAACACTAAACCTGAACTTTAAAAGCAGGAGCTAACCAGAAGCCTTTTTATTCTCATCAGACTTGAAGGCTTTTACATGCTTTAAACTGTCCACGGGTATGAGTTTACCTGAGGGACTCCGATATAACCCAAAAAATGTTTTCCCTCAAATTTAGCTAATTTGCTTCTTCTTTTTTTTCATGAAGAACACTTTGCCCCTTGAAATATCAGGAATAAATGCATTGTATCTTGCTGCAAGTTATATTGCTGTTTGGCAGCAGTCTCTGGAATACCAGATTCATTTCACTGATGATCACTGAGACTGATATTGCAGTCATCGTTGACACCCTTTTTTATGTCTTCAGGGTGACAACTTGTGTTTAGATTTCGTGTCATTTCCACCTGAGGAGGGTCAGAGGGCTGGATCTGTTTAGCATGGGCTAGTAAAGAAATCAAAATGTTTGAAGAGCTTATATCCACATACAGGATGCTCCAGCTGCTGAGAGTGGCAGAACGAAGTCATCTACTGAAACAGATGCAGAACAAGATGAAAAAGGGACGACCGTGTCACCCACTGCGGACAAATTTTTCCTCTTTTGTCATTGTCTCATATTAGCAATAAGAGTGTATCTCAATTATTAATCAGAGTCAAAATAAAAACAAAATAAAATGATGAATCTTCATTTTAAGCTTGCACTTATGAGAAATCTTTTATTATCTGTGCCTGTACTTTGCTCAGGGCTTTTTTCATATTGTTCAGATTCAGTAATTTAACGTCATCACTGAGAATCACAGAAATTTCTTCGACCTCTTGCACTTGCAGCATTTCACCTTTTCATGATTTGCCGGCCTGATAATTCTTTTTTTTTTTTTTTTGGTTTGTTTGTTTTGCAGAGAGTGAGCGAGAAGGTCGGAGGAGCAGAAGGAACAAAGCTTGATGATGACTTCACTGAAATGGAAAAGGCACGACTGCACTCACACGTTCACATTATCACCTTGTTGTTCAATAATTTCCAGAAATTATTGCTGTGTCACTGGATTATCAAAACTTTGTTGGACTAACATGCACCATTTAAAGAGAACGTTGGTCAAGAATCCACTGATTTCGTTTTCGTACGCTGACGTTACTGTAAAAACTCTAAAGTTGTGCAGACATGTTTCACACATATTTGCACCAACGCTGAATTTAAACTAAAAAGCTGCAAGAGAAGTGTGCTTGAAAAGGTCTAATACCTTTGGGATGTTGCACCCACTTTACAGCTCCATGTTACACCTATGAGCAGAGCACGGATGTGTGTTAGTACTTGTTTGCGATGTGAGCTATCTGATATCCTCGTGTAATAATGTTGTTGCAGCTTGTCATTTCTTACCTGTAATTTCTTTCTTTGCCTTGTGTATCTCCTTCCACGTTGTGGTGTGCAGAGGGTGGACACCACAGCTCGAGCGGTGATGGACATCATCACAAAGACCACTGAGTATCTGCAGCCTAACCCAGGTAACATGATGGTTATCCCACAAACTTCAGGATTGGTTTTTGGTGTTGCTGGCTGACCTTTACCTGTGTTACCACTTTTCCAGTGTTATTTCATTCACTAATGGTTAATCCAAAATGCTTATTAGCCTTAATTTCTTCTTGTATTTTGCAACATTAATCTGCATATTAAACTTCCTGTAAACAATAAACTCATTTTAGCCATTTTAATTACATTTTAGGCTTGTGGATCATGACTGCAGATTTAATTCCTTCAAACGTGAATCCCAGAAGCATTGGATTTCATTAGTTTTCTGTCTCTTTAGCCACAAGAGCAAAGATGAGCATGATGAACTCCATGTCACGCATCCGAGGCCAAGAGAAGGGGCCGGGCTATACCCAGACTGAGGTCATCCTGGGGGAGGCCATGCAGAAATTTGGCAGGGAGCTCGGAGAGGAGTCAAACTTTGGTGAGCTGCAGCACATTAAAAGCTGGTCACAGAAAGTCTGACAAACACTTTTCTTACAGACTCTGCAAGAACAAAGCAGAACGATTTTATTCCTTCAAGGACGCAGGAAAGAAATATCATGAAAAATGTATGAGTCTGTTTTCCAGCCAAGATCCACAGCAGAGTGCCTTTTTTCACGACTGAACATTAAGATGTTTTTCAAAGAGAAGCACCTGTTTTGAAAATCTGCTGTAGGCTCTAATGAGAGAGTTACACTTAAAATCCCCACATTTTTCTGCATCATACACTGAAATCAAAACACGTGTTCACATGTTATGTGGCGACTAAATACAAAATGTGTGTTGTTTTTGTAGGTCTTGCGCTGATTGATGTTGGAGAAGCCATGCGTGAGCTTGGAGAGGTTAAGGATGCTCTGGACATGGAGGTGAAGCAGAACTTTGTGGATCCTCTGCAGAACCTTCACGACAAAGATCTCAGGGAGATCCAGGTACTCTGACACTGCGGCATGGTGGGGGTGGGGGACTAATGAAAATCATCTCTGGGTCGGGAATTCATATCACCTGTCTGGTTTTTCTCGTTTCAGCACCACCTGAAGAAACTGGAAGGTCGACGTCTAGACTTTGATTATAAAAAGAAACGTCAGGGCAAAGTGACGGATGATGAACTCAAACAAGCGCTTGAGAAATTCGATGATTCCAAGGAGGTCGCTGAGCAGAGCATGTTCCACCTGTTGGAGAGTGATGTAAGCACTATGCACTTCCCCAAATTCATCAGCACACATGACATATGTGAACCTCTGAACATGACTGAGAGTGAATCCCGGTTAGATTTTAGATTTTACCTGGTGGGCTTCACATTAAGTCCTCAATCGTTTTGGCCTAAAGAAAAAATATAAAAAGATTCCTGAAAGATGAGTTTTACAGTCAAAAATACAAAATAAGTTCATTGGATTTGTATGAAACTATGGTGATAAAGGTTTAAAGTAGAAACACATCAGCCTGTTGTATGGATGTGTAGCAGATCTTGTGCTTCTTCTCTGTGCATCAACAGATTGAACAGGTGAGCCAGCTGGCCGCATTGGTTCACGCTCAGGTGGAGTATCACACCCGAGCTGCCGAGATCCTCACACAGCTGACCAGTAAGATCGATGAACGGTCAGTACTGACATTTCACTTTCCCGCTGGGTCTTCTCATGATTTACATGTTTGAAGTGTTATTTAGTGATGCAGCAAAGCCAGAGAAACAGAATCTCTGAGGGATTATTTGGCTTTTTCTAGGATAAAGGATACTTCCACCAAACCAAGGAAAGAGTTTGTCCCAAAACCGCGCACATCTATGGACTTCTCCATCAATTTGAGCCAAAATGGAGGTGTCCACAGTGCTCGCTCTCCAGGTGAGGACTAGAATACAAACTTACTGTTCAGGAAGATGCCCAGAAACTAGTCCTGGTACTATATGTATACTTTCATCTCAATTTTGAGAATCTCGTGAGTCTAATTTTGTCTTCAAGGATAGTTTCTGGGCTACTTTCAAAACTTATTTTTTTCCCTTCATTTAACCTTTCTCCGTTTTTCATTTTCACTGTAAATTCTCAAATAAAAAACAACACTAACACAGATGAAACAGATTAACTGATAAAACCTTACTCATACCTTTCGCTGATGAATATTTGACTTTGTTCAAATTTTAGGCCACTTACAATCATGTGAAAAACAGAGTTTCACAGGACTGCAGCATCATTAGCAGAAAACTATATACATCATCAACCCACCTTTATTCACAGCTCTCTGAAAGTCCCACAACAGCATTTCAGTCAGGTTCAGGTCTGGACTGGGCCATTGCAACACTATGCCGCTATTTTTTTTCCTTTCTTCTGGAAACCCTTACACGCAAGCCAGACTTTAGTCCAGTCTTCAGTTGTTCAGTTTTGGGGCCTGCAGAGTCTAAGATGTAGCTCTTGGGGTTTTTGCAGTTTCTCTGAGCATCGGCATGAATTCTCTGGGATGTCCACTCCTGGAAAGATTGTGGCATTGTGTTAACAAACACCCAAATGCTCCAGATCAGCAAACTGCCAGAACTTCTGCTTTTATAGTGGTGGTGGTCCCACTTGGTGACGATCGGTTAAGGAAGTACATTTGATTAGCGTCTGACTGTTACTTATCCTCCGAATTCCTATGGAAGCAGTATGTCTGCACTGTATCTCTGCACAGAGTCCTGTGCAAACATTCTTTTTGCTGCAGTCAGGTCTGATTGTAGACCCTTAAATGTACTTGGCAGCATCGCTCTATATTGGCACCCACCTGCCCTTTCACATGCATGTGTGTAAAAAAGCCTGGGGTGTGTGGAGAGCAAATGTCTCTGCCCTTTCGTGCGCATACATGGAAATTCAAAGGAGGGAGAGCAACAGCAGGCCTTCATCCCCAGGGTACAGATCAAACCAGACATCAGTGTCAAGAATTATGAAATTGATAAGTCAGACAGGAACTGTTCTTGGATTGTGGGCAGAGCTTGACTTTATGACCTGCTTGCAGTAACGCTCTGCTCGATATATTTCACAATAAAAGGCTCCCGGAAAAGAATACATCTTCATCGCTCCCATTTAAGCTATTTACTATGAAATATAATATACGCAGGATTCTGCTTTTAAGAGCAAAGAGGCACAGTAACAACATCAAAGAACGCATGAAAAATGGAGTAGATCTGCTATCAAGATAAAAGAAAATATGCACAATACACAAACAGTTCCATATTTTGTAACTATTTAAACCAGCAGTTCAAACAGCAGAAGAACAATATGATATTGTTTTTGCTTTTAAATGGCAGCAGCCAATAAAGGAAGTGAAATATATTTGAGAATTTACAGTGCATCTTTTGGTTTCCTAATTTTATCTTTTCCCCTACTGTTTATTTACAGTTTTTAACATGAACTGATCAGAATATTCATCAACAAATGAGAACAAATGAATCCAACTCTGCACTCTTCTCTTTCCCATTATGATTTTTTTTTTTTTAATTCTTGTAGGTTCGAGGTCTCCAGGTGAGCCAGGTTAAACTTGTGCTTTTTTTTCTACCTTTGTGTGATCATCAGTTCATCATCACCCGTCTTCATTTACACTGGAAACTCAGAACTACTACTTCTTATTTCCTGCACCCTTTCCTTATGTTGTTTCCCTTTTCCGTCTCTGCAGCAAGGTCTCCAGGTGAGACAACAGTGAATCCAGGAGAGATACCACAGTATCTCTTCTTCTTTTTTTGCTTTGTTATACATCTTTTGTTTTTAATTAATATTTTTTTGTGTGAGAGAAACTTGTCAGTTTTAAGTGGATGAAACAAACAGCAGAAAATCACATGCCGTCCACTTGCCTAACAAAGATTTCTCAACAATGACTTAAAGAACCGCATCGACAGACGAGCATTTGCTGTTTCTGTTTCGTTCTTTTGTGAATTTTCTGACTTTTTTTATTTCCCCCCACTCTTTCTTTGTCTGTCTGCTTCTCTCATAGCCTGTAGATAAAAGATGGACGCAGTTTTAGGGTTTCATACTTGCATTTTTTTCCCTCTAATGGCCAGCAGGGGGCAACTCTTCGGTTTGCTAAAAGGAGCCCAGTTTTGTAAAATGTATTTCTCACTTTAACCATTTTTCTAATGGCTTTATAGTCAAAGCCTTTAGTTTAAAGTCACTAGCAGGGTACTGGGATCGCGTCCTGGTTCTCTTGCTTGTTATGTTTTTCAAAACACAGATGTTGCACAGAGGTTGATGTTGTAAGGGGTTATGTCCATCTTTTGTCTACAGTCTATGGCCTTTCCACCTCTTTTCAAATTGTTGTTTTTCTAACTGCTCTCTTGTCTACTGACTCGTCATCGCTGTGATCACTGTAATTCCATCAGTTCATCATTTCTCCATCTGAAGTTTTGAGTGATAAAATTCTCATCGCACACCCTTCTTCTTTTTCTTTCTCCTTTGCAGCAAGATCTCCAGGTGAGCAAGAGTGACTTGGGAAGAGATGCCACATCTCGCTATCACTCTTATTTTTATCCTTCCATAAATGGACTTTTGAATAAGTGTATTCTTGTCTTTTCATTTATTTTTTTGTTTTGGTTTGTTTGATTGCAGTGCTAACCCCCGTTTGTTCTCTTTTTTTGAGCTCTTTTTTTCTTTAAAGAGTAATCTGACATTTTTGGAAATGTTCTTGATTGAGTATTTGCTTAGCCTTACATAAGAACATCCCTGTCTGGACACTAAATATAAAGCTATAGCCAACCAACTGACAGACCTGGGTAGCAGCTCATCTTAACAAATTTCACCTGCTGGCACCTGTAAACCTCACTAATATTCTTTCTTTTTGGAGGTCCTTGTAAACTGCTCAGAGCCAGATAAAACAGATTAAATAATAACACCTTCAACAAATGATGTATTCAGATTCAGAAGACTTTATTTATCCCCAAGGGGCAATCTAGAGACTGACCTTGCCGACCATACATACAATACACAAACCTCACATTGGGGAGACAGGTCAGGCTAGGTAGCTGGTCGGTCAGCCGCACGAGCAGCGACCCGGAACCGAACAACAATGGAAAATGCACAACATGGGAAAGACGAGGAGAAAAAAAGAACTCCCCCCAGACTGAGCTCCAACAGGGAGATCAGTTTGAGAACAGCACATAACACATGAATCATCACATCTCACAACACAGAAGACATAAGCTTCAATAAGCAGGCGTTTGGAGGGGGTGGGGGGGTGAGTGTAAATATATCAGGAAAGTGTTTACAGAGGTCAAGCCAGAAACCTGTTTTCCCATAAACCTCAATAGGGCTTTTCGCAACCACAGCTATCGCCATCTGGTGGCCTTGCCATAGAATGCAGATAAAAAGGACTTCCGCACTGGCTTCGTTCTTCCAACCCTCTGTGGGCCAACTCTTCTTTTAATGTGCTGTTGTCAGATTTTAGTGAGCTCATTACTGCCCCCCTGAGGTTGGAGGCTCAAGGCTGTATAAGACTCACTTGTATGTTGCACCTGCACAGGGAAACGATGAGCCAGTTACACGGTCAAAAACAGATGTTAAGAAATGCCACACAGGCTATAACACAACAACTCTGAACGCTACGCCATAAGGACATTTCCTAAAATATTAAACTGCTCTTTGAAACGCTAATTATATTCGCAGCTACTGATGCTTTGTGTCTCTTTTGCTTTGTCTCCTGCTCTCTTTCCCTCTTTTAGCCAGGTCTCCAGGTGAGCCTTTCACAAGCTTTTCTTGTGGTTATTCTGCTTGTAATCAATGTGTGGAGTCTCATCTCCTTCGCCTGCCTCTCCTAACTCTACTTTTATTTGTTTATCTCTCCGAACCGCTCTCGTCCTCTTCTCCAGCCCCCATGGACCAGCCCTGCTGTCGTGCGCTGTACGATTTTGACCCTGAGAACGAAGGTGAGCTAGGCTTCAAGGAGGGCGATATCATCACCCTTACCAATAAGATTGATGACAACTGGTATGAGGGGATGCTGCAGGGCAACTCGGGCTTCTTTCCCATCAACTACGTGGATATCCTGGTGCCGCTGCCCCACTAGGATGTCTTGACTACCAGCAGTGTCCGAAGCTGCGACACGATAAATCCTGGCCTCCAGTTCCTCCTCCAAGTATTCCCAGTAACCTTTTCCTAAACATTCCTACTTATCCACCTGCACTCCACTTTAAAGGAGTCAAAACGGCAACGAAACAATAACCAATGAAGATGTGAGTGAAAGTGATGATAACTTAAAGGAAGCACTCTTAAAGAAAGCGAGGGGAGGGGAAAAAAAGAAAACAGCATTTATAGTCTTGTTTCCCCCTTATCCCACGAGTCACCTTCAGGCTTCCGTAGTCATTTTATCCGTTTCCGTCCCAGCTTTTGTCTCGCTTTAGGTTGGCTGTCAGTCCGTCACAAGCTTCTCAGCGCAGGCTTGCAAAATCACACTCTGTATCTCTGTGTTTCGTGAAAACCTTTGCAGTAGATAGAAACTCTTTTTTTCCTCAAACTACCACTACAAAATAATCGGTCCACATGCTTCATGTTTAAGACTGTAGTTCCAGCATGTTTTCAACTGGTTTCATGTTTTTTAAAAAAATGTTTAACTGAATATTTTTGTTTTCAATTTTCCTTTTTTCGACAGTCGTTGCCTCTTTTGACAGTTCTGGGTGAAACTATGTTCCTGTCATGTCCTAAAAAGAATCAGTTTAAATGAGTTTAGACAAAACTCAAGAGATTCATCAAGTAACACAGTATTTTAATGGGTTTTTTTGTGCATGTGTTGTAACATATTGGTCATATGTTATACCAAAGTTACTTGTAAAACCTGAATGAAAATGAAACTCCAGCAGGAAGGTATCAGAAAGTCTGTTTGATGGGAACAGGTTTAAGCTTGCAACCTGGAGTTCTTTGGTATTCTATTAGGAGGTGAAGCTTTATTAAGTATGTGACACATACCCGAGCCAGTGATTAGTGAAGTGATGACATGATTTTCTAAAAACAGTGAAGTTTAAATTGTTTTGAAGTGATGTAAAGAAAAACTCCGGTGCGTAAGTCTCAGTCCACCGACATGTATTTTATCAGCAGTGTGAAACATGGTTGATGTGTTGTGATATAATGATGTATAAATCTTAACACCTGAGGAAACCATATAATTGTGCAGCTGAAGAAGGCGTAGCTCTTCTTCCTGCATCCCTTACTAGTCCAAGTAGTGTTCTGTAGTTTAGCTTCTGTAAGCCACCGATGATACTAGGCAGGAGTGTTTTAAGGAAAGTGTCCAATGATAGCTTGTTCCTCTTTCTTTTTGTCTTGGTGGAAATTTTATATATCGGTTAAAATTATGCAAACACAAATAGCTTTTTCTTCACGGTTATACAACCGTATAAACCATACCCCTCTCTCCCCTTTTCCACGTCATGCCCGAGCTTAGAAAAACTAGATGTTGTTGTAGATGTCCAATTTTTTCCAACCTGCGATATGCTCGCATGCAGTATTATGTGAGATCGTTTCCCCATCTTTTGGTGATCTACCGATAACCAAGAACTCATATCGACCCAGTCGGGAGCTGTAGTGCACGTTTTATCACTGAGGTTTTCCTTTCTGCAGAACAGCCTGTGCAGCAGCACTGACTGTTTTTATTCAATTATTTATTTATTTTCACCCATCTTGTAGAAATGTTGCGCGTGTATTTTGGGGGCGGGCGGTTTATTTGGGTTTGCATACTCTTCAAGTAATGCACAGGGATGGGGCTGCAGAGGACCTCTGATGCTGAGGTTTTAACATCTACTGTCTCTGACAGTGTTCAACGTTAAAACAAACATGGACCAATTCACTATGTTCAGCAGATCTATATGGAAAAGAAAACCTATAAGAATGTTTAACGTATTCGTCTTATAAGACATACTATGCTTATGACAGTGGACCTTTCACACGTTTCTCATACAAAATGTTTGCTTGATTTATATTTATTTATTTCAGTTAATCTATGCTTGTATGAGAAACATGCACTGGGGGCGGGGGGGACTAAGAGTAAGAAACAGCGTAAGACATCTTTATGAGACACAGGATAAATGTAAAACATAAACATTTACTATTTTTTTCTTTGTGTGGAAAATTACAATAAATGATGCAAAATCAGCCGATAACCCATATTTAGTGTATTCTTTTCTTCCAAAGGGAAGCACAATGTTAACAGATGGTATATTTTGTTGGCTGGAGTCTAGCGATACAGTTTTAAAGAGGTATTTATTCTTTTTTTTTTTTTAAGACGTAACAAATTCTTCCTTCTTTTTGTCGTTCACTTTTTTAACAATCGTGTGTATCTTTGCCCTCAATGAGGACTGTACAGCTTTTTGTGTTTTGTTTTCACCTCGTGTGTGCGTGTGTGTGTGTGTAGTCGCGCATCTACAGTAACGTATCATATTTTTGTAATTGTGACAGAAGTATACACATACTCTATAGATGTATATATAGTATCTAACCCAGAAGTAATGTGACAGGAGGGATTATGTGCTGCACATGATTGTCTTTGGATTGTTTTTTTGTTTTGTTTTTTTTTGGGGGGGGGGGGGGTTGTCTGTTTTTTTTTTTCTTCTTCTGTTCTTGTTTTGTTTGTTTCCTGCACTGGATTCTAAAACTGTACGCTTGATGTAAAGAAAAAAAATGTGTAATTCTTCAGTTCAAATCAGTGTAATTTATTCAAATAAATGCCAAGAAATGGTTATTGGCCTGATGATTTTTCCTTCACAAAACAATCTTTTTGTCCACATCTACACTAAACCTAAGCTCAGTGTGGGATCATGTAACACGAGCTATTTTACCTCGCTACACCTCTCTGTTATTGTCAGTACACGGGGAAGCGGGGTGGCGACTTAGCTCTGCAAATAGAAGAAGGTCGATGCATTATTCATTTTCCTGCTGGATTCTTTCATGATGCGCTGTGAGAAGCGGGGGGGGGATGGGTCAGGTATGAGAATCTTCTTTTGTGTTTTCAAGACGGCTGAAATATTTAAATAACCCTGTTGGTGTAAGGTCATCAAAAGCATGACTGCAGCTTCAAGCATCTTAAAGGCTCCAAAAGATATTAAACACACTGCAAGCATGTGTAAGCTGGGATATACAAAGCAAACTTTTTTAACCCATACAAACAAGGAATTATGTTGTAGAGCAGCCGCTATCAGCAGTACTGGAAAGTAAGTAAATTTGTTCAAGCTTTCAACTTAACTAAATACTTCAACATCACACTCTCGTAATAATGCTTTTCTCCTGTAATTTAAATGGATATAACTAAATTTATTTAATTTATTTCAGTTTTTTACCTATTAAAAACACATAACTGGAGTGTAAATTATACAATGGTACACATTAAAAAGCCAGCAGTATATTAAGTGGTTAGAAATAGCACTTAGTCCATTTACCATTTCAAATGCTTACACACACAGTAATGTAAGCATTACTGGAGCACACACTAGAACTACAACTGTTTATTCATTAAAGCAAATGCCTAATCAGCCAATCACAAGCAAGCAATCTAATGCATGTAAGCATGGTCAAGATGACCTGCTGAAATTCAAACTGAGGATCAAGAAAGGGGATTTAAGTGACTTCAGCTGCTGCAGTGTTCTGGGTTAAAAATCTTTGTTGATGAAGAAAGGCCAGACTGCTTCGAGTTGACAGGAACTCAAGCCAGGTATGCAGAAGAGCATCTCTGAATGCATACCAAGCTGATTCTTGAAGCAGATGGGCTACAGCAGCAGAGGATCACACAGGTTGCTACTCCTGTCAACTAAGAAGAGGAAACTGAGGGTACAGTTCACGTGGGATCCCCCAAAACTGACAACAGAAGATTGGGTAAAAAAAACTCTCTGGTCTGATGCAAACAACATGACAGCATGGATCAGTGCTTCGGGCTGCTGGTGATGTGATGATGGGGGGCATTTTCTCAGCACACTTTGAGCCCGTTTGTACCAACTGAACATCCTCCAAAGGCCAACCTGGCTGTTTTTGCTGACCATGCCAGTCTTCTAATGGGTGTCATTATCATTAAATCGAGCAAGATAACAGACCATGTCACAAAGCCCAATCATTTCAAACTGGTGTCCTGAACATGACAGTGAACTCAAAGATGGCTGCCCTTCCTTGAGCCGGTTTCTTCCTGTTAAAAAGAGGTTTTCTTTCCCATAGTCAGTAGCGGTTTTAGATACGGGCGACACGTATCTAAAACCGCTGTGATCCATCACAGCTGATTTAAATGGATAAATTACCTTCTCAACATGTCTTCAGTTCTCTAGAGGCCTGGTAATGAACTAATCATGTGATTCAGGTGTGTTGACCCAGGCTGAGATCTAAAACCTGCAGGGACACCGGCCCTCGTGGACTGGGATTGGGGACCCCTGATATAGAGAGACGAGACGACAAGGCTCCAGTTACAGCAGTGCAAGCAAACAAAAAATATATGTAAGAAGAGTAAGAAAATAAATATACACTTTAGGACCAGGGGTAAAGGGATCAATAACAATTTAAAATTTACAGTTTGATGATTTAAAGTCTCACACACAAGCCGTCGAAAGGGGAGGGGGGCCGCTGCTTCCAAATAGAGCACATTTCATTTATAATGTTGTAAATCCAAGCCCATTATGTATTCATGATTTGAATCCTGGGTTGTTTGAAATCTCAGAAATGCACCCTAGACAAAGTGAATCTGTGAACTAAGGTGTAGGTGTGTTAGATCATGTTGTGGTGATCCTTGGGTTGAGATGGGTGTTCATACTGGAGTGCAAAATTAAAACCAATGGAAGATGGACAAGGAAAGTTCAAAGCCATCAGGTCCTCAGTTTAGAAAAAGAGAAAAGAAGAGGAGGAGAAATGAGAAAAAGATGCAGGTAAGCAGATGTGTCAGTTGGATAATGGCAGGTCATCCTGAAACAATCAGAGGGAGTGTTCGCCCAGGGCGCCAAACTGGCTAGGACCGCCACTGCCCGTAGTCACCGAAGTTCTTGCTCATATAGGCAATCATGTGATTGTTGGGGTTTACTCTGTTGTTGAGTTTTTGCCATGAAGAATTAAGTTAATTCAGCTCTGCAGGCAAAAGGGGGTCCGACCCAGTACTAGCAAAGGTGCACCTAATAAAGCGTCTGGTGTAAAGATTTCTTCGACGGAGACCACCGAGTACTTGTTTAAGCACATTTTGCACAGGCTTTTAGGTTTGTAAGGCCTCAATCTATCATGTATTATGACACTGAACAAATAAAAATTGTAGAAAATTGAGTAACAGAAACACAAATGAGATACCAGATGTGCAACTCCATAAAAAAAACACCAGCAGATCAACTACAAAGAAAGGAGCTGTTACCATTTTATTAGTATTATTGTCATGATGATAAATTGTAAGTGCTGGTGTTAGTGCTGAATGTTCCTTTATAGCATTCACGTGATTTTTGCTGCAGAGCTTCAAAGACAGAACGCGATTTGTCAAAACTGGAGGAAAAAGCAGATTTTCTTCACAGGAAACAAATATTTTATCTTCTTCAATCTCATCAGTGCCACAACAAAAAACATTTTCTCTGCATTAACATGAGCCAAAAATAATCACATCAAACAAAATATGCAATTTGTGGGATTTTTTAATCACCATCAATGTGTGTTGTGGTTTAGTGTTCTGTCTGCTTTGAAGCTGTTTCTACAGAATAAACTTTGATGTGCTGCATAAAAGCAAACTTTGTGGTAGATGGAGGGCAATTTAGTTACCCTCTGATGACTGATATCTTTGTAAGAATGAACGACACATATAACCAGTACCTGTCTCCACTTCAACATGTACTTATTTGTGTTTATTTTTTGAGAAATTACCAAAAGTTTTCAAACTTTAAAGTTCTTTTTATGTTCAGATTCACTGTTTGTATAATGTTTCAGGAAATTACCACTGCACAGTGACTGAAACCATATCCTTCATTAACTGCTTGTCAGACTATTATCTTCATTTCCTCAGACTGTATTAGATGTCTGTCTGTACTTGCTAAAGCTGAAGGCACTGTCCTCTGGTTTATTTATTATTTATTCAGTTTTCGTTAACAATCCAAAACCTTCATTTTACTTACACATGAAAACAGATACCAGATATAGAAAGCTGGCGCTGTTACCTGAAAAATGACCCTAAATGGTGATTTAGGGTCATCTGCTGGGAGAAAGCATTTTTCCTGTTTATTTCTGTGAACAGGGAAGCAAGTTACAGCATATTTTTTATTTATTGGGACGATCTGGTTCTGCTGCCTGCCCCACGTGTGAAAGAAGGAAGCTGAATATGCAAAACAATCAGATAGGTTGTCTCGGGTTATAACTACACACCAGATAACTCCAGTAAAAACTTTAGGTATTCAACCGTTGTCTCTTACCATGAGTCACTTTGGCTACACCCTCTTTTCAAGCACACAACTTTACCTCTACACCTCGACATGCATGCATATATTAACACACACTGGTCTGCTGGACTCGCTTCAGGGACACCTACAGTACTGTCTCACTGTTTCCTGTCAGCTGTCTTTTGAACAGCATTAGTGCATGTCGTTTTCAGTGTCACACACCCTGTGGCCTGTCTGCTGATCACAGCAAATATAGACACAGCCTTTTCTTTGTTTGACATTGTGCAGGAAAGATAATTCCACAATACACAAACCAAAACATACAGTAATGAGCATTGTCGTATGAGTACAGTTGGATATTGTGGATACAGGGCGTATCCTCTTAAATATTGAACCTTGCCAGTTATCTGTCTGACTCCCACTGACTCCGCTGGACTGTCAGACTCACTAGAAGCAAAGCATCCTCTAGTGGTGATAAACCTAAGGTGCTCTGTGAGGCAAGTTTCTTAGAGGGGAACTAAAGCTTGCTATCTGGTTCAGTTGTATTTGTTATTTTATATCTGAAGTTTAAAACCAAAAAAAAGAAAGGAACAGAGTGGTATGATGTTTATTTGTACTACCTTATAATTTAGGTTTATGGCATGCTTGTGACATTTATGCAACAGCATGAGTTCCTTTCCATGAAACATATTCAGCATATCATACATTTAAAGCAACTCTTCAATCCATTCAGCTTTCTGAAAGTATTCTTATTAGCTCCATTTCATATGTATGATAACAATGTGGCAAAGAAGCAAATATAACCTGCCAATCAGGATTATTATAATTTATAATCATTAATATAATCGGTAGTTTAATAAGCACCAGATCCCAGCATTCAAAACTAAAAAGCACCAAATTTCCAACTAGGAGAAGCTTGTCTTTCCAGAAGAAGTGTCAATGACCACACTGCCCTGGGAGGACAGACCAGCCATTTCCCATGAACTGAAGAAAGTAAAATACCAAGATCTAGTTGATGAGGCCCTTGATTTAGGATGGCACGCAGTGTCACTCCCTTTTTAAGTCAGTTACCGTGGTTTCCTGGCATACATCGGTTCACTATTTCCTTAAAAAAAATCTTCTTAGAGAGCAAAAAACTGCAGAGAGCCATTGTGAAAATGACCACCTGAGAAAACCTCGAGAGGGTTTTGGTTGATGAGAGCTTGCAGGTGGAAGCTTTCTGTAGGTGGAGATTAAACTTTGCTGTAAGCGCCAAAATACTGGTGACCCTGAGATATCTGCAGAAGATAAGATCAAAGTGACTAACACTAGCAGGCCACTACATCCAGATGCTTCAGCAATTTCACCTTGTACCAAAACAATGCTACTGTTTACTTTACCTTAGTTACAGTTAGGTGTATAAATATTTGGACAGGGACAACTATCCAAATTTTGGTTCTGTACATTACCACAATGAACTTGAGATGCATCAACATGCAGCTGAAGTGCAGCTTTAATTCACCGGGTTGAAGAAAAAACAAAAAACAAAACAAGGAACAAAAGCATTTTTTAACACAATCCCTTCAGGGATTCAAAAGTAATTAGACAATACCTAATACCTGAAGTCTTGAACTCATGGACATCACCAGATGCTGGCTTTCCTCCTTTGTAATCCTCTGCCAGGCCTTAACTGCAGCGGCTTCCAGTTGCGGTTTGTTTGTGGGCTTTCTGTGCAAAGTTTAGTCTTCAAACAATGAAATGCATGCTTAAATGCTCTAAGATCAGGTGACTGACTTGGCTGTTCAAGAATATTCCACTTCTTTGCTTCATATATATATATAATAAACTCCTGGGGTGCCGGGGCTGTATGTTTTGGGTCCATCTGAATTATGAAACAATTAAGTTGACTGCATTCTGCTGATGAGACTGAACACAGGGGTCACATAATAAAATAGTTCTTTATACTGCAGATGTTGCTGGAGCTTGGGCCTCTGCAGATGGTGTATGGAGAAGAACGGTAGAAGAAGAAGTTGCGCCAGAAACGTCCACTCTATCTTTAATCAGTTTAACATCAGAAAACACAGCTCTCTTTAATACTGAAGTGGACGTCTGGACAGGATGTACTTTGTAAGACAGCTGAGCGAGGTTTGCTTAATAACTGTTTTTCATAATTGATTGATCTAACAAATTTCCTTCTTCTTTCTTTCTTTCTCTCTGTATTTATTTATTTATTTTCTTAAGTCACGGAATCTGTTATTATAACATATTTAGTTTGCAATTTGAGAAGATGGCAAACATTCCCACGTGAGAAGCTGAAAGCCAAGGGCAGTCGATTGATTTCAGAAATAGGAGGAGGTCAAAAGGTCAAAGGGTTAAAAAAAAAGAAAGAAACCCAACTGCTTGGGGACTAACTGCTGAACCTACAGCTGAAAAACATATTCTACCAGCACCAGTGCAAAAAGATTAAACACACATTCTGATTTGACATGTCCTCAAAAGTAGACTGTATATAAAAGATGGATGTGATACGATGTGCTGGTTTTGGACTCAGTGCTCTGTGTTGGGATTTTTTTGCTTATTTTTGTTTTTTGTTGCAATATTTAGTTTGCGTTTTTTTACAATATTACATTGTTGAATAGAGTATTAAGTGATCAGCTAAACCGAGCTAAACCACAATTCATAAAGATAAACTGTATAAAAGATTCTAAAAGCTTTCTGCATCTGAAAAATGAAGCCAGCGTAGAGGTGCTGTAAATCTGCATTTTTTAGTAGCCACTTGAGGTCATGTGTAGGTCTTCATGCGCACACTGCTCAAGAGTTGTCCACCACTGCCACAACAATTGGTTGCTAGAGAATCGCATATTTCCTAATAGGCTGGCAGAGGTTCCCGGAGGTTGTTGGATTTTTAACTGCAACAAAGGTGCTGCACCAAATTTAAAAAGAATGATGCAAACTTGAAATGAAGGTTTGCCTGTGCTCCAGTGCCGGAGCCAACACGTTTCAAAATGCAAAACTTTTACTTAAAGGCATGGGAGTGTGGCGTTCTGACACAACTTCTTTAAACATTTTCCTGAAGAGTTTATGGGCTCATTTGCTCATTTTGGGTCATATTTGGGTAAACATTAATGTAAGACCAGTTTCTAAATCTTGGTCATGCTACATTTCAGAAAGGAGGAATAAATGGGCTGATAACCATGAGTTGTTAGCCAGTGAGCATGTGGTTTCACAGTCAGACCTGGGCCACTAATCACATCCAATAGCAAAGCACCAAGATTGCAATGGTAGAAACTCTCATATCAAAGCTTCAGAATGGGACTTTCTAAACCATTGCTGATGATGTTTGGGTCTGTGTTTTATACTGTCTGTCATCATAATCTGTGCAGGTGCAATCTGCTAATTAGTGCTACTAAAACTACTAAAATACTAGAATTAAACTCACAAGAAACTAAAGCACAAAGTTCTTGAGTGAGCTCTATCACTGAGTAAGCTATAGTAGTCGTCAGACCGCTCCATAAAAATACGCTTAAAATGCTCCAACAACACAAACATGGCTGAGAAATCCATTTCAGTTACTTTATTTACTGAGGCCTACAAGACAGCTGTCTGTGTCAAAACATAGCAAAGTCAAAGGCAACCATGCACCTAACTCTGATGACTTATAAAATAAAATAAGTCATTATTAAAGAAAATCAGTGCCAGGCTGCAAACATGCTTTTTAATGCTGTAAAAGAGGGCATTTAAATACTGGGATCTATAGGGATTAACTTACTTTTAGAGCAATCCTCAAATGCCCACTAAGGAAATTAGTTCTTGTGCAGTGGTTCTCTTTATCCTCTGTGGAGTTTCCCCATAAACAAAGGAAAAGATTATCAAAATTGTTGCCACATAATTTCCTGTCTAAATTGCTCATGTGTAAAAAAAATAATAATAATTTTTTTTAAATTTAAAAAAAAAAACTTCCCACCCTTTTCTCTACCATTTCCCTGAATAATCTGTCAATAAATTAAAACAAAGCCACTCTGAAGCCACAACACTGGTGGTCACAGTACGCATGGAAAATCCACCTCCAGACAAACAAAAACACAGAGAGTACGCGAGCACGCACTCGTCTTGTCCGGGTAATATATGTGATGACGCTTCTGTCTCACGCCCACACACACACACACACACACACACACACACACACACACACACTCAAGGTCTGAGGAAAGTGAGTAAGGGGGTGGGGGGCTGGGGGCAAGCAATCCAGTAAAAAGCATTCCTTTAGACCCTCGCTCATGGTGGGTGGCCTGCTTGGATGCTGTACGACCGAGACGACAGCTTCATTTTGAAAAAAAAAAAAGAATAGAAATAATCCTTCACAGCCATCGTGTCTCCAGATGTCGTCCTGTGTTACAGACCCTGACACACTTAAGAGGCTCCTGAAAATTTCTAACAACTGATCAAGCTGCTTAAATCCAAATGATCCTTGACCACAGCTGCTTTTAGACCTTTCCCAGCTGTTTCTTCTACTACTACAATACATTTATCTGCCTTGATTTGTTGTTTTTAATCAAAGAAGCTATTTTGATCAAAGTTCACAAAGTTATTCTTTTAAAATCAAGCTGAACAGGCCCGTCTGCACGAGTCAGAATCAATGATTCATTTAGTGTGCGTGTAAAGAGAAGGGTTGCTGCACACTCTGTCAGTCGCTCGCTTAGCCAGCCATGGCAAGCTTAAACTGGCAGGACAGCCAACCACTCCATCATTTTTGACACCTGAATCCGCCGCAGCTCTTAATGCATGAATGGCAGGCTGCATCTCTGTTCTGGCCAACCCCAAACCGCAGCAGACCACAAAGAACCCACACCAATCACAGACGTGTTCCTCACATTCAGTGAAGGTGAGGGAACAACAAGTATCAAATCCTGCTACCACCCACAGGCTGTGGGGCATCAACGCCGGTTCTGCTGTCTACGCTCATCTGTAACAAGTCTTACTGTGCAGAGACACCAGCAACACCACGCAGGACAAAGCAGTCTGCTCCCACGGCTAAATCAACATCTCGAGGTTTCCACACACGGCAAACAAAACGAGCGACCAATTTATCAAGTACACGTAGATAAAACTGATGCGGTCTAACACAACTGTGCGCTGAAAACAAATTTAATATTTTATACTGTCATGCTGTCGTGCTGTGTGACTGATTTGGATGTCTCTAATAGTTAGTCTGTTTTAATTCATATCATTTACTCCACCCTTTACTTAATTTAATCATATTAATCATCGTTTGTTTGTTTTTCAAACATATACATTTAATAAATGTCACTGCTTTCTTTAAAAAAAAACGATACCATAGAGATGATTTTAGCCGTTTAAGAGTAAATACACTGAAATTAAAGTGCATCATCTGCACTACATACGTGTTTGTAATAAAGCCATTTAAAAAAAGCTAAATTTTAGTCATGTGTAGCTAAAAACAACTAAGAATCATGTTAAAGAAATTATATTTGCTTCCTAAAATTAAGGCCCTCTACTGTGTGACTATCAAAGAAATTTGATCATATAAACCTATAAATTCAACTGAATATCGACATAAACAAACATAACAAACAAAGAAGTATTCTCATTACTACGCACTGATTCAACAGCGATTTAGTCCGATAGCAGTTTTATTGTATTATAGGCACATGAAAAGGTGCTGTAAAATTCAGCAATCTGATCTTAAGTGGGTCAGCCAAGTGAAAGTCCTTTTTCTAGCAGTGTAAATGTAATCCCTGACATATCTTAATATAAGCAAATAATAATAATAAATTTGTGTTAAGTGTTCGCTTAGGTATTAATGTCTCAGTGTACCTTACTACAGAGTGTTTTCTATCACTGCTTCCACTACATTGTTAAATATAATGAAAAACATGCTTTCTTTACTTTGAAACTAATGAAGGTAACAGTAGTTCAGGATTAGTATTTCTGTGCCATGCAAACACAAAGGCATTGTCCTCCTCGCTCTGTGTTTACCTGTGGTCGAAAATAATACAGTAATCGTTGTGTTTGAGTACATATTGACTCCTGTGCAGTTTTCCACTACAGTTTGAGGAGAAATTTAGTACTTTTTAAACCACAGCACGATAAGCTTTTAAAATACCAGCACAATAGTGTGTTAAACACAGTAACGCACAGTAAATGCATTTAAGGAATGAATTGACTTGTGTTAATAATCTGATTAAAAGTCAGATATCAGATGATCTGATTGCTCTTTTCTAATTTTCTGTCCCTTATCACGCACTTAAATAACACTAACAAGAGACAAACACTTAACAAAAATAAAGGAGTTTTTACATAAAAAGCCAAAAACTAATAAAAGAGTTAAATCTGCAGAGCAGTAACACACACACACACACACACATACACTGTGAGAAGCAGCTGTTACTGGGAGTGTGCCATTGTGTGTCGCTACATGTTTTCCTGTGGTGTTCATACATAGTTTCTCTATTCAGCAGGGAAGCCCAGCTCTCAACACTAGACTGAGGTAGCTAATACCCCTGTCTGTCATAGCCGCTCAAAGAGCAAGTGATTGCAGATGACAAACAAGGTAGTAAGACAGGTCAGGTAGCTATGGCAGGAGCAGAGAAAGAAGAGAAGAGGCAGGGACTAAAAGAAGTATGTAGGTACTACCAAGCAACAGTATTTTACGCAGGTGCGTGGGTGTGTTATTGAAAATTTGTTAGTCACACCATGAGGGTCTCTGAGGGTCTGACGCCACAGTCGGCTGTCAGGTCTGAGATTGTTTCCGGCCCTTGAGTGACTTCCAGAGGCGAGTAGGTCTGTCACCCGGGACTCCTCATTGAAATTTAGAGTGAAAAACGTGAGAAAATGAAGTCGTAAAATACCACATCTTTCCTAAAGAGTTTCAGACTTCCAGCTTTAAGGGGGCAATCTTGGGGTGGATTTTGAATCAAACAGGAGGAGAGACAGTGGCACCGCTAACAACATTATGTACCATTTTGGGAGACTTAATTCAAAGTTAAATAAAGCTAATAAGGATCAGTTGGAGAAAAGTAGTGTTGCCAAAGCATATCCCACAGTGTCATCACTTTATTTACTGAGTGCTAGTTTTCTCAAGGTGAATCACAGAGTCGCTTCAGTCAGCTCTTTGTGTTCTGCTGCTGATGTGAGTAGTTTGAAATTAGTTAGTACAAATGAGCGAATCAGTCAAATACACAAATATAACTACAGTAATACAGGATCACTGCAGCTGCCAAACAATGGTTTTCAAGGCACAATCAAAACTGTAGAAAGCAACATTTTTCTACTTTTTTTTCTCCACATTTTTTTATTAAACCCAAGAAAACCCTCTATGTGCCTTTTATTTCTTTTTAGATTTACAGTGAAATTTGTGATTACAGGACTGATGTGTGTATAAACCGAATCCTGTAGCTGCCCTGCCAGCCAATCCTGTGTATCCAGTCCCCCGTACACGGCTTCTCAGGTACAATTACTCTTAGATTAGATTAGATTAATTCAGCAGTGATGTTGCTCTAACAGAAATATTGTGTAACCACAGAAAAGAAAGCAACATCACCCTTCATGGATGATGAGTACAACTCAACTTGATTTCCTCACCCACACACATCCCGTTTTGTAATAAAAGAAATGTCTTCCTTGCCTTTCTTTGGAGCACTTTGCAGACTTTCGCAAAGAAAAATGCAAAAGGAAACCACTTTCATGAGTAGAAACAAAGTAGTTTCTTACATAAAGGCTTGTTACTGGAAAAATTTGGAAACTAGTCACTAAGGTTTGCAGCGTCAGAGCAGAAATCTAAATATGTGCAAATATGAACAAATGTCCCAAAAAAAAGAAAAAAAATGACGCACTCCAATAAAACATATGGAAAGTAGCCAAAAAGAGATCAATTGCGAGATAAAAATTAAAAGAGTGACTCCAAAAGAAATTCTTATATAAGCGTGTATCAAAGTAGTTGATGTTTGAGTCTCTTACTACTGTAAAACTATAATAAATGGGGTCATTAAGTTGTATTTACAGTGCAGGGTGTAAAATCATTATTCAGAAAGGTTTTGTTCCGACACCTGTACACAGAATGAATCTGTGAATCAGGTAAGGAGTCAATGGAAACTTCCTTCATATTTAACACAGAACAATAAGCTTGCTGCATCTGGCTTTTTACGAAGAATAGGGTTGATTGGCAGTGCTGAGCACATTAAATTCCATGTAGCTTATTCCTGTTCTCCACAGTGGTTTAGCCTATAAAGGCTTTGTAAGTGTGAGCCAACAGTAGACCAGGGAGAAGGGCTCTCATGACAAGTGGTGCCAGGTTAAGGGCCAGCCGCGCAGCATGCAAAACAGTGCAATGGGACAACATTTGGTGTGCAAATCCGTCAGTCCATTCAAATGGTCTGCCAAACAAAAAGTTGATACACAAACAAATCAATTAACCTGGGAGCGCGAGGGGGGGTCGGAATAGGTAGGGGAATAAAAGTGTTTCATTAGTTCACATTTACAAAAGGGGCTCAAGGCTGACAACCTCAAAAGAAAGGCTTGACATTTAAGATCAGATCACACACAATAAGGTTACTTGTAATGCTCCAGATACCGTGACATTAAAGAGCGTCAGGATTTCCCCCGCTCGGCGTTAAGGAGGAGTCTCGGCGAGCAGGCGGTAGAACCTGTCTGTTTCTGGATCTATTCTCCTACTTTAATCCCAGAGACAGTCACACCCATCACACTGCTATTGTGCAGCTGAAACTTCTCTATGCATGACAGCGCGTGGGTGCTCAAGATTATTGGCGTGTAAGCACGGCGTGAATCTCACACACACACACACACAACTCAACAGCATGCACGCACACGATTTACAGTGGTTTGTTCTTTTTAATTTCTTCCTTTTTTTTCTTACTCCTGCAGATGCAGGGTCTCAGTCAGGATTCAGGCGTGGAGTGATCGAACGATTTCTTTGTTAGTAGGGGAATAGTAGGGGAAAAGGCTTAACACAAAAAGAAAACAAAAACAAAATGCATGAGCTAAACCAGCTAAACCAACCAATGACATTAAACACTATTAATTTAAGATGTGATGGAATCAAAGTAATTATTTTCAATCAAATGCTGCAAAGGAATAAGACTTGATCTTCACTGGGCAGTTAAGTGCCTAAGATGTAAAAATAAAGTCTGTCATTTGCTAGAAGAATCCAGAATAACTCGTCAAGCAACAAAACTTAATCCTATTGGGTAAAACTGATTCAGAATAGCCTTACGCACTCTCAGAATATAGAGTCGCGGAGTTATTTTAACTGAGTCTTTAACCTTTTGTGTTATCTCCTATGCGCACTTTCTGTCTCAGCCCGAGGTTCAGGAAAGAGGCAGCTCTTTGTCTCCAAATGGTTGACTTCATTTTATCAAAACTTTAGCTTCACTGTCACTTTCTTTAGTTTTCACTGTCTGTCATCTGACATTTTAATCACCTGGGTAACTTCTGAGATCTGTGGCGAGAAAGGGGAGCGCTCAGATGAACGCACAGATGATAATTTAGCCAGATTACACAGCATAAACCCTTTTATTATGATAGCTTTCCACCATGGATGAAAATTTACAAAGACAAAAAGCAAACCGCTCCCCATAAATTACATCTGTTTTTCGGTTGTATCAGCTTTATGTATTAGGACTGTTGATATTTGGATTATAATGGAGGCCTTTAATCTATGAACCTCTGATGACCTCCTTCTCCGTGTTTTTTTATGGATTAGAGCAGACACACAGTACATTATGCAAGTTCGTATAAACCCCCTGATGGCACAAACGGTGAATAGAGCAGGACAAGAACCTGTGGAAGCTAAACAAAGAAAATGAAAGTTACTTTGCTTTAAGGCAAACTTCCACCTGCACCGACACAGACAGAAATCCAGGTTTTTGATGAGAGAGATTATCATTATTGTTCAATAGTATTTTCTCATCCTTCTGTCTCACTCAGTCGCTTGTAATGTCTCCTCAGCAGCTGACCCAGCATTAACCTGTATTTGTATCCATGTTTGACGATATTTGCCAGGCACAAGTCCAGAGCACCTCATGACAAAAACCACAAACATCACCAATCATCCTGCCAGCCGAGTGCCAGGAGGATAAATCTGCAGTTATGTCACACACGCTGTTTGAAAGCTTTTAAACAGTCCTGCCCCAGGGTGACTCAGTCTGATTTCATAAATGTAATAAATTTACAAATGCAAAAAGTTACACTGAAATAACATTGTTGTCCAAGTAATTACAGCAATTATACTGGTAGCAGCTCTTCAGAAGATTCAGTCCACAAAGGGAAAGATATGTTGTGTTTGAGTGCCTGATTGCTTGCACACAAGATGTGGCTTGCATTGGCTTTTTGCCTTAAGTACAGATAATCCACATGTGTCAGTGATTGAGGAGATACAAATCCCACAGTAACAGACACACAGGTGGCACTTGAAATAAACAGCATACCAGTCTAGATTTCTCCCTCTGTCTTACTTGGCAGTTACCATGCAAGGCTGAGTCAGAAGGCCAGCCTCCTTCTGCACAGCCCAGCTACAGGTATGCGTGAGACTTGCAACACCCAACATACTAGTGGCTCTCGCCTTTTAACACACACACATGCGTGAGGACTGTTCTGAACCACATCCTGTTTGAGTGGCCATGCTCAAGTTGGTGAATGCATGCACGGAGATCATCTCACATCGCAAATACCAAGTAACGGGATGGTGTAATCTAAAACCCACAGAGCAGAAAATGTTGTGCCTGGTCTGCACGCTTTCACTTCAACTCAGAATAAAACTGAACAATCACTTAGCAAAGTGATGAAGGGATGAATGTACAGACGCTTTGGTCGCTGACCTCTTTGAAAAGACTCAAGGAGTCGTAGGATGAATAGAAGAAGCATTTTGTGTCATGATTTCATTGGATGAGTAACATTCACTTGTCTGGAAAGTAAACGCATTCATATTATGATGACCGGTAGTGAAGTAGATACCCTGACTCTGTCTAACGATAGCAAAAGCCAGTTTTAGCAATTTCAACAGATCTCATCCGCACCACATTTAGCAACACTGAAATCAGTTCCAGTGAGTCATAAATTGTTTGGATACAATATTATAATGATCTCTTGAGGTAGTGGATGGATTTTAAACGTCATAGCAGCAAGGATAAGTTGGTTTTTGTATCAAATCGGTAACATTTTAATGATTCATGGTGACTGAAGGTAAGTCAGGTTTTATTTAAATGCCACTTGAGGTGCATTTTTCTTAGCTTCTATGGAGATTTAAGCATTTCTTCTGCATAATGTTTCTGTTGTGTTTTATTCTATATTATTGTTTTATCAACAGGAAGAGAACACATGTGAACTATTTGAACATGTTTTTATTTCCAGAAAAATAGGACCTGGAATTTATACTTTTCTAAAAGAATAACAACAGAATCAGTTGTGGGAAATTAGTTGATATTAAACATACTATGTGGACAAAAGTAAGTCACCTACAAGAGCTGCTCAGTCATGGAAACCTGTGAACAGTGTTGTGAGGTTTAAAACTCTGCAGCTTTTATGCACTCAGCACTCAGCGACCCCACTCTGTAACTTTACATGGCCCCCACTATGTGGTCAGCCACGAAGTAGCAGACTCATTGCAGTAATCCTTAATGGCTTATTCACATCAGAGTAAAAGTAGGATGGCAATCTCTTTGTGACTAAGACAAACTGTCGATTGTGGTTGACACCCAGAACCTGTGGATAACCACCTTTGATAACAGGCTGTCTCCAAACAATGGCAGTCCAACTCAGACTGACTGCAGTGATGCTCAGACAGACTGGGGAGTGTTTTTACTGTATGCCAGTGTGAGAAACTCATCTTATCCTTTAAACATGGTGTTCAGGGCTGCAGTTTTGGCATGTTATGCTGCAATGGTTTGAAATAATTGATGAAACAAGGTTTACAGGATAATAAGATCTCTCCATAAATTAAATGTGATTAAATTGGGTCATATAGAGCATGGTCTTTTTACTTTTAGGGTTTGTGGGAAGATCTGATAATCTTTGAAAGTATATTTACACAGAAATATAATAACTTCCAAATGATTAATAAACTTTTCTTACACTTATACCTTATGTTTATGCGTGCACTGTGTGGTCCAATTAGATGTGGGACAAGCTAAATGGTATTTTCCTTTGTATAAAAATCTATCATCTCTTCACATATAAAAAAAAAAATCAACTGGTCTAACATCATATAATGACAAACATGCATTTTCGGAGCCAAGGCCCTGTCCACAAGTGCTTTATCTGCCGAGCTTAAAAGATATGTCAGGTGTTTGACAGCTGGGAAAACACAACTCTGTGCTCAGGGATATCAGTGGAAGCAGGATGAATACCTGTACCTTCCTGCTTAGGAATCAGAGGATTTAGGCGGTGGTGAAAAGTTGTCAGCAATGCCACACAAAAGCCTTGTTGTGCACCACTGAATGAGCAACGTTAAGATATGAGATGTAAAAAGTGAACTGCCCATTATTGTTGCAGTAACAGAGATAAGGTTGAGGCGTGGCGCTCTCACAGACAAAAGGGACAGTTGAGGCCAAGTCAAGTCATAAATTAAGTTAAATGTTAGGCCTTTCTGGAACCTGATTCCACTTATCACAATATTTACTGTATCCTCATGTTCACGTATCTGCTTTCATGCTGCAAGTAAAATTAATAGGTTGATACCTAAAAAGTTTTTATATTAAGTTTAATTCTACAGTCAACTTACATAAAATAAATTAATTAAAATGTTCCCATATTAACTGTACGGAGAGTCATTTTTATAATCAGTATAAACTAATGCCGACACAAGCGGCTGTAAGTGCTATTGAGGCTTTTGCAGATTTTGGTAGTTTTGCCACCTTTCCATGATTGTGTGTATGTTCTGCAACAATCTGGCAACCAATAGCAACTATGGGGGGAAAAAGTGTACTTCTCGACAGTTTGATGACAACTACTTGTGATGCTAGCAGACACTGATAGTTAGCATGGCGGTACTGAAACGTGATAAAGTGGGTCGCACACCAGAAACAGAGACGGTTCACCTTCAAAGTTAAAGTTGAATCTTTTGAAAAGTAGCTTTTACTTTGAAGGTGAACGGTCTTGGGCTCTATCAAACTTTACGATTGCTCGGCTACTACTTTGTGTGTTTGCACAAGTCGCTATCTACTATGCAAAATACAGGTGACTCTCTGTAGCAGCAACCAGCAACCACTCACCAACAAGTTGGGGAATACACATTCTTCCCTAGTGATCAGAGATTGCATTCAATATGGTGGACAACTCTTGAGCAACGAGTGCACGACATCGTTTGAGAAACTTCTATACATCTGTTAGGGTTAGACGCCACCTTAGCTAGTTTAGGTAGCATAGCTGGGACGCTATATACTATGGATGGCCTTTGTTGCTTTCGGTGCCATTATCTGACAAATTATACAGCCTGTTGTGCAATTAACTGTATTGGCACCATATCCAAGAAGTCTGTGTAAAATTCTAGTAATTCTTTTGTATTTTACTGAGCACTAATTAGCAGGTGGCTGTGTCAGTACGTCACACTGACGCGGTAAGGGTATGCCTTCATCTCTAGGTAGTATGTTTTCTGGCTTAAGTTAACTCTGCACGCCATCCCATGATGAGTCACTTCCAGCTAAAACACAAAAAAGAAAGAAAAAGATGTAGATGGCTCTGAGGCTTCAAAGGGTGATATCACAGTTGTTAGGCTAATCCAACCAATACTAGTGGCAGTAGTTCTGTATGCACCCTAATGATGTGAGCATTATCCTTTTCAAACTCTCAGCAAAATATCATATTTTATTACAAAAACCGGTCCTTTTAAATGAAGCTTAAAATAAGCTGATTTTCATGTGGCATTTCTTTGTAGGTTGCATTGCGTGCCATTCTTTGCAAACACACAGAGTGAGATGTACCGCATAACTCAAGAGACAAGACAGCAAAAGCCTTACTTCATGGGAAATACTTTAGCAAAGCCACAAAACTGTTGTAGCAACAACAGAGCTCTCGATCGCTCTTTTTTTGCGCTTCTTCTCTGCCTCGGTGTCAGGCAGCAGACACACACGCAGAAAAATGAATCCACGTTAATGAAGTAGAACAAAATAAGGACGGCGCTCGACTTCTATAACCAGCCTAACGTGCAATCCTATTGTGCAATGGAGGTTTCTTTCAGGTGCAGGCATGGGTAAAAATGCTCATGTGCGGCTGCCTGGGCTGTGTGCAGGCTGAGACATCTATGAGGTGTTGACACACAGATCCTAACAGAGCCCAACTGACATAGATGCACTGACATTTGCAACCAGGCATGACTTTAATTGTGCACACTGTTATAGTGAAGGAGTGAGATACTGTATCAGGGAAGGGGTGAGTCAGAGAGTCTGAGTCATATAAACGAAAAACCTGATCCATAACTGACTGATGAAGAGTGGGAAAAAAAGGTGATCCTAATAGAACAAACATATAAATAAACAGTTAGCAAATTAGTGGCTTATTCTTAATTTTGTGTTGGAAGTGTTTATCTGTCAGAACCTTTTCTCTGGGTGAGGTCACTCCAGTCATCTTGCAGCAGTAATGAGCATTGCTTTACACTTTCTTTTTTTTTTTACACTTTCAATTAAAGGGAAATGCGTTTGCATGGCTTTTGAGGCTGAAATGATTACAACTTGTCCTTTTGTGTATGAAGATTGATTGGATTTTTTTTTTCAACTATAATCGAAGATCTAGCACTTCTTAGTGTTAGTAATCTAACACTTCTTGTGCTCTATTAGTGACATACTTTTCTATTGTTTTCATGACCTATTTGACTCTAGAAAGATACACAAAGAGAAGCGAGTAGGAATGTCACGTGTTGCAGCTACCTTTCTGGAGTCAAACCAGGGACAGGCTGGCTTCAGGAAACAACCACTAGTCCACCTGGATGCCTCAGCAAAGAGATGTGAAACACCAATGTGAGTTTTGTTTGAAGGATGAGGTTGGTATTCCTTAACATTTCTTATTTTTCCAAAGAAAAAGAGCAAAATGTGCAACCTTTTCTTCCTAAAATCTGTCCAAACATTTATCTTTTTCCTGTGTGTTGCAGACATTATTTATTGAACTAACAGTTAAACTGATCAATGAACTGTATTTGAACAACTCTGTTTAAGGGAATTATTTTGCCATATGTGTGGCCTTTTTTTAGAGGACCATCTTGATGAGGCTTGGGTCTGAGCATTACAGGCAGGGTTAGGAAGGTGAAAACTTAAGAAAGATGAACAAACACTCTAATTGCCCCATATTTATATAGCACTTACTGACCGCCCAAAGCACTTTGCACTAAAGCCATATTCACAGAGCACTGTTTATTCTTATCAGACATATACATACACTCATGATATATGTGGTGCAGTTTGGATTTCAGCATTTTACACCAAGGACACTTTACATGTGGAATGGCGTAGCCAGGGTCAAATAACCTTTCTGATTTGTGGATGATCTGGTCTATCTATCTACTGGCAAGCCATTGCCAATGTTTGGTAACACAGATAAACACAGCGTCGTTTAATGTCATCTAGAAATTAATTTTGCCCCTGAACTCTAGGTTTGCAAGCTGTAATATGTTCAAATGAGGCAGAATTAAAGTCAGAGAATTTACATGACATTTATCACTTTATCAAGCAGGTAAGTTTTAAGCCTAATCTAAAAAGTAGAGAGAGTGTCTGTCTCCTGAGTCCAAACTGAAGCAGAAGTAAACCAGCAGTCTGAGAGTGAAGTTCTCTATTGGAGTAAGATGGTACTATGAGGTCTTTAAGATAAGATGGGGCCTGATTATTCAAGACGTTGCATGTGATGAGAAGGATTTTAAATTCAATTCTGGATTTAACAGGGAGCCAATGAAGGGAAGCCAAAATAGGAGAAATATGCTCTCTCTAGAAAGTCCCTATCAGTACTCTTGCTACAGCATTTTGGATCAACTGAAGATGTATGTTATCTTGTGTATGTTATGGTGTATGTTATCTCGCTTCATGGATAGATGAAGTTGATTAGTATCTGTATATCAGTGAAAATGTTTGCTATGCCTAAAGGAAGCATGTATAATATAAACAGAACTGGTCCTAGCACAGAACCCTGTGGAACTCCCAATTTATATGAATAAACTGGAGTCAATTAGATAGATATGGATCAAGCCACTGCAGGAAGTACATTTAATTTGTCTCTGTAATAAAATACTGTGATGAGTGATATCAAATGTTGCACTGAGGTCTACCAGGGAAGCATAGAGAGGACTCCACTGTCAGAGCCCATAAGAAGATCCTTTGTAACCTTCGCTAATGCTGCTTCTGTACTGTGATGAGCTCTGAAAGCTGACTGAAACAAATCATTCTGCATATGATCAGGTAGCTGTTTTACAAATAATTGTTGAAATAAACGATATAAAGACAGAGTTTTACAAAAAGGAGACAATCAGAACATTTAGATAAGGACAACAGAGCACATTTTAAATGGTCCTGGAAGCTTTTCGAAGTGTTACAGGTGAGAGGGGCAGAAGAAGGCAAGGCCTGACAGCACAGATGTTACAGGAATTTATCACTGTCGCACATTTAATCAGCAACAACCTGAAATAAGCTGATTATCAGGATTTCTGCAATTAGATCTTCAAATCATTTTTAAATGTAAACTAAATACATTATTGTTACTCTATTTTGTTTTGCTCTCTTATGTGCTGTCATGCATTGGGATTCATTTTCAGGAGTAGTGTGTGCAACTCTACTCCTTGCTACAATTCATAGCATAAATGTTTTGGGATGGTTAGCGCCTCCCATCCTGGCACCATTTACCAAGCAGTTTCTGTGAGTTACAGAAGATACTTTAACTTTGAGGACTTGAAATTGTAGTCATGTGACAACCAAAAGATAAAATATCATGTATTTGCCACAGGTCTGTGAAACTGATGAAGCGTCTTACATCTTTATTTATATAGCACCAAAACACTCACCCCAAGGCACTTGACATTGTAAAGTAAGGACCCTACAATGATACAAAGAAAACCCCAACAATCAGACCATCCCCCAATATGAGTAAGCACTTGGCAACAGTGGGAAGGAAAAACTCCCTTTTAACAGGAAGGAACCTTCAGCTGAACCAGGCTCAGGGTTCAGCTGAAGGTTGAACCCCCGTACTAGGGGTGAGGGGAGGGAGAAAGGACAAAAAAAAAGAAAAAGAGCAATCAAAGATCTTCTCTTCTACAACAAAAGTCCACAGTTTCATTTATGAGTAACAATGCACCTTTTCTTACAATGTTGAGTGTCTATGAATGCTTGAGTATGTTTCTGAGTATGTTTTTGACAGCCACGCACAAACATACTTACACTCTCACACAGTGATTTAACGGCAGGTACCCCTGCCAGTGCAGTGCTTCAGTTATGTAAACTGGCCCGAGTTTGGAGCAAGTCAACCGTCAGGACTTTGCATCCCCACCAAGCCCCTGCTGCTGCTAATGCAAACAAGTTGCTTTCAATTTCTCAACAGTGACCTGAATAATTCAGAACACGCACGCCACACACACACCGCACACACACAGCTGTGAAAGACAAATAAAAAGCTTAATCTAACAAGAAACATTTTAAATAACTTATATAATCTTTCTCAACGAGTCTTATAGGGATGTGTTTAGTATATTTTAATATACTTAATATATTCTTAAATATTTTTAAATTATTTAACGACCACAATATTATTATGTTTCCCAAGAAGACTTAAATGGTGCACAACTCACGAAGAATGCAGGTCACTTCCCATTAGTGCCTAAAAGATAGTCTCACAATACGCCTGAGGTCAAAGTCATCGTATGTGCTAAACCCTAATCCTACCACACACTTTTAGGAGAGCATCACCAACCGGTGCTGTCAAATAGAGCCTTGCAATATCAAACCAAAACAAATACATGGATCACAAATATCTCCTGAGATGAGCTAAAATAAGAAACTAAATGTGATTCAGAACATTTTTGTTTTTGTACGTATTTATTTTATCATTAAACATCATAAAATATCTAAAAAGCTTCTGTGTTATTTACAATAAGATTTTTCCACAACATAGACCACATAAGCATGATTATTTTGTTGGCCATAATCTAGTTTTGTGGTGTAGGACTTATATACATCAAACTGTCAATAGCATTCACATAACTGCACTGTTAGAATTAAAACCTGGTATATATTTTATCTGCACTTTTGGCACAAGTTGAAACGGAGACTCGGCGAGGTTGCATCGTGCTCCTAGGTCATCCTAAATCAGTCATGTGATTTGGATGTGCCGGCATGTCTGTTGACTTTAGAGGATTAAAGGTAGCGATCTTTTAAAAAGGATCTGCAAATTTGGTAGTTTCACACATACTAATACTAAATATCATACATTTTAATACAAAAAATTAAATAAGGTAACAAACCAGAACATTTTTTTAAACCTAAAAGTAGCTTTATTTGCATTTTTAATGAAAACAATTATCTTTTTAATTTAAAAAAATATATATATATACTATATTCACCTCCTACCACATCACCTGTTAAAGTTTTCCATTATTCCTTATCCTGTTCTCTGTTCCTGTATGAATGTAGAAAGCCACCTGTATACAGCCACTCAATGGTTAAAGTCAAGTGTTCAAATTCAAATGTCTAATTTGTTTGTCTTTGTTTGGATAGAGCCGTTTCTCACAGGCACAGCGAGAAGTATAGGGGAGACACAAATTGAAGAGATGTTCATTTGCCTTGGCTGCAGCTCTGCTCTCGCGTGCAGCTGTCGCAGCCACCAGCTGCCATTTGCGTCTTTACTCTGCGCTGTGATGGACAGGTCGAGGCCTCTCACAGCAGCATTGGCGCATGGCTCCAGGGCCCTTAGCTGTGGACAAGAGGCTCTAAGGGTTACTCAGTGATGCCAACCCTAAGTACACTTCACAGGGGATTAGGGGCTCTGTTTGCAGCAGAAGCTGCAGGAGACTGTTGCAAAATGCCCCGCAGAGCTCAGGGGAAGTGCAGAGTGAGGGGATAATTGGACAGTTTTGCAGTTTTAAAGTGAAATAAACTATAAAAATATTTTTCTTAAAGATTGGAATATATTTTTAACCAAAGTACTGTTTTTGAAAAAAGCGAAACCTTGTTGCGTTGGCAAAGTAATTTAAGACACTGAAGCGCATAAATATGTCAGAAACGTTCTTGAACACAAATGTTGACAGTGGTGTAAGCTTTCAGCAGTATATTAATCCACCAGCACAAACACCGAGATAAAAGGCTCATGAACAAATATTGAACAGTAAATGCTGTATGAGAGCCAAATCAAGATGCATCAGCAAACTATGGGAACTATGATCCTGAGCTCCAGCAACAACGGATACCTGAGAACTTACTCACCTCTAATTGTTCATGACCATCAAGCATAAAAACGTGTCTTAGGTAAAGGGTGAGGTCTTCTGCACATTACATTGCACCTCCATCAAATCTGTCAGATGGAAAAACCATCAATCAAACACAGCATGCTGGTTCTTTGGATAGGAATGCATGACTTATTTCATTGTTCCCTGCAGTTACAGTGTCGTTTAAAAAAAAAGTTATTTATCATTGGTACGAAAATCATTGCAACACTTTTTTTTTTTTTTTACTTTTACTCGTCATCATAATCATCATATGAGGCCATTGTGACTAAGATGATCTGAGCTTTCTGGCATCTTACAATACCCCAGGATAGCTGAAGTGTTTAAATGATGCTCACTTGGTATTAAGGGGTCCAAAGTGTGCCACGAAGATATACCCCACACCAATGCATCACCAGCAGCAGCCTGAACCTTTTATATAAGGCAGGATGGATCCATGCTTTCATGATTGTTATGCCAAATTCTGACCGCACCATGCATACATTGCAGCAGGAATAAGACTCATCAGACCAGGAAACCTTTTTTTAATCTGCTTTTATATTTATTGAGCTCATTTGGTAAAATTACAGCCTCGGTTTCCTGTTCTCAGCTTACAGGAGTGGTCTTCTGCTGCTGTAGCACAGAGAGATGCTCTTCGGCCTTGACTGCCTTGATTGTAACTAGTGGTTACTTAAGTTACTGTTGGCTTTGTTACCCAGAAAACTGTTCCTCATTGGATATTTTCTCCGTTTTCAGACCATTCTCTGTAAACCGCTGATGTGTGGGAAAATCCCAGCAGACCACCAGTTTCTGAAATACTCAGGCCAGACCATCTGGCACTAACAACCATCCCTCAAAGTTACCTAAATCATCTTTTTTGTCATTCTGATTTTCAGAATGTGTTAGCAGACAGCTGAACCACTGTACCTAACAAAGCAGCCGGTGCATATCTAAATCCATTTGTATTTACATGAACATAGTAAATGAACAATGATAAAGACCAGATAAAAAGTATACTGTACTGTACTGAACAAATATACTCAGGATGCCTCTTATGGTCCCCTTTGATCAACAGGATCATCATGTAGCTAATAAAAAAAACACCTTCAACACACAATACTACTCACAGTCTGGAGCTTGGAAATGTATTTATTTATTTGAATTAAAGCTAATTGATCGCTACATACAGTTGTCACTGTTCACTATAGGAATATAATCTGAGTTTAGCTGACTAACTATCAAAAACATGTTGCATGTATCATATTGATGAGATAAATTATAAAAAAAAATACCTAGCTTAACCTATTAGTCTTAATATATAACTATTATAAAGAACATTGTATTTATTAAACAGTGCTACGCTGATAAATTCAACTAATCATCCACAAAACAACAACAATGTTTTGATTGTGCGTGGAAAATTTTATACTAAATTCCTTGGTATTGTAAAACTGAATTTATCCTTCCTCTTAAAACGTTTTGGCACCAAATACCTGAGCAATTACACTTAATTACATGTGTAATTCAGGTGGGAAAGCAAGTTTGACAGCAAAGTCAAAGTGACATTGAAGCAGCACTTAACAGGTACACTACAGGTACTGTAGTTCTCAGTTTTTTCTGCACATGTTGCACCTAATTGTTTCAGATCCTAAAATAAATGTTAATATCAGACAAAGATACCTCGAGTAAATACAAAACACACTTTTTAAATGATGATTTCATTCATTAATGGAAACAGCTTTCCAAACTTACTCTGCCCAGTGTGAAAAAGTATTAACTGGTCAATAGGATTTAAGTCTAGACTTACTTGGCCTTCATTTTATTTTATCTTTTGTTTTGTTTTTTTGAGTCATTCAGAGGTAGACTTGCTCATGTGTTTTGGATCATTGTCGTGCTGCATAAGCCGGGTGTTCTTGAGCTTCATTGCACAAACTGATGGCCGGACATTCTCCTTCAGGATTTTCTGGTAGGGACCTAAAGTGGTCCTCAATCAGCAAAACAGCCCCAGACCATCACACTACCACCACCATGTTTTACTGTTAGTATTATGTTCTTTTTATTAAATGCTATGTTAGTTTTATACAGATGTAACAGGACTCAAAGTTCAGCTTTTGTCTCAGCTTTCCACAGAACATTTTACATAAGTCTCAGGGATCATCAAGATGTTTTTCGGCAAATGTGAGACGACTTATCGTGTTGCTTTCGGCCAGCAGTGGTTTTCTTCTTGGAACTCCAATGAAAGCCATTTTTGCCCAGTCTCAATGCGCTCTTAGAGTAAATTTTGTAGGCCGACTCCTAGGAAGGTTCACCACTGTGTCTATCACCGTGGTTCTTTGGAGTCCAAAGCCTTAGAAATGGCTTGTTTAACCCTTTCCAGACCAATAGATTAAGTGACTCAATGGTTCAATTCTCATATGTATTTGAGTTTCTTTTGATTGTGGGCTGATTGTTTTCAAGATCTTTCACTTTGTGAGGCAGGTTCCATTTAAGTGATTGCTTGACTCAACAGGACCGGCAGTAATCAGGCCTGAGTGCAGCTGCTGAAACTGAACTCTACTTTCCAAAATAAAAATGTGGCTAATCACAGTTAATTCATGATTTAACAATTGGGGCAAAAACACAGGGCTAAGTAGGTTTGCATAGTTTTTTCCCCCTCAATAAATAAAATCATCATTTAAAAACTGCATTTTGCAGTGACTCTGGTTTTCTTTGTCTAATAACACAATTTGTTTGATGGCCTGAAATATCTAAGTGTGACAAATCTGCATTTAAAACAGGAAAGAAAGAAATCAGAAACGGGGCAAATGCTTTTTCAAGGCGCTACACATAGAGTAGATTCTCATGTTAATCTAAAAAACTTTAAAAAGTACCTCATATCATGACATGCCACACCCACCTCCTCATATAACAGGGTGCTGCAGCTGCAGACCAGGACAGCACATCTGCGGCCCTCCCCACAGGCCTAAACTTTTCATCGGGCTGTTTGCTCTCTCTCTCTCTCTCTCTCTCCTTGCTCAGACTCTGACACATGTTAACCCTGCCAAGCTTTATGCAAGGGAGTGTGCTGCTCTGTTTTCCTTTCGGTTTGTTTAAGAGATTAAGCTGGTGAACCCTAACCCAGGGAGTCCCCAGAGTTCATACCAGCAGTAGCAGAATACTCTCCACCCTTTGATGACAATGAAATTTATTTTTCACAATATTCATGTCAATCAACACATGACAGTTTGTGCACCACAGAAACGTAGGGAAACAAACGCCTTTATAAAGGTGGCTTTAAAACTATTCCAAGTATCGCTACCAATTTCAGTGAACGATCTCTATGTAAAGAGTTGGTTATTCCCGTCTCTCGGGTTGTGCCCAGGCTTTATGATGATAGCTTATATTTTGCATGCTGAAATCACAGGAGGGCCTTTGTCTGGACAACATTTACATCTCTTAACACAGCTGGCACGGCCAACCACTGGCACAAAACAAACAAGGAAGCAAGATAGAAAAACAACTCGTAGGTTAAGTTACCACTAAAGAGGTCTTTTAGTGTTAAACATCAAAACAACATGGACCATTTTGGACTTTTTAAAATAAACTGAGGTCGGCTTTAAAGTAAACTTTGAATATAAAGAGGAAAAAATATCTGTTTTGACAGTTTTGGTTACTGAAAATAAATACAGGCCAATTATAGAACAAAAACAAGATAACTGTGAGTAATGCATATTGATACACTCATGTTACTGTTTTTTAATAGTTGTAATGATATTAGTTAAAATATTTGAAACAATGTAATTTAAAGTAGAAATATTTTGTGCAGCAGATTTTTTTTTCTGCCATTTCAGGATAGCTCACCAAATTTAAAATAATATGTATTTGAAAACAAAAATAATAAAATGAAATCAGAATTCACTCCACAAAGTATGGAGACTTTGACAGAGGGGAACAATAGAGCAGTAGAGAAGTTAGGTATGTTAGAGCATGTGATGTTTAAGGGGGCGTGGCCCTTCAGGTTGTCTCTGCAGGTAATACACTCTTCAGGTAAAGCTAAGTGACTCATTCGCACACACACCTCAAGCACAACAATTGGCACTTCAACTCTTCACCTTAAACCGACTACACTTTACGGGAATAAACTGAGTAAAGACCCGCATTTAACGAAAGAGGACTTCACAGAAGAGCCGTTACTTCCACTGCTTTTGAAGAACTGTTGAACTGTTTGGACTCAGGACCCTGAGCATTTACAATCGAATGCAAACTTGGAGCAGGACTGCATATCAGACAGATCTCCTGTTTTGATTTGCACTGTCAGGGTACTGCCTACTAATTTGTTTTCTCTGATAGAGGGAACAACGTCAAAGCTGTGCCACTACTTCTGCCGTGCAGCTTTTCCAGTAAGTAATCTATCTCTTTCTTTTGAACTGTCCATGACAATGCCAGTGGTCAAAGTAGAGAAAGACTCTCCAGCAGATACCACCTTGCTTGCCTCCAATCCTCCACCGCAGACAGAGGAGCAGCCGCGGGGTCGGAGGAGGAAGAGACCTCTCCAGCGCGGGAAACCACCATACAGCTACATTGCCCTCATCTCCATGGCTATTGCCAACTCCCCTGACCGCAAACTAACACTGGGGGGTATCTACAAATTCATCACAGAGCGCTTCCCCTTCTACAGAGACAATTCGAAGAAATGGCAAAACTCCATCCGCCATAATCTGACTCTGAATGATTGTTTTATCAAGATCCCTCGAGAGCCAGGACGACCTGGGAAAGGCAACTACTGGGCACTGGACCCAAACGCTGAGGACATGTTTGAGAGTGGCAGCTTTCTGAGACGCAGGAAGAGGTTTAAGCGCTGCGACCTGAGCACATACACTTCATATGTGCATGAAACACCAGTTTTTTCCCCCGTTCAGATTACCAGACCAGCTGCGTACACCAACTCAGTCTATCCCAACATGACACTCAGTCCCACATATGGACAGCAGCTGCCCGCTGCCTACTATCCCTCTTCGTCGCCTCCGGGGTTTGGGCACAGTCAGACCCGCATGTTCAGCATCAACAACATCATAGGACACCCGACTCCAGCCAGCATGCTGGCAGGTCAAGGACCAGAGGTGATGCAGCAGCAAAGTCGGAGCTTCAGTCCCGAAGGGCTTCCGAATGGATCCAGTCCCTGCAGCTTGGGAGCTCCGGGTTTCCAGAGTCAACCGTGCGGGGGATCTGTGCCACCCCGCTCCTCTACACATCCGGCGTTCACCTACTCTGGACAAAACAGCCATTCGCACCAACATGCACACCAGGGCTCGTACGGACAGGGTCACACCCAGGGCATGGGGTACGCAGCGGGAGGACGGATCCACGCCTCAGCTCACGGCCCTGCAGAAACAGTGGACCATTACGGCAGGGTCTCCCCAGTGCAGCTGGGGTCTTTCTCCCAGTATAACAGCGCTGCAGGTCCTATTGGAAACACTGGGGGATACCTCAGACACCCCACCTACCCGGGGAATATGGACCGTTTTGTTTCTGCTATCTAAGCTACTGAGAATGTAAAGCCCAGCATCTCACTACCTTATTTTTTGTTAGTTTTTTTTTTAAACAGAGACTCGTGACGGCACCAAATGAGCCAGACATTTCTGTGCACAAAATCCAACTGCTTTATCTTAGTTCGTGACGTTTATCAAGGACAAAACTGAGCAGACTGACCTCTCTTAACACCACTGTGATTTTCTGAATAATTGTGGAAACCATTTTCACTGCTGATAATAACTTACTTTAGATATCCATTAAGCTGTTTTGTTTTAATGTCTAGGCCTTTTTAACAGCAAGTATGTGATTGTAACATACATATAATTTTGTGTGCTGTTATTTTTTTTATTTTTTTTTTGTTAAAACTGGAATGTGCAAGTTGAATATTTTACACTTCCGTTGAGTTTAAATGAAATGTTTGTATAAATTATTGTGCTTCGTGGTCATAGGCTTTGCAGCAAAGTGGCTTGTGTGAAAAAAAATATCAGCTTGTATTTTGTTGCCAAGTAAATATGCATTTTTAGTTTACTGTTCTTGGAAATAAACAATGATAAAGCACCTTTGTTCTATAAGAATAAAAGATTTTAAATTTGTGATGAGTGATTGCAGTTGAAGTAGTTGTGAAAGAAGAAATTTACACCATATGAGTTATATTTGTATCAGCTATAAGTGAATTCTAATTTTAAGTCTTATAAAGTAACGAGGGCCAAAAGGTCCAGACAAAATTAAAGCAGGAACACACACACACAAAAATAAGTCCAACCCTCTTTCTTTTGTGCTTTAATGCTTTCTGGGTCAGCTCAGCCGGTTTGAAGTGCCGTCTGGAGCCACACCAGTAACCGTGACCGGTCTCAGCCGCATGTCGAGACACCAGTGCAGCACTTGGCCACATGCAAATCCACTAATCAAGAAAATGAATAGACTTGCCACTCGATGCTTCACGCCTTTGCGTTAAGACCACATAATACCAGAAACCTCTTCCAAACAAAGCCTGCAAATCGGACGAGATGAGACACAAAGAAAACAATTAGAGCTAAGACAATTGATTTTTTTTTTTTTTTTTTAAATAAGAAAACAAAAGGAAACCTTAGGTGATTGATGCAGCTTGCTTTTATCTCCATTTTAAAAAGTTTTCTTTTACCGCTTCATGCTGTGAAAACCCTTGGAATAAATAGATAAGTTTCTTTCATGGCCTTGTAAAAACAACAAAAAAATGGAATACCACTTTATTTCAACTCTGTCGCTTACTTTGTTGCACCTGGGATGATGGCACACACCTCCTTAAAAAGCAGAAGACGTGGCAGTAACGTGGCATTTACACCCACTCGCACTGTAGTTTAATATGAATGAGACATGGGGCTCACTCTTTTTCAACTTTTGATGTTAAGTGAAAAAGCAAGATTCTCTCTTTTAAAACTGCAAATCTTTGTACACCAAAGAACTATCACTAGACCCAAGATGCTATAAAAAAAAAAAATAAATAAAATTTAAAAAAAAAAAGCTTTTGAGTTTAAAGAGTATACATTTGTTGCCGTTACGACTTAACAATTAAAAATACAATAGAGAAGTAAACATTTACATGTTCAGCATGTGTGTTCAGTGTCCATAAAAGATATGGTTAATATCAGCAAAGAAAAATCATTTTTAGTAGCATCTTTTCATGAAATGTAAAAAAATAAAATAAAAATAATAATAATAATAATAATAATAATAATAATAATAATAATAATAATAGAGAATCTCAGAAGAGTCAAATAATTATTTTATTCTCAAAAATACAAACATTTAGAAGGCAGACAAGCTAAAACATGAATAAACACACACGAGGGAAATAAACACATCAGCCAATGTATTCAACGAGCTGCCGGAGCTGTTCACAGTTCTTCACAACTGCCGGCAACGACAGCAAGGTCTGTGAGGCAAAAAGGAAAAAGCAGCACATTATGGCAAACATCCAAACAGACGCTGCGGTTTACAGAATATGTTCCATGGTATGAAACATTTCTCACCTCCCGAACTCTGTTGATCATGTTGTTTAATATCTGAAGCTCGTTCTCACTTTTCTGCTGGTTGCTCTGATAGATGATTTGCTGTAAGAGATTAACATCCTCATGAACGCTCACATGGCTGGCAAGAAGACCATCTAATGTTCCTCTAAGTCAATAAATACTGTGTGAATGCTGATATGTAGTCAGGAACGCGATTGATGCCGGGTACGGTCAGGACTTACATGTCTCTTTGCCCTTTCAAGAATTTTTACTTTGGCCTGCTCGGCTTCCTGAAGACTGGCCTTCAGTCTCTCCACCTGGGGATCAAATGGGAGTTTATGAGAAAAGAGGAGGAGGGGGGGGTCCCTTTAAGCTGCAGTGTTTCCTCAACAACAGGCTGAAAAGTCAAGTTTACTTATAAGCACATTTAAAAACAGCTGCTGTTGACCAAAGTGCTGTACAACTTAAGTAACATAATAAAACCATAAAACTGATCTAACAAGAAAACATGAGTTTAAAAAAAAAAAAAAAAAAAAAATCCAAACTGTCAATTTTAAAACTTGAAAACTATGGAAATTTGTAATAAATAATGATTCTGATAAATCATACCTCTTTCAATGACTTGATGTTCTCTTCCATGAAATGTTCCGGTTTAGTCGACTGGCCGCCAGCTTTCCTCAATTCATCCCGAAGGAATTCAGACTCCACCTTCGACTGCTGGAGAGCGCGACGAAGCTCAGTGATTTCCCTTCTCAATTCCTGGAGAAAACGTTCATTTGCATTTAGACAATAATAACTACAAGAATACGAAGTAGCTTAGAAACACCGGCAGTATTATTTTGGTGCCTTACATTATTGTCAGTCTTCTGTTTATTTAGGATTTCCTGTGTGTCTTGCACTTCAACTATCAACTTAGCCAGCGTTTTCTCATCCTGAAAAAAAAAAATAAATGAAACTTCAGCGTTTTTCTCTTCCATCGGTCAGCCGTCCTCCGCACCCATCCTGATCTTTCTTATCACAGATGAATAGAGGAAAAAAGATGTCCAGCAAAAGTCATCCTTACCTGAGTTTTCTGCTGCAGAGCCTGATTTGCCTTCTCGACCAGCTGACTCAGACGGCTGAGTTGATGCTTGAGCTCAAAAACCTCAGCTTCGTGTCCGTTCTTTGCAGCACGCTGCTCCACCTGCAGGCCACAGCTGGAATAACACATCAGATAACAGTTGGGGGGGTTTAAAAAGAAAAAAGCAACAAGATAATTGGATTACATTTGATGTTAATGTACAAAACAACTTTCGAAAAAATCATTTATTTCACACTTTGTTTTTAAAAAAAAAAAAAAAAATGAAATAAAATAAAATAATAATTAAAAAAAAAAATAAAAAAAAAATTACATTACAGCTTACATTTGGCCATGCAGCTCCTCAAGCTGAGCGTCTCTGCGCTGCTGCACCAGCTTCAGAGTGCTGACGAGCTCGGTGACGGTGCTGCCCAGGCCAGTAAGCAGCTCCGCCAGGTGGCTCTGCTCCTCTTCCTCTGGTTCAATCTCGACTGTGCTCATATTCTTTTTAGGAGTGATGGCTGCGATGCGGGTGAAGGCGCTCGTCTCGCTGAACAAAGCTTCACGCTGTGGCTCGAGAGTGTCTGAAGGGACTGAAGAGAAAGTAAAACTTAGCTGTTTTTTATTATTATAATTACATTTTAGACTTTTATTATCTGTTCCATTTTTTTTTATTACAGTCCCTGGTGGCTGTGCAGATATATTCCCACCTGAAAATGATTCCTATAAGAAAAACCTCCTTTATCCAAGGGAAAAACAGGATGAATTGAAGTGCATGTGTAGCTCATATAGAAAAGTTGGTAAGAAAAGGACCATTGAAGAAAGAATTTTTATATTATGCAATCATATTATTGATGCCTCCTTGAAAAAAGAAAAAGACCCAGTTCTTTTGTTTTTTGGTAATGCACCACTAAGCCTTCAAACAATGAAATGAATACCTCCTTTTCATAAAGGAGACACATACGACATGCTGAGCACGTATTCAAATCATGTTTGAGACATTCAAATCACACTGCTCTCTGAGGGAATCTCAGCGTGACTATTTAAAGAGACTTGCTTGCAGCTGTTTAACAACATAATTACGCTGGACCACATTACAAGTGAACTAAACACTTTTTGAATTTGGAATTTGAATAGTTTGATCTTCATCAAACTACAGACAGCGTAATCTGTATAAACAAACAGCTGTACTTTCCATGTGAAAACACACAGTGATTATTCATAGGCCTAAAAAAGAAAGTGAACCTCCGTGCTAACAACTTTCACAGAAGTCAAGTGTTTGTGGATTGTGATTTGCAGGAGGTGCCTCACTAACACGACTATGTAAAGTCTGGTTACTGAGAAAGCCTGTTCTTCTTAATGAGTCGCCGCAGCACCGTAGATGAAGCGTTACAAGCTAGAAAAGGTGCTCATCACTCCACAAGTGGATGCAAAGATCCCCATGGCAACTTGTAAGGCTAAAGAAAACCCCAAAAGTAGGAACATATGCATGAAATCTCATGTGTCGACTTTAAGGAAGATACAGCAAAGGAATGTGCTGTTATCCAAAAAGACAGGTCACTATGGGACGATGTTATGTGGACAAATGAAATGACAAGTCTGGAGGAAACATGCCATCACACACCACCAGGAGGGATCAGCCCGGGTGCAACACCGGGGTCTGACAGTTCAGGTATTGGCTCAGAGTCCTGACCTTAACCCAGGTGAGATGTGGTAACCTGATCAACTGAAAGAGTGGAAGCTTCATTAGCAGTTACAATAACATCTGATGGAGCTTGTTGCTACTAAAATGAGATTCTATAAGTGACTAAATTCAACCAGCTCGACCATGTTTTCCAGCTTCAACTCTGTGTTTGAGTGAGTGAGTGATGTGATCAGAATCACAGTGCCTCCTGTTGTGTTTAGGATGAAAAACAAATGCTGACACGTTATATTTTTTTAATAATCAATTTAAAAGAGAAAAAGAAAAACTAGCATGTTACTTATGAGTGAACTGACACACATGGGGGGGAACAACAGTACCTGTTTCAGCAGGAGTGTCTGTTTTGACCTCTTCCTCTCTCTCAGCAGTTGAGGCACAACGCTCCACGCTGTGGACTGACTGAGACTCTTCACACATCTGTGGTTTCTGAAAAGTAAGACATTTAAATCCAAGTGGGAAAAGACATGCAGTACTGCATCTATAGCATAAGTTCAATAGTAAATGATGTTACAACATGATTTATAAATGCTGTAAACAGTTGCTTCTGATGTCCAAATTACAACTGCAAATGTCAAGAGCTCATGGCCACAACGACGCATTCTTTTAATTTAATTTCAAAATTAAGCTTTGCATACTCTATGCATTTGCATTACTTGTTGCAGATCATCTGCACATACAGTGGAGTCCATATCAGGGCCCAATTAAACTAACACCTGTGAAATTGAGCTTCCAGCTGCATCATTTCACCATTACCAAAACTAGTAAGTTTAGACAGGCAGTCACAAAGCACTGTACACGAAGGTTAAAATAAAACATAGAACATTAAGTAATAAAATAGACAATATAAAAAATACAAAGGATAAATTGTAACTATGCTTTTAATGGGCTGTACAAAGCAAACAGAAAGGGGAAAGAAGCCTGTAACAAATACTGATATTCAATGAGCTCCATCCACAGACCTACAAATGCAGATGAATGCATGACTGATGTGAAATCGAGTTCAAGCACATGAAACAGCGTGTGGAACAAAGTTCTGCTGGGTTCTGATTAGGGGCCGGTTTAAAAAAAACATAACAATTAGAAAACAGAAAAAAAAAAAAAAAGATTTGACAATTTTAATCAAAATCCTGAAACTGACTTAAATATAAACATATTTTGCCAGAAATGTCAGAATCTCAGCTAAAACCTCACAAAACCATTTCAACAACCACCAAACAACTAAAACAGCAAAAGATTAAAGACCAAGAAAAACAGGCTCCGCAAAAGGATATAAAAGCTAAAAGCCGGCAACTCACAGATTCTGAAACTGACCAAAATTCACTGAACCAGCACCAAAAGATCAAAACTACACTTCACGTACAACTGTTTTGCTTCCACCACGATAAAAAAATAATAATAATCGCTCTCTCTCTCTGTGTGTGTGCTCGAGACCAGTTTCCAATCAAAAGTGTTTATTTTCTACTTTATTCCCTTGCATATTACGCACCTGTCTCCTGTTGTGGACAGTGTTGTCTGCCTCTCTTTTTTGTTGTTTGTTTTTCCCCCCAAAAAAAATAACTGACAAGAAACCCTAATTTCTGCTGTTCAATACTGAAGAAATTTCAACTTTTACAAATTATGCCAAATTTCAAACGCTTAACTATGCCTCTAATAAAGCGTCTGTAACTTTGCTCTGCGTCACTTCAGCAGCATCAGCTAATGTTGATATGCTGTTTCATGGTTTTCTTCAGTTCTTGATCTACTGCAGAATATTTTCAAGGGATTTATCTGCTATAACAGACCGGGCCAGGAAAAACTCCTTCATATTTTCTGTTTTATCCTCAGTAACTTTGACACGATGGCATCTGCTGTGGTGCTTACACCTCTGATTAAGTCTCACAAGTGTCAGCTTTATTTTTATACCTAGAAAGTTTACACTGAGTTTATAATTCCAGAGAATCAGTCGAGTTGCTTTGGGCGTGTCATTTTCAAGCAGGAACCTCAGAAAAGCTCCTCGGGCTTAACAGGTTAAATAAAAAGTGCAATATTGTAACTGCTTTAGATTCTGTTCTTAACTTCCAAAAAGTATGTATTGAATTTAGAGGGTTCTTTCGACAGTACATACCCAAGATAAATGATCTTGGATGATAATATTTCTGACCAAGTCAAAATTAACTGAATCGAATCAAACCTTGCGAATCAGAATTGAATCGGTTGTAGGAATCAGTGACAAAACCCGGGCCTAGTTCTGATATTGTTTTACCTTTTCATCAAGTTCTTCATGGAGCTTGTTGGTCAGTCCCCTCAGTGTGTGATGCAGCAAAGTGATTTCTGTGACCGCCTGAGCCAACTTCTCTTCAAGCTCCAGGTTTGCTGTCCTGGCTCTGGACCTTGTGGCTTTAAGTTCTTCCTGCAAATTCCCGTTCTCAAGCCTCCATCACACAAACACACAGAGGCAAGTTATCATTCAGTGTGCCAACAAAATGTTAAACATCATAAGAACAATTTGCACTAAGATTTATTATTACAAACATAAGGCCATAAGGCAAAAGACTCCAATCCAGAAAAAAAAAAAAAAAATGTATGTGAGTATTAATCCTTGAACATTTTACAGTTTTTCCTGTTGATATAGACCTGCCCCCACAGCCATTCATACTACCCCATCGTAGTTAAGAACTAGAAAAGTGGGCTGTATGTAGCCCTCGATGTAAAATGAGTTTGACATCCCTGATCTAAGAAACTGAGCACAGACAGACAATTTTGTTTTGTTTAATCCGAAAGTTTTTTCAGGCTCAGTTTGGGCTTTTCAAGCACATCACCCGCAATGGCTTATTTATACTTACTTAAATTGACAAACTTCTTTCTTCAGGTCCTCACACTGGATGTTCCTCTCCCGAAGGCTCTGCAGGTTTTCCCTCAGCATACGCTCACTTTCTGCCACCTGCTCCCTCGCCAACTCGTTCTCCATCTGTAGGAACTGATGCACACAGACAGCAGGAAAATTAAACCTAACATCCTTCCCTCAAGGTTAAGTCGCATATTATTCCTGTAATAACCAAACGCCTCATGCTTCTCTGGTGTTAAATGAGACAGATACCCTCTCTAATGCTCACCTCGTTCATTTCCCGCACACCACTGAGCTGTGTACAGACATCCTGGAGCTGCTGGATCTGCAGACTCTGAGACTGTGAGAGGGACTGCAGCTGGCTGAGCTGCTCCTCACTCTGAGCCAGAGCCCGACTCAACTCGCACACCCGCTGCTCCGACTGACCCAGGGATGCCTCCAAGCTGGACAAGGTCAAAAAGAAAAAACACAGCAGTATTCGGATATATACTGCAACATTTATGTAAAATTATAGTAAAAATGTAACCACTGGTTACATTTTTCTTCTTTCCAAGTCTTCTTTTTTAATTTAATTTATTTTATCCTTTACTATTAACCAACACTTACTCATTTGCTCGATCTTTAGCCTCTTGTTTGTCTTTCCACGACTCCTGCAACCTTGAATAAAAACAAAATAAGGCCTATTTTAAAGCACATGCTGCAATTCAGGGCTTTTTTTGGCCTTTCAAAGTTTACCCTGTTAACAAGTAACCACCAACCCAGTGTTCACTTCCATTTTTAAATTTCTATGCTTGATTTCTGTCATCAATAAGGAGCATCATACTTTGTAGTCTCAGCAGCCAGGGCCTGCTCCAAGAAAGTGTAGGATGCCAGCGTGGAGGAAACTGTAGCAGACAGCTCCGTCACCTTCCTCTCTAGCTGACCCGTCTCTTCTTCTTTTTCAGTCAACTTCTCTCGCAGTACACCCATCTCTGGATTTATTTATTTTAAAAAAAAGTTTAAGTCCATAGGTTGTCAAGAAAGAAAGCATTTTGAAAAAGAGGGAGCGAAATAGCCAGAGAGTTATTTCAGTTTTTACCTGATGTCAGAATTGTCACCTGCAGACTTAAATCTCCAATCTGCTCCCTGGCAGCTTGGAAATTTGAATGAGTTTCATTCAGTTCTTCTTCAATCTGATGAGGTTTTTTTTAAGCATATGAATAATTTTAATCAGACATGTTGACTACAGGTACAAGGCTGTAAATATCCTGAATATAACAGATGCCTTACCTGCTCTCGCTCTTCAACAGCTTGGTCTCTTGCAGACATGTGCTCATCTCTCTCTCTCAAAGCAGCGGCAGCTTTCTCGTTCAGCTTCAGGAGCATGGGAGCAGTTTTGTGCAGAAGGCTCCTGACCATGAAGAGCTATAAACAGATGGCATTAGCATCAACGCATTATCACATTTTAACAGAGCAGTAAATTCTCTAATAGTGAAGGCTGTATTAAAGCACCTAAAGTTTCAACTAAACAACATTAGAACACATTAAATGGAATTCCAAACCGAATTTTAGAAAAAGGTACACTGCAAGAAGAAAATAATAATAATAATAATAATAATAATAATAATAATAATAATAATAATCTCACCACTAGATGGCAGTAGATTACAGCCAACTGAATTCTGTTTTCTTACACCACCTAATTCAAGTGCATAATCGTAGCTACAGTGACCACTATAGGATATACATGTTTATAAAATAAACATAAAAAGACAAAATATTGAGCAGAACCCCAGTGACTTCTGTGTCACCTTCATAATCTCCCTTTCTGCAGTTCCTTTCATCTACTGTGCAAAGATCTACTCTTGTTTTATCCAGAGGCCGGTCACATCGTCTCTTTCGTTCACATTTTCACTCCTTTAGTGAAGGAAACCACTTCTCAGATAATAAAACATAGGTGTGATCTTTTATATCTTGAGTCTGAAGGTGCAGACAGAAAATGCAACTTGCCTCCATGGCACAAGACACGAACGGCAACAAACAGATATGGAGCTTGTCTGAGTCTTTGGCGTGCTACGTATGCAGCCGGTCTGCAGCCACATACATAAAACATGATTAGCTGATGTCCATCTCGGCCACTGTATTCAACATGGCCAGGCAACACAGGGGCTTCCACAAACCAGCACATGCTCCTATGTATTTTATTTCCAGTTTTACGAGAGCGTATCAATTTGTTGGAAGACATAATTATACACTTCAATGTATACTTATGAGTAAAAAATGACTGACTGTACCTTTAAACAGCAGTATTATGTACAGGATGCTCATGTGGTGGATTTTACACCAAAGCCTCGTGTTTTTAGAAACCCACAAATTACAACAGCAGTAAACACCATTCAAACGGAGCCACTGTGCTGCTATCAATGTCACTCAGATTAAACTAAAAATGAAAACATAAGAACTGGAACCAAAACACTGGTTCTTTGTTTCTTTGCCATCATATAGAAACTGCTGTGATACATGTTCATTGACTGTCATAGTTCAAGGTTTTTAGTATGAGCGTACCTCTTTCATCAAAGCGGACTGTTCATCCATGGTTTCAGACAAAAGATCTGAAGCAGAGTCCAGGGTTGCATTATAAGCCTTGTTTAACACAACCTGCATTAGTAAAGACAAAAAAGAAACAAAGAAATGACACTCACATATTACTTTAAATACAATTATTATTGAGCTGTTTATTTTTTGGCTTGTTTTCTGTACCAGTTCTGGATAGCTCTGGTTTAGGGCGGCCAGCAGCTCTTGCTGAGACCCCACACTCTTCTCCAGAAGTGAAATTTCTGTGGCACAGTGTGTCCTCAGCTGTTCCATCGCACTGAAAGCCTGACAACACACAGCCACACATTTAATACCCCTGGAACAAATAATCCTCTTAAACACACAGCCAGCATAACTTCTGCAGATATTTTTATATGTTCCAGAAAAACTGTTGGTCAGCTAAAGCAGAGGTGTTTACACAGTGAGCTATGTTTAACAGACAGAGAGGTTTTTTGTGTCACAAAGGTGGCTCTCTTTTTAACCTGGCTAGATCACCACAGTAACTTATGCTAAACACATTACCTGGAAACGCAACCTTTGAACTGATTCTAGTATGCTTTAAGTGCTACTTTTTGCTTAAATTGAAATAAACAGCAGCACTGAGCAGTAACATAAACACAATTTAACAAATTTACCACATTAATGATTCTCGGCAGCATTACTGTTATCTTATTTTTCACACTAATGTCCATTTTACTATATTTTTCAATAACGTTTATAGATCTCCATTACCCAATGCTCTGAGCACAACCTGCTCCAATCAGACATTCTCAATAGACTTATGCAGAAGAAGAATGGCAGATAAATGCTCCCTTTAATGTGATTGCGAACAGAGCCTGAAGCAGGAAGCCTGGATTAACAAAGAAAGATGAGAACCAGCTTCATCTCTCACTGGGGTTTTAGGTTTTGTCAAGCCAGCTAACGCAAAGAACGGCTGGCTGTATTGAACGTGCTTCATAGTACACCCTTCTCCTCAGGAGGTTGCCGTTCCTCTACATTTAGACTAAACAACTAAAAACACCCCAAAAGGACTTACTGCCTCCTTTGCTGTGAAGGCTTCTTCCATTTGAGTCCTCATGTCATTTCTCTGATGAAGAGCTTCTTTGACCTTCTGCATCATTCTGCTCTGTATGTCCTTTGATTTCTCAAGTAGAGACTTCATGTGCCCATACTAAAAACAACATGAGAAAAATATACCTCAACTCAGTTGTAGCACATAATCATGTTACACTAACAACTTAAGCCATAAATAACTGGTGAATAATTACAAAAACAAGCATACTGTTTAACTTGTATGAGACAGAATGAGGTAACATGTTGTACGTACATGTGAAATGAGGCTTTGATGGTCCTCTCTGACTATGTCACCAATTTCATTCATGTTAGAGAGAGCAGCGTCTGTGTCACTTCTGACAGAAGTCTGTTGGGACAAATACACACACTTTACTCTTAGTAAAGAAAATATTGACTATCTCAATACACACACACACAAAAAAAAAAAAAAAAAAAAAAAGCCAGTGAGACGTGTTTGAGCATTATATCCCAGTTTAAACAACATGAGCTGTGTGGTTGTTTGTGACTTACCATGGTGACCTTCATGTCTTGCAGACTCTGGATAAGGTTTTGTAGAGAACTCCCATCAAGCTCCAACTCCCCAATCCGACTCAAAGCTTCCACATACAGGTCTCTATACATTGTGGTCTAGATATAAAATATAAACAACTGACTACTTAAGCAGTAATCCTTTGTTATATAATGAGATCAGAGTTGAAAGCTTCCGTTTGAGGAATATTTTAAGCTGTGACATCTGCGAAACTACTCTAATAGAGTCCAAAAATCTAAATATAGAGTAGAAAATGAGCATAACAGGTCTCCTTTAAACAAAATGTAGATGTCAACAGTTACCTGACTGAGTTCGGTGTGGTCTGTCTGCACGAGTTTCTCCCGGAGGTCTGAAGGAGCAGGGCCTGCAAGCGGACGTCCTTGTGCCCTCGCTGCAGTCAGCTGTTGCACCAGGGCCTCAACCATCGTCATGCTAGACATTAACCTCTGTTCCAGCTCCTGTCTTGGGAGGGACTCCAAGCTGCCTGGAGGTAAACTGGAAAACCAATGAAAGAATACTGAGAGGCAAACAAAGAAAATACTAAAAGCAGATTTAGCTTCATCTATACTCACAACTGTTGAATAAATGACCAATTTACAATGGGCACTTACTTCCAGAGGAGCGGGTCAGTCATAGTGCAGGAATCAGCCACAGAGAATTCTCTCTTCCTCTCAAACAGGCCAGAAGTATTGAGGCTGTGGTCAACCAGTTTCAGAGGACTACTGCCCACACAGACACTGTGAGACTTTACAGGAGCAGCTTTGGCTGGAGGGGCAGGAGGTGGAGCAGGAGCAGAGACAGCAGCAGGGCCCATCTTTCCAGACGCCATCATGAGGAACTCTGCCATTTGTCGAAGCTGCTGCTGAAACGGACCATCGGAAATCAGTGGGAAATTCAGCAGTGGTTTCTCAGCTTCAGTCTGAGGCTCTGCAGAGACTTTCTGTCCCAAATCCTTAACTGGCTCCCCGAGTGGGCTCAGACCAGGATTCTGACCCAGGGCGGTGGAGTTTAACAGAGGATGAGGCATTGGGCTTTCCAGTTGCTCTGCCCACAACCCAGCACGGTCAGCATTAAGAGGAGCAAACAAGGTTTTCTCACCCTCAATAGCAGAGTCATCAGCTGCAAACTTGCCTTGAGCAGGATCCCCAAAAGTCTTTAAAAAAGACAGAGAAGCTCTCCTAACGGGACTAAACATTCCCAACTCCAAAGCTGAGGCAACCGAGGGACACTCCGACAGCGCTTTCAGTACATCAGTAAGGTTCTCTGCATGAGATTTTTCTGCAGAGTTACAAAGAGCAGGTGCATTTCCAGATGAGCCAATGGCACTGTCTTTTTCCTCACTGGATTCAGCGGGTCCTCTGGTGGAGTTCACTTCAGAGACATGCTCCTCTTGGTCTTGCTGTTGCACTTCCACAGCTGAAGGGCTCTCTGCAGAACCTGCAAGTTGACTGCAGTCAGAAATCTGAGTATTCTGAACCACGAGAGGCAATGCACTGTCAGCAGGATTCATGGTACAGTTAAGCATTTCTTGCCCTTTGCATTTTACAGTTTCAGTATCCAAAGCTTTTAAAGATCCATTAGCCACCAGAGATCTGCTAACAGCTGATGGGTCAGTAGCTACCACAGCTTCACCATTGTTCTGTTGGCTGTTAGCATCTTCAAAGGCATCTTGACAATAATCATGTGTGTTGGAAGTGAACAGATAGTTTTCACTGAGGGGACAGATTACAATCTGGTCCTCATGCAGAAGGGATGTCTTCTTCTTGGGAAATTGGGCCTCATCTAATTTTTCATCTTCAGCTGGAATACAACAATCAGCTGTGACACCACCTTGGCTCCCAGCCTGCCTATCAGATACCACTGGCCTACCACTGTAGTGTCTGGCCATTACATCCTCAGTGCTGTCTGTCAATGCTTCCTGGGTAGTCAAAAGACTGTCACATGGAGCTGATGAATGAGTCTGAACATTACAGTATGGATGATCAAAGTGACCAATTGTATTATCATTTTGTAAATCACAGTCACCAGCTATTTCAGTTGAATCTATGGCATAGCCATGTGTCTCACTGCTGCTAACAGTATGGTCGGCTGGTAGAACAACGGACTCTTCTCTTGGAATTTCAATCTCTCCTCCAGTGCAGTCCAGTGATTTAAAGGTCAGTCCATTAGCACGTTTTTCTGAACCACGTGTTGTCTCAGATAAAGCCTTAATGACAGGATCAACACCACCATCATGGCTACAGTATGGATGATCAGCATGTTCCTCTTGACACTGCTGGTCAAAGTCACCGAAGCAGTTAGTCAAATTTATACTGTCATACTCTAGAGGAGCACCAAGCTCTTCCTTGGGCAGAGGAATGGTTTCGTTGTGTAATCTGGTGGCATCTGAAACTTCCACCTCACCTCCATCACAAAGGAAGGATTTCCAAGTGAGATCTGCCTTTCCACTGCAGTCACTCTGAAAAGCTGTTGATTCTTCTGTGGCTTGTTTGTTATCCAGATCACAAGAAGCCGGTGTAGTGCTGTCAGTTTCACAGGGAAGTGCTGCGCTGATGTTAACAGAGTAAGTGTCACTCTTCTCGAGAACATGATAGGGATGTTCGATGTGATCAGAGCATGACTCCATTACCACACTGTCAGAGATGATGCCATCTTCAGATTCAGTGTTAGATGTACCCTGGTCCGTAGATAAAATAATACTCTCCTCTGCATGCAGTAAAGAGCCTAATATCTCAACTTCACCACCAGCACAAGTGAAGGATTTAAATGTTATATCTGAAAGTCCACAAGCAATCTGAGTAGTTGTTGTATCAGTTTTTGGAAGATTGGTTTGTATCATTTTGGTGGATGGAGAAGAGTACAGCTGGGGTTCTTGTTCACTCGGTGGAAGATCACCCTATTAATTAAAATAAGTAGTGGTTAAAAAACAGCACCAAAAAAAAGAGAGAAAAAAAGACATATTTGTAAGTATTAGTGTATACCCACCATTGTCATTTTGCCAGCATCGCTACTGATCTGTGATTTTGATCTGAACTTCGATGAGGGAGTCGACAAGTGCAGAATCTCATTGTCCAGACTTCTTAGAGGGGTACGCTCGCTGGATCGGCTGGAGAGCTACCATCAACAAAGGTTGAATTGTCCATTAACTAATATGCTCAGAGATAACACTGTACAGTATGCACAACTGAGTACAAAAGTCTTACCAAGCCTTCCCCTGTGGAACTTGAACTCCTGGAAGCCATTACTCTGAAGTTCTCAGAAAACTATGTTTACAACCGGAGGACAAAATCAGGAAGACAAAAGATGTCATATTTTACCAGTTTGATTTAAATGCGGATTAATCTATTTGGCTGTAAAAACCAATAGCTCCCCATTAAAATAGTTGGTTTTCCATGCGAGTGCTAAAACAGGGTCTTGCTCCTCATACTAGAGAATGATGTCATTTCAAGGCAAGTTACGAAAGACAAACCCCAGTTCTCCTTGACTGCAAAAACTTTCCGGAATTTAATCACGATCACGAGACTTCAACAGTTTGTATAAGACAAGTTAGTCGGAACTTTTTAAACATTTCGTTTGTGCAGAGAGAGTCTGTTAAGTTCAAATTAGCCCCATCATAACCCCTTGTGTGGATGTTGTCTTCTTGTTATGAAGGTTTCTTCCGGGGCAGAAACAAAAGGAAAGACGATTACAGCAAACAACCATGTTGCAGAGTTTAACTGTTGTTTTACGATAGACAATGCGAGAATGCTCTTTCAAATCCTGCCCAGAGATCTGCTTGTCGTGTCAAACTAGCTGAGAAGCTCACATACTGACATGGCGTTACGTATTGGCCTAGTTGACAAGAATAGGCCATTTCAAGCATTAATTTAATAACTTCGAAAATCAATGTGAGAATTCACAGAATTCTAAAATTCACAGAAAGTGTTGCTAAGAGTGAATACTGCAAGGGCGTAAACTACAGTTTAAGAGACCGGTACCAGTCGATAGCTACCCGTAAATTGCACTCACTCTAGTTACTTCTAACAAAGGCACTTAATTAATAGCTTAGCTGTCCGAAGCAAACGCCCTTAAATCATGTAAAAGTATTTTACCTTTTAAATTTTACCAGCTAACTTCAACCAGCGTTTTAACAGAGACGAGGACAGGGTAAACAAATCTTGTATTGAACTACCATCCACCGCGTTTGATTCAAAAACACGAATAGCAGCGCTGTTATTGGTCCACTTCTCTTCTTCGTTGGTTGAGAGAAGCACTAGATGGTTGAGATCTGTACCTTTACTCACTGCTGCCTCCTTCGGGAAAATAATGTAATTGCTACAGCATGTTCCTGTTGCTGACAGAAAATTTACACTTTTATGTTGGCTCTTAAGTATCTTTGTTTTTTTGTATTGTTTTGTTTTATGTCAGCGTTTTATTAAAACTTCGTGTCTGCATAAAAAAATAATATCTGACTCTTCAGTTATTTCCACTGCCTTCTTATATATTGCTTTACAAGCTGGAAGCCATGTAGTTACATGGAAAAATGACCCATAAATCACCCTTTTTTGGGAAACAAGTGTAGGAGCAGAGAGTGATACGTATGCTCCATGAGTCTGGACAATGACACAGTTTTGTTTAGCTTTGGTGTCTACCAAACCAGCCATCCACCCAAACAATATTTCAGTTCTTCTTTTAGCTGCATCCCACCATCTGCCTAGCATCGTCTTCTGTGTCATCAACAATGACCGCTCTGCAGTCAGAGTCAAAATAAGCTTTATTGTCAAAGACCATATGTACAGTCATACACAGGAATCTGAAACTGCAATGTTCCCATGGCCCTCAGTGTACACTAAAACAATATAAAGATAAAAAGATAAAAATAAAATAGGAGTCTTATGTACAACACAATGCAATACAATACAATCTTATATAAACAGCAGTGTGCAACACAATCATAGTGATTGTGGGTAAGTTTCGGGGGGCTGGGGGGCGCAGTCAGTGAAAAGGCAATGGTGGTGGTTTGGGGGTGGAGGGTTCAGAGGGAAGAGGTGAATGCAGGTCTGGAGTTCGTGTATGTGAGCATGGAGTGAATTCAGCATCCTGACAGCCTGATGGACGAAGCTGTGTCTCAGCCCGGAGGCTCTTCAGTCTCCTTCCTGATGGCAGCAAACTGAAGAAGTTATTGGACGGATGAGTGGAGGCACCTGTAATGCAGTGAAAATGACGGCCCCAACACCAACAGCGTTTTATAGGTTTTTTTATTTGCGCTGGTTTTTCACTTGGCAACTTTCCAGCTGCCCTGCTTGTAGTACACACAACCATACACCTCAGGTCCTGGCACATCTTTTACAGGGGAGCCTCCCCTGACACGGCACCCTGAACCCCCTTCTCCACCCCTCCCCTGCAGCTGAGCCACAAACCACACCCTGCCACAATAACATTTTTGCTTTAAATACAGTTAATAATATGCATCAAGCAGGCAAATGTTTTTAAAGCCGTATTTTGGGGTAAAGTCCCATTTTAAGTGTCTTTCTCATATTTTATTGGTGATGTTATACATGCAACCTTTATGATGTGGTGACTGCAGAAAATAAATATGATAATTCTTCCAGTAGTGTTTGAATGCACCACATGGCCCGGGCATTTCTGTGTGGAGTTTGCATCTTCTTCCCACAACTGCCTGATGGATGGCCTAGATTTTCAGTGTTTCACATTTTTCGGCTGAAATCGTTCCACCATGAACTCAAGTGCCCTCACACAGCTCTGCATAAAACACCACAAATCACTTTCATGTAGTGTGCTTTTCTTCCTCTCTTAGATCTGTATTATACAATATTGGAAAAGTCTGTCAAAATGGCACTGAAAGATCAGAAGTGTGTTGAGATTATTGTGTGAATCTACAATGTAAAATACGCACTTTTATAAATACTTAGCAAGAAGCTAAAGGGATAATAAAGTACAGAGAAGCAGGAACAGATCAATTAGGGGGGAGGTAATAGAAGCCTGATGAAAGGGAGGAACAAATAAATCATGACATTACAAGATGTCAGTGGACTAAAGTGGGGTCCCTCCACATCATCTAAAGAGCCATGGACCCTTTTTCCTACTGTGCTTCTACTGTCCTTGCTCACTGATTAAGTCATGAATCTTTCTGTTGAATCATTTGTTGACTCTTCTTGTCCCACGAGGGCCTCCTTGAGAGTGTTTATGAATCTTATGAGGCTCTGTGGCCCGTTTCATTGCCCAAAGACAATTATAACACAACACAGCCTCCTTATTTCACTGATGTATCCTAATAACACATAAATTAAAGGACTGTCTCTCGAGAAAACAAGAAGAGCTAGCAGCTAACCCACTCCAAGGCTAACCGTTTGCAAAAAGAAGAAAGAAAAGAAATTAAACTCTGTTTGTGCAACTACTTACATTTTTTTCCAATTTGTAAATACTTTTTAAAGACAAACAGAAAAAAGGGGCATTTGTTTTTTAAGTAAATATCTTATTTAATTATCCAATACAACTTTGAATATACAATGCCTCATTATTCTTCTGTCTGATTTTAAGTAAGCCAATATGATTTACAAATAAAAGTTTGCCAGCAAAGAATTTAGATTGAAATACCAAAAAGAAAGGAACAAACAAGAGAGTGTTTTTGTGTCACATGAAAGGCTCCTCTCTTCAGCTCAAAATCCATCAATGAAAAAGTTTCTCATACTGAAGCAATGTGCGGCTCTACAGGTTTTACCTGCAGCACCTCTGCAAAGCCTTGTCCAAACCAGCAGGTGATGTCAGCCGTGTCAAGGGTGAAGAAAAAGAGTCTGTCCTTGCAGCGAGTCCTCCTGTAGACGGATCGGGGGTCTGCTGACAGGACCCCTCTGATGGCAGCGACTGCCTCCTCTGTACTGCGCAGAAACTTAAACCGGGGTCTGTGGCTTTCAGACAGTCCTGTGTGTTACACAAGTTTGTTTTTCAGTCTCTCTGCTCACATATGAATGAAGGCTTTCACATTAATTACTGATACAACAGTGCCCCCTTATGGAGACAAACATACAGTGCATCTGGAAAGTATTCACAGCGCTTCACTTGTTCCACATTGTGTCAGCTTACAGGCTTATTCCAAAATGGATTAAATTCATTTCCAACTCAAAATTCTACACACAAACCACCATGATGACCAAGTGAAACAAAATGCTTGAAAAATAAAAAACAAATATATAGCATGTACATAAGTTATCACAGCCTTTGCCATGAAACTCAAAATTAACCTCAGATTCCACTGATCATCTGTCAGATGTTTCTACAGCTTGACTGGATATGATTTAGAAAGGCACACACCTGTCCACATACCGTAAGGTACTATAGTTGTTGGTGGATGTCAGAGCACAAACCAAGCCACAGAAAGATTTCTGCAGCATTAAAAGGTTCCAGTGAGCACAGTGAGCTCATCATGCGTAAATGGAAGAAGTGTGGAACCACCAGGACTCTTCCAACAGCTGACCGCACGGCCTTCCTGGGTCATCAGAGCAGAAGGGCCTTAGTCAGGGAGGTGTCCAAGAACCTAACTGTCACTCCTACAGAGCTCCAGTGTTGCTCTGTGGAGAGAGGAGAACTTTCCAAAAGGACAGACATTTCTGCAGCATGAGACTTATATGGTGGAGTGTCCAAAGGGAAGCCAGTCTTCAAAGGCTGATGACAGCCCACATGGAGTTGCCCAAAGATGCCTAAAAGACTCTCAGACCTTGTGCACCGTCATTCTCCATTCAACCTGACAGCTTGTGGGGCACTGCAAAGAAGAACTGGAAGAAACTGTCCCCAAATAGGTGTACCAATCATGTAGCATCATACTCAAAAAGACCCGAAGCTGCCAAAGGTGCTTCGACAAAGTATTGAGCAAAGGCTATGAATACTTATGAACACTTTTGTTTTTTATTTTTAATAAATGTAGTTAATTTCTGAATTAATTTAATGAATTGCAAGCCAACATTTATCCCTTTGTCATCACAGGGTATTGTGTGTACAATTTTCAGGTGAAAACTGAATTGAATCCATTTTATAATAAGTCTGTAACAAAATATGAAAACAGTGAAGCGCTGTGAATACTTTCCAGGTGCGCTGCATCTCCCATGATCTCAGTCATCTTACCTGACAGGTGTGCAGGGATGAATTCTGCCAGCTCCCTCTCTGCGTGAAGGCTGAATCGCACATCCAGACTTGCGACAGGAGGCTCTCTGATCCAGCCTGCGATCGTAGTGTAGGCTTCCTCTCCGTAGCAGGGATGGTCTACTTCCAACAAAGGTGGTTTAGTTTTAGGAGAGTCTGAACCTCGGTTCTTACTCTCAGAACTTAAGAAAACGTCTTGGTTCACAAAAGCCTTGACCTCCTCCAGCACATTACTGAGGTCTTTGGACAGAGAAAACTGAGCACTGATATGAGATGAACCTGTTGCGTTAGTATTAGTTTTTTCTTCTGGGAGGAGATTCCCCACATAATCACTCGCTGCTCCTCGATCTTCTGTGTTTAACTGCACATCTATGTCTGATCCTTCAGGGAGGTTAGTGAGGTTTCTCTTGTCCGTCATTCATTTGGTCAGTGTTTGAATTACAGGGCTCTGAGTCCTCCTCATAGCTCCTCCGGGTGTCGGGGGAGTCATACTCTGGGATATAGGGTTTGATGTCCAGGACTGGGGTGCCTGCAATCATATCAATGTCTGACAGGTGTAGAGTATCACCTAGAAAATAAAGAAATGCATTCATATTTATATACAGCTAAAACATCAACAAAACTAGGTCAGAGTTTAACCAGAGTCTGCTTAAAATAGTGAGATTTAACAAGTGTAACTATTAGTACAAGTGGAAAATTACCCTGTGCTTCAGACAGGGTTCAAGCAACAAATCAGTGCAGCTCCCTCAGAGAAATAACTCAGCTCAGATCAGTACACACACACGTGTTTAGTGACACTGACCGTGTATTTTGTCGAGCTTTGCCAGTGTTAGGCCCAACGCATTCGGTCGATGAGGACTGCGTGTCGAGTACACACCGACTCTCTGCCCATTCAGCCTGGGCGGCCTCACTTTGGCTTTGTGGCTCAGGTGGCCGTTTTTGTGGAAGAGAAAAATTATCCTGCAGAGGCCAGATGACAAAGAAAGGCAGATGATGGGAAATAGTGTTTACGTGTACATGCTTAGTTAAAATGAGTAAAAAAAATATCTTGCGAGTTGGGTAACAATATTTGGTAACGTGTTGTACACAAACACACACATGAAACCTACCAAACATGGGAGTATTGCTCCAGGCCCACCAGAGCGTGCTCCGGGTTGTTGAAGACACTCGGCAGAATTCGAAGTTCTGCCCTTGAAGGGCCACAAATAGTGGGCTGCCGGGGAGTCCCGTTCTTCACAGAAAAACAGGAACTAATGTAACCAATTGGGACCGTTTGGATGTCCCCTGCAATGATAAGAATATTAGGGTCAGGTTTTGTAACACAGACACTGTGTCTAACTTGGCCTCCAATTTATCCTTTGCACTGACTTTTATTCCACAAGTGTGTTTTGTTATTTATTTAAAATATATATATATATATATATATATAGATATATATATATATACACTGTAACCTTTTATTTTAGTGTTGAAATGATTAAATTAGTTACGGACTTGATGACAGACAATTCAAGTCTTTGGCTTTAGAGCAAAACAAATACTCTGAAGATGTCAACATGGTTTCCTTCTTTCTATTTTGGTCACATTTTAGAGGATACATGACCAACCCTGTTAGCAAAACGACACTGAAACAATGCTCACTTTTCATCTGAGTCATCATCACAGCTAAAACTTAAATTTTAAGGCTAAATTAATGTTGGAGCAAAATTAAATTCCTGATGAAACCTGACAGTGTGGTGATAATCAGTCACAGTGAAAATCAGTGCCCCCGTCTCCAAACCATTCACTCTTGCTGGTATTATTCTGCCTTTGTTCATGATTTCAGCTTTATTACAATATTAACCAATGGTGCAAAACCGATCAAGAATCACTATTCAATGCAGGGTCAGTGAAATTTAAGTTTACAGCACAGGCTTAATCACATAGTTTCAAGTATTGGTTGCTGTGTGGGAAATGATTACCCAAATACATAAGCCAATAAAAAGAAAAAGTGCCATGAGTTTCACTCATTAGCTGACTCTGCACGCTGAATATCTCTGAGCCAAAAGTGTTATTTTGGTAAGTATAATTGGCGTATTGTTATAAACAGAAACTTAAAGCAAAATAAAGCCTTCCTGAGTAGTGCTCTTTGTTTTAGGGTTTATTTTTTTCTTCCTCTTTTGGTCACACTTTATAGCACAGCACATCACTAAAGGCGTAATTCTTCTGTGGTTAAATGAAACTTTTAGGTATTTTATTTGACATTACAGTGTAATTATATTTACCTACAAATACTTAAAGGTAAGCACACAAAAACAAGTGGGTAACAAGTCAGTTGTTTGGGGGGGTTGAATAGAAAACAAAGAAATATTTATAATGTAAGTAAATGTTAGAAATGCGTAAGTACAGGCTGTACAATGTAGTGGCTTAACCTTACCCAGCAAGAGTATTTTACAGCAAAGGAGACAGATATTATATTGCAAGTCTGTACAGCACAAAGTAAAAAAGGACAATTAAATAATAGAAAAACCATCATGCACATCAACATGATGAATATTAAATAACAACATAAATAATAAAGATGTAAAAATTACAATGTAAAGTGGAAAAATATTGGCTTGCTACAAAATTAAAAGGTAATGACACACTAAAAATAGTTATGTCATAATTACAGTATAACTTGCATCTTCTTTCCTGTAAAATACCTGGAAGTTAAGCAAGTTTTAATCACTCCACAATACAGCCTGCAACACAAAAAGTACAGCATACCTATGATGTAAGATGGGAATTGTTTTAATATATTTCAGCTAAATTACCAGTACTTATATATATATATATATATATATATATATATATATATATATATATATTTATATTTATATATTAAATATTTATTTATAATATAAATCACTGTTTTCCTGTAAAAACATCTCAGTCTCTTATTCTAGTGTACTACCTTTAAGTATTTGTATATATATTTAGATTGTAATTTCAGGTAAAATACACTGAAATTCCATTTAATTGGAGGGAAATTGCGCCCTTAGTTGCGGGCTGTGTTACTTTTTTTTGGTGGATGGAGGGCTTAGTTTTTGTAATTACAAATGTTTGTGACGCTGGTGGTAGCTACCTCGCTCTAATGCTGCTGGCGACGGTGGTGAAGGTGGTGTAGGTGCTGGAGCTTTAACTTCTTCGCTGAGTCCAATCTTCGACACAGCAGCCTGAACCGCCAGCAGCTGTTTGCGATGAGCTCTAATTGCACTGTCTAGCGTCTGCCTGTTAGACAAGATGTTGAGAATGAGCGTTTAATAATAATGGGAACCCTGAAAAATACTAAAAATAAAAAAAAGGCCAATGCAAAACAGAACAAGGCGTTTCTTAAATTTGTTAAAAAAATTCTTAAAATAGCAAGAAGTCTCTCGTGAGAAAAACACGTGGCGGTGCAAAACCTACAAACATACCTCAGGTTCTTGATTTCTTTTCGCATCACAGAAACCTGCTGGTTCAGTTTATCCATGTGCTCGGAGCAGCACTCACACAGCGGACTCATCTTACTAACACAAAGACAAAAGACAGCTCTGAAACGGTGAGCTTTTAGCGGCTGTTGCTGCTGCTAAGACCGGAGAGACTTTGTCAACGCGGAAGTGCATGCTAGACTTTATTGTTGGCCAACCAAGAGTGCTGCACGCGTTAAACTGAAACAGGTCGGCTCCTCTGAATCCCCTCTGTAAGTCTGTCATTGCTGTGGGCTCGTTGGTTTGGGATTAGTTTTGCTGCCGTTTCGCTTAAATTACCCGTCCATCATTTAAAAATTAATATGTAGTTACATGTGCTGCACAAAACACGCCATGATGAAGGAATGTTTTCTACCAACAGGGGGCAGCCAAGACACGTTTAATAGTCTGCTTTTTAAATAAATAAATAAATATTGGCAAACCATAGCACAAACGAAATCAATGTAATGTCGTATATACTCAGTTGTGTTGTCTTTATTGGTACATGTGCATATCCTGCATTTGTCTAGCCCTGAATGGACTAGTTGTTCAACAGGTTTGGTTGTACACAATTTAAAAAAAAAAAAACAATGTATTGTAATTTTAGGTATTTGAAGTTAACCTCCCCTCAGCAGCTACAGGGGATCATTGCAGCTTAAGCACTAATGAATCTTTCGAAATCACTAACTATATTAATATTACACTAACATATGTAAAGTCACTGATCACTTTCTTAGATATACTTGTTCAACTTGGCAGCAACTCAGTCCATTAGGCATGCAGACGTGAATAAGATGACCTGCTGAAGTTCAAACTAAGCATAAGAATTAAGAAGAAAGTTGATCTAAGAGTGACTTTTGGTGCCAGACGATTTGGTGTTTTAAAGAGAATGGTCCAAATGAGTGGTAGTTTAAACAAAACGAGCTTTATTGGTCGCATACACAATCATACAGAGTACAGGGAAATGTGTCGTGTCCGAGCTGTGGACAGGCTGGAGACATAGCCGCGCCATTCCAGGGCTTGGTGTTTGACATGGGGGGCCTAGCCAGGACCCTTACTAGACACTGGGAGGGAATCAAACTTGCGACCTCCGCTCCAAAGATGTGTGGTCTTACCACTACACTATCCAGTGTAGGATATGCCTTATTGATGGCAGAATGTCCAGAGGAGCATATAGGAAGTCAACAAGGTAACAAATAACCACTGGTTACAAACAAGATATGCAGAAAAGCATTTCTTGAACCTTGAACTAGATGGGCTACAGCAGCGGAAGACCACATCTAAGTTAAGAACAAATGGCTGAGGCTACAATTTGCAACAAATAAGGCAATAGTTAATCATTAGTGAAAATGTCTTGATGCATGCTCAATCATCCAGGAAGAGAAATCCCAACAAGTTGATTCTGTTCATCTGGACGTCGTGTTTTCAGTGGGAGAAGTTTTCAGAGACTGAAGAAGTCACTTGGATGAGAGACAAAACATTTCTCCAACTGAAAACATGACGTCCAGATGAACAGAATCAACCTGTCAATTTTTCTTTTTTCTTTTTTTTTTTTTGTTGCATCCTTAAGTCAGCTGATTTACAAAAGTAAATCATGCCAGGTCACAAAGCTCAGATCATCTCAACCTGGATTGTTGAACACTGTTGTCGAATATTAAAACTCTTCACTACATACACTCATTCAGCACTATGGAAAATTGGGGAAAATGTTGCCTGATCTGATGAGTCTCAATTACTTCTGCAACATTTAGATGTTAGGGCCAGAATTTGGATCCATCCTACCTTGTATCAGTGATTCAGGATGTTTGTGGTTTAATGGTGTGGAGGATATTTTTCATACAATTTGGTCAACTGAGCATCATCTAAACAGCCTACCCAACTACTGCTGCTGACCATGTCGACCCCTTTATGACTACACTGTACCCATCTTCTGTTGGCTACCTCCAGCAGGATATCATAATCTCACAAAGCTCAGATCATCTCAACCTGGTTTATTGAACAACACAGTGAGTTCCATTTACTCAAATGGCCTCCATAGTCATTCAATCCAGTAGCGCATCTTTCGACTTTTTCTGTCATTTCGCTAATTAATCAGTTATTACAGCTTTTACGAGTACTTTTTCCATCTCTTTATGTAGTACAAATGAGTAAATTATAAGCACTACCAGTAGCCACTAGCAGATAGGGCTAAATGTTTCACTACACATGTCTCAACAGATAAGCCACAGATTAAATCTACAGATATGCTGTTCAAACTGTAGACCAAACATCATTTAATTTCACTCACCAGAGAGGAGAGATGTCATATGTGAACAAAATGGTACATAATTATTTCATTTAATGAAAATCGAGTTAATTCTAATTCATATCACTCATGCATTTCTCATTTGCATGTGGATGTCTTTCTCAGTCGATGACTCCTATAATAACGACTACTGTTAAATGATGCAGAAGTGACTTTTATTAGATGAATAGTAACTTTTACAAAATTCTGTAAAAATAAATCCACAATTATGAATACATAATTACCAGCGATTTATACCCTTAACTTTTAAATAAAGGCCAGTGAAACTGGTTGCATACTAAATTGAAAGTATATAAAAAAAAGATCATAAGCTTTGCAGTGAAGCACAACCAAAATAAATAAGCATACAGCTTTGGTTTGAATTCATACATCTTTCAAATAAGCAATGACTTGCCTCATCCTGCGTGTGCACACTACACAAAAAAAAAGAAGAAAACAGAAACAAACTGTGACGAGGCTTTGTATATATAAAGCAATATCTTAACAGTGCATTTCAGAAAAAAAGTTGCAGTTAATTTCCTGGAAAATATTCCTGAGCCATAGGCTGAGCAGAGACAGTTGGAACTGAGTACACGTTATTTTGTTCAGGCACGTTGATCGAAAGTGTTTCACTCAAATCTAAAAAAAAAAAAAAAAAAGACAGATAATTTAATAATTATTAAACCTTTCAAACCAGACAATGTTTCAAAGTATTGTTTTAGTGTATTTTTACAACATACAAACCTTCATTAGCGCGTTTGTTGCCTTGTGATGGAGAGACGTCCTCCTCCTCATCTGGGCCTAAGTCCTCAATCAGGACCTGGCCTGGGGCCTCCTTGCCTTGTGACTCTGTATAGAGGGTCTCCACTTGGGGAGGAGCTGAGGGAGGAGCAGGAGTTACAGCTGGAACAGAGTCTAGGGACTGAGCTGGGACTAAGACGGCATCTGGAGCAGGAGCTGAATCTTGGACGGGAACTGGAGCAGCAAAAGCCCGAGTCGGAGCAGGAGCAGAATTCTGCACAAACTCGAACACTGCTGCAGGAGCAGGAGCAGCAAGGACTGAAGCTGGTTGTGATGCAAGCCCAAACAGCGGAGGCAGAGAGCCAGTTATTTGGTCCTGAATGACCACAGTGGGCTCAGGTACCACCACGACTGCAGGAGTTTCCTGAAGTGCTTCAACTTCTTCCTGAACAGCAGACAGCTGCGGTGTGGGTTCAGTCTTCCTGGGCCTTCCTCTCTTCTTTGCACTACTCTTGTCCTCAGCTCTTGATCTTTTCCGTTGGCTCTCCACCCTGAGAGAGCACCGCAATTAACTTAAACAACAGTGGACATTGAAACAGCTCTTTGTGACAGTTTTGCAAAGCTAATAGTACAAAGTCCTTGACCCAGATCTGTGGCGTCAATAGAAAAAGCAGAGCAACCTTTGCTTTCCTCTTGCTCCATATTCAATATAAACCAGAGGAGTGATAAGCAGCCAGAGTGCTGATAGTGTTTTCAGCATGTACTGTACTGTACAGTGTTTCAACGGGGGCTACTAAACTTTTCTGGCTAGGACCACCACTTTCTTCTACTGCACTTAAGTGCTGAAATTTGTAGATTTCTCCAAGAGCATAGAGGTAAACATAGGCAGCAGCGCTAACACTGTCTGTGCTTTTACTACAAATTTACCCAAAAACCCACTGGTTAGTTTCCTTCTCTTCTGCTTCAGCCTTTCTCTTCCTGAGAAGGTCCCTGTCTCTCAATCGGCGACGGATCCCACCTTTGAAACAAAGAGCCGTGCACAGAAATCATTTTCATATGGTGCATTAGAAATTCAAAGACAAACTGCATGACTGGGTAATGTGCTTGACTCATGACAATGTAGACTTTCTTCTCCTAGCTACACACTGGCAAACTTTGAAAACAGACAGATTTGTGATATTACCTAAATATTGATCAAAGGTCTGCATCTGAGTTAACCAACAGGATCGCAGTGTATGCAAAGACATAACCAGCTCCTTCAGCATTTTGGTGTGGAAATGCTCGAGCAGCCAATTTCCAAAGAAGAGATTAATCTTTAAAGAAAACCTACCTTCCTCCTCATTTGGATTTTTATATTCCAACTCTTGTTTCTCTTGTTGCGACGTGTCCTCCATTCTGAGTCCTGCTATGAATGAATTCAACTCATTGAAGGCGGGCAAGCGCAAAAAAGACGACAGAATAACTTCTGACAGTTTTCTATTCCCACCCCTAGACGAATTATCTGGTTAACCATTACCACAGTGCAGGGAGAGTTCTTGCAGCTTTGGTCTTATCATATTTGTAAAGCTGGAGGAGTTGGCACAAAACTGACAGACAGAGCGGGGAAGACAACAGCAAGTTTTCTGTGTGTGTGTGTGTGTGTGTGTGTGTGTGTGTGTGTGTGTGTGTGTGTGTGTGTGTGTGTGTGTGTGCGTGTGTGTGCGTGTGTGTGTGATAGGGTAACAAATATATATGTTGTACTAGAGCTCTTCAGCAGCTGATCTAAGGGCACTGCTGTAGCTTAACAAGAGCAAGACTTTGACTGATTTTTGGACAGTTTCTCAATTAGGGGTCCAATACATGTGAAGTTATTAAGTTTTGAATATGATATCAAGAAAAAACACAAAAGCTCAAAATATTTCTGTAGAAAATTCATAATATTAATCCACAAATCATAAGAAATATGCCTTTTTGGTAGGTAAACCACACTACGGACCAAACAAAATTCCTGTCTTCGTGCACAGTTGGGGCATATACCCATCTTATCGCTCAGATGGCAAGTTGCTCGGTTGGGTTGTGTTCGTAATCTTCTAACAACACATTGAGCCCTGATGTGTGTGTGTGTGTGTGTGTTTGAGACACTCAGAGAGAGAGAGAGAGGGAGAAAAGAGCTATCCAGTAGAGTAAATAACACTCAACTGCCAATTGCTCCCAGCACTGTGGAGGGAAATGTTGAAAGCTCTCTTTCTAAATGTACTGATTTCTGCATGAAGGTGCTCGTAATGCACTCACTTTTCAACGTCATATGAAGAGAATCTATACACATTCTGCACCGGTGGAAGCTATGAGTGCTAACATATATGTTTAAGTATTGGTTTTCACACACTCGAATTAAAATCACAAAACACGATCAACCAAACCTTCCAGCATAGTTCCAGCAGTTCAAAAGATCCCAAACTGCACATAGTTAGCTCCTCAGCTAATAAAACTCCAACTGACACATTAATAAACCCCCTCCAGCATTACTGTTACAGCCAAAAGCAGACAGGGCTGTCATTCACACACAGCCCCACTGTTGCACAATGAAATGTGAGGAATGTCAGTGTAGATATTACAGTGCCATCTTCTGGCATTGCTTCTCAACTACCAAACACTGATTTAAAAACAGTGTCTGTGTGTATATATACACTGTGCCTTTAACATGCATGTGGCCAGAGTTAGGGTATTTGCATTGGTTCCCCTCAGCACACTATGCAAACATATCTTGCTAACATTTATACATTTGTTATATTTACTAGACTTAAAACAGGCTAGAATTTGATATGCATTTATAGTATTAAAGCTTATTCACTGATTAATTTAGAATAAAACAGAAAAAACTACAACCATAGTAGATTTTCTACTTCAACGCTGGAGAGTGTCAGGAAGTAAAGAGGAGGGGTTGTGTGGGGTGCCCTACCCGTCCATATGTGTATATACAATGCTCTCTTTAAGGCAAACCACATATAGCCCTACTTTTTAGCGGTTGGGGGTAGGAATGAGCCATTTAGTAGCCAAGAAACAACACAATTTTGTTTATTTTTCTTTTTTTTTTATTACAATGTAAAAAAGTATCACACATTCACAAGACCCAACACACACATATACATTTTTTTTAAACAGGCATACGTTATGATAGTTACCTCATAATTACACTGCTTGTCTGTTGACTATAAAGCAGTAATGCATTCGAGATTTCCTGTGACACTTTTAAATGAAGAATAACAAAGTTCACCATGTGACCTACTTTATCGCCGTTTAATTGCTTGGTTGCTTATTTGTTTTGCATACGCTACACGCGTCTGTTCGTGCACATCCTTCGCTGAATAAAACCGACTTCTCAAAGAAAAACCCCGCCGTCTTCACTGAACGACACAGTACAGTAATTTCCTTGCACAAAATAAATTGCACCATAGCACCGTTTCGGGGCAGCGTCATGTTTTGTGACTGCAATGCCTTTTTTCAGAGGCGATGGGCGTTTCTGGACGCAGATGGCGCTGTTGAGCATATATTTTGTTTCAGTCCCGTTTCCCTCCATGGTTTCCCCTCTCTCCGACTAACTTAGCGTTTGGCTCAGTTCATTATACAGTCCTATATTCTCCCTCCATTAGGGCATCTCTGCCTTTGGACTGAAGATCCCAGCAAAACCCCGAGGAGAAAAGTTTAACTTTCATAGGGCAAAATGGACATGAAAAAGAGGATCCACTTGGAGCTAAGAAACAGGACACCGTCTGATGTGAGTCGTGCTTTTTTTTTTAAAACCAACCCTTAGTTTTCAGGCTAGCCCCTGCTAGCCTAGCTTGCTACTTTTTTTGCTTTGCGAGTGACCCTGTGTGGCTAACGTAATGGTGACCACATGGGCTTTAGATTGTGTTTCTCATTTATAACGGGGCGGAAAACAGTCGCATAACAAGCCAGAGCCTTTATGCTGGTTAGGATTGGGCGTATAGGGGCAACGAGACGAGAAAAGCTATATTCAGTCGTTACTTTGAAACGGCGATTCCCCCCAGCTTGCTGGCATTATTGCAGTGCTTTAACCGTTTCGCAGCCTCCCTGGTCAATGGTGCACACACACGATTCAGCTCCACTCCACCGTTGTAGCACAATTAGTAAACTTCTTTTTGCGCCGATATGAGGAGAAAGCAGTTTACTGCGCCGCGTTCGGCATTCACAGAGCGGTATATTTTATACAGACCTTGGAAGCCATGTTTGCTGCTAGCATAACTGCTTAAAAAAAACGGGGAGCTTTTTTGTGTAATAATTGCAAAATGACTTTAAACTCTGGTGCTGAACAACAAACGAGCTTTTGTAAACGTTAAACGGGCCGTCGCAGATCACGAGTCGTATGTTCACATTTCTGTGGAGTATACGTCTACATCAAACGGCCACAAAGATTCAGGCAGCGACAACAAAAAAACACTTGGTTCACGAGTCATCCGTACCTTAAACCGCTAATGGTGAAAATACACCGCAACTCCAAAACCTTAGAGCCGGGAGACACTCAACAAACAGCCAACCGCTGCTGTTGGTGCTGATTTGTTTAAAGACACGTTGCAATCTGTAAGTTTTTAAAGGGAGTGTACATCCATTAATTCCCTCATTAATTCTTCTCTAGTTGTGCACCAAGCTATAGTATCACTTATCATCCGTGCATCGTCTTAAAGACGACGACGAAGAAGAATCGCATGCTTATTGAATGAAGCCTGATGGTCCGGGGTTTCAGAACCATTCAGACTACCAGCCAGCTAACTTGGTATTAGGTTCCCGCCATATTACCCCCTTCTCGCTACCGGTCAAAGACAACAAAATCTATCCAGTTGTAAAGTAAAAACACCAAACACGACAACAATGTGCTCCAGTAATCGTTACTATTGCTAAACTTGGCGCTTGCTACTACACAGATGCATGTGTTGGCCAGCGGCTTCATTGACCGAGCCAGGCTGCTCGAATGACACGGAGATCCGGCGCACCGCGCTTCATGCGTGGGCAGCCAAAAGCTCCCCGCTCGGCGTTCCCCCTCGTATCATGCACGAAATAAAATCAATTTAACACCGAAAAACCACTTTCGGTTATATGTAAATAACGCTTATTGCTCATTCTTAATAGCACTTTCCGCCATTGAAGCGTTCAGAGGACTGCATACTGTAGCTCAGGAATCGCCATGTTGTCATTCTGTCGTCTTTGAAGCTCTGGGAGAAAGGAACTGTCTCCATCTTTGTTTTTTACTAAATTTCCGTTCTCAATATATTTCCTTCGCCACTTCGACCTGAAAGCGATGCTGTACCCTCTAACAAACTGCCAATATCGGTCGTTCGCTCGACGACAAGGAATATTCCACTTCCCCCATGAAAGCTGGTTTAACGAAAGAAAAAAAGAATCTCTTTACTAAGGGTGTATTCGCAATCCTTTCCGTTGCTGTTGGGTTGGCTAATGGCGGGCAGACAGACCTCTCTAGCTGCTCCTCTACGGCACGGCAGCGTTTAAAAGGGGCAATGGCTAGCCTGTAGCGAGCTAGCTCACAAAATCATTGCATTTGTCATTAGTGACTGCATCAGCAGGCCATAGGAAGCCGCTGCTTTGCTCTTCCTCGTTTCAAAGAAATCAATAGACGACCTGTAGCGGTCGGTTAAACGAAACACACAGTGATAGCAAAGTGTTTTTAGATAGAGACTGAGTATCCATTTTGGTGTTTTTAATCGAGAAACGGCTGTCTTTGACGCTTGACAAGAACTTTTTTGGTAACGTTTAACAATGACTTGCGCAACCAGTGTGAGCTTTAACGGAGTCAAAGTAACTCCGCCTTCAGAGTTGTTTTTTCTAATATTTTAAGCAACTATAAAACGCCTGTAATCATTTTACACAAAGTGAAGGGCCATTTTACAAACACCACCACCCACTGATTATTAATACGTTAGGGTTGCTATGTTCCCCGAACGCCTTTGTTAATGATTTTGTTTGGAAAAAAATTAATAATATTTGCAAAATGTATTTTGGAATATTTAACATTTGGTCTGTTTTAAAATACACTTAAGTTATAAAAGTTTTGCAAGTAGCTGTAGTACTTGCAAATGCATTAAAAAGTACAGGTAATTTTAAAAGAATACTATTTGTTTGTTTTTTCAATCTCAGGTACGAGAACTTGTCCTGGACAATTGTCGATCAGTTGAAGGAAAAATTGAAGGTCTCACAGCTGAATTTGTCAACCTGGAGTTCCTCAGTTTGATAAACGTCGGCTTAATCTCAGTCTCTAATCTGCCCAAACTAGGAAAACTGAAAAAGGTAAGCGGGAGTGATTATTCATTCTCATATATTCATGACAAAAAAGAAAGGAGGGGGGGGGAAATAAAATGTGCAAAGAACCATCTGGACTAATCTCTCTTTTTACTGTCATTCATTCAGCTGGAGTTGAGCGACAACAGGATCAGCGGCGGGCTTGATGTTTTAGCAGAAAAACTACCCAACCTCACACATCTAAACCTGAGTGGCAACAAATTGAAAGACATCAGCACATTGGAACCATTGGTATGTGTTCACATGTGTTTTGGGGGTCATTTACATGCTACACACTTCACAAATAGTAAACCAGCTAATGCAGTGTTCATCATAATCAAACCAAAACATTAGGGTTTATTTTGGGAAGTGAGGTTTCAGCAGCTTTTTTTTGATTACTCCACTCATAGCCAGAGGTATTTTAAGGGATAACTCATTCAGTAATTAATGGTCTCTCAAACTTCAGACAGACGGATCTCTGTCGTCTCACATTATATCTCATTGTCAGACGTAAACTGGAGCCTAGTACCATTACTACCACATTTCAGCGACAGTCTCATCACAGCATTTCTCTTCTCTTCTTGCCAACAGAAAAAGCTGGACAACCTGAAGAGTTTGGACCTGTTCAACTGTGAAGTGACAAACCTGAACGACTACAGAGAGAGCGTGTTCAAGCTGCTGCCCCAGCTCACCTACCTGGATGGTTATGACATGGAGGACAGGGAAGCCTCAGACTCTGATGGAGAGGTGGACGGAGACGGTGTAGACGATGATGAAGATGAAGGTATGAAGTTGTGCTTTCCCGTCTCTGCTGTAGTAACAATAAGAGCAGGTATTTTTTGGTTGTCAAATCCAACAAACAGACCGTAAATGAGGTTTTATCTCTGTGTTGGAACGCCCCATTGTTGTTCAAGAACAATTAAAGACTCCTCGATCATTCATGCCATTGCTCTGGTGACATGTTCGCTCATTATGAAAAATGCGTGCACCGCAGTAGCTTATTTAGAAACTGCTCCACGGCTGAGTAACGGCAATCGCTCTCTCATTTCTGTAAAGTGAAAATGTGAAAGCGATCGTCGCGATTAGCCTCCGTGCGCTCTCACTTTGCGGTCGACTGATTGTTCTTTTTCACTTTTGTGTCGCAGAAGGAGAGGAGGAAGAAGACGAGGACGGAGAGGAGGAGGACTTCGATGAGGAAGAGGACGATGAGGAGGACGAAGAGGAGGTAGAAGGAGAGGAGGATGACGAGGAAGGCAGTGGTGAAGATGAGGTGAAAAGTGAAACGAGCTTGGAGGAGCTGTCGTTAAAGCGGGTCGATGCACAGTCTCATTTTTTTTTAACGTGTAAAATGTTGTTCACGTAGGAGGAAGACTTTGGTCAGGATGGAGAAGTAGATGAAGAGGATGAAGACGAGGATGAAGATGAAGATGGTATGTAACTTCTTAAAGTAAATTTACTCACAATTTTGGCTCAAACATCACTACAAGAGTCAGTCGAAGTCTCTCGATATGTCTGCACAACTCAAGACTGAGACTTAAGTCAGGGGTGAGACAACTTGTTGTTGTTTTTTGTTCTGTAAGATGGAAATAAAATAGACTTATGTCTTGGGAAAGTGCCACTGAACTGAACACAACATACAGGTGACCAACTTTACCAACTCATAAAGTTTCTCTTTGAAGTGGAAGTATTAACCCTCCGCTCCACACATTTTGATGATACATGTTGAAAGTTATTCAGCGTCATTTACTGACTCACTTCGGGCCATTTTAATTGCCAAAACAAAAATATTCTCTTTCAAACAGTCCCTCTCGAAGATATTTATGCAACAAAGGTATAAAACAATGGAAAATTATTAACTTATAGATCATACCCAACTGTTAGAAAGCATTAAAAACATCAGAAATGTTCCAAAAATGTCAATCAATTTTGAAACAAAGAATTGAAAAACACTTGAAACATATTTACATGCATGACAAGTGATACAACACCAGCTGTTACAGCATGTAGGGCAGTCCCCAAAGTTCTTCACGACTCCGTCAGCAATGTGGGAACCCTTCACCTGGTACACAGAAAATAGATCTATCTTGTCTTCTTGATGTTGCATCTGTTTAGAGATTACTGCTTTAGTGATCACCTGTTACTGACATTTATCTTTATAACTAAAATAACAGTAGTGCTCAGTCAATCCCAAATAACATGTGATGTGAGAATGTTAGTCACTTAACTAAAAACAAAATCTTGCACGAGGGCGGGACTGAAGATGCATTTCTTCCGCTTTATTTTGTGCTCGTAATCACGCATCGTTATAACATGTAGGGACAGCAACGTGATAGTGACCATTATTAAGCGACTCCCACAGAGTGTGATAAATGCAGAGATTGAATCTGTTTAAAATGGGTGGAGGATTACTGTATTCATGCTTGCAGATGCAAGAATTTGTGTAGTTTTGGCTCCTTGTCACAACACAGTTTTCTTCTTTACCTTCAGAAGCAGAAACCGGCAAAGGCGATAAGAGAAAGCGAGACCCAGAGGATGAGGACGACGAGGACGATGACGAAGACGACGACTAAGAGCTAAAGTTGAAAACGAGAGCCTACCGAGTTACCCCTCCTCTCCCCCACAAACCCGAACGTCCACCCTCCTACAACTCACACCGCCTTTGTAATCCACGTCAACCCCCCTCCCCAGCGCTGAGCTCTTTTTATGGGGCTAGACTGTACCGAATGGGTGGGCCGAGTGGAGCTGCCCCCCACCCCCTCTTTTTTTTTTTTTTTCCTTTTTTTTTTTTCTCCCCCTGCCCCCCATGGAACTGAGAGCCACCCAACACCCTCCACCTCACCCCACTCACGGCCCCCGAGGTTCTCAGGCAGCCCACCACTCAGCATTCCACAATTTCACTGTCGATCCCTCTTTATGTATTCCCGTGTGAGGACTTTGGGACTGGTATCTAGTTTTGGGTCTGTGCTTTTAATATTTTGTTGGATGAATAATTTTTTGTTGTTGGGTTTATTATTTCTCTTTTTTGTCTTTTAATTTTTTTTTTCTCCGTTCCTTATTTTTCCCAATAAAATTATTGCTATAGCAGCTGTGCAACCAGCGAGCCATGATTTTTAGTGTGGCTGCCTGTTGCACAAATCAAGGTTGTAGCTACATTTTTACTTTCTGTATGACAAAAAAACAACTTTGTAAATAAAATGTTAACATTTTGTGCTTTTCTTTCTTCACGCTCCTCTGTCCCCAAATTATTTCAAGAGGATGGAAGGATAACTCTTCTCAGCACTGGGTAGTACTGGGTTTGACCCCATTTTGCCATCAGAACTGCATTAATTTTTTGCAACACAGATTCAACAAGATGCTAGAAACATTCCTCAAAGATTTTGGTCAATATTGACATGATGGCATACAGTTGCTGTACCAAAATAACCCTGGCACCATTGTTTCACTGAATCACTGAAACAATACAGGATAAATTTATGCTTTCATCGTTGTTTATGACAAATCCTGACCCTACTTCTACTATCCAATTTTGGTGAGGCTGTGGGAACTGCAGCCTCTGTTTCCTGTTTTTAGCTGACAGGAATGGTCTTCTGCTGTTGAAGCCCAAAGAGATGCTCTTCTGCATACCTTAGTTATAACAAGTGGCCAACAAAGTTATGGTTGCCTTTGTTACCCAGAGACCTCAGTTTCCTGTTAGCTGACAGGAGTGGGGCAGAATGTGGTCTTCTGCAGATATAGCCCATCTGCTTTAAGGTTCAAGAGACGCTCTTCTGCATATCTTGATTGTAACGAGTTTGTATTTGCCTTCCTTTCAGCTCATAACATTTCCTGACCGCTGTGTAATTCCTAGAGATGGTTGTGTGGAGAAAACCCAGTAGATCAACATTATCTGAAATACTCAGCCTAGCCTGTCTGACACCAACAACCTTGATGCATTCAATGTCACTTAAATCACCTCTCTTCGTTGTTCTGATCCTCCATTTGATTTTCAGCAGATCATCTTGATCACATCTAAATGCGCTGGGTTGCTGCCATGTAATTGGTTCATTAGATATTTATGTTGCTGAGCAGCTGAACAGTTGTACCTAACAATGTGGCCAGTGAGTTTAAAACATTATAATGACCAGTAGTGACGTAAGTGGACAAAATGCACCCAAAGTCTTTCACATAAAATTCCTTTTGCCCAGACACAACAGGAAATGCCAAATTCAGCAGATTTAAAAGCCAAATCTAAAAAAAAAAAAAAAAAGTACTCCATGCCACCTGTTAATTTTGTTTTTCCTTTCTTTTCTTTATGTAATCTGCTATGCAGCAATATCATGGGGAAAAAAATCAACTGGCAAATTCAGAATGCTGAAGCCTCACTTTGGCTTTGGCTGAACTTAAGAATACATTCCTACACAGAACAATGGCTTCTTTTTGTCACAGGACAAAGGCACTGTTTCACAGCCAATACGAACAGGAGAAACACTTACTGTATAACAATACATATATACAATTTGTCTGTAAAATAAGGACAGAAAAAGCCTTTCAGCCAAAGTTAATTTTGGGGGCTCAGAAATCTGAGTTCGACTATTGAAATGGGGACCAAAGTTGGTTTGTGTTTTTTGTCTTTTCCAGCATAAAATTGACTCTTGGTGTATCTGTCTGCACTGCAGCTCACTGGGAAATGAAATAGAGAAAATTCAGTTCTAAAACACTGACTTTAGAAAATACCCATCATATTTGCTTCAGCTGCACTTTGCCAGATGAGGTCTGTGAATTTTGTCTCCGATCACTCACACTGGAATCATGTTGAGAGGGGGCATTTAGCAGCGCCTTTAAATGCACACATGGGTGCTTAAGTATTGTATTAATATAGATAAGAAAAAAAGGTTCCTGCCCCTCACAAGCTTGTAGTTTATAGTTCGTTCTGTAACTAAGTGCAGTCATTTTTCACTTTACAGAAACAGCAAAGCAACCTCAGGACAGAGCCCACTGCTCTGTAACACCTTTATTCTTAATAATAAGCCCAGAAATGACAACAAAACTGCATTACTGAATTGTGGAGAGACGATAATCTCTTTTAAAGAGTTTATGGCTGCTGATCTTCTCCAGGCTGCCCTTATAAAAAAAAAAAAAAAAAAAAAAACACTACCCAGACAATCGTGTACAGATGGAAAATGTTTGTTTCCATGTGCTGCACTCTCAGACTCTCAAGTAATTTGTAGTCAACCGAGGAAGCGGTGCTGTTTTTGTACAAAAAAAACAAAACAAAAAAAAAACCTTCACATTTTTGTTCATGTTTGATTGACATGTTTTATATTTCACTTATGTTCTGCTCTAATAGAGAATGTCAACAGTCAGAGATAATTTGATTACCCTGGAACATTTAAGAATAAAAAAAAAATACATATAAAATGTTTACTAAATACATTTTAAAGACACAAAATAACTGCATTATAATCTGTGGAAGTCTGACGCAGTGAGGCTCGTACAAAGTCGGCAACAACCAATAAATGACATAGTTTATTAAATCAGACAGCAAATGCTACAAGTGAGCTACATTATTGCTCCGGCGTAATGTAAGAGACTGTCAGTGTGCATGCTTTAATGCCGAGAGGTCTCGGGCAGGGATTGATATTGCTTCATTTCAGCTTGTCGAGTTGTTTCTCTCCCCTCTGAGGACTCAGTGTACGCCACATTCATAACGGAGCAACAGAACGATCATCATCTGCAGAGTTTTACTATCACAATTTTCAGCAGAGCAATAATAGTCATCACGGTACCACAACAATGTGATGATAACTTGGAGGAAATGGCAAGAAAAAACACTTATGGAGAAACAACAGTCCCTTTCCCCTCCCTCCTTATTGTTAATTATTCATACTAATGTATGATGTGCGTATATTGAAATTATATTCTACGCGAGTGAGCCGTTGAGGGTAAGACAAAGGCAAAGGGTATCAGAGCTGGCAGCGAGTTTCTGATTTTGATGGCCCAGTGACTTCACACGGTATGAAATCAGATTAAACTAGATGCCATTTCTCCACCAATTAAAGCATTGGATTGTTAGTTTTGTAATTAGAAGCTGGAGAGAAATTTTAAATGTAAGGAGTGGGACTTTTGTTCTACTACTACTACACTACTGTCTTTTTGGTAAACCTCTACAGATTAAGATAAACACAGCTGTGTGTGAAAAGTTATTTGTACACTTGTCAGATATTTTATTGGGTACACCTTGCTAGTACCAAGTAGTACTTATGTAAAACATTAATTCTTTGTGGCATAGACTCAACAAGAGCCTGGAAACATTCCTCACAGATTTTGGTTCATTTCTACATGACAGCCTTACATAGTTGGAGGCTTGTTATCCCTCAGAGCTGGAAGAGCCATCAGATGACAGGTACTATGTAGTTATAAATGAGGATGATATGGTCAGTAGCAATACTTGGTGTTTTAACTAGTGCTCAGTTGGCACAAGAGGGAGCCAAGTTTGGCAAGAAGATATCCCGCACACCACTGCACACTACCAGCAGCACGTACTGCCGATAGGCTACAAAGGTAAGATATTTCTGTGCTTTGTTTATATTCTGTTTATGCCAAATTCTGACCCTACCATCCAAATGTTGCAGCAGAAATTGAGGCTCATCAAACCGGGCAACATTTTCCAAATTTCTGTGGTCAAATTTAGATGAGCCTGTGTGAACTGTAGCCTAAGTTTCCCATTCTCTGATGGCACCTGGTGTGGTCTTCTGCTGCTGTAGACCAGATAGGTGCTCTTCTGCAGATTTTGGTTATAACGTAACATAAAGTGATTATTTGAGTTTGAGTTCTCTTCTGACCTCTGCCATTAACAAGGCATTTTCTCCCAGAGGACTACTGCTCACTGGGTATTTTCTCCTTTTCAGACCAATATCTGTAAAACTTAGAGATGGTTTTTGGGGAAAATCCCAGCAGATCGCCAGTTTCTGAAATACTCAGCCCAGCACGTCTGGCACCAACAACAATGACATGTTCAGCATTACTTAAATGACCTCATTCTGATTCTGTTTGAACTTGTCTATGTGATTAACCAATTAGATATTGGTGTTAATATACAGTTGGAAGGATGTACTTAAAGTCCTGGTAAGTATCTAATCCAATATCTAATTGGTAATTAAACAACCATAACAATATAACCACTTGAGTTTGCCTTGAATGAGGCCTATTATGTTCTTTTCTACCTCCCCATTTTCAGTTTTGGACTTTACTACAGTAGCTTTGCATAATTCACAGTTCTAAATAATTGTTATATTCAGCTTTGGTGCAGTTCCTTCACTCCCCTCAAGCCAACTTTCTTCTGGCTGCCCCTCAAAACCAAAAGGCTTTGAACAGCAGACGGGTGGAGTTGCTGTGTCCCTGAGATCACCATGTTAAGGACATCTTTCAGATCAAAGAGTAGAAATAAATTCAAACTTAGCATTTACAGATCTTTTGGCTCGCGGGGATCACATGGACACACACTGATCTCAATATTGGATCCTTTGGTTGTTTATTAGGAGTATCCACCACAGTGTGTATATATATATATGATGGATTACCAGGTTCCAGTAAATGCAACATTACATTTTAGGTCCTCTTCTGCTTTTATTATACATCTTAATATATTCACTACCGCTCTTATGTGGATGAAACACATAAAGAGCTTCTTTGATAGTCTGGATGATTCAAATCCTGAACGGCGAAACATTTCCTTAGACTAAATGATACCACAGCTGGCGAAGCATCCCAACTAAGGCACTTGGTCCTTTATCCACATATGTCCAAACAGTTGTTTAAAAATCTGGTGCAGTTGCATTTAATCATTAGTTATTATTAATCTCTGGCTCTCTTCAACAGCGTCTTCTGTCCTGTCTTCCTCCCCTCGCTCCCTGAGCCTGGTTCTGCCAGAGGTTTCCTGCTAAAATTGAGTTTTTCCGTCACACTGTTGCCAGGTGCTTGTTCATCCAGGGATCACCTGATTGTTGAGGTATTCCTCTGTGTTATTGTAGGGTCTTTAACCTACCTTTTTTTTTTTTTTTTAAAGTTTGTTTAGCTCAACAGTATATTACAGATTTTTTAACTTTATATTTTGCCTCACTACCAGTGTCATCCTCCCAAAAGCTTGCAACCCCCCAACGATGGACACTTTTAAATTAGCTCTAAAGATCTACCTCCTCTTCACTTGCTTTTATGTGTCTTGCTATGTGAGTTTAGTGTTTTGAAACTGGGTTTTGGAGCTCTTGAATGTAAATGCATTTGCCCAGAAAGCACTTTAGGTCAGTTGCAGTTGTTTTAAATATGCTATATAAATTAAATGAACATGCTGTGACTAGACAATAAGAAAAAGGACAAGTTTAGAGGTATTTTATCAGGGAAGAAAAACATTTTCAACTGCAATTACATTAACCTAAAAAGAATAAATTTGCAATATATTTGTATCCAAGTACTGGAAGAGCCTGTTGTGTTAATGAAAGGGTCCACCAGATTCAGCAGTAGGCAGGCAGTTTGCTGTTGAAGGTTCAGCAGCTATAAAAGGACTGCTAAAGAAACAGGCTGACTCAAAATGCCAGCTGCTGTTGCTATTTAATTGGTGATATTCAGCATTTCAGGCTGAGAATTTATTCAGACGACATCGCAACTCAGCCGCTGAACGATGGGAATGTGTTGAGACTGGTCCTCTAGTGGAAGTTAAACATCGGTCAGGCTTTGCTGCTACTGGACAAAAGTCAGCATGAGATGCAGCTTTGCTAGAACTGTCCGGCCAAAGGTCAAAGGGGTCGCGTACGCATTACAATTGCATTGATCTGTATGTGTGTACGTGTGTGTGTGGTTTCTATGCTGCACCTGAAACGTGCCAAATCTAGAAGATCACTGTTGTGCTTGTGCCTGTGAGTGCGTCAGTACAGGCATGTGTGATCACTGGTGCTACATCTGACCATTTATCTTAGTATTTACCTTTAGACTGGCATTTATAGTGTTTTTCTAATCCCACAAACCACTCAAACCAGCTTCTCAAAGAAAACTAACATGCTTTGCTGCTGTGCTAATATCTGCAAGTGGCATCTACATCTATGTGTCCGTCAGGGTTTTTTTTTATTTTTTATTATTATTTAGGAATGTATCTCTTTAATTAGCTGGGAAAAATACGAGTTAAAACCAGCTGCCTGAAATCTGAAAACAAATGTTCTGGTCTGACTGTACCATGGTGGTGGCAGAAGCCATGAGAACCACTCAGAAATTCCCTGATGGGAAAAAAAACAAACAAAAAACACTTCTACAGTTTAGATTTTTATCAGCTGTTCAGCTAAAACAGTATATGCACACTGTGCAGTCACAAGCCTGCTGTTTTAAGGTTAAGCTTTTAAAAATAGATAGAAAATGAATTACAGAGTGCGTAAATCGGATGTGGACCAGGTTGTCTATTTTCCCTTTTCTTTTTTTCCCTCATTTTCGTTTCAGAAGTGTTTTGTTTTTTGTTTTTTTAGCTGAAACAGTGTACTGGTATTTTATACCTATTCTAAAACGATAAGGCATTTTACTTCTTTAAACATTAAAACATGGTTAGTTTTGATAAACAGTCTTGGACTGCTGTGGACTTTAAACCATAACAAGAACCTCCGTGAGCAGCAGATGCAGGCTGCTTAGTCATCACAGCTCCGTAGATATTCAAAGTGAGCTCAACAATTCACGCTTGTAAACAGCGGCGCACAAATCAGTCCCCACTCAAGGTCCACTTTAGGGACGCACAGATTGTGAAATTGTTGCTCAGAACAATAATTTGGCTGATGACAGGGTTCTTTGTTTGTTTGTTTGCTTTTTTGTTCGGATTTTATTTATACCAGCTTCTGAGGCAGGATAGCAGAGAAATCTTGTGCTGAGTGAACGCGCTCTGAACATTCGCCCAGCACAAAATGAATGTGACACAACACTGGTAAATGTCATCCTATTTGTCTTTAGGCCCACTGCAGTCTAGACAGCTTAGTTACAAACCTCACCTGCTGGAAACATGCAGACCTCTTATATCATATAACTTAACTCTGTGATACTGACACATTAATGTACATTTACTGGAAAAAAAAAAAAAGAATCTGCAGGCGTCTTTTTTGTATGTGTATGTTTATAACATAGTGGGGCTTAACGACACAAAAAAGTTGGGATGCTGTGTAAAGTAAAGACAGAATGTAATGATTTATAAATCTAATAATCATTTTAAGGAGAAAAAAAAAATTAGGGCCATTCTGTATTTAATGGCAGCAATGTGTCTTAAAAGGAGAGCAACAAAAGGAAGAAAGCTAAAAAGCACCAGCTGGAGGAAGACTGCAGCTAATCAGGTTAATTGGCAACAGGTGAGTGACGTGGCTGGGCGCAAAAAGAGGAAGACTGAAGATCTCATCATCGACAGCGATTGCACGAATCTGGAGAAATCTCTGTGCGCAAGGCCCAAAATCAATATTCAGACAGCACTGCATTAAAAACAGATGAGCTCAGGAACACTTCACAGTGATTTCCATCCATAAATGCAGGTTAAAGCTCTACCACGCAGAAAAGAAGCTATATGTATTTAAATGTGAACATCAATGTTGAAAGGTATATTCAGGTTCTAGATTAACACGTGCTCTCCTCAAGATGAGGCTTTTCTTTCAGCTAATCTCTTGTATACTTCAACACGAAAATGAAAAATTGCACACTCCATTTATAACAAAAGCATGGCTTCATAACAGAAGAGTGTGGGAATGGCTGAACTGCAGTCCAGACCTTTGACCAGTATGTGTCTCATCATGAAACAAAAACAACACAGCAGATCCAGGAGTGTTGAGCAGCTGGAAGCCTCGATCGGACCTTCAGTCGCACAAAACTCCAGCAGCTGGTCTCGTCTGTTCCCAGATGTTTACAGGCTGCTGTTAAAAGAATCAGGGATGCTACACAGTAGTAAACAGGACCATTTCCCAACTTTATGAGTCATGCTGCTGCCATCAAATTCAAAATGACCATTTGATTTTCTCAAAGTCTGAGATCTGCAAATCATTGCATTCTGTTCTTACTTACATTTTACACAGCATCACTGCTTTTCTGGAATTGGGTTTCATCCACCCATCCATCCATGGATGGAATCATGTTTGTTCATATTTAAATCAATAGATTACAAACATACACATAAAGACATCTGCAGCTTCTCAGTTTTTTTTCCAGTGTATATGGGTTCTCCACATTTCAAGCAGATAAGGTTTCTAAACTAAAATCAAGACACTTCATACAGGGCAAACATGCCTGGGGTTTTCCCTCTGTAGAGTCTTTACACTAAAAAATATAGAAAAATAAAGTCTTGAGATGACTGCTGTTGCAAATTATCTTTAAAAATTTAATTGAGTCAGAATTGAATTTTGCAATAAAAGAGTCCTGCTTGTTGATTTAATATACCCAGAGAAAAGAAGAGGATAAATGACCTGGTTAAAACATCTGACTGTTGTCATATTAATGTTTTTACAGCTTTATCAGAGCTGTGAGGTACATTTGTGTCCTTTTCAACAGTAGATACCATTTTGCCCTAAAACTGATCAGGTAAATGAAGTATGATCAGAAAGCAGTAGGAAAAAGCAAACAGGGTTTTGTCCTTTTTTTTTTTAAACATTTTGCATGCTGTATTTGCCAAAATTACAACAGCAAGTTCAAGTATTTGATTAAATGGCATTTTCTCTGTCCGTATTTTAAAATAAATATAAAAGTCAAGATCCAAACTGCTACATGGCATCAGTTACTGAATTGGCTTACACGTTAACCGCAGCAAAACGGATCATTTCCACCAACTTTCCAGTCATTAAAAGAAATGATAGAAGAATTAAAAACAAATGCAGCTTAATGAGATGGCAGAACACAGCTGGGATCACGAAACAGTCATTCATTCATTTCGCTCTCATTCATGCACACATATCACATCTGTCTGCTGAACTTAAACACAGTCATTTCGCTTACAGTAGTTTTAATGTTGGATGAAAAAGAAAACAAAAACAATCAACAAGCATAGAAAATAAACGCAGCGTTATCTCACAATCACACGGGATGTCTGGTGTCCGCCACAACTTTCAAGCAACACACGCACAGCCACGTCATTCGGTCGACGCGGCACAAACATCCTTTTATCCGTCAGCTTAAAAAAAAAAAAAAAAAAAAAAAGCGAAAAAATTTCAATGAGCTTGCATAGGGAAGCGTACAAAAGAAATGAGGCAAGGGGGGGGGGTGGTAAAAAGGTGCAGAGAGTTTTAAAAGTATGTACACGAGCAAAGAGATGTGCACCCTGTGTAGAGTCGACAAAACGACAAACTGAAGATAACCAAAAAAAAAAGGAAAACAACATAAAATCGAGGCTTGACGGGCCTCTGTGCAGTGAGCGCGTGGGGCTCGTTAGAGGAAAACCGGTGAGCCGGGGCCTTACGAAGACTGCAGCAGTTTTAAAAACGGGGTTAAGTAGGTTGGTACACCTGTGCGCGTCTACCCCCGTGAGGAGGTGAGGGTGACTCTGCAATTGGAGAAAGTCTTAAAGTGAGCTCTGACTCTGGGAGTTCTTGATGTTCTTAATCTCCAGCTCCAGCTGTTTGATGCGTACGTCCCTCTGGTTGAGGAGCTCCCTCAGCCGCCTGATTTCCTCCTGCTGCTTGTGGAACTTCAACCGCAGCTGTGGACAAACACACGCACGGGATAAGGAGTTAAATCACGGCTCTTGTGCCCACTGGAGACTCGGGGAACACGTCTGCCTCACTTTTAGGCTACAGGCTCAGTTAAACGTCTCTACTGCAAACTGCTGCCGTCAAGGTAAAACAAGCCTCGAGTGGAGAAAAACAATAACTAGTGACACATTCACAGTAAGTGGGGTTTTAACGCTGCGGGCGTGCAGTTTTCCACCTGTTTTTACCCCATCTTTATAATCAAAGATGTAACAGAAACCTGCTGAATCTGAATTTTATCAGTGCATCGTATTTCAAGATGGTACTTCAGTAAAAGCTTCTTTTAAATTTCACACCCGATGCCCTTCCTGATGCAAACTCCAAACGGATTAGTGCCTCCTCTTGTGATCTTGTGATAAGTAAATGTACTTAATATTTTCCACCACTCATTACTCATGATGGATTTAGTTTGTTGTGCCTCTTTGGCCTCACGTTAAAGCAGTCTGAACCTTCTGAGTGCCACGGCTTCTTCAGGTTTCCTAAAAGTAACTGCACAGGACCTAAAAACAGCTCAGTGTCTTTAGCGTACTTTCAGAATTTCTCCTCATTTGTGTATATATCTGTTTACTTGTAACAGTTTATCTTTTTCCAATGACAACCTTAACTGAAGAATATCCTGGGACATGTACTCGACTTTCAGCGGATAAGTAACAAGTAGGACGCATTTCTATATTTCGAGTCCATTGTATAGAATAACTGACTAGGATGCAACTAAATATAGCTCATATTGCTTTTACATCTGCCTTTGTGTGTGTGTGTGAAAAAGCAAAACCATCCAGCACCTCATTCTCTGTTCTGGGAGGAGAGCAAAGCGTGGCATCTTCTCCGTTGGTGACGGGTGTCTGAATCCTGTCATCCACTGTGTGGCTGCTGTCCTCTTTGCTTTCTTTGGCTTCCAGTTGGTCCTGAATGTAAGCGAGCTGTAGCATGCACGGTCTGCCCTGAGACCTGCGAGTGTCTAGCGAGTTTTCCAGTGAGTTGCCCACTGCCTTCATGTCTGAGAAGGACTCTGCTATTTGACTTCCTGGCTTCAAAGACATTAGCAATGGACCTAGGAAACAAAGGATGCTGATCAGGGATTTAAACACTCATTAGACAAGCTAAAAGACTATTGAAAGGATATTTCATTTACCCACATACAGGTGAAGCACCGGAACATCAAAGGTGACAAATAAATGCAATTTCAGAGGCTACTGGACACAAACAGATCTCACGCACAATCTTTCTTTACTTCTAACCTTTGTCCATGCCACCGAGCCACTCCTCTGCAGTCAGAGCAGGCCTGTTTCCAGCCGTCATTGGATAGAGGTCCTCTTGGTACGACTCCGACTGGAGACACGTGCACGGCAGATTCAGAAAAACATTCAACATTAGGTCTGTGAAATGTGTTCAATTTGGATGTTTGTTTTACTTTGTGCAGTGGTGTCTGCCATTTTTTTGCAACACTTACCCTGCGGGGTACAATCATAGAAAGAGGCTCGATGCGACTCTTGATTGTCACCAGTTTGTAGAACCTGAAGATTTCACAGGAGCTCACATCGAGGCCTCGCTTCGGCATCACACCTGCAGGTTAACACACAGACGCACACAGATTGTATTCATTCTATTTTCAGCATCAATATTAGTCAAGGTAAGATGTACTGTATTTATATGGGGACTCAAATCTTATTTTTTAAAAACACACTTTCCTTCGTCACCAGGAAATTCACCTGGAGGCAGAGCAGCAGGCAGTTAAAGGTTAACCTGTATCAGAGTAACTTTATAAAGCAGAGCCACTACAAGTCCAATTCACTAAGTGCTTTGGGAATTTATAATATACATTTTAACCACAACAAACAGGTGAAATAACAAATCTAACAAGTGCACATGTGACTTTTTTGCTGCCTGTACACCTGACCTGAGCCACAACCCCTTCGATCAGCTGTTTTGGCTATGCAAATATTGGAGGCTTATTTGCACAGCAAATTTGCTTAAAGGTGCACAGTGTCATCACAGTAGGCGGAGTTTCCAAACAGGGTTCAACTGTCACGTCTTTTATTAACACTCACTTTAGGAAATAATGTGTCGGTGACATTAATAAAGTTTAAAATTGAGCGCGTGTTTATGTGCGTGTGTTCCTTACCCAGTCCTTTCTGAGGTAGTTGTGAGCGGTACTCTGTTAAGAAGTGAATGTATGGTTTTTCTGTGCTGATCTCATAGTACCTGATATTTCCATCACCCTAAAAAGATAAAAAGCGTAAGTCTCTGTAACAGTAATAAAGAATATTTTCTGTATGAAGCTTTTAATATGATTGTTATGATTTGTTTTGTTTTTTTGTTTTTTTTAACATGTTTCAGAGTCCCACCTTCCCAGCAAGGTAGAGCATGTGTGTGTCGGGGTCGTAGAAAGGAAAAATGACCCCCGACGAACCGTCCAGGTTGTCTTCCAACAAAGGCGCGGACAGATCATCCTACAAACACACACGAGGATCAAAAACGTGTTAAAACACAAGACCTAAGCGGCGCTGATGTAAACAACATACAGAAAATATCAAAACACTGATTGAAATCCAATGCTCCCTAAGAAGCACTCTGCAGCGGCGAATTAAAAACACTGAGCGCTCAATCCCTAATCCGAGCTTTGCCTTAATCCTCCACCCACGATACGCTCTAAATCATCACAACACGCCGGCCTGGCACACCAACTATTACTACTACTAGACTACTATGTGTGATGAGACTGGGTGATGACATAATCGCGATGTGACAAATAACTTTGGCTCCACTTGAACACGGGAATCAGTGAGCTGCTCAGGTAAACGTGCAGGGTTGCTGAACTGGTGCATTTCATCCACTAGGTGGCAGAGTTGCACTTGTGACAGGCTCGAGAGGTGTTTGGTAGTGAAGGAAGTATTCTGAGATATCATTAATACAACAACTCTGACTTTACAAGAAAAAGAAATCCTCAGATGTTGTCAGAAAAACGCTACAAAAAAGGTTTCCTTGTGCAAAAAAGGTCAGAACATGAACCTGGCTGCACATCAGATAATTTCACAGGTAAGAAAACTTTATCTCAAAGCTCAGGGGTTTAAATGATGTAGGCCAGGAAATGAAGCTGCCCAAAGTCATGACCTCTCCAATGGTGACGTAATATGCTGACCATTACTTCACTCGTGTTACTATTAATACTCTGTAAGCTTAGATTTCACTTATTTGTGGCCCTTCTGTTGTTGCCAATTTCCCGATTTCTCCTCCTCCTGCAGTCCTGCTAAATTCCCTGGATATAAGTGTTCAATATATTAAACTTAGTACAAATTATTCACACCAGCCTGACTATTTTTTAGCCAAGACCGCCCCCAAGGAACAGGAGCTGAGCTCACAATTACAATTGTTTACACGAATGCTTGTGCTGCGATATTTATTATCCAGAGTCTGTCCTGTCTTTGCAAATCCTCGTCAGAATGATCCTAATTTGATCAGAAATATCTACAAGTTTAACAAGTAATCGATGTGAGGAGTGTCGACTGACAAAAAAAACAAAAAACAAACACCCCCACCAGACATTTGCTGACATTAATGCTTTTCTTCATCAATTAGCTATTTCAATTAATATTCTATTAGTAATCATGTGTTCAATGTAAATAAACACGTGTGTGAGATCTCAAAAATGCCATTTTTACTATGAACATTTCTCTTTTTTCTCAACCTTTTGCTTTGCTACAAAAAACACAAAAGCTTTTTGTAAAATTGTGATATTTTGTTGCAAATGTCTTGCCGCATTGCTCTGTAACGTCTCTCACCTGATCCCACAGTGCTATCTGCCGATCATTGTAGCGCGACGTTCCCGACGTGAGAAGCATCTTGGTGTTTCCCAGGATCAGCACTTTACTGGCTCTGTGCGTCTTGCAGCTGCTTTCCTGCAAACGTGACACAGTACACATGACGTGCAGCATTAATCAATGAACCCTGATGAACATTTATGCCACTTATAAGTCATATAAAGAGGTTTGTGTTAAACCACTGGGATGTAATATGTGTAGGAGTTCCCTGACTGGGCAAAGGAAGCAAGAAAAGACTGATGAACAGTTTGTGAATCACTAGCTGGTGACCCGGTGGGCTGTGGGGCTACTCTGTTATCCAGGCCAGGCCAGAGGTATGAATTCTGGCCGTGTGGTGCTGGATGAGTGCCTGGGTGCCCACGCAGGGAGCGGAGGGGGCAGTAACAAGCAGGGAACTCCCACTTATGTAATATTTGCTGTGATGCTACTGTGGACCAAACGCAGGCTTACAGTTCAATAACTTTCTTTTACAAATGAGAGCCAGTTTAGACAGATTGTCACATGGACTTTACGCTGGTCTGAACTGTTAAACGATACCATTTGCAGCTTCTGACTGAGGTAATTAAGCTTAAGTCTGAGTCTTCCACCTAAAATCAAAGTGTTTAAATTCACTTGCTGTTTTTCCCCCATTACAAAAAAAGGGAAGATAAGAGAAGTGCACACGTGCACACAGCAGTACCCGCAGCAGCGTTCCAGAGCGCGACTCCATCAGGCGGACTTTCCTGTCCTTGCAGGCGGTAGCAAGAAGACTTCCATCTGTATTGAAAGACATGGACAAGACAACATCTGGGTGGTGACTGATGGTCCGCACGGGATTCTTTATCACCGGCTCCGGACAGTCCAGGTTCCAGATCATTATCTGGAGGCGGAGAAACACACAGAGATCAACGCAGGTGGTTAGGCCAAGAAGTCAGACACATTAAAGGGTGGAAAGTAATTGGTGGTGTGCTACAAGTAAACCACTTTGTATCAAAAAACAACGATGCACTGACATCACGACATACGATTAAGCCGCTCAGAGGGCTGAGTAATTACAGAGAGTGGTACATAACGGTTGTGCGAATGGACATAACAGTGCTTACTTTGCTTATCTCAAAGGAATTTGTGCTATTGCACTCAGCTGTGTGGATGAAAAGAGGCAGAATTGTTTAAACATGGGAGGCCAGCATGTGTGCAAATACAGGCAGTAACTGGAGCACGTATCTCTGGAGTTAAGACATCGCACCTACGGCACAAAACGATCTGAATACCTAGGCTAACAAACAAAGTGCTCGTGATGCTGTGTAATGCAATATCTGAAATCTTTACAGGTCAGTTCAGTGTGAACTGCAGGGCTGCACTGTGACAGATAAGTGCTCTCGGTTTAGGTCACAGTGCTTTCGGAGTTTATGCCTCGTTATCTTATTGTCTATAAATGACTCCAGGCTTGTGTAAGAGGTGGTGTGTGTGTGTGTGTGTGTGTGTGTGTGTGTGTGTGTGTGTGTGTGTGTGTGTGTGTGTGTGTGTTACCTGGTAGTCATAGGCAGTACTGAAGAGGATGTTGTTAGCAGTTGGGTGCCACTCGATGAGGCCCACTCTGCGACTGTGACCCTGGAGCTCCTTCCACGGTACTGTAATGTTTTTATACACACCATGAGGAGGGATTTCCCACACTTTAACCTACAAACACACACAAAGAGGACCAAATTGACGAAGATCCGAGCCAGAAACAAACCATCTCTTTCTCAATCCACAAAGAACAGCCAACAGAGAAAGACATTTAAAAGAAATAGCCTGAAACTAGGTTTTTTTCCTCTCTCTCTACAGTGATTTGTTCTGAGCATCTGCCAGGTCAGAGCTGAGGAATGTGAGGAATGACTTCTAGCTCCTTTCTGAAGGCTATAAAATGATCTCCCTGCTGCAACATGCTCAAATCCCATGAAAATGACAACACGTCAGTAAACCGCACTGAAAATGGACTCTGTGTGCGTTCCGGTGTACAAACCGTGGCGTCCTCGGAGCAGGAGGCGATGCAGCAGTCGTTGAAGGGATTCCATTTGATGTCTAACACGTTGCCCCTGTGGCCCGACACTCGAGGTTGCTGAGGGTCCACTTTACCCGTCTGGCAAAATTTAAAACACAAAACATGGACATTAGGGAAAATCACAATATTTTTCCTCTTGGAAACAAAAGTGAAACCACTAATCAGCTGCTCGCTACACTGTGGAATGAGAAATCCTTCTCCTCACATATCCTGTTATGAATAATCGGGCCCCATCTTATCTCACAGACGGACGGACGCCCTCTCTACTTTTAAAGCTTACAGTTAGGGCTGATTCAGGTGACCTTGAACTTTAGTTATGCTAAAATAGGCCTGGGCTGCTGAGGCCTCCCATGATGCCCTGTGTGTTCCTTGTTCACTCACCTTTTTTTCACCCTTATTTGTTTATACACCACTTTGCATTTAATCATTAGTTATCATTAATCTCTCTGCGTGTCTTTTGTCCCATCTTTCTCTCCACACCCCCAACTGCTCATGACAGATGGCTGCAACTCCCTGAGCCAGGTTCTGCTGGAGGTTTCTTCCTGTAAAAGGGGAGTTTTTCTTTCCCATGGTCACCAACTGCTTGCTCATAGGGAGATGTCTGATAGTTGGGGTTTCCTTTCTACTTTTGTAGGTTCTTTACTTTATAATATACAGCATCTTAAACACACACACACGTAACCTGATGTGCACTTCCTGAGAAATAATATAGGTCGGGTTGACGCAGCCCACAGTGACTTGAATGGCATGGAAAGTCGTAGTGTAGGGTTAAGAGGAGTTCCCGGTTAAGTTAGGATGCAGATTTCCCACAGAGGTCTAAATCAAGCTTTATCCTTTATCTACAGTAACTGGCATGTAGTGACCATAACCCGAGCTGCACAGAACCAACATATAGGGGAAGGAAAGAGACGAAAAACAAAAAAGGCAGCCTATTTAAAAACATGCAAAATAACAATTTTGCACTATACTGTACATTAAAACAAACTGTGCCAGCAGTCCCCTGAAGTGCCCTTGAAGGTTATGTTCGTAAAAATCACAGAACTGGTGTCTGTAATTTCAGAGTTTTTTTGTAGCTCAATCCAAGAAGTCGAGCTGCCCACATAAAAAGCAGTTTCCTTGACCTCTGTGCAGCCTTGTTACAGAGTTTGGAGAGCTCAGACTGCCTCTATATACTTCTAACAGCTGAACTTTTTCTTTTGGCCAATTGTGGGCAGCGATATAACCTATCGACGTTAAACTGAGTGAATGTATGATAGAATAACATTAGCATTCACCTGGAGTTGTATTTGTCGTCAGCCAGTGAATTCAACTGTTTTTGTTTGGGGGGGATTTTCTCTACCAACTCCTCTGGGAAAATATCGGGATTTAGCTGCTAAGTGATGCTAAATAGTTAAAACCTAAAACTGATGAGAAATGAGAACAAAACACGAACAACAAAAGCCCAGACAGGCACTAAAAGACGTAGACTTTTGCTCTAATCTGAGTGAAACTGCAGATTTGGCGTTAATATCTGCAGGTCTGCCTGTATAAACTTCTTCTTATGCACTGAGTGAATTTGGTGCTTATAAGTATTCCATCTATTTAGTCACAGCTCATCATAAACAGACTCATAATGGACAATTTAAAAAAAAGAAAAAGAAAAAAGAAATCAAACCAGGAGAGCCAACATTTCAGTCTGAGATGCTGCTGCATTATGCAGCTAAGTAATCTGTAATGTAGCAACTCCACACCAGATTTTTCTTTTTCCCTTTACTTTGAGACTTGTATCTTGTGGCTACAACCACACTCGAGTGACATCCCTTGAGGACGTTTATGAGAGCTGCCTCTGCAACCACCAAAGGTAAGTGAAAATTCCATCTAAACACGACGTGCTGACATGTGCAGGTTAGGGCAGGTATTTTCATTCAAGAAAAAAGCCAACTCTACATGACAACATGACAACTAACTACTCAGACTGAAGGTGGAATTACACTAACTGTTTTTAACAGACGCACACACACCCAATGATACTCGTACAACGCGGAAGATTTTCCGCCTCAACAAGCCGGCTAATTGTTCCATTCGTATAAGCCGAAGCTCCTTTAAACTGACATTCCTGCTCAATAATCTAGCCTGTAGGTGCGTAAGGTGTGTTTGAAACAAGAAAATGACGTAACCATTATTTAAACTTCCAGCGAGCCCAACGCATGCACGCAAAAAAGTATTACATCTGCTCCTGTTTTTATATGCATTAACTACTTTCTTCACAGAACAACAGCTCATCTGTAACAGGCAGAGGTGGGATGTGGAGGCGATTGAGGGGAGGGAGTGCTGAAATTTCACATCCTTTGAATAGTGAAACGGAGGGGAAGAGAGGGGTCAGAACGTGAGTTATGTCATTCCTAAGCTCCTATGCAACTCTTACCCATGCCAGGAGGATGGTGATAACTCAAACAGAGAGGCAAAGTAAAGAGAGGTGTGGAGCTTGATGAATCCCTCTGGACTGGAGATGTACAGAGAGACAGAGGATCTGTTTAGAACGTGAGGGCCGACTTTTATTTGGTCTGCTGTTGTGGCTGACATCAGCAGTGGATGTCATAACACGCATAAATCATGTGTGAAAGAGTGAAGGGGGAATGAGACAGACTAATGATGTGATATTTAGGTTGTAGCACATGAGCAGCCAGGGTTGTACTTTATTTAGAGATTCTTCAGGCTGTGTTAATGCTGAGCTATTTATAATCAGACCCAGGTGTGTATATCCATGCAGGGAGAACAAAAAAGAAGAAAGAGATGGTGAACAATTAGCAGAGACAATTCTGCCCTCCAAAACGTTCACTTTATCTGAGGTTAGAAGAAAAATGCTGAGAAGCAAGAGCTTTTTGGCTGATCTTTGCTCAAACATGTGCGAAATCTTTAGCGTGGTGAAAGTTCAGAAGGGCCATTTTGTTTTTGAATATATCTGTGAAACCAGAAAAGGAACAATCACGCGAATCCATTTTGAATATCACTACAGTCTATAGTGCTCTCAGAACAGTTTTTTCAATAAATTTGGATAATGCAACCCTTGTGCTCTCTTGGGAAACAAGTTAAAGGTTGAAGAAATTGATTTAAAAAAAATAAATGCAGACATCTGGGAAACCTTTTTAAAACTGCCTAAAAAATGAAGAAAAAGAAAGCGATGGAAAAATTGTTTGATTTTTTTGTGTGGAAATCCTAATTTATTTGATAAGGCCTCAATCACGCATGCCGGCGATCTCCTAGCAACCACCGGTTGCTAAAAAAAGAACTGTGCTTTCCTCAACTGGCTGCTGAGTGGTTGCTGAAGGTCACGTGCTGTTGCTAGGTGGCATTGGTCACAAAGAAAGTGCTGCACGAATTCCTTTAGTTACTAGCGTATTCCCACAGTCGCCTGTAGTTTGTATAGAAGACGCAGACTCGTCTGCAAACACTCTTCAACTACTCACCAAGCGGTAGTGAAACTGTGAAAATGTAACACAAACAGGAAATGCAGACCATGTCAAGTACCCTCTTTGTGACTGATCTCACCCAGCAACCACTTGCAAACCAGTTGGGGAATACACATTTTTCCCCTAGCATTTGTTGCTTGCCAGGAGGGCCCTGACCTGTCTGTAGATCTGCATGTCTGAGGCCTTAGATATTAACAGCAATGTGACATGATGCTAAGGAAACAACTAATGCTCATACAGTTAATCCAGTGTCTTCTTTATTCTAATAACTGAGATCATGTTTGTTTGCTTTTGCCTTCAATTTATCAACAGTAAGAGATGAAGCTGTCTATGCCATTGCTAGTCAAAAGAAGCAATTTTTAAGAACCACATTAAAGTGAACTTTTTCACTTTATCTTCTGAGAAATGTGACAAGTTAAGAGACAGCATTTCTGCAGACCAACTACCTGTACACCTAAAATCTCTTCCATAATGTCACAACTTTTTGCTCACTGGTTTTTGTTTAATATATGGACTTCATCTATAACCCAGCCAAAAAACCCTCAGATTTGCTGAGATGTTTCATTGGGACAACAGCTGCCACTTAAATACTGTGTGTCTGCTTTATTTCTGAGTCATTCCTAACTTTGAGGAGTCAGAGGTGCTCAGTTTATGTCTTTTGTCTGACTGGAACAACACAAGTGGGAAAAAAATGGCACCTTATTCTTGTGTCTTCTCTGCATTATGAGGTAAATGCTGACATACTGCTCATGTCATGGCTCATGCCTGTGAACCTGATGCGAGGTACAGATACTCACATGATGGACAGACAGGACCAAGAAGGCCCCTCCTCCAGCACACTCAGTGATGACAGCCAGGAAACGTGGGTTGATCGCACAGAAGCTGTTGTCCTGCACACTGCGTGTGATTGGCACGCCATCAAAGCAGTTCTCCTTGGTGGCGGCCTTACCAAACACGTGGCGGAACTTGGAGCTGCGGTACTGAGGACGCCATGTCATCTGAGGGAAGGGCGAGGAGAAGAGAGGTCAGCCAAGGAGAGCCATCCATCGCACAGTTATGAAGACAGAGGATTTTATAGGCACTAAGCCTCCTGGTCCACGAGCACAGGAGGGTATTATTTAATGGTAGATGTAATAAGACAGGGAAACTGATAACAAAACTAACACTCGCTGCTCCATAAGAAGTACAAAATTAAAAAAAAACTCTTAGAGCGTTCGCCTTATCTCGTGCTTTGTGACACAGACCTTTCAGATCAAAGCAGCGATGGCTTCACTGGTAAACCATAAAACAATAAAAGCAGCACAGATTTTATTTCAGTATCAGAGGTGGTCAGCCACGTCTCAGATAAAAAGCATGACACAAAAACCAGCGTGTTAAAGTATAAACAATAAAATAAAAACATGTTCTGCAGGGTTACTGCAGCATCTATGGACCATCAAACAAACAGTAAAAGGGGGGTTAACTTAATTAAGGAATGACACCATATGCATCATGGCAGACGGATGTATGAAGGGTTGCTCTTTAACCAAAATGTAGTTCTCAAACTCACTGACAGAAAGTGTACACTAAACATCATCCAAAGGAATTAAAAACCGCTTTGAAGGTAGAAAAAATTATTTTCTGTTGTAAACAACAAAAATTTTTACCTTAAATATCTGCTAATGACTTTTTTCTAACTTATGTGGGCCACTTTGCCCCTATTTAATATGAACTAGGTGCACATAGGTAGGAAAAGTGGGGTTAAGATCAATAACATGAGCAAAGAGACAAGTCCACCAGGGAAGTCTGCTGTCTACAGTCCATGTAAGTATGCACCATCAGCTCTATCTATTCCAAAATATGTGCACTGACTTTATCACGTCCCAGGTCCCAGTCACGCAAGCCTACAGACTCGTTAACAACCAGTCGCTAGTGTAAAATGTGTATTCCCCGAATGGTTACAGTGGTTGGTGGCAATCATTGTTAAATCCATTGCTAAAACACTAAAACTCAAACAGGCCTATAGACCAGTCAGTGACCCCTTCACTCAACCACCAGTCACTATGGAAAAGTGTATACTCCTGGATCTATTGGGGAGTGGTGGCTCGAATTTGCTTGTGTGAAAATCACTGCACCAAAAACCTCCTTTTGTCACTACCAGGTTACCAGGTTGCTAGTAGTTTGCATGGAAAAGAACAACTTGCAAATTACTCAGAGTGGTAGTGAAATGGAGACAGTTTCCCTTCAAGAAAAAGCTGCACCTTTACCACTACAGCAGTAATGCACAAAGAGGTCAAACCATCTCTTTTTCCGGTTAGTATCACATTTTTTCAACTTTTACTGCTGCTTGCAGAGTAATGAGAGTATCTATTGGTGACCGTGGTATCCTGCCAGCAACTAAAGCGATCACATGGTGGTTTTGGATCAGAACCCTCTATGCAACGAGGTAGCATGTTACTGTACTAAATTTAGTAATTATATTAATTACTATTACATTGTTACTTTCAAGGAATACCCATGTTTCCCTAGCGACCAGCAGTTACCGGGTAGATCACTGATTGGACTTGTGGCCTGTGCGACTGAGGCCTTAACGTAAAATGTCAAGTAGGACAAAGAGGGAAAATACTCAGGTCAACCTCAGGACACAAGCTGTCTCAAGCCAAAAGTGCATAACTTGTGGCGTTCCACAGGGTAGTATTTTAGTCCCATTTTTTATTACATTACGTGTTAATGATGTAGGTTTTGCTTGTTTTTATATGCCAATTATTCAGCGTTTCTTTTCCAAGGAGACTGTGGTTAAACAATTTCTGAGCAAACCGCCCGGCAGTAACTGGTAGATAACTTCTCACTTCATTTGGGAATAGGCTACAGTGCTTGGGTTCCATGTAATAAGTCAGCACAACGTATTAAATAATGATGTAATGAAACAAGTCCACAAACAGACACATCATCATTTTATTGTTTTTTGGCCATTTAAGGTCGGCGTACTTCTAGCGAGCATCCAAACTACCATATAAAAACAGTATGTAGTGCGTTGACAGTGAGTTGCTCTCCATGTTAGTACTTCAAAGCATCCAAGAAAGAGTTACATCTAAAAATGGATAAAGACACCACTGAGCTACTGAACATGAACGAAATGTATCAAGGTAGAAAATGTGAGCATCTTTGATCTATTTTAAGCATATCTGGTTTTATTTTTAGGCTTATAAAGCTAGTTATGAAAGGCTAACTTGAAGTGTGACAATCTACCTACTGGAAATGGTTGGGAGAACATTTTCACTTTTGTTCCATATGAGCTCATCTGTGTATATGTTGTGAACGACAATATCCGCAGTAAAGATTTTAATTGTATTTTGTATTTGTATCACATACAGATGCTTTTTCCTAACCAGTGTCATCAAAATGTATTACAGCTCTCAATAAAGTCTACTACACTTAATGTATAAGGAGTGAAAAACCTGCAATACTTCCCCAATCCGGACTCTTTTTAGCCGCTTCCCCTTAAGCCAGTCGATGCATATGTCATTATTGTGAGAGATAAGTGGCTCTGCTCCACTGGGACGAGGTCTGGCCAGCCAGCATGTCTGCTCTGCTGCTCTGGCTGGCTTTCCGCCTGCCTGCTGCATGGTCATTACTTATGAATTAGGGGTGGAGGCGGCTGATGGACAAGAACGCAAAAATGGATTCAACCAACAAAGTATAGTAAATGGAGAGAGCGATTAGAGGGCTACAGGAACATCGAAGAACAAGAACAGTAGGAGGTGGAGGTATAAACCCATTACTGGTTTGTGTTTTCCTACAAATCGCACCTACAGCAAATCTTGTCACTGAAAACAGTGACATCATGCTCCTGTTTTATGTGGACTGCCCTCTGGTTTTTCACATGATGGCTAAATAAATACATGGTGAGCATGATGCAGGTGTGGCTGGAAAGAGGCGAGGAAGGATTTAGACCAACAGAAAAAAAAAAAAAAAAAAAAGTCAGGTTTAGAGAAAGCAAAAAGAAAGGAAAGAAGAATGCTACAGAGGTGTGGAGCATGACTTCATGGCTCAGTTTACCCTTCCACCTCTCACCTCCTAGCCCGAGGCCGTCACAGAGAGCCTCGTACTGCCACACGGGAACCTGAGAAGGATTTAAACTACTCAGGTGTTTAAGACTCTGATTGCCACTCAGGCGTTCATCAGTCACATCCATGACTGCGATTACCACAGTTACCTTGTCAGCAATTGCTGCAATAACAAA